>NW_024609837.1:32479938-33183688 GCF_016920785.2 Ixodes scapularis
AAAGCCCAAGACACTCGGAGTTTTTTTGTTTATGATTTGTTCAACGATTACAAAACACGTACAAAAACAAGACGAACACCATGATGGTGTACTTTTCACGCCCTCTGATGTGTCCCCTCGCTTTAACTCGTAGCATAGGCTGTGTCTGGACTTGTGAAACGAAGCAGCACTATGTGGGTGCTTCTGATTACAAGCACTGTTTGGGTACGTTTGAATACCCAAGCAATATGTGGGTACGTCTGATTACGTGGTTGTGGCTTTCGCCGACAGTCAACAAAATCATCGGGTTAAGGTTTAAATCAACTACAAACATCGATATGTGTAAAGCACCGGGTTCCCAAACCCTTGTAATCCGTTACAAAGCGCGCGGATCTTTCTTGATACGTCGTATCCCGCTGTCGGTCGCCGCCTTCGATCGCGCTCTGGGTGTGATGCATCTGTACCCCGCGGCGTCACCTTACCACAAACTGCAGCGGATGCAACGCCACATCCCGGCTAGCACAGCGCTGTAAAAGTATCGCGTGTTTACGCGCGCCGAGCGCCTTAACGTCACTCCCGAAGGTCACGTGACATTAACACGCCATTTCATTGGCTTCTATGTCTCGTAGCGCCCCCTGCGGTCCGAGATAAAGTGAAGCAGAACAAAGTTATGGTGTTGGTGTTTACCCCTAGGCTGTCTGTGGATCAAATCGCTCGAGAGAATTGGCAGACGAAAAGCCGTGGACGCCTGAAGCAACATGAAATTATCGAGCGTCGAACCAAACAAACGGTACTGCATTCAACACAAAAAAAAAAAAAAAATGAACCCGTCCCTTTTCTTCTCCTTCCCATTTTTCCTAAGAAAGGAAAAGATTAGAGTTCGTTCTTACCGTAAAAATAATACAAATCGCCAAACCCTCATTCTCCGTCCAGATATAGATCAAGCGACCCGAATTAGATGCCAAAATTCTAAAATTAACCGACATCTCATTTTACAATAATTTCATTATTTTTTAATCTTAATAAGAAAATGGGGCTCGTTTTCCCACCTTTTTGGTAACTGGCGCAATGTAGCTTAATGCATACAAGAGCTATGTCGACCGCCATCTTCCCATAAAAAATTTCGCCAAATCAGATATAATTTTTGAATAAGGTAACAGTAAGACCTGAAACTTTGACACCAGTTTCGAAGCGGCAGCGCTACATTTTTTTAAAGAATCAGAGTTTGGCGGTTATTACAATATTTTTGCGATAGATACAACCTTGCAAATAGTCTCTTTTTTTTTCCTTTGGGGGGGGGGGGGGGGGGGGGCACTTTGTACATTAATTTTGCTGCGGCTACCCGTATTTATCTTGTTCGACGTTTCGCAAAAGGACAGAGGGAAACACTCCCCACGCTAACAAGCAATCACTATTATTTCTTCTCTTAGATTTGAAGGGCTTTGACGACAGTAGTTTTGTGGTGAGGTCTGCTCATTTGAGGCCCTAAAAACTAATTGGTAATGTTTGATGCCGTACAATGCCATTTTTATAGTAAACTTGGAAAAAAACGCCGATGTCGTGTTCGCGCTAACATTGTAGAGCAGTGGAGACCTCTACGGTACTTACATACCATATCCCGTTTACATATTCTACTATACTTACGAGGGCTGTAAAAAGTGAAACCCTAAATATTTATAACCGAGTGTATATCTGAAATAAGTTTGTATCTTGATATTAGAGTCTTTCCGCTAGGTTCTCCATGTCTAATCTAGCGCTGATACACTAAACTTGTGACGGAAGCCCGTAACTCAAATTACTATTCATCGTATTCACGAGTTCCACTTTAACCTTATGTAATCGCTTACAAACCACGTCTCAAACCGAAGGCCCGAAAGGCGCTGTAGTAACGTCGTGAGCGCACCCTTTGCACAAATTTCAAGTGAACTCTCCCGGTAAAATCTCTGAAATGGGACAAACCAAAAACCCAACAAGCTAAAAGAGGTGAAAGAGCCATCGGGCTTTTAGGACACCATTTTTCCTTCTTGTGTTTCGAAATCAAAGAACAGTGAACGTTTTGTCTCCTGAAAAGATGCCGGGAGCTTTCTTACTTTTTCGATTGTCACTTTGGAAAAGTGGAACATCAAATCTGGGAGCAGGAGTGTTTTAGAGAAAAAGAAAAATAGACAAAAAGAGTGGCGGGTGGGATGTCAAACTCTAAACGAATAAACACAAAAGAGGTCACAAGGTCTTTTTCTTGGCAGACGACGGAGAAATCGGGCTTGGGAGCGTGAAGAAGATGGACTACGTGAAGACCACTCTTGCGTCCTCTTATGCTTTAGACTCATATAATATAAAAATCGCTTATATTAACACTGAATATCTCCAGAACCGGTTAAAGTCACAGCTTATTTCGTTCCCAAGCTATTCGAATTCTCTCATATAATCACATCAGTTATATTCAAGTTTTGGGCCTGAGAAATGGAGTATATATAATATATTTTTGTTTTTCGTCTCCTTTAAAATAACTATAAGAATGAGCGATGTGAGAGTCAGAAATGGACATGGAATATGATAACTATATTAAAAATACGAGCTGCTTGAGATTTGAGTTATTGGTTCTAGAATTCGAATGATGTTTCATTCCGTTAGCCTACGTTGAGCATTTGTCCGAGAAAAATGCTCGACTTATGGGTATTTTTTCGAAAAAGGGAGGCTTCAAAAGTGTCATGAAGATGTCTGGAGTGGATTTGAACGGTGGGATGAATTTACGTTCTCCAGTCAATCCTGAGCATGACTCTAAATCGGAATGGTCTTAGCTTTTGATCTTGAGTTGAAGGCGTCTGGGTGACAAAAAATGTGAATAAAACGATTGTAAAAAGAGTTCGCGCTAAAAAAATACAAAAACAAACAAACAAACAAACAAATTGAGTATACCGCCAATTAAAAAGAATTGGCATCAGAGCAGATTTATTAATTGATATGCACTGTAGACGGAATTTGTTCAATACTCATAACTCTAGGTAGTAAAAAGTAGCACATTGGCAGCAATTAGACAATGCTGAAAAAATAAACATAGGGACGGAATAAACGGTCTATATAATTTTGCTTTACCATTTTGTCCATCCTCCTGCTTAGTTTTTTTTTTTTTTTTTTTTTGTTATTGTCCCACAACTTTCATATCAAAGTTTTGAGTAATTTTCTGATGTAGGTTTGAGTTACTGTCTAACTTTTTTTTATTTATCATACTTTACTCTTGAAGAATTTTTACTTAAAAGATTGTCCTAGTGTGATTTATCATAGCTTTTTTATTTGTTTTGCTCATCATTCCGTTTCTGATCTCTTGCATTATTTTTTTATGTTTTCGTGAAAACTTCATTTTGTATTTATAAAATTTCTTTTAAAAATATGAAAATATGGAAAGTGCAATGCAACCTCTGCTGCAGTGGCTACTACTTGGGTCATGCGTAAATAGTGATTTTACAATTCCAACTTGTGTTTAGATTTCTTGTGATGAGTATTTACTGAAGGTACTTCATTGTACTGTACTTCATTGTAGTGAACAAACTACAATCTATGCATGGTACAACAGAATCAAACGAAACATATAACGTTTTGAATATACTAAGGAACATTTATGCATTTGCGCTTTAAATAAACGTATCATCCTTCTTACAGTCAGTAGTAGATCACCAAGCATTTACATATTTATCTTATTTTGTTTAGAGGATACTATACTGTTAGCAAAAAGTACACGTCTGTACGTGCAAACCGCTGTCCCAGGCAGAACACGTCTAAACGTGTGCTTTTAACACGCCACGCTACGTGTATTTCGTTTACACATTGAGACAGGAGTAGTTTGCGTGTACTAGTGAGGACTTGTGCATGTTACTTGAAAAATGTTATGGATTAAAATTACGGATCACAGAGCCGCAAAACTAATGGATTACCATTACAAAATATTTTCACTGAAAAGTAACGGATTACTTTACTCGTTACGTTACAATTTACTTTCACGTTACTTTTTCCGCCACACTTATCCAGAAAACAACAAAAAAATTAGATATTTTTCTAAAATGTTCTGCAACACTACTTTTCATTTCTCATACGCTCGTATTAAGATAGTCCTTGTAAAAGTAAATATTGTGTTTAAGAGAAAGAGTGTAGGTGCACTCCGTTCACCTGTAAGCTGACAAGGCACCGAAAGCTGTATCCACACCCGCCATCCCGCTAGCTCACGGCCTCCGGAAATGATCCCTGGAAATGTGCAGACAAAGCTAGCGGTGCGCATGCTCAGTAGCAGCGCCTTCCTCCGCTACGAGATTCGGAGCTAAATAATCGATTTACGAAAGCTCCCTTTTGACTCCGGTGCTTCGCCTGTTATTCACAAGAAAAGAAAAAACTTGGTTCTAACGTTACAAAGTATAGTCAATGCAGAATGCTGGTGTCCCAGCTTACGTTGATGTGATTCCGTAGGTTAGAGTTTGTTGTTATTGCTGATGACAATGTGTTTTTTTTTTCTTTTCGGGAAATGAAGTATGCACTGAAACTCCAGGTTTCCGTTCTTCTTGATGCCCTGTATTTTGAACATGAACTTGAACATCGCCAACGTCTTCAAGATGGGTCCTGAGGGAGGAGGCACTCGGGCAACAAGCTTCAAAGGCGCCGTCTTTGCCACGGCGGCATCCGAAAAGGAGTCCCCAGGCGCCGGCGTCCAGTTGTCGACCAGAAGGGGGCTGACGGGACCCCACAATTTACTGAGTATCGACATCAAAAGTAATTTGAGTACAGTAGAAATTGCTCAAATGGAAAGTAACTGAGAAAATTACTAATTACCACAAAAAAGTAGCGAATTACTTTTGAAGTTGCTTCGAGGTTACTTTTATATGTTTTTTTATGGTAAAAAGAATGTACAGAGGTTTTGATCTGTTAGCGGAATTGTGCTAGCCAAACATGAATCGGCTTGTTTTTTTTTACAGAAATGCTTTAATAGCTGGTTCTGCTTCTGCGTGCCTAATTCTTTTGTGCATTCTTGTTTGTTTGGTCAATGATGGACTGTGAATGTGCCATTTGTACTTTGAGGTTTAGCACCGTCTGAGCTTGATTGTTTTGACAGTGTTTGCTTATTTGCAGTGTTGCATAAAGTACATCTAAAAAGGACTTGAAGTAAAGTACAAAGTAAATGAGACGTTATGTACTTCAAGTAAAGAAGTAAGTACACTAAATGCCATGTATTTGAAGCAACGTTTAAATAAATACAATATATCTCACGGTAAAGTACAAGCAATTTTAACACAATCTTTCATGATGCCCTTTCATTTCCTATACAGTGTTTTTTAACTGGTATGCATTGCTCCAGGGGTAATCGGGGGCGCATCAGTTTTTACAGAATTGACAGAAAATATTGTATAAGGTCAAGTCGCTGCCGAGTATTTGTTTTACTCTCGCTGACGAGCTATTTGACACGATCAACTTAAAGGCACCTATTTCCATCGGTCTTACAGCCGTCATTACTTTACTCGGATAAATGACCAGATGACGTCTCGAAAGAGCGCGTTTTCACACGACGATACCGCCAGTTTTTTTTTTTTTTTTCGAATTCGAGGAATGTACATTGAAGTTGGAAGTTTTACTTTCCCCGATTTACTTTCCCTTAAAGTAAATCAGAAAATTTACTTTAAGTAAAGTACAATTTTTCTAAACAGTAGTTCTTTAAGTACTTTAAGTACATTCAGTACTTCCCAACACAGCTTGTTTATTATTTTTTATATAAAAATAGTGGGGGAATTCTACAGGTTTCTCAAACGATCCATGAATCTTTGAAGATCTCCATATTCTGAGTTTTGGGTGGAAAGGCGACGCAAAAAGGTAATATTTGCGTTGCCTTTTAGAACGCGATTCTTCGAGTACAGCACAAACTACGGGGGCACAAGATGAGTTTCAGAGAAGGTGCTGCATTTTGTTGTTTCCTATGAGTGAGGATGCAGTGTGTGCACCTCCTGTAGTGGGCGAGAGTTTCTACGTTGCGGAGAAGCGGGGACCGGCCTTTTCTTCAAAAGGGTCAAGTCTCCGTGAGCTTCGGGACACAGAGAAACGCCAGCCTTCGGCGCAAATTCCTCTTTGCAAATAGCAGCTGATCTTCGAACATCTTAGCTCTTTTGTGCAGGAATGTTTGTTGCTAAGCAAAACAACCACCAAAATTCAAAAGAAATTTGTAACTTGAGTAGAAGTTACTCAAAAACAGTAATTGAAGTAAACTACTAATTATCAAAATAAAATTGTAATTGAAAGTTACTAAACTACTCAGAAAAGTAGTTAAACTACAGTAACTTGAGTTGTGTAGTTGACCTACGTACAACTCTGATTGTCGTCTGCACCAGATAGAGTGCAAGGAGAACAGGAGACTCTATACAAGCCAAAAAAAGTATGAATGCACCGACAGGCAAATTGGGGAAGAGGTACTGGCTAAATGGTACCGTGAACAGGGTTATGGTGGAGGTTTGACGTTCAAGCATCATCAGTTTATCTTTAACCTTTTCTGGTCATTTGTCAGCCCAAGCTCCCCTACTGGTGATTGAATGTTACGTGAAGCTCTAAAGAATAGGACATCTAAAAAACTAGGCCATATTTTTTTTTTTAATTCACGAAAAGAAATAATCACGGATACAAACTTCAAGAGTAGTTCTTGTGAGCGACAAAGCAGAGCCGACATTTCAACTCAAAAATGAAATATATGGAGCTCAATGTTGCAGCCACATAACCTTGTCTTCGTAGCGACATTTTGTAAGCAGCAGTGACCCACTTTCTGTACATAACTGTACTGGGAACATTGCTTGGGAAGTGTGATGAGCACTGAAGTTAATTTATTTATTAAGCTTTTATGAAATTGCACTTGCTACAAGGATAATATTCAAAAACTGCTGAGAGCTAATTGCTCTTTTGTTTCATCCAAAAAGCGGACAATGTTTTTTTCATAACCAATATTGTATTTCATTCACATCCAAATTTCTCTAGTGTTTTTGTGAAAATAGATAATAAAAATCATCAGCCATGTCTGCAATATATTGAACCGTTATCACACAAAATATTCACGGTTTCCAATACACCGACTTAGCGATGTAGCACAATGCTTTAGGACAAGGGTGACCGAACAGTGGCCCTGCTCGACTCCACGTGCGGCACTCAGTCTCCTGGTAAGCGTACAAAGTTCCCTCCTTTTCCCCCCCAAAAAAAATGAAGCGTTTTAGAGTAAAAGAAAGCTAGCGGTTTGGCAGCTTTGGTTTACCATGCGCAAAACTTGACTGACTCTGAATCAGAGACTTTGTTCTTTTCAAGAGGCAACAATACGCAGACAAGCTTTTTATCGAACACCTTCGACTTAACGCTGAGACAAGAGACAAATGAAATAACGGAGAGCAGGACAAAAACCTCAAACGCAGCTGAGTTGCGTCTGAGGTTTTGTGTCATGGTTTTAAATAGCATGTTCTAGTTAAGCCAAAAGTGTTCATTGTTTCATAATTAATTTCAAACCCACCGTATACAGGGTGTCAAGGGAACCAACTCCCGAACCATACATGAATTTTACTTGGCCATTGAGAAAATCTACTGCCTCACATTCTCTGTTGTAGTCGGCAATAATAACTGTCCCTATAGACAAAGGCTGTTCCCTCATTTATTTTCAAATTGAAGCTCCTCTTCCTCCCATGGCTCCCCATGTTTAGTCCTGTCGTTCTCATTTCTTAGGCTATGTCAGTCTTGCCACCCCTGCTTTAGAGCCTCAAGTGCAGAGTACTTTATTACATAGACTTCCAGCTTTGACAACAGTTAGCCCCATAGGCTTACCTTGGTCACCATGATTTCTACCTTTCGGAGAACCTTGATGCCTTGCACTGCAAGCTTGCCAAAGCATGATCATATAAGATCGAAAAATATTGTATTAACTTAAACATAATTTTTACGTGGAACAAAAATACTTTTCAGGCTTGCATTACAAATAAATGAAGGCTATCGGGCACACCTCAGTGAAAGACTGTGAACTAATTTAGGCGACATGAAGTCTTTAGCATGCAGCCAAATTCCAGTTGTGCAGAGGGTACACTACTGAAGGGCAACTCCGCTTGAATTTTTATGTTGAAACAACGGAGTTATACGTCGTATAATCTAAAACGTCACGTCAAATAGTACGACGCAATTCTGCTTGAAGTTTTATTCAACCGGCCAACAAAGTCCGAGCGACTCCATGGTCACCAAACTCTGCCCTATCTAGCGGCTGACGCGCGGCACGGTGGGCAGCGCAGTCAAAGCCGCTCTGTGGACAAAGCCAACACTGCTTGAGACGTGCGAAACATCAACAACTGGAACAATGGCGCGCAAGGGCGAGAGAGAATGAGACGGGTTTGGAGCGTTGGTGACGTACCGCGTAGAATATTCGTGCCTCGATCAGACGACAAGGTTCTCGAATTTACGAGAACGCTAAGTTGGAAGAATAAATAAAAGTAGATTCCTCTTCCAAGAATCGAACCTGGGACCTCCGCACGAAAGCCCAGCACGGTAACCATTCGGCCACGCGCGCCTCGCCGGCAACGCGCGTGGCAATATTGCAGGCACCTCGGCCGGAATTCCAGCCCCCCACCTGGGGATTCTGAGGCCAACACTTAGCGTCAGAGCCACCGAGGAGGTAGAGAGTTGTGTCAGCCATCGTGCTGTGGCATTAACCGACAAGGAAATTGCCTATATACAGTCGTTTGAGTGTGGTTGATGGTGTGTGTCCTCTGCGTGCTCGGGTTCCCCCGTACGAGTGTGGCCTCGGCTCGAGCTGATACCGCGGGCTGTTCTTTTTTCTTCTTTTGGATACATCCAGTTGTGAGTTAGCGCTTGTCTCTTCCCTCTTCCCTCTTCACTATTCCTTTCTATTTGCGCGCAATTTTAACCATGTACTATAGAGGAAGAAAGAGAGATGTATCTTAGGCTAGGCTAGGTCGCGTTGCGTTAGGTAAGGAAAACAAAGAGAGCCCGAAGGGAGCAAAAAATTTGACGGGTAAATGGGGAGGTAGAGTGAAAAATACTGTGAGAAGCATTTTCTAAAGTCTTTCTGGTGCGGTGTGTGGCGTGCGTGGCCGCCTGTGGTTTGTTTATTGGCCGTGAAGTCAAAGCTTTGCAATGATTTCAAATCTAGGGAGGCTATTTTTGGAACATTTTGGGCTCGCTTCCTCTTACCTTCTTGTGTACGATGTCGATCGGCACACCGGTTGAGGTAAATGCCGTGTAGGTGCGAAGTATGCGCTTCAGTTTAGGCAGCAGTGGTTTCTTTACAACCAACTGACTCACAGAAACTTTTTAGAAATATGTAACACATGGCAGATTAAGTTGCTCTCAGTAATCTTCGTTTTCCCCAAGTTAAAAGAACAGAAAGGACTTTTCGTAAATTGTTTCCGCTGTCCTGCAACATTTTCCGGAATGCGCTATGATATCCGAAATGCCCATGTGCGGTATAGCGATGTCTTCGTTGCGAGGAAAGTAACGGAGGGGCTGCGAAAACTTCCCAATGCGTTGTTTTGAACACTTTAAAGGAGCTTGTCGAGCCGTGCTGGGCCAGGAAGGGCTCGGGAAAACATTGATACAAGCCCAAGCCCGGCCCGGGACCGAGAGAAATATGCAATACCCGGCCATAGGCCTCAGCTTTTGGGCCATGCTCTAAAAGACAATGAAAAGTAAGTGAAAAAAGAACCAAAATTGCAGTGCAGAATAGAACATAAAATCTAAAAAAGATTCGTATAATTTTCGAGATAATATAGTTTTGTTAGATTTTAGTAGTCAACACGGTACATTTTACATTGCTAGCAATAAAGCTGAATCAAAGGAAAAACACATGTCATGTTTGAATATATAGTTGATTAATCCTAGTGAATAACAATGCTATTGCAAGAAGCAGGAGATGCAACAAAATATACAATTCATAGCGGTTTCTGAGGCCAGGAACGGAAACCATGAGAGAGGTTCTGACACTGTTGTGGTGAGCGGTGTTTTGTGTGGCTGCCTCGCGGCGACAAGGAGCCATTCCTTCTAGTGCACCGGGTCAACAGAACTGGCTGATGCTGTCACCAGCCATTGTTCATGCTTGGCAAGCGATCCTTTGTCCTGTCGTAGATGATCAGGTGCTCCTGGTTCAGTACAAAAAAAAGAAACATTATGTTGTTGTTTTTTTTTTAAAAAAAAGCTTGGGTAAGTTTTTTATGTAACAATCCACCATTTTGTGCTGAAGTGGTTCAAACTGTTTCTGAATTAGCATTGTTTGTGTATTCTTTCACGCCTCAGTATTAGAATCGCGAAGCGCCGAGGCGCGAAACCAGGTCAAAGCGATTGCTTGCTCTGCTCTAGTTTTGAATTTTCTGATACGACTGAAATAATAATTGAAATTTGAATGTAAACATCTTCGACAGAAATATGTCTGGTTGGGTAAAATATCTAAATTTAAAAAAAAGAATTCTCCAACTGCGAAATCATGAAAAGTAGTTCCGACGTTTTGAAGCTTACTTGACTTTTTCAGGGGTGGCTATAGGTCGTATGGGACAGTCATAGCTTCAACCTCTTTGTCTTTGTAAATGAAGAAACATTTACGTCACATTACAAGAACAGTGACCAAAACGCCGTGTACTTAAGAAGAGAAAATAATGTTTCTTCATTTGGAAAGACGAACAGGTTGAAGCTGTGACTGTCCATATGAAGAAGGAGCCAAGTTAGCTTTGAAACGTCGGGACTACTTTTCATCGTTTTGTGGTTGGATAATTCTTTTTTAATTTAATAACTGAAATTGTTTACTGTTTTAATGCACGAAAACGGAACAAATAGTAATTTTTATTATCGACTGTGTGCGGAGGTCCCGTATAATATTTAAGGACAATGTTTTTCGCTTTATAAAGAATATAAATTATTTGATAACTGTAATAACAAAAACGGCTTGACACAACAAAAATAACAATTTAATTAAGTGTTTTGCCTCCCATGCGGTAGGCATCTCCAGTTATGCATAGAGCAAATGAGAGCCCCACGAAAAGTTCGGCTATTGAATAGCCGAACAAATAGCCGAACTTTTCGCGCAACTCTCATTTGCTCTTTGCGTAACTAAAGATGCCTCCCGCATGGGAGGCGATACGTTTAATTAAATTTTTATTTTTGTTGTGTCAAACCGTGTTTGTTATTACAGTTATCATGTGTTCCCCCGACTTCTGGAGTATTTTTGCATAAATTATTTCATTCAACAACCTTCGCTCTGCCAAACCTATGCTGGAAACTTCGTAGTTGTAATGCCTGCGACCATGCTGCGCTGCATTCTCTTTTCCTCCGTCTGTCCGTCATCCTCGTCCTCATCGTGACCATAGCATACCACTCTCGATCGGTGGTTTACAAGCTTGGCAAAAAAACACGCCTATAAGAATGAAGTAGTTACGGGTAAACCAGCATCCACATTGTCAAATCGATGTTTGGCACAATGCACGTGAAGGCCTAATGCTCAGGAGGTTTTTTGCTGGGAGGAGAGGAAATATAAGCAAGACACAACAACTAGCCAGGTATAACATCAAGACGCAAGTCAGTTGTAACTAATTCTTTTTTTCTCATTATGCTCGTAATACGAACAAGAAACCTAAAAAAACATTGCCAGCAGTTCCGGTTACACAACGGAACCTATGCCGCTACACATAAAACCTTTCACAACCATATTCAATACTTCTCAAGTGGAACACATGTGATTTTTGGAAAGTACTCACTGAGACTATGAGACCATCTGCATTGCCCACGTCTAAAGGTTTGTAATGCGTCCCCATGAGACTATGATAATAAAGAATACGCACACATATGTGCAAAGAAACGAAAAGTGGACGTAGGATTCAGTTGAAACAATGCAAAAAAAAACACACACTATTCTTAGAAAACTTTGTTGCACCGCTTTCATCTCCCAAGATGTCAATCATCGTCGAGTTGGGCCGCAAGCGCTGGACAGTTGAGAACTTGAGATTATGTACAGCTGCTGGTGTCGTCCTGTGCAAGCAAACAGAAACGAAAGAAACTTGGGCAGAGTCAGAACAGTCTCACTGTGCCCGAGTTTGTCATAAATTGGTAGCGGGCAGCGGTCACGATTAAATATGATGGAATGCAACGAGATAAATGTTACTTTTCATCGGAGGGCCAAGGTAGTATTAGCAACCAATGTTTATTTTTTTTAAATAAATGTGAATCTGCGTTTTCTGAAGCGCCTTTACTAGACACAAGAACGTCCCCAACCGTGGTGCAGAGAAAGGTGCCCGAGGAGCCCGAGAGTCTACTAAGAGACGTCATGCAAACGTTCTTATTGGAAAAGAAAAGGACGGGGAAGCATTTTGAGGAGTCAAACGGGTAGCTGGCATGCTGCTGGCTTGCGGAGGACAAGCTGTGGTACATGCCATTGGCTATGCGATAGAAAGCTGGTATACGTTACATGCATATCTGATTTCTTGCCTTAAAGCATCAGTGAGAGATCAAGGAAGGTCCAGGGCATCCCAGCCTACAACCGCACCACAGATCTGGGGAATAGTGGAGGGCTTCTACATAGGACGATGTAAGCACTACAGCACTGTAGTCCCTTCAACGATAGCTTGTGAAGGGTCCCATAGTGAATAACAATATTCTAGCTATTCTAGTCCATTCAGTGTCAGGGATATGAGATGTTTATAGGCGCAATGTCTTTGCCTATTTATCTGCACACAAAGCGGCTTAAGCAATAAAAAAACACTAAATTGCTATATCGATCCAGACACTTCGAGGCACTATTTTGATTTTTGTCGAATCGAGATCGAGATCTCAACAGGCCCGCATTCGGACTAGACGTGACGCCACAGCTTGGCGCTCTCAACCAATAAGAAGTGTTTTTTGTCGTTGAAGAGGCACCAATTTGCTAAGATGTTCTAACTTTTTATGGACGCTGAGATCGGTCGCATGGCCAGGTAGGTGCTTATTTCAAGCTATCGCTCATTTGCCGGTGGATATCAGGTTATATATGGCTGAGGGACAAATCCGCATTGCCAAACAAAGCGCAGGGAGTCGACTGCATTCATCGTAAAACAGACGACGTGGTGAATTTAAATTCGTTTTCGATCTCAACCTCCGCGGCACACAATTTTCAGCAGATGGCGGGTCAGCGTCTTTGTTTTGTATTGGTCGTTGAGTGACACCTCGTAGCAGGCGAACTCATTCTTCTTCCCTCGCGTAAGTAGACCACGTGTCCGCTAGTCGTATATTAATGGCCTCAGTGTGAGCAGGCTGAGATCTCGATCTCGATCGCACCATGACCAACATTGGGCCCCTTGGACTGGCAGTTCCTGTGCGTTAGCATTAGCCTGGCGTTATATAACATGTTTGCTGACTGTAGGCGGTGACCAAGTAAAACTTGACCATCGCACATAAATTAGGAAACATTTTACCGACATTATCCTAATTTTATTCCCTCGTACGGATTGTATTATATAAGGCAACATCCTTTTCCCACCAGCTCTGAAGATTTTGAGGTTTGAAACATAAACGTCGGGAAGCTAGTGGCGTACATCAACCGAAGTTCTTCTACAGCAGCTGTTGACTCACTTGATATAAAAATTCGTCAAACAATCTATAAATTAACCTTCAGAAGGCATCATATCTGACCGCCACCCAACGTCAAGCGCCGTCATTTGCAATGGAAATACGACGGTCTTGCATTGGATAGCGGCAGGAAGGTGAAACATGCTAGGGGTGTCCTGTACACGTCGAGACGTGTAATTAGCGTCCAATAGCGGATCGAGGGATTTGGCTGATGGTTTACAAACAGCTGGAAGAGTACATTTCTTTTAGATTAGGTATAAATGGTGTTTATAAAAGCTCTAAATACACGCCAAGTACAGCCTTTTGCTAACAGCGCACAAAGCAATTAAACCGTACGTAGGAGGGGGGACAAAAACAAACAAGGATAAAACCTAGTCTACATGAAACCAAAAGCACGACAATACGGTTTAAGTTTAAGAGAAAAAAGAAATCAAATCAGATAACAGCTCTTTAAGTATTAAACGTGATCAATTACGAATGTTTATACTTGATTTTGTCATAAGCGCGTTTGTCAAAATAACTTAACAGCAGGAATTAAAAAAGGTCGACTCATAATTTTAGTTCTATATTTAGGATCTCATCGTTTGTTACAAATGTTGTAGTTTTTTTTTTTTTTTTTGCTGTCATCCGTAAAAATGTTTTCTTTTTCTTTTTTTTAATACTGATCTACCTCCGTACTATTATATCTTAGTTTAGTGTCACTAGACTTCAACCCGGGGACAACCGATTACCGGGCACACACCGATAATTCTCTATTCCCTTTGTTTCCATTCCCAGAGCCCTCAGCGACAAATTAGGGAAGTCCAGAAGGCCTCAAACTAAGAGGGCTCGATGGTGGAGCCATCTCTTTGTTTCCTTCGTGTATTGTCTTTTCTTTTCCTTTATATTCTGCGCCGCGTTGAACAATTATCGCCGCCTGGCCACCCATTCATTAGCCGTGATTAGCCGCGACGTGACTCCCCGGATCGGGTTCCGGAGTCCCACTTCCGGCGCGTTTACTTCCGGAATGCTTTAAGAAGCCGCGGGAACTACCTCTTCTTCTTCCGGTACTGGAGAAACGGGGGAAGAACCCTTTCCAAACTAGTTTGTGTCTCAGTAAGCTTCGTAAGACGTGCCGTGCCGTCAGCTCGCTCCACGGTCAACACTTGGCTGCACTGAGGACGAGGAAACAGACGATAGATAAAAGACTACTATGAGGTGACAGCAACGCGAGCGCTGCACAAAAGTGCCGCAAAAGCTACGAAACTGCCGCAGACCTTTATGGCACGTCTTAGGGGAAACAGTTCGTTTGATGCTGATTACTTTAATTGATAGTTCGATAATAGGTTCATAATATTTCATTCCTAGTGTGTTAATTTAAATTTGTGGCTGAAAACAACAGAATGTTCAAGTTGAATTATCTTTTGCACGCAATGCACATAGGTCTCTAATAAAACTGGCAGCATTCGCACGTTAAAACACTAGTTTAAGTTTACTCGGGAGTTTTTTATTTTTTTTGTTTCTTCAAACTGGTCATATTTGGCAACATTGAAACGTATTTTATTTAAGCTTGGATATTGCCAGCGGTGCTAATTTTTACGTGAATGTTCACTATTACAGCTAAAACATTTTACCTTTTCGTCTTTTTTTTATACGAATATTAGCCAATTTAATTAGACACATCATCTCACCGGCAGTCTTCAAAACTGTATTTCCTAGCTTAACTCATGAGACAGAACGTTAAATTACTAATATCATAAAGTACAAGTTCAGACTAAAATTACCATAAATAGGAGCAGAAATAGTCATGTCTTATTAATATGAACGTCACCGTTTCCCAGAAAAAGTCGTCCATTGTGTGAGTGATTCGTACTAACGAATCAAGGTCAAAACACATTTCACCGAGCGTAGCAACAGAAGTTGGGGAAGAAAAGGAGGAACTCATATCCGGACATTCTATTGTGCGTCTCAATCGTCAATTTTACATCCCAGAAGCTGGCATTTCGCTAAAAATGTTTACAAAAAGGAATTCTTCTCTCTCCCGCCCGTGTCTTCGACGGTACATTCGCTCTCTTAATGAGTCACGCGTCTCTCACCGACGTGCTGATTAGCTCGCTTAGACCATAGCCTTCGCCGTTTGCTAATTAAGTTACGGTAGCTTTGTGACTCCAGATATTATTTCCCCTTCCCCAAACAGTGACAGGGTCTAGGGAGCCTCGTGTGCGCTTTGCTAGGGTGATGCCACCCTTTGTAATACCACTCGCCGACAAACCAGCAGCCATTTTGGTCCTCGGCGATAAACCGTGGGCTTATAACCCTCCCGGAAAAAAGCACCTTATCTCACAAGTTCGGAGCAGCGTTGTGGAACCCACGGAGGGAAGATTAGCATTTCCACCCTCGAATGGAAGGACCGATGGACACAAAAGCCACTTTCAGGCGCACGGGGAAACAATGAGAGGACAAAATGGCGGTGGACGAGGGTGTGGGAAAAGGAAACAGGCAGTTGGCATCACCCTATGCGAAGGGCACGTGAAGGCACCCTAACGGGTCTAATGCGAGATGACCTAGCTGTTTTAAAGTTTATTCTTCCTTGTTCCCGGTTTAGCTCATACACGATATCTAGCAACAATAGACCGCAAGAGGTAATGACCCATTTTACGTAAAGGACAAAACAAAAACATCACTTGGTGTGCTGCTCTTATCGCAAGGCCCGCAACGAACGTCCGGGTGCGCACTGCGACCTTCTGGGTTTACTGATATCTCGGGAGAGTTTGGGGAGCTTTTTTTCGTTTAGGAGCAGAAGTACTAACAACCATATTAGCGAGATAAAAAAAAATGTGTGCATTATGCGCATCTACAAAGTTTGTCACTAAAATAGCTCTTAGTATGCCGAATTGCGGGTTTCCATATTAATAAGGCAAAATTGCGTGGCGAAAAATGCGTCGCCGGAAAGTACGTGCATAACGCTTGAGTTTTTATATGAGCGGGGTTCATATTAATGAGACTAAAATGTGGAAGTAAACAGACTGAACTCAAAAAACACACCGGATCTTTTTCCATTGCGAGCTCGTTAACCGTTATCGCTGTTGTTGTTTTCTTTTCACTATTATTTTGTAAGTTTCAAAATAAGTTTTTAGCAGCCCAGAAACCAGCGCAAAATAATCGATTAAAAAGCATATAACATCAAAAATAGTAAACGCATTATTATTTTTCAGTAAGCGGCTCCCGCAGAGCAATTCACAAAAGACGGCAATTAGGTTCAGCCCCGTCAGGAAAGAAAGAAACAAAATATTTATATTTTGTTTCTTTTTAATATTAGGTGGTTCCTTGTTCATCACCTCGTTATTTGTCATTCGTTACGATTTGTCACACGTTGGATGGCTGACAAGCATCGCACTGTCTCCCACAAACACCACTTAGATTTTTTTTGATGGCGTATGATTCATCTGATTAATTTTCTCTGCCTGTTCATTTTTGGATAATGGGAAAATTTCATGCAGGGGATCTAACCGTGACATAAACCGCGAGATTGCAGGTAAAAACAACTCAAACACTAAAATATCTCCTACTTGATAAGAACAACTATGCCCTAACGGCGACGAATGTCTAATAGCCGCGTCCCACGAGAGTGACAGACAGCAACAAACGACAGCGACACAGGACAACGAGCGACAGACGACACCGACAGACAGCCTGTTTGTCGGAGTTCGCCGTCCCACGTGGTAGACACGACGCAGAACACGAAACAAGAAAACTTTGCTAGTGGGACTCGAGTTGTCGACAAAAAACATCAAAATACACAGACAAACTGAGTCTGGTGACGCTGTTTTTGTGTTTTGCTCTTTGGGCATAAAACGCGCCGACAAACACGGTGAAAGCGGAGACGATTACTTTGTTTCTTGAGTAAAGCTTAGGCTTGTCTTGATTTGCCGTTATCGACTTTCAGCAAACAGTCGTGACAATCGACACCAAACTTTTTTTGAACTAGAATACCCGAATCATTCCTTTTTTTGGGTCGTTCGAGGAATTCTAGGTGAACGCCACAAAATTTCACGCCGATTTTGAGGATGTTTATAACTTCATATCCAAATGATTGAGGGCAGGCCTTTTTTGGTGGACAATACGGCATCCCCATATCACAGAGAGTGATGACAAGCCTCTCGTCTGCTGGAATGGCTTGCCGCGGAACGTCGTGTCCTACTTTGTGGTGAGCTGTCGTACTTTGGTCAGTTCTCGAACATGAGAGTATGCATCCTGATGCAGGGGCGTAGACCTCGGCGTCTTGAAGCACCAACACGCGCACCAAGTTTTGCGAGCAAAACCAGCCACAGCAAATTTTCTTTCGCAACACGACCGCCTGGCGCCACAAGCAAGCCGCGCCCGCGACCACTACGAGCAATCGAGGGACCGGAACTGAGGGAACGAGGAGTGGCCGCCAAGGGCTTCTCTGAAGGTCGAGCGGCGGAGCGGGCCATCGGGGAAACGGTAGGAAGGGTAGAAAGGTTAGAAGAGAGGAAACAGAGGGCACAAGCGGGCGAGGAGGATAAGTTTGTCTCCGAGACATGTTCCTTTGCTGCGCTTCAAGTCCGTCGTCGATCGTTTGTCGGCGCTTGTCGGCGATTGTCGCTGGCGTTGGTTGTTGCCGTGGGACAGCATCGGCGACACGGAACTTTGCGGTGTCGTCGAACAAAAATCGGTGTTTGCCACTCTAGTGGGGCGAGGCTATAGTGAAATGTCCGCGAAAATCGATTGGAACCCCAAACACGCAGGGCCGTTATTGTTTTGCGTCGCTCACTGAGCTTACGTACGAGAGAAAAGCTTTTCGCATACAGTATATATCACCTACCAAGGTGACCTATAGGCTATAGCATATATATTTAGTGAGCGTGAACGCGCAAAAATCGCGTTTCAAAAACGGGCTAAGGGCTTTCTTTTTTTGGCCGCCTTATGCCTTTTTTTTAACGAATATACAAATCGATCAAACGATTGTTCATGGCAAAATATACATGCAACCTTAGTCGATTTTCTTTTACACACTAGTTTTAATACAAAAATCTACCCTATCATAAGCTGTACACTGATATACACGTTAAGTACTAAGCTAATTAGCAAGTTCTTGAAGCCTGCTTGTTTAACCTACCTATTAAAATGCTTTCATCGATAATATCGTGCAAAATCAAACGAACCTCTTACGTCGAGTTTAAAGAAAGCTCGATTCATAAGCGTATATTTGGCATTTCATGAATGGCTTCTCCAACTCCAAATTCAGTTTACCCTGGATCTCGCACAACAGCTTTTGTAAGTTTTCAGCTTCTCTGCGGTGCCTTTGAAGGCACAAATTAGAAGAATCTCAGCTTAAGGTGTTGGTGCTATCACGCACATTGATAACATTATCCTGATTCACCGAAAACTTGAGGCAATGAAGTTCGATTCACACTCTCACTCGTGCCTGGCAAATTACGCTTCTCACTTAAATTTCCATCATAACTGAGTTGGGTTTCATCAGCTTAGCGCTGCTGAATTTGGAAGTAAATAAACATACAATAAACCCCTCCCTGTCGGTTGCGGCTGTGTCGTGTTTTTGCCTGTGCTTTATTTGTGTGGGTACACATTAGTACTTTTGTACTTCGTATGACACTTTTCTAAAGCGTGCTTTTCGGTCTTCCGCATATTGATTGCCTTGTTTAACACGTATATTTTATTAACGACCAAAAACTCATCGGACAAAAGTTCGCCGGATACAATCTCTCAGGACCTAAGCCAACCAACCGGACAAAGCTCACCGAGCGCAAAGTTGTTTCTTCCCACAGACGACAACTTCGAGTTTGAATTTGTCTGGCCCATAGGTTTGACCGGAGGAATACTCCACCACCTTATTATAGCACTTAGAGATATGAGCCTAACCAAAAAGCAGCGACGAATAAAGAACGACTGTGAAAGAAATAACTACGTTATAGCCGTAGTACAAAATCACACATCTTCAGCAGTGTGTATATTTCCCCGTAAAGAAATATCTTTAACAACATGGTAGAAGCGGATGAATACAGCATCGGTGTGAATTTGAATGCCTTGATTAAATAATTTTTATTTGGGAATTAAAATAATATTGTCTTTTTGACGTAGACTAAAGAAAAAAATGGGGGGGGGGGGGCAAACCTTTCAGTTTTTTTTTTTTTTTTGTCTTTTTTTAAGATATTGAGGTCGAGTGCAATTTACCATTAAAATGTTAAATTTTCTATCATTACATACACGTTATTTTGAGGCGAGCAACAACCCTTGCTGGTATTGAAATTCTGTTCCATCGTATTTTTCAATTACCAAAAAGAAAATTTAAAAAATAATGTCACAATTTACATGTTCGATTCAAATTTGATTGTGACCAGTACCAACGAGGCCGGTGAAAATTCCACTCATGAATCTTCGTTAATATTTTCTGCTGCATTTGTACCCAAGTCTAAACATAGAAGTATCAAACAATGCGCCGACGAAGGTGACTGCAACAATAATTATAATGATCGAGCCGCAACAGGCGATTTTTCCGAGCTGTAACAGCATTTGTCCTGTGAACTTTTGTCCAGTGAACTAAACTATGATTATGTTTAACATTCAGCTGTTCTACAATTTTAGTGTGGTGCTGTGTGTGTGCAACGCGGTTATGTTTTTTTTTATGATAAATGAAATCTACACAGAAACGCATAATGCCTCGTATTACCGCGAGTTCTTTTTAAATTTAAGAATGGATTGTCATTTTCTTTGTCCTGCATAAACACCCACCTTTTCCCCCTCTATTTCTCGACATGGTTTACTTGCATAAACTAACATGAAATCCAACGGATATACTCATGAGCTCCCTATGAGTGTTTGCCCTATCATATAGTAAAATATACGCCCCCTATGGTACAAAAAAAAACCTCACTCGAACAAACAAAATTGGATCACTTGCATAAAAATCAATTGGGGGCGAGTTCGTTGAATACCTAGACGGTGGTCATATGCGCTTTTTTAACCACTGTCTAGATTGCATCTCTTGACTCATGTCTGCCGAGTCAAGAGATACCTAACAAGTCAAGAAATCCATCATTGGACCTCCTGACTCATTGAACTTTTTGACTTGAAACTTTGGAATATCCACAGATATTCTGACTCGTTGGATTTCTTGGCGTGTTGGACCATTTGACCCACATTGGAACTCTTGATTCGTGTCTGGCGAGTCATAAGGTCCAACGCATGAAAAGATCTATAATTTGACGTTTTGACTCGATGGACCTTTCGACTCTTTGAATCTCTTGACCCAGAAGCGACCCCTCTCTTGCGACACTCGTCGTTTGAAGCGTCATCAAGATTTTCGTTTCAAAACTGAGTGCTTCATAGAGTACAGCGAAACGTTATATATGCCTTGTGCTTCAAAACATATGTATTCCATGGAATGCACGGTAGTCACCCTAGCAGCCATTTCCTAAACGGTGGCGCATCGAACGACGGGATGGGGGAGGGTGTTACTGCTTGAGGAAAGAGCGTCTATGGGCAGTTTCGTAAGTATTCTAATCTGGTGACGTTGCACGTGACCTCACGTCACGCGACATTTTCATGTAACGTGACACTGCGGTGTCGTCGTGGCGTCACGTGATTTCAATACGTCGCGTGACGAAATTTCCCTTCAGATTCAGCGGGAAAACAAATGGACAGACGAAGAGACGTACGAACAAGTTTTTTTTTTTTTTCTTAAATAACAAATGAGGTAAAAAATTATTACATTAATATAAAGGACATGTTCCGCAGTGATCGATAAAAAGTCTAGAGTCTGCCATTATCCGAAATCTGGAAATGGAGCGGGACTGTTCTGCCTTCCGCGTTAAAGCGTTCTGCAGAGCAGAATAATAAATGAAAAGGGAAGAAGAGGTGCACCCGAAAACACACGCAAAAAAGGATCAAGGGCATCGGAGGGAGCGCCAGAGAAAGCGAAGCGAGGATCCTGTCAGGCCGTTCAATAAATTATAATTAGGAGGATTTGTAATAAGGACGCTGCGGGGAGGAACGCGAGGAAGGATGGGGGTTAAGCGCTGTGCAATGAAGCGCCCTTGACGGCCGAAAAATAAAAGCCCCGGCAAAAGCTAACCAACCAATCTAAAGATAGATATTTCAAACCGGGGCTAAGAGCTCGTGCAACGTTCGTCGGGTTTAGTTTTCATCATAGGCGTTTCTCTCTTTTTTGTGACCTATTTTTGTTTGGTTCTGGGGCGGTCGGCTCGTTATTAAAGCCGGGTATTAGTGGGAACAATATAAAGCTCGAAGCTCAGAAAAGCGCCGCGCGGAGTGCTAGGCCGCTGCACTAAATGCAGTGAAACTATAAAGTAGTCGCGCCAAAATATAAAACGCGCTCACGCGCGGTAATGGAAGAAGCGCTATCGGCGTGTTCACAAACATGTTGTTTTATATGTTTCTCTTTTTCTTTTTATCGGGGAGAGAAGAAATAAGAGAGGACCGGTCTAATATATTACTTCCCTCTCTTTCATTCCTATCATCCCGATAAAGTGTTACGTGATTCTCTTTTTATTTTCCTTACTTTTATTTAAATAATCCTTTTCAATTTCTTTAATGTTTTTTTGTTGCCACTGTGCCAGAGCGGACAGCCCTGATGCAGTCAAATTTTGATCGCGTGGTCAATGTGCATCTTTCAGTCTTTGTTTTGTTTTATCATATATAAGTTTTTTTTTAATTATTATTTTTACACGCTGGCGTGGCGACAAAAACACGAGGCTCGTTCAGTCGGCTTATTATATAATTAGCGCGCCATCATCGACCCTCCCTTAACGCGAGACGCCGTGGCGCGCCGAGATTAGACGAGATGAATGTGGGGCGGAGATTGGGAATGGCCGCGAGAGAAAGGACGAAAAAGTATGATAGCTTGTGTTTATTTGTTTGGTACTGATCCAAAGTGATAGGGTAATGGGAATCCGGTTTACAATGTAAACAAACCCTGACTTCGTGTATTCGGAGTACAAATAAAAATCAAGGAAGCGTTTAGTTGCGTGCATGAAAGAGCGCGGATACACAGTCACACTCACAGGCACACAAAATGGAAACAAACTCGCAGCGCTGACAAAAAATCATTGTTATATTTATTCGTCATGAAATCATCATCTTCGTCTCCTTCGCCGTTAAAGAGAACATTGATAATGTGGATGTTTGGGCTAGTTGGTAATTCATGCTTGGATGGAACTACATGGATATAAAGTCACACTCACAGGCACACAAGAAGGAAACAGACTTGCTTGTGTGTACTAACTTCTCAGTGATATATTTCTTCTTTCTCAAATCATCATCTTCTTCTCCTTAGTTCAGTTGCCCTTGATGCAAGATGATGCTGCCTCTTAGTAGTTCCGCTTATTTGAGGGTTATCCGCATTCAAATAAAGGGCGCACGAATTTAGACCTAGATGTCTTCAGCTGCTACGTGAACAGCGAAATCGAACAAGTCAATGGGTATTCAACGTTCAGGAACTTTGACGCACTGTCAACGTTCGCACACGTGGCAGTGGGAAACGATGATCTAAAAGAGGGTTCGCAACGGCTAAAGAAATACCATCAATATCGCTACGGCAGTGTAGTATCATATCCATGGGTAGTAACATTTTAAATTCAAGTCAGTTATGTTAAACCATTATTTAAAAAACGGCCTTTTTTTACATATCTAATTATATTTTGAAATTCCATACGTTAAAACGTTTTTCTGTACGTCACAGTGCACTTTTTGTATATTTAATGCATTTCAGTTTTCATGTGCGATTCTTACACGTACTTTTTGTCATATCACACGGACACCTGAACGAAAAATTCAAGCGAATTCAATGTAGTGAATAGAAATACAACGAGAGGTCAATCTGAGTTTGAGGTTTGTCAATACGGTTTTACTGTCAACCCAGGGACCATTATTTATGAGGAGAACTGGTACGCTCCTCAGACTCTAGGTATTGCATCAGAGCAGTCGGGTAGTTTTCCGCTCTATATCGGTACCGGCCTGGTACGGGAACTGAAGGAATCCGGTAGACACACTTGTTAATAGGCATATATATAAGAAATCCTTAGATTTTACCGCCATGGCGAATACCTTTTGCTTAGCTGCTTATTTCGGTGTTGTGTAAGTGCGACTTTCACAAAGGCGCGTCCTATCTGCAATCTTTATTTTGTTAAAACGCCCATATATAGGGTGAAGGGGGGGGGGGGGGGGGGGGAGAGAGTACGACGTATACAACGGTGCGACATATAGGCCGAAATGATGGTACTCGAGAGGGGCGTTCCCTCGATTCAGGTTTTTCGCTTTTGAGCGCCACTCGAGCCGACCTGTCGTAAAACACAATCGGCCCCCGAAATTTTTCTGGGGGGGGAGGGGGGGGGGGGGACCGGTGTCAACGAAGACGGACGACCTTCATGAGTGCTGTGCTGCACGTGCGACAAACGAATGGATAGAGAGGACTTTGACACCTCAAGTGCCTAGCTGAGACGACGAAAAGGGCGTCGAGAGGGAGTCATTTTCACCCGCTTCCGAAATGGAGGCTATATATCTTGCTTTGTACTTATTCACGCTGAAACTTGTCTCTTGTATATATGTCATCCTATATCTTCTTTTTTGTTTGCCTCCTATATTTGCGGGCGAATCTTTGTTACTATAAAGCCGGATATCTATCAGAATAGTATCCCTATCTCACGATTCTTGTCGTAAATAGATACCGATCGGTTTTTATAGAGACCAGACAAATCGCGAAGGTAGTGGAAATTGGCGGGAAGAACTTGAAGTTGAACCTCTTGGAAGGCTCAGTCTAACGCCTGATGTTTCACTGAGGGACTTGGCATCTTCGGTCGTTTGATCCTGCCCTATACCGCTATATCTTCCCTCTGATAGTTGTTTATTTTTAACCTGGCTATTTCGGAATATAACAAAATATGTGTCCTGAGGCAAGCGGTTAGAATAAATTTAATGTTGATCTGATTTCTTTGTGGGGCAGACACACGATGGATCTTGGTGTATATTCATTTGGAGCAATATTTACGCACATGTATAATTATCTGAAACTCGCTACTTTTTGCTAGACTTATTCTGATCGCTTATTATTTCAATCTTTGTTTCCATTAATTTATCTTCCCTAATAGACATCCGACGCATTCATGCCTAATTTGCACTCCGCATTATCAGTGAACATGTTTCATTATTTATTTGCATTAGACTTTACATTAGACTTTAGACAGTCTTAATTAACTTCACCATATTTTTTCTCTAGATATATCTCTTTTTTTTTTCGATTGCACACTATGTATCTAGTTGGTTTCATTCCCATTGGAACTTTTCTCCGTGAACATAGTAGCCGTCGTTCCTTTCCTCCCTATATGTTTTCAATACACCGTCCCTATTCGTTTTCATTCACACCTTAATGTGGTCCCTCTTCAATTTTTTATGTTTTTTTTTTTTTTTTTTTTTTTACTTGGCTGTAGCCAGTAGCTCTTCCTTACAAAGAGGACGGGGGTGATCCGTCCCGAGGCATAGCCATTGATTTCTATTTAGGGTTCATTTTAGAGGTGGGAGACATCCCGGCCGTTTTCCGATGGGAAAGCCTCAGAGACGTCTATTTCCTCGATTGTTGTGTCGTTACATTTTATATACGATGTTTGTATTAGATTTATTATAAAACGCAAATGTAGATGGTTTCAACCAGAATTCCCCGTCACTGTTAAGGTTTGACTGAAGAATTTGTTTATTTGCTTCTGAAAAAACGCCTTGGGTCCCCTCCTTTTTTAGCCTTATTGGTTGTTTGAATATTGTCTTTCGTGCATTTAGATGTATTCGGCTTACTGAGACGTGAGTCATCTCGCCGCTTTTCTGTTTGTGCTCGTAGCTCTCGGTTGCTGCGGTAAATATTTACTTTCCCATTTTTGGTTTTGTGTGCTGTAGAAGAGGGGGAATACATGTCCCTTGCGCCCTGTGGCTTGAAGCAAACACCTTTTACTCTGCTTAGAGCAAAGTTTGCAGAAAGAAGAATTACAAGCGCAACTCCCCTGGAAAGTTCCCAACCCACAAAGATCCGAGCACAAATTACGCAAAAAAGGACGCTTGAATCTTAAATTTCTTTATCTTCATTTCCTAATTGAAACAGCTACGGTCTCTTATTTTTAAGGGCGCCATTAAGGAAAGAAGAGAGGTTGAGCAGATCTGAAAAATGAAACACCTCAAATAGCTTTTCCAGAAAGGTGTCATTTTCCAAAGGCGTGAGCGTCATCCTGAGTAGTTGCAGCGATGAACCCAATGCTCTTGGCGAAACATTGGATGACGGCCTGAGACTTCCAAGGGGAGAAGGAGAGGGGAGAGGGTGGGGCTTGCTTTTAAGTTTGATAGCGTTTTGAGCCAACCGTACGTACTTTGGCGACCGTCGATCGCTTTGTAACTAAAGGAGCAGGCGCCACGCATCTGGTATGTACCAACTTCAATTATGCATACAAAAATAACGCGCCTATTAAATGTGATATTACATATTAGCTTATGAACGGCAAATACAGTTGTCAAAGATATTTTGTTTGGATACATATTAGGGTGATATCTTTATAGCGAGAAAACAACATGGGAGATGCAGTAACGCTACAACAGAATTGGTTGGCTGGTTGCAAAAGGCCCGTCCGAAAGAAGTTAGACATCATAATCGTGGACAGGTTAAAAGTGGAGTGGAACCTCCTACCACTTCTACCCACTTTAGCAGAGCGAACGCTGGAGAGGAGGTCGCCTCACCTCCAGCGTTCACTCTGCTAAAGTGGAAAGAGGTGGGAGGAGCTTCCACTCCACTCTTAAACTGTCACCGACAATGGAGCAAAAATCTCCCTGCTTTTGTAGACTGTGATCGTCTAATATGAAAGGTTCAACCAACACAATCCACTCCAAACCAATCCCTATTTCTCTCTTTTTATATAATTTTTCGCAATGGGACGACGAACCACTCCAGCAACCAGAACAATATGCAAATTATACGCAGATCGGAAATACTACAGGGCTACACAATTAGTTGGCGCCACTGTGTTCTCCCGCCGTAAGCGGTCACATGGTTCCAACGCGATCGAACGCAGTGCATCCCCCTCAAACCTAAATCTTTAAATCAGCCTTTAATATTCCTCTGCCCCATTTTACAAGACGGAAGCTCGAGCAGCACCCGGTCTCCGACGGTCGACGAATTCCGGCGACTGCGATCTGCATACCGATCGAGTGTGCGCTGCAGAAGCAGGACCCTCGACGACGACACGTCGGAGGCGCAACCCTCGCCGCCGCAGCGCCGACTGCCACTTTGGCGCTGATGTTGACCGAGCAAACGTCTTCGGGTGGCCTCCGTCCTTCTGTTTGCAGGTGCATCAGTGCGTCGCTTAGAGAAATCCCTGCCCCGGGGAAGCGCGCCGTCAGTCACCCAATGCGAGAAGAGCCGACTGGCGAGTGAACCGGAAAAGCGAGGGTTCACTCTGGGTTGGCCGGGGGTACGTCTGGCTGAAGAGCGGGAACCAGAAGCGGTGAACGTACCGCGCGAGATGGGTTAGAATGCGCACGGTGCTGCACGTGGGGCGTCCAGAGTGTTACGTAGAAAAAGAGAGTTTGGTCAATAGCAGGAACGAGGGCGTGATTACAGCAGCCGCGGTGCTGACTCCAGAGTCACAAATTCCTCTTCCGCGGTTCTAGAGTGAAATGGGTGTCATCAGAACATTTGACTGTGTGCGT
The DNA here is from genome assembly GCF_016920785.2 of Ixodes scapularis. Classification (NCBI taxonomy): domain Eukaryota; kingdom Metazoa; phylum Arthropoda; class Arachnida; order Ixodida; family Ixodidae; genus Ixodes; species Ixodes scapularis. The sequence goes on from NW_024609837.1 coordinate 32,507,224, forward strand.
TCGCGACAAAAGTAGGACACTTTGCGACCAGCGTAGGACACCCAACAATAGTAGGACACCCGAATCAACCAGAGGGTTGGGGGCATACGCTGGTTTATTTGACGATTGAATACGTCTATAACCGAACACTCCCGCTTGCATCGCTTTTTCAGTCACTAGAGATTGTCACTCGTGAACTAAGCGCCTTTTTTCTCGTAACAATAGATTCACTATTAACCCAGGAATGGTTAAAGTGTTGCCACCATTCAAACATGTTGATGTTTCTCTATATCCACAAATTGATGTGTTTGCATTATACAGCCGCTGCAATTGGTATGACAAATGCTATTTTAAAATACTGTTGTACAACAATACCGTGAATACAGTTTACTAACTGCAACGACCCTCAGTTTCGAAGCTTTTTAAATGCCCGTGAGATGGAAGTCTTAGTCTTTCTGTAAAGCCGTGTGAGGACTCCTCTGTTGATGACCAATTAGGTCGGGGCAGTCCCACTACGAATATGGGGTAATAAACGTGCTCTACTCAGTACTGATTACACGACAGCACGCCAACACCATATTCATCCAGATTGAAATAAGCAGAAGTAAGGATTGAACGCACGATTACTGAGTTTTCCACCTTGAGTTGCGGCTCCAGCTGCTCAAGGTTGCGTGTGCAACCGCACTGCCACGCCCCAACATGCGTTTGGTCCAGTAGCGCATCATCATGTTTGCGTAAACCCCTCTAAATTCTTCGCCTCTATGAATCTGAGGCATCCAAACCATGTTTCCGACTGGTGTGTCTAGCTAAAGTGGTTAGCTTGGTTCACCAGCGAGAGAAAATTTTAGGGACACTTTTTTTTTCTTTATACATTATCGACTCGTTCGTGTGGTCACTAATAAAAGAAACAAATCAAACCAATGAAAAATAGAGAAGAAAACTTTACACGCAGGCACTAACACTCGTTGTAATATGCATATAGGAATTGAATAAAATCACCAACCAAATCCTCCGAGGAGGTCCCGACGTTTCAAAACCGACCCGTTTTATTTTTTTTTTTTTTTTTTCGTTTTTGTTTATGGTGGTGGTCTATTTGTCACTTCTCTCCCGGGTGATTCAGTAATTTCACGTAGAAGAATGGTAATGTGCCAGTGTACGTATTGAAAGTTTCGGGTGTTGCATGAAAATTCCATCATTATAAAATTCCTCTGGCGAAAGTGCGGTGGCCATTGTCCTAACAGTGCTTCGCAACGGCGCAGCGCTCGCGGTCGATTTTGCGCACATCGTGTTTGTGTTGTCGAATCCTTTCTAGGAGGTTCTTCGTTTCGCCGATGTAGAAGGCAGGGAACTCTGTGAATGAAATACACAACACACTGCGTTTGTTTCTTTAGAGGGACTATCTTTCGGTCACGGCATCATACGTCCAAGTGTTGATACCAATTTTTGATGGACCTGGATATCCTCTTTTTTTTCAGCGTACGCAGCAGCGGTACGCTAGTCCCCTTTATGTAGGAAATTCAAATGAAGAAATCGACGATTGCGACCTTGACGCTGAGCAGGTTTTCTTTAAATCAGTGACAACTGTTTGCGCTTCGGCTTTTTTCTCGATCTTTAAACGGCGAGTGTTCGTAATTTTGGAGAGCATGGTCATAACCACCAAAGCCTTGTGACTCGTTTGGTGGTAATGTCCTTTTGTGAGTCAATCTATGAAGAGGCAAGGTCTGTGTCTGTTCATAAGCACATCCAGAAATGGAATGGTGTTTTCCTTCTCCGGTTGCACTGTGAATTGGATGGCCCGTTCAGCAGTGTTTATAGATGCGCTAGAAGGTTGTCTAATACTGATTTTATTTTATAATAGAAAATATATCGTCGACCTAGCGCAAGAGCACATTGGGGCTTGTGGCGAATGAATACAGCATTTTTTGTTCAGTGACCTCTCCCGTGAGATTTGTTATGGTAACCAAAATCGACGCACCCATGGCGGTTCCGCTTGTCGGGCCATAAAACTCGTTTTTTTAATCTAAAGTAATTGCTGCTATGGCATACCTCAAAGAGGCGACAAAATTCGTCGACTCTGAGACTGGTTCCTTCATTCAGGCCTTTGTCTTTCTCGAGAGCGTCTCTAAGCGTGGCGATTTACAGGGGAACAAAAAAGCATGTAAACAATAAAATCAGGTTAAAGGATACCAGGCTATCCTCGGCGGAAATATTTGGTTCTCAAACGAGCTCCACAAATTGGCTAGAGTTACGCACATATGTTGACGTTTTTCCAATTAGGGGAGAGAGATTGTGATGTAGGTAGTTTGAGAGTGCTCGAAGCGGTGAGGGCGTGAATTTCACAATGAGGGTTTATTGATCTTAGGGAACCCATAGAATTTAAGTGCAGAGCCATTCCTGCATATCAGACGTAGGTAAGGGTTTCTTTATTCGGGATGTGGTTGAAAATTTTAGGTGAGGATCATTTTCATTTTTGTTTGAATCTGCATAATAAGGTCTTTTTTTTTAGCCTGAAATGTTCTTTGGCTAGTTTTTTCCACTTTCGTGAAGCCGCATTAAAGGAACACTAAAGCAAATATTTTTTTAAAGAGTAATATAATTTTGTAAAGTTTTGCGCAAAAATAGTTTTTAGGCAATATTTACGCCGTTAGACGAAATTTAGTTACAGGTCACGGCGTGCTCTAAACCCCGCCCACAGATCAGTGGCTCCGCCATTACTACTGTATTGGCTTGGCTACTCGGCTCAATACGCTACGAAGTCAAGCGCCCCTATTTCGCGATGTCCGGTGCTTCAAATCGCTGTACCGATTGCTAGTCGTGCGAGCAGACGCATGGCAGCCACTGTCATTGTCTGTTATTACACCGCCATCTATCATCGTCTGCCCTGCCCGCGAGACGCGGACACGAAAGTTGAGCGTCGGCGTCCGTTTTCGTCTCCGACAGCAAATTCGCCCCCGTCTAAAAACGTCGGCAACACTTGCAAGACTCGATCATTAAAGCGGCGTTCTAGCATTCCATAATGCACGAGCCACGGTCCAATACAAGCGTCTTTTGATGCGCGGTAAAACGCGCCCGGGGAGACTAAAAACATCAACAATATAAATATGCACTCCTTCCAGCTCCTATGTTGTTATTTTTTCTCATGGCACCTGCGAGTAAGGCAGGTGAGGGCATCGCCCCCTCTATAGTGACAGAACCTGGCAGATCAACACGAGAAGCGGCCGCCGAAATTGAAAAGGTAGAGCGGCAAACGCCGGATGAGAGGAGAGCCACGTGATGGGCGTTCCGCTGCGGCGAGGCGCCGAAACACACTTCTTCCGAGCGATGGAATACCCTCTCGTGCTCCTCGCGTTCCTCGCGCTACCGCTTCTTTTCTTGTCAGGATGGAAAGCAATGTTTCGAATCCTCGCAGCTGCAAAATTTGTGTGCTGTCATCCAGCTTCACCGAGAAATGCTCTCAGCTACCAGATGCCTGTTTTTCATATTTGCGTCCGGGCACTCTCTGGCTCCGTCGTTGGACTGCCAGGCTTTGTAAGTATAGAGGAGGCAATGGTGAGCGCCGTGACGCCCCACTAAATCTCGACCTAAAAATATTTGCATTGGCAGGCCAGGTGCACTGCAAAACTTAGAGCTATTTTCCTTTCGAAGCAAAATGACGTAGCAGACCTGGACAAACTTGATGTGAGCCGAACGACCGATTTATTCCAGCAAAATCGCTCGCAGATTTTTATCTGTGTGAGTTTCTTCTCGGTATTGAAATTATGGTTCCACTCAGAGCGGTCGCACAACACTCAGACCAGCGGAGCCACTTTTCCGGAAACAACAAAAAAAGAAAGACGTTTACAATCCCTTGTAACGCCGAATTAGAGCGCAGCTCTTGAGGAGGATGAGAGCAAGTAACGGAGAAAAGGGTGTGCCTCTTCTCCTCGTCGGTACTCTCCTTATCCTCCCTGCTACTCCTCCTCTCTTCCTTCCTGCTCTTCCTCTTCCTCCTCTTTCTCCTCCTCCTCCTCCTCATTATTCTGCTTCAACACGTTCACAGGAACAAATCAAGCCATATCAAACCAGCATGGTTAACGTTGGAAGCTGTAGGTTTAGGCCAGCCCAGCTGCGCCATCTGCGAACCCAAAGGCTCGCACAGCGCCAGCAGCGCTTCCAAACCCGTGTACTTTGCAACAGTGGTTTGGTGCAAACTAGATCGGCTGAGAAGATCGTTGTCCGAACACCAAGGTAAACGCAGAACAACTCGCACTAATTAAATTAGACGAGCTCGACGAGCTGCTCCCATTGATTACTCCGCAGAAGCCGGCAGTCATGTTTATTATCGTTTAAAACCAATGCAAAAAGGCAATCTCGAGATATTTTCGAAAACAATTATCACTATATTTAGACTACTTGTTTCTCGAACAAAAATATTATAAAAATAAAATACTGTTATGGCATGGGGAGACAATTTTACTACCAACAATTCGCGCGTTAATTATCTCACCGGCCAAAGAGAGAGCACCCTGTAAGCACGAGGCGGGGCTCAGCGGGCAGCGACCTCCACATTCTACAGCTAAATTGCGGGTAATGGCCTAAATATTGCAAAAAAACAAACTTTGAGTAGAAAAATTTACAAAAAAAAAAAAGAAGTCCAAGGACATTTGTGCACATCTTATGAGTTGTGAATGCAAAAGCATGAATGTCTTTCTTACGCTATCTTAGTTCGTCTGCGGCGTAGTGGCGTGGACATTTAGCCGGTGGATGGCCGAGCGCAAGCTTTCCTAAAGTCGCCGTGCCGCGCTGAGCTTGGCCGAGCTCGGCCGTGCGACTCCTCTGGAGTCTGCCCGCAGGGGTCCCTGGCTCTGCCGTTACCGCCCCCTCCTCTTACCGGCGGCCGCGCCGCTGCGTGCGCTGCGCCACCATAAAGTGGGCATGTGTGGTGTTTTTTTTTTAATTACGCCACATGAGAGCCAATGGGAGCCTTATTCCTTGATGACGCGCACGTGCCAATGGGAGCATAATCCATCAGAAATCGGCTTCACTTTGGAAAAGGGATTTATGTGTCGTTTGGCGTGGTTTCTAAGCTGATGACGTCGCTTAACTCCATCGGACAGTTAATGCTTTCGCATTAAAAAGAACTATTTAACGCATTAAAAAAAAGCTTTTTTCACTTTATTGTTTTTTAAGGAACTGTGACACCTCACCAAAATTTATTTATTTCTCTTTTGCCAGGTGATTTATTTTTGTGTCAGAAGACAACTCAATCAATATTTTGCTACAGCGTCACGTATATTTTTAATAAAGTAAAAAAAAACGCAACTGTTTGAAACTGAAACCTAAACTGGACTGGGGAGGAAGAAGAGATATAATGGAGGAGAAAGTTACTGGACGCCACGTGGCTGTGTAACTTTTCTTTTTTCAATTAACGTATTTGCAGCTTTTTAGAGGGCACAGAAAAATAGGTATGATATTTTGTCTATTATTAGTGATGAGTGTGTGCCTTCGATGACCCACAACTTTGATTATCTTTAATTGTTGTCTCTAAACCATAAAAAAACGGCACGGAATCATGGGAAACAGGCTGAGCGCGACTCAAACCTGCCGTTCGCGATCGGCGGTTTTCGGGCGGAACGAAAGCGAATTTCGCGCCGCCAATTCTGGTCTGGGTAGTTGGGCTCTCATATGTCATGTACAAATAAAAACCTTAGCAAGCATAAATACCCTGTCAGTGTCCCTTTAAGTGAAGCCGGATTAAGTTTCGCCCCTAGATTTAGTGGAAAAACTGAGGTCACGAGACGTCAGCTTTAATTCAGCCCATAATGCAACGCGCGCAATTTTTCTTTATGGGACGGCACAGACCTTCAAACCTATAGACTTATCTCACTTAGTGTTCGCCGCATCCGTGAAGCCACCATTACTTTAGTTGGCAGAAAGGAGGCGGCAGTGCCCAAGTCGTCTCGTGCCATCTCGTGATTTGCACGTGCAAAGCTCCAGCGACGCCGTTGTACGTGCCAAAAGAAGAGTTCAATCGATGCATTGCGGCAGCGGTGACGTAGCTGAACTCGCAGGTGAGATTGGTATGTTCAGTTTCTCCGCTAAATTTATCGGGGAGGTTGAATTGGTGTATACGTATGTGGCGTCCTATAAAGAAACGCGCGCAGTGTTGCATTATGGGACGTCACAGACCTACACACCAATTAATTTATCCGCTCAATTTAGCGTTGAAATTGAATTTGTGTATACGTCTGTGATCTTGCATATTGCAACGTGCGCAGTATTACAAACTGATGTCACATAACACCATCTCACGTGGCCTATACACGAACTTCAGGTCCTCGCTAAATTTAGCAGAAACATTCATGTTACGTGGCATGGTGTCACGTGAACTATACATAAAATTAGTTTTTCCGCTAGATTTGGCGGCAGAATTGACGTCACGTGGCCTGATTTCACGTGACCTCTACACAAAATGAGTTTCGCCGCAACAATTGGCGGGAAAAATGACTTCACGTGACTTCAGCGTCAGTTAAATAATCTCGGTTAAATTTAGTGGGGAAAATAATGTCACATGACTTTTGTCACGTGGCTAGTTGTTCCAGATATCGTGAATCGGATTACGTGAAGCCGGATTAATTTCCTCCGCTAGATTTAGCGGGAACTTGACGTCAGGTGACCTATACAGCAATCCAGTTTCCCCACTAGATTTAGCGCGGAAATGGCGTCCTTGGCCTACACATAAATTTAGCTTCCCCGCCAAATTTAGCGGGAAATATACAATAGGTGACACCGATTTTATATCGGTGCTGCCACGAGGTGCAGCTATTGCTAAACGCATGTGATGCTAGAGCCTTTCACGCATTCAATATAATTTTCTAGCAATTTGCCATACATTTTTTAGCTCTGCATAATCCGAGCTATCGAGGAGATTCCAAACATTAATCTCGTAGTCATTTTGGTCTAGGACAACCGTGAAGTTGGCCTTGTCCGCTGGTAGGAGCACAATCTTTTATGTAATCTCAGAGATTCCGGAGGGCTCCTGCCTCCTCTCTTTATAGGTTTGGTTTGGGATGTGCTGGTATTTTTTTAAAATACGGACCACTTTTTGTGGGACCTGTTCTTAAGCGCTTGGGTTCAGGTGCACGATGCCATCTTTTATGGTTATACTAATCGTTGGCAAAGGCGGCTTTGTTGTGGTTATGTTAAAACCGTGACCCTTTGCTATAGAGGTGGTGCCGCGCTGTATCTCTCTTCGGCATTCTTCTTCAGCTTGGACAAAATTCTTTTTGAGGTGCTCGTTATTTTTCTGTAAAAGTAGGTGCAACATTTTTGGCAAAGAATCGAATAGAGGTAAGAAATCCGGGATAAAAAGTTCAAGTTGCCGACGAATGAAAAACATGTCTAGTTCTTTTCTATATGTCGTCTTTGCACTCGTGAATTAAGGATTCCACCAACCACTGCTCTGCCTGATCGAGGATCTTGTGTCCCTAAGGCGTTTAGACAAGGCGTTTCACACAAATGCTTCGTGGAACCACGTGAAAGTCCCGACAAGTCCTTGTAAAAGAGAGGTGTGTCATAAGCGTAGAGATAGAGCGAGGAACGTTTTTATGTTTACGTTGAAATATGCATGAGTATTTTTCACCCATTTTAGTGAAAATACGTCGTTCAAAACACATGGACACCTTCCGTCGTTATTCTGACCCGCCACATTGACAGGACTATGATCTAACCCACTTTAAGATGTACTTTGGGGTGGGAGAGTACGAGCGGCCTTTGCTTTTTTCAGTTTTAAATGCGTTTCCAAACTACGAATGCTCACGTGTTGCATCTTCCAGGGTTCATATCAAAATGGGATGGAGTGAACAGTACAGAATGCAGACGAGGTGACCCGTTCCTAAACTACACGAAGAAGCTTTCCCTGGAGAAACCCAATGGCGGATATTCCATGCTTAAGCTTGTATTTTCTTCGCCCTTTAAAAAGTCCTTGGTGAACAAAATAGAGATCAGAAAGCGACATAAGGTTCTTCGTGTGCTATTTTTTTTTTCTAACTCTTGACAGTGGAAGACGCAGAGCGCTCGCTCGCTGTAGACGGATGGTCTTAGCGGCGGAAATGGAGATGATGCACTCGAGAGAAGCCTCTACTCCTGGAGCTTTCTGCAGAAGCTCTGTCCTTTTCTAGGGGGAGGGAGGGGAGGCCATCTGAAACGGCACTTTTTTCTGCCTTTTCTTTGTCAGAGCGCAACGTTTGTGTTCTTTTTATGAGTATTGTAGGTGTTATTGGTCGTTGTTTTTTATGTGTCGCTATAAGCCCACGCTGGCGAAGACCGGATACAGAAAGGTCACCTATATGGGCTTTTTTATGTTTTTGTTTCTTTGTGTGGTCATTTTATATAGATGGAGATGACATATCGCTCGATTTCCAAGTCTAAAGTTCTCAGCTGTTACTCTTAGAACCTGTCGTATGAGTGTTCTTTGTCTCATTTTTTTTTGTAGTTCAATATTTGTTCGTTTTTTCTTTTTTTTTTTTTTTAAGGACTGACCAGATTGAAGAGAAAGGTTGAAGTTTGGCTTAAGTGATGGAAGATTTTGTTTATGAGTGGTGTTAAAAATATTCGAACGAGTTCTTGAGGTGACAGTTTGTTGGGTTTTTTGCTTACCTGGTGGCAGCTTCATTCTTAGAAAGAATACCAATAACAGATGAAATAAATCTTGCAGTTGATGTGGCGACCGATATACAGTTTAAAAGTCTGTCTTCGCTGAGTGCTTTATGATTTTATGTTTGTTTGTTTTTATCTTAAATTTGAACTTTTCAAAAAGCCTCGCATTGCGTCAGAGCTGTTCCTTTCTTCGTCCAACGGTTTAAAATTTGTTTTGCCGTGATAAGATGGCATCGAAATGTGACAGTTGCTTTGAAAATACTCAAGCATAAAATATAAAATATTAAATGCTTCTATTGAGGATTATTTAGGGCTTCTAATTTTGCATACTTTATCCTATGTTTTTGGCTTATTTAGGCTTAAAAACGTTGGTGTCTGATATTATAATCTCGATTTAATTCCTCTTTCAACGCCGATGGAACATTTACAAGTGACTGTTCAAAAAGTTCATCCTATCGAGGCGAAAAAGCACGAAAGAAAAACAACATATATATGAAAAGAAAAAAAAAACCTTGGTGAAAACAGCAACAATGGACGGTTTCTGCATCGACATTTTGGCCGAAACGTCAAAAAATGAACTGTCCGTTGTTGCTGTTTTCACCCTAGGGTTTCCTTTTCTCTTCAGTTATACCCACGCCTTCGGCCCCCTGGCACCATGCCTGTTGTATATAAATATCAAAAAGGTTTGCCCTTAGCAGCTCGGTCAGGATATGGCGATGCAAAATTTTTCGGGCCTGGAAGGTCGTTATTCAGTCAATCTTTCTCGTTCTCTTCTTTTAAGCGGGTTTAAAAAAAGAGGGCGCGTGCAACTCAACGATCTGCGTTGCACGTGCGTGCATAGGTGGTTATTTCAAATATAAAACAAGGATTCGCAAAAAATAGGTGTTTAAGAAGCTTACCAAGGGAAGAATATCTGTAAGATAAAAATCTCGTTGAATAGTCAGATACGAGTCGATATCGAGTCACGATGTCGACTCGCATACTATACGATATCGATATCGACTTGTATACTCGTATTCAACTCAGATACGAGTTAGATCAACTCGTATCTGACTATTGAGCGAGATTTTTATCTGGCAGATTGTCTTCCCTTGGTAAGCATCTTAAACACTTCTTCGCGAATAATAGTTTAATATTCGAAATAACCGCCTATGCAAGCACGTGCAACGAGGATCGTTGCGTTGCACGTGCCCTCTTTTTTTTTAACCGTTTAAAACAAGAGAACAAGAAAGGCAACGATTGACCGAAGAAGGACCTACAAGGCCGAAACGTTTTGCACCGCCTCATCCTGACACAGCTGTTAAGGCAAACCTTTTTATATATATATATATATTGCTGTCAAGAAGTAGCCTTGTTTTGTGGTGTGTGTGTTAGATGCAATGTTAGCTGAGAAAATGGCTCGTCTTAAATTACGAATTTTTTTTATATTTCCGAATACCCGACAGACGAACTCGATTTTGCTTCCTTTAACCGGGCATTCCTTTGCTGAAAACCAAACCAAACAAAGAAATAAAATCGACAATTGCTTTTGCGTAACGCGTGAGCTATGTGCGCCGAGATGCTTTGGTGGTGCCCTCTTAAGGCTTTGTTATACCCCGACGTCGAGCGCAGCAAACGCGGCGCAGCGCAGCGCACACAGATGCTGAATGGTCTCAGATGTCGAGTGCGTCATCTCCGACCAGTCAAAGGCTTCCGTTCTGGGTTACGCTGCGTTCGCTGCGCTCAAGGTCGGAGTATAACAGAGCCTTTAAGGTTTCCGTTATCACGTTTACAACGAGGATTTACCTTGCTGTGATTGGCAGTATTTGGCTCGCCGCGGACCGGCGATTGAGCATGTATTGTCAGGATACAGGAAGCTATGGTTTTTCCAATCGCGAATGCCAACCAAATGGTCGCGCACGTCACTAATACACCGTTCCACTTTCAAATTCGACCCCAACTGACGTTATAATTTGATGAAGCCAATCAAGCAGCAACAAAAGTTCGCCGTCTTGGCGCTCGTTGTCTTTGTGCATTTGCTATCAACAGCTAGAGTAACCACATCTAAAAAAGAAAAGAAAAACGCAGTATCGCGGCGAATTTAGCAGGTGTGTTTCGTCTAGCCGGGTGTAATTGCAAACACACAAACGCAATCATTTCGTTGACGATTTAGTTTTTGCGCTGGGTCATTGGCTCTATCTGTGGTGCAAAATATATACTCTATAGGTGAGGACACTGGTGCGAGGAACAATGGGACACGATCGACTAGATAAAGACCTCTTACGAGCGCATTCACGCGCCCAACATACCGCGCCGAACTAGCGTCGCTCACTGGCAAAACCACGCAATTGTGAAAAACAAAATTTGTTGCCATGGCATTAGACGAGCACGAGCTCCTTGCTGAAGGAAGCGCGACTGCTGCACGAGAGATGCCATCGCAGCAAAATATTTTATTTATAAATATATATATATATATATATATATATATATATATATATATATATATATATATATATATTTTTTTTTTTTTTTTTTTTTTTTTTTTTCACAGTGTCTCCTTTTGTCAGCGAGCGACGCAGGTTCGCCGTGAGCTGTTAGGCACGCGCATGCGACCTTGAGGGAACCCTATCTGGTTGCTCCGCGTCGGGCAGAGTCCTCACATAAAGGGGTATCTCTCACCATGGCTGCATATAATTGTAGAGCCGGCTGCGGTAGGACTAAAAGAGAAAGTAAGTATATAGTGCGAATACCTCACCATATAATTAAAATTCAGAAATCAGCTCCTGCAGAGCGTGCTTTGCCGCTATAAGTGTCGTACTGCGGTGAAGCCTGTCCTAGAATGTTCCGTATGTTTACGATTGACTGTGATATTAAACACGCTAATTTTATTTCTTTTACAGCGAATCTGTTTATGGTCAAGAAAGGTAAAAAAAGCAGGCAAGCTGGTGAGTGACATTCATAGTAACCCTGGGATGTAGGAATAATAAAATACCGGACAGAACAACGAAGTGTCTATGGCTAGGGTTCCGTGGAGTTTTCGTGTGCAGTGACTAAATACTCTTCGCCCGCACCACCGCACGCCCCACACGAGCACGCCTTCTCCAAATAAAATATTATAATTAAATTACCTGAAATAGGCTTTCACGAAAGCGCGTAAAAAATGCCATTTGTTTTAGGCTTTTGCTTTAGAGCAGTTAGTGCTGCAGACGCCGGCACATAAATAGAAAGTCATCGTTATTTGAAGAATTATCCTCGGAGTGCTATCTTGATTCAGTAGATTTCGAATCAATAGGCACTATTTTGAAGATTAGTAGACTCTCAGGTAGATAAGAAAGGTTTCTTATATATTGGCCGCTGTGCGACCTGCGTCGGCCATGTCTACGCTTGCACCGCCCTCTCTTTGTCGTCGTTCCAAGCGCTTACGTGACTAGTTTCCTTTCGTTCCGCTCTGCCGGAGTGGCAATCCTGTTGCGCATGTCTACCTTCCGCCGGCTCCTCGGGGCGGGCCTCTGTCGTGTGCTAAACACCTTCGGTAATCATCCACCTTCACTGAGTGGAATGGCTCCTGGTTGTTTTCAACGATTACTGCCCTGGAGATGTTTCGATTCCGTGAGCCTCGATAGCATAAAGAGCAGGAGTTTCTTTTTTTGCGCGGGTATATAGACTACCAATTTTGTTCCACAACGCTTTACGGATCGGGGCACGGTGATCGATCCTTACTCTTAGTTGTTCCAATCTGGATGAGCATCCTAGCGGCATGCGATCGTGTTTCACTACTGTGGTATGCACGTAACGACTCCAGGCTAACGGACAAACTTCACGGGTCAAATTTATCATCAACAGCGGTAATACCAGACACACTTTGGGGTGACTAACTATAAGTTATCTTATTATATATAATACACAATTTTTATTAGGCAAGTTACGGTCCAGCTATAGCGATCACGAAGAAGTAAAAAGAAAGTTGTCGTTATTTTAAGGTTTTATCCTCGGACTGCTATTTTGAAATAAAGACTGCTCTTTTTGTTTTAAGTTTAAAGCACATAACTAAAAGGCATTCATGGTCACACTATCAAGTTTTATAACCGGCAAACATGCAAACAGGTTGACCGATGGGCGTAATGCTAGTATTTATCCTCTAGGTACAAACGACGCTAGCGACGACATTCCGTAAAATACGAACACCTTTTCCCTTCTGCTTTAATTACCTTGTCTAAGACTCTACGTTAAAAATAATGACACAATCTGGAAGAGGCCCGAGCTGCCCGGTGGAGCTCCGATATTACTGAAAATTGGAATATGAGCTACGGCTATTGTTCCAAACGGTTGAAACGAAAAAAAAAAGGCAGCTGGGAATAGTGTGCAGTCATTTGTTCGAGCGACGGTAAACAAAACCCGGCATTCTTACCTGCCGTCTCAAGTGGCGAGAACCCGGGAGAACATGGGGAAAGGCGATGGAAGATACCAGGGGACTGGCGTTTGAAAAATGCCGCTCGCGTCGGTGACAGCGACGAAGTCCGACGGTTGGCTCGGCACAAAAGGAAGGAATCTTCGACGCTTCTTCCCATCTACCAAACCGTCTCACCCCCAGGGGCCCTTTAAGGCGCCCTTGCGTGTAGACTTTCTTCTTTGGTTTGTCTCGCTGTTTTCACTCCGTCTTAGATGGTTTTGTATGTGTGTACATTTGGCTGATTTCCTTTCTTACGCTTTCCTACCCGTTTATTTATCAATAGAGATCGTTGTTAGCGAGAAAAATGGCATTCCAAATATCGATGTTCTTTTTTTTATATAAGAGAAGTTTGGGAAAGGGGAGGAAAGAATGATATGAATGATGAATAAATAAAAAAGAAAGAGTGACAACAATGAAAATGTACGCTCCGTGAGCCCTTGATCGCGACGTATAGGTCGAAGTTAGTGATAGAGTACCCCAGTGATAAAAAAAATAAATTGATAAAACTAGAAGACAACAAAGAGATAAAATAGAGCTGTAAAAAAAAACCTCTGGCCAAAAGACTTGGAGAGTGAAATAGAACAATGCGGGGGACGTGTTTGTGTTTCATCGTTTCGCTTCGGGTTTCGGACCAGAAGGAAGCTGCCAAAAATCTGCACTGATTTTCTTTTTTTTTGCTTCTTTCAAGGGATAAATTCTAAGATATCGAAAACACAGTGACGACGACGACGAACAGCTTCGATGTATTTCCTATCACAAAGCGCACAAAATGAATGAGTAGGGAAACGGAAACATGAAAGGAGAAACGTGATTTCAGGAGAGAGAGGTAAGTTCACTGTAGTTGAGATATTCACTCTACCTAAACGCCGCTAATACTGGGTCGAAGAAAGTTTCGCTAACTGCCAAAAAAATTGTTTTATTTGTGTCGTCTTTGCAGTATCGCAGACCGCGATTTACGAGAGTTACCCAATCATTATCTTCGTGGCCTTATTCTTTAATGTGTTGTTTTGGCTGGTCATGCCAATTAAGGCTATTGCGCTTTCCAAATGCACGGAGAGCAAAATAGGTTTTTCTTGACTGATTTTTGCTAAATTTGTTGGTGTATTGCTGGTAGGGACATACTGTATTTTTACGTTGTCATTTATGTTGTTCTTCCCATCTCGTCTTCTACTATACGGTGCAATCATTATCAAGCAGTCCCCGTAAAAATACAGCAAACAAAAGAAAAAAAGAGATTTTCCAAGAATTGCTAAATTTGTCTTTTTTTTTTATTTGAGGTTTATAAAAAACCTTTGACAGTGTAGGATTGAGCTTCAATAGCTTACCTTGCTGCTGTGGATTGGCAGGATTTCAAATTGTATGTGGTTTTGTTTTGTTGCAGGACTTGAACTAGTGAAACAAATTGCTTTGGAATGGTATCAACGTGGGTTTAACAATGCTTTTCTCTTTTTCTATTACGGGTGAAAGATACTTAATGTTGACTGTACAAACAAAAAATAAGAACAAACATAAATATAATTTTGATTTGAGGTAGTTTAAAAAAAATCTAGTCGAGTTATGAAACGAACTATCGTCAAAGGTCAATTACTTATATAATATTAAGGTGGTTCGTTGAGTAACAATTTATAAGTCCATACGTTTGCACGAAATTTTGAACCCCAAAATCTAGATAGAGGTCGACATTTGTTTTTTTCTTTTTGGTTGCTCGTAAACTTTAGCAATCATTTTTTTCTTCGCATAGCAGTGCTTTTCGAACAGGATTTGTGCCCTCCGTCAAGCATGCGGACCGGTACAGGCTGCATTCGTAGTGTTGGGAGCTATCATACCGTCACGTGATATTATGAAGTCACGCGACCGGTCATCATCACGTGACTCTAAGGGATTTTACTGCATATTAAGTTTTTTGCCACTCTCCTAAACGACTGTTTGAATTTTGAACTGTGAACGTTGTTGGAACATACTTGTGCCAAGGAAACCGGACAAAACCTCCCAATAGAAAGTTGACTAGGTCCCGTGTCCCTGCACATAGAGAACACAATAAAAGAAAAGCTATTAACTTAACAAAATGTGCCTACAGTGTTTTTTTAGTTCAACAATGCATATTAACATGGACGAAGACGAAGTTGTTAAGCAATGAGGGCAAGTTATGAGCAAGAGATTGAAGTGCCTAGTTTGTAAAAAAAATGGGGAACGAATAAAAATTTCTTGCATCGGACAGTGGGTATACGTTCGCTTTTATTCAAGTTTGAAAGACGTGGTAATATGCAGTACTGTCCACACTTGACAATAAATGAAATAAAATAAACGATAATATTAGATATTGGCAATTTTCATGGTATTAGATTAATAGTTCTGCATGAGTGTCGTAGAAAAAATTTGCAATAAATCGCAATGCTTCTTTTTTTATAGTCATTAGTTTGTTTATATTGGTTTTAACCGTGGTACCATAAATCAAATAGTAATAGGTAATTTGTGAACCAAGCAAAGCGTGATGCGTTTGAACCTTAGCATTTGTAAGCGGAAAAAAACGACAAACTGATAATAACGACTATTTTACCAGTTTATAAACTAATTATTCTACATAATAATCCCAGTGCATATGTACTGAAAAAAATGTGCTTGGCGTTTCGTGCTTATTTACTATTTTAATATGGCTGCTACCATTGTTTCGAGTATAGTTTTAACGATATGCCTATTAATGAATCTAACTACAATACCTGTTGACTTGGTTGAATTTATTTTCAGACTATTTTCTTCGGTTCATAAGGTGAAGTTTTTCGCACAAAAATCCCGTTGGCTATAAGTTTAATAATATATCTGTTACAGACAAAAACTACTAGTGTATTTTAAACAAATGCATTGTCTTCTAAACAAATTGAAACAAGCGCTTCTTAGAATGCATTCCATGCATCATAGAACTTTGTAACTAAAGATCACTGGCTATCTTGTTGTTTATTAATTTATTTATTTCTGATTTAATATTTATTTATTTATTTATTGAAAGTAAACCTAATTGTTCAGCAAAATTAAAGCAGCGTATATGGGTACCTTTTAACACATGACAGAGAAGCTAAAACATTTCCTTGCGTATATTAATGATCAGCCCTCTTTCGCTATCCTTTATGGTCCGCCTGTTTGCCAATGACTGCGTGGTCTACAGACCCATAGCTAATACAAATGACTCGCTTAATCTCTAGACTGATCGTGACCAAATTAACGCATGATTTTTGAAGTGGCAATCTCTCCTAAATGTTTATTTTTTCTACTCTATTGGTAACTTCAACGTAGATTCCGTCTCAACTTACAAATATCATGGCACTCACTTCACTCCCGACCTTTCCTAAAAAAAACTTTTACTAACAACATCATTCCCCATTAAAACCGCACTCTTGGATTTCCCCGCAGTAATCGTCGTCTCGTGTCCTCATCTGTTAAACGCCTCGCATGCATGACGTTAGTATGTCCAAAGTTATAATATTCATCATCACTCTAATATCATCATCTTAAATACCTTACACATGACATAGAGTCACCTTAGAACCGAGTAGCTCACTTTATAACGTCTCAGTAAGCCAGGTTTTTTGTCTCTTAACGTCAACAGAACGTATCCTTGACTCCTTTATGTTAACTCAGGCGTAATACTAAACTGTGTATTTTTCATGAGTTTTATTACGACGACAACTTACATAGCACATTCGGCCTGACACCTCATCGCACATCCACTCGCGTTCATTACCCTCCACAAGTTGTCCCTCTTTTTAGCCGAAATACAGCATTCTTTGAATAATTGTTTTTTCGGCGACATCGTTGAAATTGAACGGCCTGCCCGAATTCATCGTCTCAGCTCAAGATATCGACTCGTTCCGTAAAGTGTTGTAATCACTTTTATTTATTTGTAAATTAACTGCCTTGTGTATTACCCTGACTCCAAGCTTATAAGGTATTTAAATAAATAAATAAAATCTTGTATTAAGATATATTACTTTGTTGACAAGCGGTGACATATAAGTCAAAATAAAATGAAGAAAAGGAAACTTGAAGCTCACTTGGATATATTGAAAATGCACTGCATACCAGTGCCCTATTATGTCTTGAATTTTATACGGCTAATTTGACATTTGATTGCACCTTGGCAGATATATCTCGACTGGTTGACACAACTATGTTTCGCTTAAAATACAGTAGTGATGAGTTTTTACTGCTGAGACGTGCATTTGGGGAGTTTATAAAGAAAATGTGAAAATGGTTAAACAGGTGTTTTGCAAACTGAAATGTTTTTCAGAGAGGTTTCGCTATAATTCATTGTAAATTACAAGGGCAACGTGCATAATCGACAATAAAAAAACTTTATTGCGAGGGTGTTTTGTTTATGATAAGAAGAATTCATACCCTTGCCTCGACTGAGCTAACTTCTTTCGAAGTACTACGACGAGCAGTCTACCTCCAAAGCGACTCAAACCCTCGCAGCCGACGACGGGGGTTTAAGGATCGGAATTCGTCCGGCGCTGGCGTTCTTATCTATCAGCTTCATTGCGCGGTAAAACTACACACTGGTCCCAATTTGACGACGGTTAGAGATTTGTGCGCACTCAGCGGAATAGCGAAGCGTTGCCTCAGCGGTGGCCGGGACTGCGATGTTTGGCCAAGGAACTCGCGTTGAACCCACGTGTCATCGTGAATCATCGAGGATTCTCTCCGATGCAAGCCTCCCAGGCCACTCGCGTTGTAAGACCCCGTTTTCGTGCGTCTCCGATTAGTGGATAACGTTTTAAACAACTAGAGTCACTGGGACCTTAACAAACGCTGAGCATAACCAGAGATAATACGACTCTTGGGACTGGCCACACCTTGCGGTTTTGTAGGCTGTCAGTGACTTCAGCCGCGAACTCAGAAGTCACAAATAGTTTGTAGAAATGTTCACAGCGGCAAATTGTCATCATCATCATTATCATCATCATAATCAACATTATTATTATCATCCTCATCATTTAGAAATAGCAATCAACACAACTTGAACAAACGCTACAACACCGAAATTAACATTTGGGGGGGGGGGGGGTAGTTAGAGAGGAGGAAGGTAGTGGCAGCTGCAAATATATGTTAGTGTTAGTTATAAAGCAGTTTGGTTGGATAGTGCGTTCCAGTCTTTTCTGGCCAATGGTAATGTAGATATTTGATAAGTGACTATACACAATGAAATTTCACGTAATTGGAAAGAATGGTCCTGACGATAGAAACGTCGGTGAGCAAGTCATAGAGAACATTCTTTGAGATGCTTCTTGTGATAAAAAAGATTTGATAAAGAAGAGAGAGGTGGGACACACTCCAGCGGAGAAAATGGTGTAGAGTGACCTTAATTCTGTATTTGACCTTAAGACTGGCCAATAATAGCCTCAGGATCTCTCGCCGATTTTTTCACCACATGTCCAGATTGGGGCCCCTGATTAGCTGACCGGCGTAATACTGATATGCTAGTAGATTGAGAGTAGGCAAAATAAATTAACAAAGTGATCTATCTTGAACTGCGTCTAGGAGCTATATGTATAATTGCCATGTAGACCAGATTGGGGAAGCGTATTCTATTTTGAATCTCACCAATGTAGTGTGGTTAGTTGATTTACTGGGTGTATCGTAAGTCTGACGTTACGACGTCAATATTGTCACGGGTGGTGACCAAAAAAAAACAATAAATAAACAGAAAGAAATAAACGTTTAATGTGGCAAACTTGTGCCAAAAATAAAAGGGTACAAAAGAAAACAGCAGACCGTCGTGGGCGTCGATGTCGGCGAAACCGCAGGATCGAGCGCAGGGGCGAGACTGACTCGACAAGGTCGCGAGCGGTGTCTTATCTAGAGTGAGTCACTATCTCGAAGATTCGGCAGAGAAGGTTCGAGCGTAGCACTCTCGGGGCGAGAATGAACACGCACTTTCTAGAAGAACATCAACAGGGATAAACGACAGAAGTTATGTCCGGAGCAAGAATAAACAAAAAAGTTCTAGAAGTCCGTGACCCCTGCGCGTGGCATTATCCCCCCCTTTAAAAGCGCATTGTACCGATGCAGCACAAAACGAAAAACAAAAAACAAAAACAAATGCAAAACAAAAGGAAAGCAGAATCGCGAGCCACAGTTCACAGTTCAGAGTTTAATGTTCACTTGTCGACAAGAGTAAAAAGTTCTATTGTTCGTAATACGGCTTCAGCCGGACGACGTGCACCACCTCGGGTCGCGGCTGACGTCTTGCAGATGGGCGCGTTCCGTCGGGAAGGACTTCGTAGTTCAGATCGCCGAGCCGTCGGATGATCTTGTAGGGTCCGAAATAGCGTTTCAGAAGCTTCTCGCTGAGACCGCGGCGCCGTATTGGTGTCCAAACCCATACCCGGTCTCCGGGTTGAAAGTGGACGTCCCGGCGACGAAGGTTATACCGGCTTGCGTCGACTCGCTGTTGGTCTTGAATCTTGATTCTTGCCAGCTGACGAGCTTCCTCCGCGCGCTGGGACATCAGTTGAGCGTCGTCGTTGCCATCATGGGTTGGCACGTGAGGCAGCATGGCGTCGAGCATTGTGGTAACCGCCCGGCCGTGTACCAGTCGGAAAGGCGTCACTCCCGTGGTTTCTTGAACCGCTGTGTTGTACGCAAACGTAACGTACGGCAACACCTCGTCCCACGTCTTCTGCTCCACGTCGACGTACATGGAGATCATGTCAGCGATCGTCTTGTTGAGCCACTCTGTTAGCCCGTTGGTCTGCGGATGATAAGCGGTGGTTCATCGATGGTTGGTGTGACTAAGCCGAAGAACCTCTTGAGTCAGGTGTGCCATGAAAGATGATGCTCGATCAGTGATCAACACTTCGGGTGCGCCGTGTCGAAGGAGGGTGGACTCGACGAAAAACTTCGCGACTTTCAGCGCTGTTCCCGATGGCAGGGCTTTCGTCTCGGCGTATCGTGTAAGATAATCGGTAGCGACGATAATCCACCGATTTCCTTGCGTCGATGTTGGGAACGGCCCAAGTAAGTCCATTCCGACCTGCTGGAAGGGCGTAGTCGGGGCGGGTATCGGCTGCAGGAGTCCTGCTGGCTTCGTCGGAGGCCTCTTTCGTCGTTGGCACTCATGGCACGACCTTGTGTACAAATGGACTGTTTTCGACAGTCTCGGCCAGTAGTACTTGTAACGAATCCGGGCGAGCGTCCGGCTGTAGCCAAGGTGTCCAGCCGTCGGGTCGTCGTGGCATGCTTGAAAGATTTCTTCTCGCAGGCTGGCCGGAACAACCAGCAGCCAGGCAGGGTTGCTCGTTCCGAAGTTCTCCTTGAAGAGCACGCCTCGCCGCAGAACAAAGCTTGACAAGTCTCGGGCCAAGACTCGCGGAACTGAACTTCCTTGGCCTTCAAGGTGTTCGATCACGGCGCGAAGTTCCGGGTCGTCTCGTTGAAGTGCTCCCATGGCGGCATCTGTCACTGCGCCGAGAAAACGGGCGTCATCGTCGTCGTCAGTGCTTTCGGGAGGAGATTCAACTGGGGCCCTAGACAAAAAGTCGGCGTCGTTATGCTTGCGGCCAGACTTGTGCACAATGGTCACGTCGAATTCTTGCAGTCGCAGACTCCAGCGAGCGAGGCGTCCTGACGGGTCCTTGAGGTTGGCGAGCCAACAGAGAGCGTGGTGGTCCGTGACAACGCGAAACGGGATCCCGTACAGGTACGGGCGGAACTTGGTCAACGCCCAGATGACTGCGAGACATTCCTTGTCGGTCGTCGATTAATTTTTCTCTGCCTTGGTCAGTGCCCGGCTTGCGTAAGCGATCACCCTCTGCTCCGTCTAGTCTTTGGACGAGTACCGCGCCAAGTCCGGCGTTGCTGGCGTCCGAGTGAACTTCCGTTTCCGCTGATGGATCGAAGTGTCTGAGGATAGGGGGCGACTGGAGTCTTTCCTTCAGTTCGTTGAACGCTTTTTCTTGTTCCTCCCCCCAATGGAAGTTCACGTCGTCCTTGGTCAGATGCGTGAGCGGTGCAGAAATCTTAGCGATCGCGAACGAAGCGTCTCTAGTAAGCACACAGTCCAAGAAATCTTCTTACGGCTTTCTTGCCTAAAGGCTTCGGAAACTCGGCAACAGCAGATGTCTTCGCAGGATGAGGGCTTACACCCTGAGCACTTACGACATGGCCCAGGAATTTGAGCTTGCCGCAAGCGAACCGACATTTTGACGGCTTTAGTGTCAGTCCAGCATTCTGGATAGCCTGTAGCACGGCTCGCAAACGTCTCAGGTGCTCGTCGAAGTTGCTTGCGAATACCACGACGTCGTCGAGATAGACGAGGCAGCTTTGCCATTTCAAGCCGGAAAGAACGGTGTCCATTACGCGCTGGAATGTCGCCGGTGCTGTGCACAGTCCGAACGGCATCACTTTAAATTCGTACAGTCCATCCGGCGTAACGAAGGCAGTCTTCTCACGATCCCGTTCGTCAACCTCGATCCGCCAGTACCCACTCTTCAGGTCCATCGACGAAAAGAATCGGGCGTGGCGCAGCCGGTCCAGAGTGTCGTCGATGCCTGGCAGCGGGTAGACGTCCTTTTTTGTTACGGCGTTTAGTCGACGATAGTAAACGCAGAACCGAAGAGTCCCGTCTTTCTTTTTCACCAGGACAACCGGTGAAGCCCACGGACTTTTTGAGGGCTTGACGATGTCGTCGTCAAGCATTTCTTGGACCTGCTTTTGGATGACTTCTCTCTCTTTCACAGATACACGATACGGCGACCGATGAGCAGGAAGTGCGTCGTCATCAGTAATAATTCGATGTTTCGCAACCGTCGTTTGGCGCACCCTTGACGACGTGGAGAAGCACTCACTGAACTCGGCGAGAAGGTCACTGAATTGTCGTCGTTGTGGGGTAGGCAAGACTGGATCGATGTCAAACTGCGAATGCGGCGTTGTCTCGCGTGGCCCTGAAGAGATGTCTTCTGCTATTCCGGTGATTGCGGCTGAGTCCATGAGTTCCTCGGCGTGACCCACGGCGGTGCCTTTCGTAAGGTGCTGAGCCTCCTGTCGGAAGTTTGTTAACGAGTGCAACAGTGTGTCCGTCTTGGAGCTCCGTGAGGCCTCTTGCGAAGCCGATTTCTCTTCCTAGAAGCAACTGGAGGCTTCCCTCGAGCAGAACGTCGCCGCAGAAAGCCCCGTCGATCCCGGTGGGTACGAAAACACTGGACCGCAGCGGTAAGTTCACGTGATCTGCGAGGACTCGGACCGCGGATTACGTCGCTTTGGGTTCCTCCGGTGGTGAAACAGGTTTTCGCAGAGTTAGCCGGTTTGCTGTGAGGTTGATGACGGCGCCATACTCGCAGAGGAAGTCCTTTCCGAGGATAACGTCCCTGGAACAGTCTTGCAGAACGACGAACTTCACAGGGCACATCTCACCGTGGATCTCGACGCAAGCAGTGCATCGCCCGACTGGTGTGATGAGGTGCCCACCGGGCGGTTCGTATTTGAGGGCCTTCCCACGGCGTTGTCACTTTTCGCAGGCGGCGAGAGAGCCTCCCACTCATGACTGAGTAGTCCGCTCCGGTGTCCACGAGTGCCGATGCGTCGTGGCCGTCGATAATGATGTTTAGGTTGTTGGACACCGATGCAGGGACGTCGTTGTGATGCGTAGCGTCGAGAGAGTGGGAGCGCTCCGGCGTTCTTGGAGGCTCTTTACTTCGGTCATCTTCGGCAACGCCACCTCCAGGCGTTGCCGCACTTAGTTTTCCCGGCGGCGCAAGGGCGACAGGCTCTCTCGGCGGGGTCGTGGCGCTGGAGACGCTGAACGTCTGGGCGACGGTGAGCGGGGCTCACGGCCGGCAGAGCAGCGTTGAAGATGGCAAACGTCGGAGGTACTCCTCGATGTCACGAGGGCGTTCGTCGTACCTTGGGTGCGGGTCGTTGGGATGGAACCCGCGCAGCCCCAGTTGTCGGTAGGGGCATCGACGGTAAATATGGCCGGCTTCACCGCAGTGGTAACACAACGGGCGTCGATCGGCCGTCCTCCACACGTCGGTCTTTCGTGGAGCAGCTGGTTCTGGGCGGACGTACGCCCGATCTTCATGGCGCCGTGAATACTGCGGCGCTAGAGGTTCACGTCGAGGTGGCGCCGTATACGGGTGAGCAGGGGGCGGTGGTCGTCGGGTAGCTGCGGCGTAGCTCAGCTTCGGTGGTTCAGGAGCGGCGCTGGCGAGAACCTCTGGCTGCAGCGCCTGCTGAAGTTCTTCCCGGACAATCTCGGCGACTGATGGCGTAGCCGGGCTTGTGGCAGCAGGTAGCAACTTCTTCAATTCCTCCTGGACGACTTCACGGATAACGTCACGGACGCCGGGGAGGGTGGTGCCCAGGTCAGATCCAGATGTCGCCAGAGTAGTTACGCCAGGGTGTCGTTGGTATTGTCTGGCGCGGGCTAGCAGGGCCCGTTCCATATTTGTCGCCTCCGCGGCGGACTCGTCGACTGTTGTCGGGGGATTCCGGATGAGACCGCCGAAAATCTTGCTTTTCACACCCCTCATCAGGTGGTGCAGCTTCTCCTCGGTAGCCTGAGGATCGGCGCGGGCGCTCAGGCGGAGAACATCCTCGACGACGCTGGTGATGCTCTCATTTAAGCCTTGGGTTCTTGTTCGCAGGGGATCTTCGGTCCTCTCACGTCGGTGTTTGCAGGCAAACGTCTTCTTCAGTTCTTGCTTGCACAGTTACCACGACGTCAAAGAAGCCTCGTGGTTTTCCAGCCAGTGCCTCGCAGTTCCTTCCAGCGAAAAGTAAAGGTTCTGCAAGCAGTGCTCAGCTGACCACCCCTTATGTCGGGCCACACGTTCATAATGTTGTAGCCAGTCCTCGATGTCCTCGTGGGCGTCTCCGTGGAAAGGCGTCGGAGTTTTGGGTGCGACGGGCAGGTATACGACGCTGGCGGTGGACGGGTTCTGCGACGACTGGCTGTCCATCGTTGGCCTCGTTGGCTGCTTAGTCTTGGGCGGCAGAGGTCCGAATTCCGGGTGTAGGCCTTGGGTGCGACGACTGAACCGGATCTCGGAAGTCCTTTCGTCAGTTTTTCGTGGGCTAGGCGTCGAACTTGCACTGCGGGCCCTCGGAGGGGTACGCGGCAGGGGCATGCGGTACCTAGCACCTCCACCAAAATGTCACGGGTGGTGACCAAAAGAAACAATAAATAAACAGAAAGAAATAAACGTTTAATGTGGCAAACTTGTGCTAAAAATAAAAGGGTACAAAAGAAAACAGCAGAGCGTCGCGGGCGTCGATGTCGGCGAAACGGTAAGCTCCACATTGCGTGCCAAAGGCTTCGAAATGCGCGTCGTATACGAGCGCACCGCACGCATGTTGGAGCGTGACGCAGCGAAAAGCCTGGTACTTCTTCGGAGTTGAGCTACCTCGTTGGAGTTGAGGCGCGCTCCGGTGATATGCAGTCACGTTCCGATTGGCCCGCCAGGGCCGTAGCTTCCGCTCTACTGGCACGTTACGCGATCAGGGCTTAATGGAATACCCAGTATTTCTTGCTTCGGACACTAGGTTCAGCGGCGCCACCAGAGTAATAGCTCACGTTTGAACAATGCAACCGCCACTCCCAGGGGTACCCAATATTTCTTGCTTCAGTCGCTAGATGGCGCCAAACCAAACATCATTGCAGGTTGCCTATGTCCGGAGCAAGAATAAACGAGAAAGGTCTACAAGTACGTGACCCTGCGCGCGCCAATATTTGTCTGCCTTAAAAAAGTATCTGAAGGACTGAAAGGCGTCAAAAATACGGACGAGAAGGAGACAGATACAGACATATATGTGTCTTTTCTTCGTCCTTGTTTTTCTTTCCTTTTTACGTCCTCCAGACCCTAATTAATCAGCTAGCCCAATACAAAGTTTTAATTGAAAGAATATCTTGTTCACTTCTGGTGTAGTTCTACTGAGAAAGGGACGGTGTGTTTCTAGACAACGGGTATACTGGACTTCTGAACTAATTTCGCAGTAATCTAGCTAAAGTACAAAGCTAGATGGAACGTCCACTTTTATAAAAATAAAAGTGTACTATTCTCTATGAAAAATATAAGAGCGGCGGCTGGGCACCAAGACACGCTTCGAAGTAGTGGTCATATCAATGTCATCAGTACAAAAAAGAAGCAGTTGACTAAGTTTTAGCATGTTGCAGAAAACTCCTATCTCAAGCTCTCAAGCGTAAAAGTTCAGGTCTAGCGGCAGCTATTTTGAGAAGGTTGTCGTAACACTCTAAATTATTTTTAATTTAAAAAAAAATTTAATTTAATAAAGCCTGCAAAATACACGCTATTAGAAAACATAAAGAAGCTCGTAACGTTGTTTATGCTTTATTCGCTCATCTGTTCTTTTCTATATAACATAGTCTTCATAATCTAATAGGGAAGTTGCTGTCAATTAATTAAGACGTATCTGAAACAATTTTGTGTTACTAACTAAATATATGTTGTGCAAAATTAGTTCCAGTAACAAGCGTGAATATATGCATACTCTATGAACGCCATTACTCAATACATTCCTATTTACAGAGTGATTCAAGGAGACGCCAGGCTCTTTAAATCGACCGCAAAATTCGGTTTCTTAACCTATCGCGCTACGACTTTGTGCAGCGTTGCCCACAGATGGTGCATTTTTTTATTTTTCTTGTAAAATTTGCAAAGAGCGAACTTACCTGAGAAAAAACTAAAGAAAGAAAAAGGCTGAGCTCCTGTGGAAACGCACCAAAGCCACCGGTCTTCAAACAACACGGCGCCGTTTTGCACGGTAGACAAGAGATGGCGCAAGCGGTCGCGACGCCAACTGCCGCCAACGAACGAGCATACGACGCCGAGAGCCGGCGTATTTAGCAGACAAGGAACTTTAGTTCCTTCTTGTTACCGCGCCTGTTTTTGTTTCTGCGACTGTCGCCGCCTGCGGGACGCGCGCCACTTTTGAGTCCAAGAGATCGTCTGCTAAAGACGCCGGCTCTCGGCGCCGTATGCTCGTTCGTTGGCGGCGTGCGTTGCATCATCTCTTGTCTCCCGTGCCATGCGGCGCCGTATTGTTTGAAGATCGGTGGCTTCGCTGCGTTTCCACAGGAGCTAAGCCTTTTCCTTTCTTTCCTTTTTCCTCAGGTAAGTTCACTCTTTGCAAATTTTACAAAAAAAAGAAAAAATGCACCATCTGTGGGCAACGCTGCGCAAAGTCGTAGCACGATAGGTTAAGAAACCGAATTTCGCAGTCGATTTAAAGAGCCTGCCGTCTCCTTGAATCACCCAATATAATGCAGGGACTTTATTTATAAAATCGACCACAAACCTGGAAGCGAAAATATATTAGATCTTACGCATTTATTGAACTCCCCTCCTTCCCACATATTGTTTTTTTAATCGCGGACCAACAAGTGTAAGCAAAGTTACAAAGTGAAATCTACTTTTTTTTTAAATAGGTGCTGCCACCTGAAGGTGCGATAGGGTTCAAGATTGAGTGGCTAGAATACAATGCGCTCGAGAGGCCCCTCACACCCGTTCGATACTTAAACGTCAGCAAGGGCTTGTCGGCCCTCTGAGACGCTGTGACCTAGATACGACTCACACAATCTTCACTTTTGTCCCCATCATGGCTTTTTGTCGGCCCTGAAGTTTATACAAAGAACTCATCTTTCCTATCTGCTCGGTGAGAAGAGAGCGAGAAAGGACAGTGCCAAATCTATTTACTCTCGGACCGATATCTCTGAAAAAGGTGGAATTATTTGTTTTCTCACTTATCCCTCTTCGCTTCTTCCACTACTTTGATAAAAAAAAAATCCGTTTCCCCCGTTTTTTTTAAATTTTTTTTAATGCTGCGAAGATGTCAATGAAGACCCAAACCACGGACGTAAGGCACGGAAGGCCAAGTTTAAAACAAATCACCTTATCTCGTAGCCAGAAAAGGAAAAAAATTGGCCCCGGCTGGAATGGCAACCTAATTAGTGATAGCATTATTAGCCCAGACATCACGGCTCACTGCTACATATGTGCTTGTTGTTGCCACACTTTATTTCTTTGTGATTAAACTCCTCCCAATATGTTGCGTTCATCGCCTGTCGTACACATGGTGCTGGAGGTTAAATTGTAGCTCTGTTAGATATAATTGTGATAATATTAGAAAAGGGAGCAAGCTATGCATTTGAACGGTCATCCGTAAAACAAAACAAAAATGACATGGGAGCGCCAAAATACTAAGATAGTTTTTTTCTTTTTTGCCGAGTTTTTTTTTTTATTCGCTGACGCAATCTATTGTTTAGACTGTTTGACGCATTAACGCTTTGTTTTAAGTGTGCCAATAATTCTCTGACTCCTATCGCCGAATTGTCATGTGGTTTTTTATTTTATTAAGTATGTTGCTCGTGTTTGTAGACTATTTACAAAACCTAAAGAGTTATAAATACAGTACCAACGACGCCGTGAAGTGAAAAAAAAAAGGTACAGAGAATATATTTCTAGCCCTCACATATAGTTTCACATTTGGAACTGCAGACTCAAAAGTAATGTTTATTGGTTCATAAACAAGATACTGTATGTGTACTGACAGTTTCGTGCTGAGGAACCTACAGTTGCGACAAATTATCTGAACTCTATTCCTTTATTATCTTGTGGGCGCCGTCATATTTTTGCTCAGTGTACACTCTTAGAAAAAAGGGTCTGTATATTCCTCCATAAAGGGAGGAACGATCTTGTAACCTATGTTCCTTTAGAAAGAGAGCAACTCTCCTCCCTGCAAGCAGGAGAGCAAACTTCCTCCATCGTCGAGGGGAGCAACATTTGCTACATGATTTACGCTGATGGAGGAATGTGGCCTCCCTTTCAGCCGCATTTTAAAATGGCGTCTTTTGACGGCAAATGAAAACACTGACGCAAGCTCTCGCGTATGCTTATTTATTGCCAAAGGCAACTGTCCGCGAAAGTGAGGAAGTTCGCGCTCCGAGCCCAACCTCGCATGGTCGACATTCAGACGTTTACACGAAAACGGCCAAACCCCGTGGACCCCGCAATGCTCACAGCAATGACGATCTCCGCGTACTCGACGTCCTACCTTTGCTATTCCTCGCTTCGCGATCCCTTTGTCACGCATCGCACGTTACGAAAAACCGGTAAACAATAGTCGAATGCGTGATACCTAAAGTCGATCTCAAAAGAGTGCACAATTAGAAGATCACAGCAAGCAGCGAAGAACTGGCGCTGTGCACAGTGTGGTCAGCACGGTTTGCAGAATTCTGCCAATTCTTCCAATATTGCTGCATGAAGTTACACGAGTTGCCGCCAGATGGCAGGCCCAAGCAACGTACACACAAAAAACTGACACCAGGTAGGCCAGATGGCGCTAGGCACCGCCTACTTCAAAAATTCCAGCTGCCATGCTGTATCCATTTATTCTGTGTCAAATTAAAAAAAAAAAGCTTTCTTCTTTTTCTGGATTTTATATTATAGGCTTTAACACGCACATATTTTCCCACAAGTGTCTCTGCCTTCGAGCATGCTACTCGCACTGCACATGGACAAACGCAAGGCACACGTGACTCTAACGCACACACTACACAGACACTGTAATCACAGAGTAACCGTACCCCACTCACCGACATCGATAGAAGCGCATCCGTCTTTTATACTCGACATTTTGGCAGAACTTCTGCGCGGGTGATCTGCTCAGCATTGGATAACGTTAGAGGTATGATTTTTTTATCTCATAAATATTGTTCTTTAAAATTTATTTCAAACGGGTCAAGGGATGTATCTCCTAGTAGAAAGTAAATGTACGAGCCGTAATTACTGTAAAAGACGTATTTTTCGCGGGCTCAATACTTCGCGATTTAGGTTAAACTGAAGTTTTTGGAAGAATTCGCGGGTTCTAATCCGGAATTGTTCGGCGGACCTATTTTTGCGAAATGTAGGCGATTCACTAAAATTAGTTTTTTGCGAAAATTAAGTCGTTTACAGTTTACAGAACCTCCAATCACCGGTTAGTTTTCGCTTCCCCACAAAGCACCTCCTAGAACGGGGATGACGGAGCGAGCCCACAGTAGTTCGCTGAATATACTGCGTTTTATACTAGGTCCGCAAAGCTACATAAGCTGCTGACGCGACTCGTGTGTGGAACCTGACGGAAGAACGCGCCTTCATAACGGAATATTTTGCGCTCCGTTCACGCGATGCTCGGCACCGTTTCTCAGAGCAGCGCGCAAAATTATTTCTCGCTTTTTTTTTTTTTTTTGTGGTTGGTTTATGACTTTACGTTTCTGGAGAGGACGAAAACTTTAAGCGCTTTGAGTGTAAGCGTATGTATAACTCCCGCTGCGTTCCCGCTTCGCGGCGGCGGTCTGCGGCGGCTCATGAAAAAAAAATGTTTACTTACTTGATCCACGCGTATACGCCGCTTTGCGGCAGTCGAATTTGCTAAACGAAGGCTCATCGCCATTCTCTCTAAACTGGGTTTCTCTATAAATTGATTCGATAAACGGGTCGCTAAAACTGCGTTCGCTAAAACGAACTTCTCCAAACCGCATGCGTCTGAGCAGAAGCTACAAGGGCGAGCTCCGGGCTTTCAGCGTCCCTTTCAAGCACGCGCGCTCGTGCCGTACAAGCACTGTCCAGGGCCACATCTCCTGGTAAGAATTACGGGAGGTGGGGAGATATGAGGCTAATAGAATTTTGGCAGTGCAACCTCTAAAAGAGAACAAGGTGTACAAAACGAGACTGTTTACAGCCAAAGTATCCATGGTAGCTAAACTTCGAAATTTTTAACATGCAGGGTGTATTAAGTGCTGCTTCTCAGCACTCGTGCTACACATCTTGATTTTCTCGTGTTTCGAACACCTCCCACTCATAGGAAAAATCTAAACCCATATATCGGTTCACATTTTAAACACTTTTTTTGGTGGCTCCAAGGAGCTGGCCTACATTTGAATCCTGGCCGAGGTGGCTGAGCTGCCGTTGTAACTAGGTTTTCGTTGCACGTAAACAGATCCTTTGTGATCAAAATTAATCCTCAGTTCTTCGCTGGTATGTGCCATGATGCCCACAGTTTTTGTTTTTGTACATAAAACTCAAATTTGATTTTACAACTATTTTCAAATATCACTTTTCATACGTACATAGCACATTACGTAGAAAAAAATAAAAATTATTTCCCCCATTCCTTGCAACCGTCCATAATTCCCCAAATTTACTGCAATTCATATATGTATACGAATATTTTTTTATCATATACAATTGCATCGGCAAATCGGGAATTTCTTTCAGGAGGGGATGGGTACGCACCTCTATGATTCTCTCCACTTTCCTTTAAACCATACGAAATAAGAAAATTATTATTTGTGCTTGATAGCAGTCACATGTTCCCCTAGACTGCTTAGCTTATTTGGTAATCACTTTCTTGAAAGACCATTTGTAGTATTCAACCATATACCTTTTGGTTGTAAGCAGTGACATAGCCACAACTTTTATTTGGAGGGGGCTGCCACTGGTTGGAAGTGCTCTGTATAAATTTTAACTAACTTTATGGATTCCAACATGTGACAATGTAAGCAGAAAAAGTATAATGAGGGCCTTTTTATTAACCTTTCGATGGTTTATTCCAGTTTCATGCTACCTTTTCCAGGTTCGAGAGCAGCCTTACGACCATGCCTGTCGGTTTGGTGTTAGTAATACTAAGCAAGTGCTCCAGAGTTGTGTAGAATGCCCTGGATGCTGGCTCATACACAAAGTTCAACACCCAATGCAAGCAGAATGCAGCAATGACTGCCTGCGCTGGGTTCTCTGCCTTTATGATCTGGTTTTCCACTTGGATGGCAGACTGGCCGAGTTCCTCGATGTTGTCGGTCCACAGAACAAGTGGATATGCAGCGAACCATGGTGCCTAGAAAACAATTTAAATTGTGAGGTGTACTATCTAGTTTGGGCCCGTCTCTTATAAATAGAAACGGGACCTGGGAAAAAGCTAATAAGGGGCTAACATATTCCAGCTGAGCATGGAAATGAAGGAAATTCGCAAGTGACATTTCGGAAGTACTAATATTGTAGGTCATTATTGTGGTTATGCGTTCTGTGTGCTTCAAAGCATGAGGATATCCACATTTAGTTCATTCCAAAGCTGCTTTAAGCCCAATTTCAAGAACATGTATAAATATTCACATGCAGCAAAAGACTCTAAAAAAAAAGGGGAGCAGGGGTTATTTCAATAGTTACCGAGCTTTTCAGGAAAGATGGCCGTTCTTTGACCATCCTGGGCAGTGTGAGCAGAAAAGCCAAAGTTTTCATCCCTTGGGAGTAGGAGTGGACAAAAACTATAAGGTTCTGTCAAAGCATAGATATTGAAATCTATAAGCATGCATGCAAATATAAGGAAGTTCATTTGATTGTATTCTCACAGCCTCCATCGGGGACAGTTTCGGCCTTGGTCAGCAGCTCCATGCTGAATGTTTCAACTTTTTTTCCCGCCAATGTCAGAAGTGACACCATGTATCGCTCTGCAATTGTCTCCAGCTGCCGAGGGTGCACACCATTGATTCTTTGAAATTCCAGGAAGACCTAGAATGCGGAGAAGCTTAAAGATACCTGCCGCATACGTGCCATGTACAACAGCAGACGGAGTGCCACCCGACATATTGCTTCTGCAAATGGGGACTGGCAGAACATCCCCCGCCCCCTTCGTTTTATAAACATCCATAGACCCCTGAACAGCAGAAGGATCTTTTTGCGGTGGTCTCGACCTGACATTTTTTTTTTCTTTCTAGCAAACTAAGTTTAGCCATAATTACTCCACTCCCTACCGTCACTTTAAAAACAAGTGAAATGGTGACGAGAACAACAAAGCCCACATCTACTCACAGCAACTGACAATGCAAGTTCCTGCAGATTGTGACTTTACATCTGGGAAAGAGCTCGTCATATAAAATAAGAGGGTGAAGATTGGCACGTGCTGGCCCCGGGTATGACACAGAGTTGGAGCCACGAGGGAACTACACAGCTAGGATGCTTGGAGCGCTGCTTCGTTGGCCATCGAACTGTTGACGACAAGCATAAGACCAGGATCTTTCTGGCTTGTGTAGGACCGAAGACCTACGAGTTGGGGGCTTTGAAGTTTATTGACTCCCATCAAGCCAAGTATAAAAACGTTCAAAGAGCTGCTGGGGACCCTGAACAAATACTTCTTGCTGACACCATCCAAGATAATAAAACGGTACAAGTTCGATAGCCGCTACTGACAGAAGGATGAAACTATCTCAAAATTTCTTGCAGCTCTCCTGAAACTTGCAGACTCTTGCAATTTCGGCAGCACCCTCGACATCACGATCCGGGATCGATTGGTGTGTGGTGTGCATGAGGTAGGAGTGCAGAAGAGACTGCTGGCAGTCATCGATGACCTTGGAAAAAGCAATGCGGATGGCACTGGCTGTTTAAACCGCTAGCTAGAATGCTTGTGTCTTGAAAGGGACGGGCCTGGAAGATTCCGAAGTCATCAAGGTGAGCGGAGCAGGAATGAAGGAATGCAAAATGTGGGACGGTTCCCATGAAGCAAAACACCGCAGTCGCAAATGCAACAGCACAACAAATGCAACCAGTGTGGCAACAACAATTACGATGCTAAAAAGTGTCCTGAATTTGTATCAAGCGCATGCTTTAAGTGAAGAAAAGCAGGACATCTCGCTAGGGTATGCAAGTCACGCTCTCAATGAAGTACTGTTGCACGACATGCCAAACCAACGCCATCGTGGTGGCAGAATCAGTACCCGAGAAGCGATTGCATCTTTTGATCAGCAGTGTCAGTGAGTTGCGCATGCACAAGCCTAGACTATTTCGTTGCATATTGGAACCGAGTTCCTGTCAGCATGGAGGTCGACAGCGATTCTCAAGTGTCAGTCATATCGATGAGTGTTTATCAACAACACCATCAGCCATGGCCGAAAATCACTGCTTGCCAGCTGAAGCCGTCATGCTACCTATAGAGCCCTGCCAGTTAAAAGAGTTCTCCACATGACAGTGCAACACAAAGGACAGAGTGCAAAGGCGTAGGTCTACATCTTGGACTGCAATGGACCGAGTCCACGGCCAAAGCGTAATTGGAGCACTATGTCTACTCCACAAGGTGAACTTCGCTGACGTGAAGACAGTGTCTTTGAACTCAAGACAAAGTTTGGCGAGCTGCTCAAGCCAGAAGATGGCAAAATGGAGGACCCACCAGTGCACTTGCATCTTCGGCAAGATGTGTTAAGCCGTTTTACACAGAAAAAAAGGAAGCAAATCTCCAACAAGCCCGGAGCAAGTGGCCTTCATGGAGCAACTAGAAACAGGACCACTTTCGTTGAAACAACTTGCAGACCTGACAGCTGCAGATACGGAATCGAGCAAACTTCGAGGTATTCTGGAAGGATAGCCATAAGCTACAAGATCCCACTCTCGAACCTTTTTCAACCTGCAGAGCAGAGATGTTGGTGGACGAAGGACTTGTAGTGTGGAAGAGAAGAGTGGTAATTTCACGAAAGGCAGGACGAACGATGCTGCTGAAACTACACTACGCCCAATCTTGGATGACTACGATGAAGTCCCTGGCCAGATCGCTCTGATGGTGGCAAAATATGAATAGCAAAATCAAGAACATGACGTGCGACTGGCATGCCAGCAGGTGCTTCCTATGCTGCCCACAAAAGAGAACCACTGTCCATGGCCAGCAGTAACCATTTCCTGATCAATCATCCGGCCATATCGACTATGCAGTGCCAGTCGATGGACAAATGCTGCTAATTGTGGTAAACAGCTTCTCTACGTGGATCGGGGCGATTGTGGTAAAGGATACATAGAGGTAATGATAGGACTTTGATCGTTTCAGAATAGCACACTGCATCGTCTCGGACAATGGGACTCCCGTCACCGCAGGGCAACCCTTCAAAAGACTTCACGTCCCACAGGGGTGTGCGACATGTTCTTATCACCTACAGTTAAATGGAATTGCCGAGTGGGCAGTGCGAACGGTGAAGTTGGCGCTGAAAAAAGATTCCTGCCAAAGGCCTACAAAGAAAAGCTAGACGACCGCTGGTCGCTTTAGTACTGGCGAACACCTAACAGCAGGTTGGAAAAAGCCCCAGCAGAACTAATGATGGGAGGTCATCAGCGTTCGAGATTGAACCTCATTTCTTTCTTCCTCCAGCAGGGCTGGAGAAAAGGGAAGAACATTAATCTCAGCCCGCAACTGACGAAGGACTTCAACGAGGAAGAACCGTGTTTATTCGCGACTACAGGTCAATTGGGTTCCTGTTGCATTTCTGTAGTTGTAAAGGAAATTAGGGCAACACGCATGGCTGTCGACACTACAGCAGACGGCGATGTTGTCTGACACGTTGGCCTGATCCGGCTGTAGACCCCTCAAATGGAAACACCAACTTCCGAGGACGATAAATACTGGATGGACAATATCGGCATTCCCAAGATGAAGAACTTGCCCATGCCAAGAAGGTGAATTTGTCCTAGTTAGGAGCCATTGCGAGTCCCAAACAGATGTGAGCTAAGGGTGGAAGAGTGCTGCGTATGTGCTATGTATACCAACAGACTGAGTGCTATACCCGACATCCTGTTTTTGTGAACAGGGCCCGGCAGAGCGTCCCCCCACCTCTTATAAACATCCATCGACTCCCCTTGGCAACGGCAGAAGGTGCCTTGTGTTGGTCTTGACCTAACGCTTTTCTTTGCTTCTCATAAACCAAGTTTAAAGGGATGCTGAACCAAAATTGGGATTTCGCAAAGTAAGGCCGCAGAAGCATTGAACGGGACGCTATGAACTCCAAAACATCACTCGTACATCAATATCTCAAATGGATGGCCATATTTTTGGAAAAGGGCGTAATCAAGAGGCATATGTGATGTCACGATTCTCCTGGAACAGTTGAGAACGAGGGGAAGCGGCCTCGCTTCTCTCCTCCTTATTTAGGTTCACCTGCTCGAGGGGACGAATCGAAGAAGAGAGGGAATGGGAATCGTGATGTGACATGTCTCGTTGGCCTTGTCGGCCGTGTTCAATCGTGCACTTCTTTTCCAAAAATACGGCCATCCGTTAGAGATATCGCTGTACGAGTCATGTTTTGGGGTTGTGCAGCGTCCCATCTATCGCTTCAGCCTTGTTTTGTGAGCTCTAAATTTCGGTTCAGCATCCCTTTAACCGCAAACTCGACTCCCCACCGTCATTATTAAAATCACATCAAAACCATAGTGACTACCAACCACGATGAAAACGAAGTGCATACCTGTTCGATAAAGAAAACAATGAAACCCCCTGTTTGAGCTCGATAGATTCAGACAAACAGCTGCAGTTCATGTGAAGGTGAATTCATCTTTGTTTACCTGGACGATATCAAGCTTGTTTTCAGCGACAACCAGGAAGACAACGCACACCATCTATGTGAGCTCTTTGCTCACCTTAAAAATAGGGATTGGTCGCCAAGTGTTTCTGAATCACCCCGTCGACGAATAACCTAAGCCAAACGTTCCTGACGAGTTCCGAAAAACAGTTTTGAAGCACTGCATTCTCTTACACCCTGAAAATTGAGCTGCTCAATGCCTGCACTACTCGATTTATCTTGCCTAAATTAAATTAATGACGACATTCCCAGGTGGTCATGTGCACGTCTGCAATGCCAGTATGCGAAAGGTTGACACATGACTATGCAACTGGGCAAATTTTCACCTCCTGATTGGCAGTTCACCAAGATCCACCCTATGACCGCTTCCACCAACTGTCAAAGCACACATTTTTACCTGCGTTGACTGCATCAGGTGGTGGCCCAAGGACATATCAAGTCCATAACAGCAGAAGTCAGCAGCTTGTTGGTTATTTATAGCTGCTTAGGAGTACTAACCACCTCCACAACAAATTGAGGAAGGCAATTTGAGTCGCTTTCAGAAACTTTCTCAACTCCCGGGTACAAGGTATATACCATGTGTATGTGCTAGCGCCCCAGCCACCACGGAATGGTGAAACGATGAAACAGACAGTTGAAGGCAAAGTTTGAAGGTGAAAGGTACGGCCACACCATAAATGAAGACATATACGATTTTTCATGCTGGGAACATTGACACCTGGGACAAAGCACAGCAGAAATTGTGCTATTGTATGGCCATTTGTATTTCCGGGCAAGTTTTAATATCTACCACCCACACCGATATCACTAATGTTGAAGATTTCAAAAACTGGCTATGTTCCTCAGAAACCGCAACCTATGCCCACAGAGCACCGCAACTTGCACACGGTGTTGTTCCTCAGCCCAGAAGTGTCATGCTATATATATATATATCTTCATCCGTACAAACACTGTGAAAACACCGTTGCTAAATTCATATGAAGGACCCTTCAAAGTTTTAAACTGATGCGACAGATACTTCATATTGCTCATCAAAGGGCATGAGGAGACCATTTCATTTGACAGAATCAAGCCAGCTCATCTTGAGCAGTGCCAAAAGCACTCCACAATAAGACCAAGCCTAGTGCATTGTGTATTGTTCAAAACAAGACTTCATAACTGAATCACTCATCTCTTAGATCTCCTCATTAGGGGGAAAGTGCCTGTCGACCACCAGCCACGACGAAGACGAAGTACATACCAGGTCGAAAAAGGAATGAACTAAGATTCTCCGTACAATCTCAATAGGTTCGGACAAGTGTGCTACGGAGCCCATTTCTAATTTTTTCCAGTGCGAATATATTGTAAGCAAACAAAAACTCTTTCTACAATTCTAAAATGTCTAGCTCTGCAGTGCTCTTCACTTACTTCCTCCACCGCCCCCAGTGCAGGATATGTCTCAAAAATATCTGCTGCTGAGGGGCACTCTCCGGCAATCCACTTTCGACGAGCATCAAATGTTCGTTCCATTGAGTCCCTGACTTTCTCAGTGTCAGGACTGGCTTTTGCCATCTCTTTCTGCATGGAGTCAATGTGTGCTTTGATGCTCAATTCATCTTCAACCATGGCTGCCAGATTCCCTGGCTGGAAAGGGCAAACGTTTTGCAGAATATTGTTAACATAGTAGTTTAAAGGTGAAGTCCGAGTTTACATAGCACTTCCAAATTCAGCACATATGATTCACACCACACCCACTGCTCCTGCAAAAAGCTTACGTTGAAAGGACCATTTTCTTGCTTCTCTTTTGAGGCAAGCCAAACTAAAAAGACTTACATTATGAGTTCAACTGCCTTTAATGAGGAAGTCATTTACAATTTGTTCTCTCAAGTATTACAGTTCAATTTATTTATAACAATATGCTGCTTATAACAATCAGTGTCTAGAGTTTCTAGAGTAGACAATCAGTTTCTAGTCCAGATACAACGGTAATCAGTTATAACGACTGAGTTTTCGGGTTTTCTTATTATCATTATAAGTGGAATATCGTTTACAGATGGTACTTACTTCGAAGGGAAAGAAAGGTAGAATTTCTTAAGAACGTTTCTACAGCCAGGAGTTGGTCTGTATTGATCTATGGTATGTCTTATGCCTCGGCAGGTGTGCTATACATGGAGCAGAAGGTTGCTCTCTGGACTCTGCTATCAGTCACGTAAAGAGCGTCCTTTCTCTCAAGTGGGGAGAATCAGCAGAGCATGAGCTTTGCTGCAACTAATGTTTTTCCATTAAGAGAAACTAAATAAATAAATAAAAAATCATTCACCCTGCGACTGATCCTTTTCGCACAGTTGTTGTTGTCATCGTTGCATGTGTCAGACTCTGCGTGCTTCCTTCCAAATTTTGTTCGGTTCTCTTGAACAACACCCACATCTTCAATCTTGCTCCGCTCAAACTTGACCTTAAAGCGCAGAGCTCGGTGCCAGGAGCCCTGCATAAAATGGCACCAAAACAAAGTTGTGAAGCAGTTTTTTTTCTGGAATATAAAGTAACTTACATAGCCGTTGCCCACTCTGTCACGCAGTACACGATGTTGTATCACAAGCTGCCTGGCCGCTTCAACGTACAGGCGCTGGGGATAACTAAAAGAAGCAAGATTGCACTATAAACTGAAGAAGTAATGTTCCAAAGCGGGAATCACACTTCAAATAATTTGAGTAAAACTAAAGTCAAACAGAACATGTCTCGGGTTGTTCATGGAGGGACAATGTAGTACCTTAGGAGAATTTTAATTTTCTATGAGCCCTTGTGCTTTTCATGTTTGTAACTTTGAAACATTATAAAAGTACCGAGCAAGTGCCCACCTGCGATTTGTATATATAAGCTTGAAAACCCGAGGGAAGAGTGCCTGTTTGGTCTGA
Source organism: Ixodes scapularis (assembly GCF_016920785.2). Lineage (NCBI taxonomy): Eukaryota > Metazoa > Arthropoda > Arachnida > Ixodida > Ixodidae > Ixodes > Ixodes scapularis. Next base: position 32,545,538 of record NW_024609837.1, read on the forward strand.
GTGGCAAAATGCAGAAGGGATACTTGATAGGGCAGGCTTCACCACTCTGCGCGGTTTTGCATGGAGAAGCGGCTGACGAGGGTGAGCACCTTAGCTATACTTCGTCTCACCCTACGATGGACTAAAGGCAGAAGCCACGAACCGCCAGATCCAATCACGAGCCATTTAGACATTCCGTGGTATTTCGCTTCGAAGCACATATCGGTGCTCGCGTCTCGGATCACTGATGGGAATGGGCGGACAGTGGTTCGGATCGAGCAATGAGTGACTCAGAAAGTTTACATTGCAAAGAAAGCCACGGCGTGCTTGCTCTTTGCAGTGTCGAAGCTATAAAAATGACGCAGCGTTCTTGGATTCGGAGCATTATTCGTCCAAACCTAATCAATGCTAAGCGTGTGATAGTTTAGCGTGGAACATGATTGGACCTGGCGGCCCGTGGCTTTGGCCTTTAGTCCATCGTAGGATGAGACGAAGTACAGGGGGGTTCAAAAGTCTGGGGAGGTCGCTTGGTATGTCCTTTACTCAGTTTCCAAACATTTCAAAAGTAGTGTTCAAAAGTAGTGGGTGGGCACCTGTGACATAGGCACATGCTTCATATTCTATGGTATTTATTTGATTTTGCATAGGTTTTCACGAACGTAATAAAGCAGATATCTTAATTTTTATGTTTTTCTGACAGTGATTGAAACTAAAGTACTTAAAACAATTTCCAGCAGAGGCGGACATTTAAAAAAAAACAAAAAAAACACCTTTGAGTGAGTATTGCATAAACCACGAAAGCAAGTGTGAAACAAAATATGAGGTGCAGGCGAGCTGCTGGTGCATAATTACCGGTGTCCCGGGGGAAAAAAGGGGGACAGGACAACAATGTCTCAAACGTTGTTGTCCTGTCCCCCATTTTTTCCTCATGTCTCCACATTTATTTAGTAATTAAGGGAAGGGTGCAAACCGTGGTGCTCCGCAGGCCCAAATTAGCATCTGCAAAGCTTTTAAGGATTGTACATGCAAAGAGCAAGTCGTCTGCTTCTTGCACAGCGGTTGCGGTGACGTCAAAATGATGCAGTTTGATTGGTTTTGATGGAAGGATAGTGGGTAGACCTCAATGCTAGATGCCTTGAGGTCTACCCATTATTTTTTTTCAATCGGCCAATAAGAGCTTGGCGTTCTGCCTTCACTGTAACCTCTGCCCAAGAGAAGACGAACTTGCGCTCCTCATTAAAAGCTTGTCTCATACGTTTTGTGGCGAATCTTCAGATTTGTGAAACATTAACATCCTATTACTGGAAACATAGTCAACTATCAAAATGGTAGTAGTACTGCTTTGCTCGACTAATGTAATAAGTGGACACAACCTCCAATGTTTTGGGTTAGGGAGGCAATCACTCAGATTGGCATCATCAGCGACTTCACAATCTTTGTCTGCGAGAACAACAATGGCAAAAGAAACAGATACTGATCTTTCAAAAAATGTGTTAACATTCTGGGTTTTCGAAAGACTTTGGAAAAACGCTCAGCAGTTTTTATAAACCTTTCTTTATCTACATTATTTGCACATCCCAAACCAACATTTAAGAGAGCGAGCCTACTTGGGTTGAGACATGTAAGCTAAAGGCATACCAAAAGAGTGCAATTGAAACTGCAATGTTCACTGGCATGCATGTCAATTGATAGCAAGCATGCAAGGCAAGGCTGCGGATAACCAAAAGCTAGACAGTAAGGAGCCTCAGAAAATTTTTTCAGAAGCCGGATGTGGTCCATGGTCTTGAGTTTTTCTTCTCACTAATTAAAATAGCATCTGTCTGTTAATTCCCCTGATATTCATTGACTTGCTCTCTTATCAAATTTTTGGCAAGGGCAGGGCACTTACAGTGTATATCGGAAGAGGTCGTGACACAGCCACTCAATTATTCTGTTCCTGAGGCTCGTGGGTACCAGTGACTTTTCACCGAGTGTGCTGAGCCGGATGGCTATGTCTGCTGGTGCTTTTGGAAACACGTATGTTGTCGGATCAAGCTTCTTCAGTTCCTGTTGTGCTGACAACATAGGTGACATCTCGGGACTGCAAATGTAAGATCCCAATAAGATGTGCAGCTCTCGACAGCTATAACTGAAGTCTTACTTGTCCACACTGGTCGCACTAGTGCTTGGTTGGCATGATAGTGAAGCTTCATTGGGGTTGCTTTCTAACCGAATTACTTTAATTTTTGATTTTTCGTAAATAACAGTGTCCTTATCCCAGTCAAGGTACGCATCAAGCTGGGCATCATAGACCTGGAAAACATTGAAGATGACAGACATATTATTAGTGATTTTGTTAAGGAAATTTTTTATCTGTTTTTATGTTCTCTAAGTTAAAAAATTAAAGAAAGGAAAACACTGTGTTAACACGTCACTTTAAACATGATGCACAATATTGAACATATATATATATATATATATATATATATATATATATATATGGTAAGCCACACAGCATGTAACATGTGATGATGTTTGCATAATGAATAGAAGGACTTATTAATTAAAGGGACACTGAACTCCCAAAATCTTTTTTTGTTAAATGCCACATATATTTATGTTAAATGCTTTTTTTGTTAAATAGGACACATATATTAAAAGATAAACTTTCCCCCAAAACAATGATTAGCACACTATCTACATCATGTCATGAGACTCATTTTGAGTGGGGAGGGATTCGAAAACATGCTTCTATTTTGGTATATTATTCTAAAATAGAACCATGTCACAATACTCAAAACGTGTGTCGTGACCTAAATGTTGAGCGGTGATTTTTTTTAAGGTATTTTTTGTGCCAAAGATGTCATATCCACCCTGCTGAAACTAGAAAGTCCATTTAGATATACTGCAGAAAAGCTGCAATCTGAAAAAAGAAACTAAATTATATGACCGAGTTGAAGCCACCATGGGTGAAGAACTTTGGGGATAGGAGCTTCTGAGCACCAATGTGCATGATAGTACATAATAGGACCAATGTGCAGAATTTTCTCCCGCTCAGCGCCATTGAAAACACTGCAGAGAAGCTGCAGTTCTGGAAAAAAGTTAGTTTTTAATAAAGGTGAAGCCAACTTTAGGGAGATCTGCAATCTCAAACTTTGGAAGGCACGTGCCGTATGTAGCACTTCTGTACCAAAAATGTGCAGATTGAGTGGCCTTCCTGAAGATTTGGTGAAGGAGATAGGTTGCAATACAAGATTGCCAAAGCATCTCATCTAAATTGTTGTAGAACAGGTTTGCAGAACTTGAGTAACTAACAATGCTTACTGTCTAAAAACAAATTTGAATTAATATTTTTTATTTGTTTTCTACAGTGGGTTAAAAAATCTGTCACTTCATTCTAGAAGTGCAATTTATCTGTTTCAACATGCTAAGACATGAGGTATGTTAGGCTATGTATATACAGTAAACTGAATGATCTGAGTGGAGAGAAAATTGGCCAACATTTGAACAGTAAAGGCAATTGCCCTTTGAAATGAACATGATTGTTCTTCAGATATCAAGAAAAAAACTGAATGAAGTGTCTAGAGAGAGGTTTTGTGCTCAGTGACTTATTTCTGCTATTTGTTTCTGCTCATTAATGCTCATTGCATGTTCCTCACAATGAATGTGCTCAATTCCTGCAATTTATCATTCACACACATTTAATCTGTCACTGATATACCTGATTTTTGCTTCACTTAGTGCATTCATTCAGACTGGCCGGGTTGTTTCTGGTGGAATTTAATACTGATACTTCATGCGATTATAAATATATTCACATTCAATTTGACATCAAAATGTATCTCATTTTTGTTTCACTTTCTGCATTCAGACTGGATTTCTAGCAAAAATTGTACAAGTTTCTTTTTCTTTTTTTCAGTATGTGCATATTATTTATGCATCAAAGCTAATTTTTTTCTTTTTTTTTTCCAGCAAACAGGCCCTTTATTTTTATATCTGAGCGTTTTTTTTCAAGTGAGGTAATTTACGTTTTTTAACTTAATAATCATGAAAATAAACCACACATGTTAAACCGAAGGAAGCGTTTCACTGAAATGCCTAAACATAGCAACAGCCTTTCCATTATCCTTGAAAATGTTTAGGACAACACAGATATCTATTTCGCTTTGTGTACCAAAAGTTTTAAACGAAAGACAAAAAGAAATATATATATAGATATAGATATTTACACACCTGAATCAGGGCACTCTCCAGGTCCCAAATCTCCGGGAACTTGATGCGGAAAGCATCCCTAATGTCAGTTTCGGTTGCGCCGGGCGGCAAGCTCAAAGGCCGACAAAACTTTTCGTAGCAGCCTACACAACGTAACATGTTATCGTTGTCTAAAAGAAGAGCCAGGTGACTTGGCACGAAAATAAAACCAAATAAATACAAAATATATATATAAGTAGCCGCAGGTGACTCAACTGTATTTGTATCCCGATTCCCGGCTCGAAGCAGGCTCAACCGCACGGTTCAGAACTCGGGCGCGAATGGCGCGAATCTGCGAAAGTCGTGGGTTCACTGAGAACGAGCGTAACATTACTACAGTAAAATTTCCAAATATGCCTTGCTTTATTGAGCTATTTTGTTTTCTTTGGAATTCAAATTCAACGCAACAAACTTTTTTCTTCGTGAAAATAAAAAGAAAATGGGCAACACGTTTGCAGCTGTCAGTGTCAGGTTTCGGATTGGTTAATTTGCTTAAAACCAAATGGAAAGATGCAAGCAAACTGAACAAGAATGACGATAATAACCTCTGAAGAAGAGATTACGTTGGTGGTGGGGCCTCAGATATTTACTTCAGAAGCCATCTGTCTCGCTTGAAGGTACGTGGCGCTACGAAAAATAATGCATATCTTCTCGACTCAATACACTACTCAAAATATATTCTCGCTGCTTAGCCGCGTATCTGCCACGAATAAAGTGAAACCGAAACCAGAGTAGAAGCGCGGGACATTTGCGCGAGTCCTTCGGCGTAGTCGCGGGGAGTTACTCTGCGTAGTCGTGGGGAGTCACTCTGCGCGGTTAGGCACTTTATGTATTTATAAGTAAATACAAGTTTGGCGTTTCGGTAATAATAAAAAATATTTTTTTTTAAAATTAAGTTACTTTTATTAATAACTTATGCCTTAGATACCATTAAAAATGATTCGTGCTATAAAGCACGTGATCACCGAAGGACAGGAGAGACAGGACAATTGAGCACGCCTATTCTTGCCAAGCGCTTTTCGCGCAGATAAGGTAGTCTGAAAACGAAACATTCCCCGCGGCGTTCCTCGGGAAACCTTCGGATTTTTGCCTCTGTGCGAAGAAGACTTATCCGTTCATGTATGTGACTCCATGCTAAAGCAGTGTGTGTATTCCCAGCTGGTTGGAAGCTTGACGACTTTGCCACAAGACAAGCTCGAGCATCACCGCGCAAGTCAGCTGGTTTCGCCGTGGAATGACAGCTTTGATTGTGTCATGGTCAACAGGCTGACTGTGCAGTATGCCTCGAGATCTTATACGCTGCCCAAAGTGTCCTTTCTTGGCAGCGTCCATCAAACGCGTTGTCCATCATATGAGTGTGCATAGCTGCGAAACAGACTTTAGAGTCGTTTGTGGGATCGGCGGCTGTGCCGCATCATTTCGACGTTATGGGTCGTATAAACAACATTGTTATCGAAAACACAAGGATGCCATGGCATCAACTTCCACTGAAGCCAGATTTCAAGAAGCTGCCAATGATGAAACCGCAACAGAAACCGAATGCGAGAGTGCACACCCACCCGGTCCGTCGTCACAAGAACAACCCTCTGCAGCAGAGCCAAGAGAAGACAGAAGAAGTGCTCTCCGAAAACAGTTGGCGTTGTTTCACCTCAAGATTACAGAGCAGTTAAAGCTAGCCCATAGCACTGCTGATGAAATCCTGCGAGTGATGAGAAACGTTGTTTCCGAAGTTCTTGAAAGTGTCGCAGACCAAACCCGAGAGGTTCTCGAGAGGGAGAACGTCACCGTGTCAGTGAGGGAGAAATTGGCTTCTCTTCAAAATTCTGAAGGCATTGTCGAGGACATCTTCTCGGGGATCCAGACCACCTACCTCAGAAAGAAGTATGTGATGGAGAACCTGCCTTACACAAATCCTTTGGTGATGCCTCTTCATACAGACAATCAAGCATTGCAACACACTATGTGCTACATACCAGTTTCACAACTGCTTAGCAACCTGCTGTCATGCCCCGACATCCTGGAAAGTGTAATGCAGCCCATAGAACAGTCTGAAGTGCTTCAGGACATCACTGATGGAGACTTCATCAGCCAACGCCTGCAGCAGATCGACAGTGGGACACCCACAATCTTCCTCCTCCTGTACTCGGATGAGCTTGAGCTGAGCAATCCACTGGGTGCAGCAGCTGGGTCGCATAAGATTCTGGTTGTCTACTTCTCGATCATCAACATTCACCCAAGGCACCGATCGAAATTGAATGCCGTGCATCTTCTGTTGCTTGTCAAGTACCAAGACGTTAAGAAGTATGGCTTGGATCGAGTTCTTGCTCCGCTCATCCAAGACTTAAACTATGCTCATGAGTATGGTGTGCATGCACAAGGGAAGCATTTTAATGTGGTGACAGTTGCTTTCACCGGAGACAACCTCTCCATGCACAAAATGGCAGGCCTCCAATGCAGCTTCAGCAGTGGTCGCATATGTCGTTTTTGCCTTGCTCGGTACGGGCATCTGCATAAGTTGCTCTCTGAGGCCAACTGCATCATGAGAACTTACGCAGGACACGAGAGCCACCTGAAAGCATTTGCTCTCAATCCAACACAAAACGGACCGCTGTACGGCATATCTGCCATTCCAGCACTTCAAAGCCTAACAGAGTTTGACATCACAACACAACTCCCTCCAGATGCCATGCATGACATTTTGGAGGGGGGAATGGGGCTTGTCATGCAGCATGTCCTGCGTGGTCTGATTCAAGATGGCCTGCTTCAGAAATCTGATATCAACAAGGTAGCAAGCTTCAACTATGGCTTCCATGACAGGAAGGCCACCCCTGTTGCACTAAAGGACAAGTTTCTGCAAGGAAAAGCCAACCTGAGAGGTACGGCAGCTCAGAAGTGGTGTTTATTCAGGCTCCTTCCACAGATCTTCGGAGATTCTGTGCCCGTCAACAACCCACACTGGGAAGTTTACCTGGCCTACAGACATTGCATTGATATCATCCTGGCAGAGAATATTCCACGAGACTGCATTGCTTACCTGGAGGTGAAAATCCAAGAATTCCTGGAGACCTTCACGTCCCTTTACCCATCCGTAACAGTCACCGCAAAGCTGCACTATCTGCTGCATTACCCGGGCTTCATACAGAGGTTTGGCCCGCCCCGTCGCTACTGGGGAATGCGCTTCGAGGCGAAGCATGCCTACTTCAAGGCCGTTGCCTCAAATGTTCGGAACTTCCGTAACATCTGCCGAACGCTGGGCACACGGCATCAGCTGTTGCAAGCTTACGAGCTGTCTGGAAAGCTTTTTGAAAGCTCCATTGAAACAACAGGGTCTGCTGTGGTCAAGGTGACGAGCCTCTCAGAAGAAGAGCAAGTTGCTGTCTCCGCCATCACATCAGAAATCACCCTTTGCTCTGTGAAGACTGCTAGCACCAACAGCTGCACATACCGTCTGAGAGATGTGTTCGTCTCCGAAGTGCAGAATGACACCCCAAAGTTTTTGCAAGTGGAGAGGCTGCTGGTGATGAGTGGTGTATTGATTCTTCTTTGCAGACGCCTGGAAACGGTGCGTTTCTGCAGTCACAGGTGCTCCTACATTGTTGAGAAATGTGTCGATGTTGTAGCAGTGACGCCGGACAACCATTTTGACTTTAGGCCTCTTGACCTGTACAATGCAGGAACTTTCTATGAGATTGTTCCTCACTTTGCAGTTTTGCAAGTTTGAGGACATCCTGCTGTGAGAAACAACATTCTACAGGGTAAATCAAATAGATTGTTGGCTTTTTGAAGGAACCACGTGAATTAATATCTTTATGTTGCGAGGTAAGATTTTCTGCAGTGGTGGTGAAAGATAGTGCATTTTGTGTATCAACATTTTAAGGAATAAACTTACCCGAGTAAAAAATACAAAAAGAGGAGTGTGAATTCGCTACCTACGGCGTCCGTCTGCTAACGAAAGGCATCCGATTGGCACAACAGTCTACAGACTGCACATAAAATTAGAACAATCTAATATTCTATCTAGGCTATTTTCCAGCAACTCATTGGATAGCCAGGAGCTTAAACAAAAGAGCACTGGAATTTGTTAAAATACATTGTAGTTATGCCACAAATATTTTTACTAGCCAATGGATGTTGTTAACGACCCAAAGAACAATCTGAGCTTTAGCAACCATGCATGTCTTTTAAATCGTGTCATGGCCATATCATGGGTAGTAAGATTTTCTGTGAGGTGGCAAGCGTTATGAACCCTGGCTTTTTTAAGCTCCCCTTTCTGCATCTCGGAAGCACGTCACAACAGTGTTTCCCTTGTGCACTATCACGTTTGCAAGTGTACAAGGCACAAAAATAATACTGGGCTTTTTTTTGTATATGGCAAATATAACTCGCTGTATCATAGTAATTGCCATGGCTATCGAGAGAGAGCTCTGTTGATTGAGAAGGCACAAAAATAATAAATGCACAAACTGTTGGATACAATATTCCCAATAGATAATGTCACACCACTGAATAAGTGACCGAACTGCGAAGTACAGCAACAGGAACCAGGGTGGGCTTAAACCCAGGACTCCATTGTCCAGAGGACAGGCAAGCAGATGTTTGCTAAGGGAATATACGTGTGTATATTCCCTGACACCATTTAGTTTTTTTTTGTTTGTTTGATTTTCATTTAACAAACTTTATCAACCAGGAATCATGTATGTGTCGCTGCTGCAGGAGGCAGACATGGTTTATTTTACGTATATTTTAGGCCTGTTCAGCCCCTATCGAATAGAACAGCCGCTTATGTGCAATCAAAAAGGTGCCAAACGACAGTCACGTTAGCCACGGCGAATTGAAGCTGCGTTCCAATATTATTCTCAGGCCAATTGTTAAATACCGAGCGAGACGAACACATCGTAGGCTTAAGCGCTATCGCCTCAGACCGTGCGCCTTCCGACGTCTCAAAGTTTTCATGAGGGTAACAGCTGACGTTTCCTTCAAGGAGAAGAAAATGAAATTGGAACTTGTGGTTGTCAAAGGGTTTGGTGTGAGCCTGCTAGGGTGCAACTGGTTCCAGTCCTTGGGCATCTCCTTGAAGGAAGTCCTTCATGTCGACACATTGCCCCCTCAGGTGGAAGCGGCTGCAATTCGCAACGTGATTGACGAGTTTCGCAAGCTTTTTCAGCCAGGACTTTGAAGAAGCAGGGGACCCCCTGTTCATGTGGATGTCGACCCTGCCACGTCTCCCAAATTTTTCAAGGCTCATCAGATTCCACTTCCGCTGCTGCCCAAGGTGGACGACGCCATCGACAAACTGGTCGAACAAGGAATTTTTTAAACGTACGGTATTCCTCATGGGCGACCCCAGTCGTGCCTATTCTCGAAAAGAACGGGAACATTCACTTGTGCGGTGATTACAAGTGCGCAGTGAACCGAGTCATTGGATGGGAAACATACCCTTTACCAACTGCCGATCAACTGTTTGCCAAACTGGCTGGGTGTGAGAAGTTTTCACAGTTGGATCTAGAACAGGCCTACCACCAGAAGGTAGTGGATCAAGCTACAGCGGACCTCCAAACAGTCAATACTCATTAGGGTCTCTTCAGAATCACCCGTCTGTAGTTCGGCATTGCTACGGCTGTGGCAATCTTCCAACGCTATATGGAAGAGCTTCTCGCTGGACTCGAAGGTGTCTTAGTGTTTCTCGACGATATTGTGATCGGCGGTCAGAACGATGAAGATCATGAGTCTCGTCTCTGGGCCGTGCTGAAAAGAATCAGTGACGACAGGCTCCGCCTGAACAAGGTCAAGTGCAGTTTCAGAGTGCCTCAAGTGTCTTTCCTGGGATACAAAATTGACAAGGAAGACATCCACCCCACTGAGGACAAGGTTCAGGCTATTCAGACCGCTCTAGAACCGCAAGATAAACAACAGTTGCAATCCTTCCTAGGACTTCTGAACTTCTACGGCCGCTTCTTAAGGGGGGCTGCTTAAGTCTTGGAACCGCTACATCGGTTGCTGGACCAAGGTGCATCGTGGAAGTGGGGAAAAGAGGAAGTGGTAGCTTTCCGACGTGCCAAAGACCTTCTACAGTCTTTGACTGTGTTGGCACATTACGACGTCGAGCGTCCCTTAATATTGGCCTGCGACGCTTCTTCATATGGCCTAGATTTCGTCATGAGCCATCTGTTACTGCCCAGTGAAGAATTCCCTGTGGCCTTTGCATCAAGAACAATGACAGAAGCCGAAAGAAACTACTTGCAGATGGATCGTGAGGCGTTAGCTGTCGTAGCTGGTGTGAATAAGTTTCATCAGTTCTTGTATGGATGACATATCAAGATTTTTAGAGAACACAAGCCTCTTCTGGGGTTACTGCACCACAGCAAGCCAATTCCTCAGGTTCTATCACCGCGTCTGTTGCGCTGGAGCCTGATGTTAGCCCAGTACCATTATGAGCTATTTACAGACCTGGGAAACAGATGGGCAACGCTGACCTTTTCAGCCGTCTTCCTCAGAAGATTCAGGATTTTGAGGTACCTCCTCTTTGTGATGTTCTCCTCATCGAATCAACGCCGGAGGTACACATCGACGCAAAACAAGTGGCTTTTTTGACGAAGAAATATTGTGTTCTTTCCCAGGTACTGCACTGGATCCTGCACGGCTGGCCATCAGAGAAACCTCCAGAGGTTTTCAGGCCTTACTACTCTCACCGTGACAAACTGTCTGTCTATAATGGTTGTATTCTCTGGGGCAGCTGTGTCATCACATCCCCACCTCTTCGGGAAATCGTGTTGACCTCTTGCACAGTTGTCATCCGGGGGCTGTGAGGATGAAGGGTTTTGCAAGGGGTTATGTCTGGTGGCCGGGCCTTGACAAAGATATAGAACGCCGAGTGTGGCGCTGTGTTCCGTGTCAGGAATCCCGAAACGCTCAAGCCCGTGCCCCCCGTCCACCCGTGGGAATTTACGACAAGACCGTGGTCGAGACGGACGTCAACTTTGCGAGTCCTTTCCAGGGTGAGTATTTTTTTATCGTAGTGGATTCCCACTCCAAATGGCTGGAAGTCCTGCGAGTAAAATCTACATCCGCCTCGGCTGTGATCACTGTACTCCGAACCTTATTCGCTACGCACGGACTGCCGGACGTGGTGGATTCGGACAATAGTACTGCCTTCACTTCAGGCGATTTTAAGGATTTCCTCCGTCGAAGCGGCATCCGTCAAGTCCTGGTGGCACCGTATCACCCATCTTCGAATGGCCAAGCCGAAAGGATGGTGCAGGAGACGAAGAAGTCGCTGAAGAAAATAATTCGAGGGGACTGGTCCGTTCGTCTGGCCAGGTTCTTGTTCGAGCTACACATTCTTCCAAGCACCTCAACAGGAAAAAGCCCTGCGGAGCTTCTGTTCGGTCGACAACTCCGATCAGCCTTGGATCAGCTACATCCTGATGAACAGTCAGTCATGGCCCAGCGCCAGGAGGCATCTTTCGAGATCGACGGTCGGAAGGCTGTTCGACAGTTCGCGCAAGGAAGCATCGTGTTTGCAATGTATTTCAGCGCAAGCGGGAACCGCTGGTTGCCAGGGGAGATTTATGCAAGTTGGGACCTGTCTCTTACCAGGTACAGCTTGAAGACTGACGTGTGTGGCGGCAACACATCAATCACATCCGAAGTAGAATATGCGATATGCCAAACCCTACTCTGAGGGGCAGCTGCGACGTGCCAGACCTCGGAACTACTGGCCATGACGTCGGGCCGGACGTCACGTCGAGTACGAAAGAGTCCGTCCAGGATAACCTGTCAACATCGCATCCGCAGTCTCCAAATCCAACTCCAGGTGTTTCTTCGTTAGGACGCCCACAGCGTGAACAGCGTCGTCCTCGGTACTTGCGGGATTAATTTTAGGGGAAAGGTGTGTACTGAATTGTATCTTGAGAGAGCGCGGAGCGCGAGCATGGGTCAACGCACCTGCGCGTGCCAACGCGAGCCACGGCCTCTTCTACGCCGGGCCTTCTCGAACAGGACCATGTTGTACATATCTGAGTTAGTAAAGCGGGGCGCATCGCGCTAAGCCCACCAAGGTGTCCTGTCTCGCTCGGTACTTAACAGCGCCATAGGGTTTTACTATAAAAGGTAAGCATGACAAAGGTTGCTCGGCTGGTGGCGGCTCGGTGTTCGAATGCGCTTGCCTGGCATGCGGAACGCTGGTCCGGTCCCGCGCCTCATGTGCTCGCGCAGTTAGCGTTTGAGTCGATACGCTACAGCGATAGATTGTATCGTAATCTCTCGAGTGATTTAATTCAACTCTAATAGAAAAGAGAACACATGTCATCTCGTCGTTAGACCGCTGGTACGCAAAACACATGGCAACATCGGCGACGGTTCACGTCTTCGTTCACAACAAACACCACTGCCATTCCAGGCTCCTCGTCGGTGGGCACTCAGTGACGGATAACAAAATCCAAAGTAGCACAGGAGACGCACACGCGAACCAGACTTTTATGACCGACAGATAAAACATTCGCTGCGGCAGCAAATGTTGCAGCAGACCGACCCGACCACTAGAACTGCGGACGCCGCCATAGCCGCCATATCTAGGCCCATTGTACGTAGCACTGTTTCAAGCGTTTGGAAACTTCGCTCTTTCTAACGTTTCCGTTTCACAAAATGAACGGTAAATACGGCACTGCAGAAATAATTTCTGAGTGTGCGCGCTTGGGTTGGGAGATTGAAGCATAGACGGCCTTCGCCGCAGGGCATTAGGGAGGAAGTATCCTCCCGTCAGCCTATCGGGGGAAGAAGAGATCTTGTTCCTCCCTTCTTTCTGTGTCCGCTTGGGGGCGCGTCAGTAGAAGGGACGAAGACGCTCTGTTGCTGCCTTTTTCCTCCCTTTTTTCTTAGAGTGTAGAGTACCTGCATTTGGCGTTAATTTCGTTTCGATAATTAGACTTCCTAAGCTTTAGAAATGGTGTCAGAAAACCCAAGATACATTCGCTTTCTTTCTCGCGGGCTTTTTTAACGTTTCTAATGAACGAAAAACCGTATTTTTTATTTGATTTCAAGTAAACTTTCAAATACCTGACAAAAACGATTCAAATCAACATGATCGATTAAATGTCGTTACTTTAAATTGTAGCTTATATAGTGGCTTTACACGTGACCAAAGAGCAATTTTATGTCTCATGAATCTGTAAAAACTGGTAAAAAATGATTTTTGAGCGCCACGGGAAATATCCTCGAAATAGAGCTTTCACAGACAGTATTCAGAGGCCGCGTGGAGAACACCACGTGAAGTCGTTTCATCGGTTGCTCAAGCCGTCGGTGTACCAGTGTGTCATCCAAACACAACAGCTTACTTTCAAACACTAACCGGCCCATGAAGTTATAAAAAAATAACACCCTTTTCCGGCTCCCGTACTCGCTTGAATTCTTGTCTGCTGTGGACCATCCTTTAACTTCAGAGGTTACAACCGTAATGATGCAAGAAGGAATCTAAAGAAGAACATGGGACGGCCTTCGTTAAAGTTTCAAAACTCGAGTTCGAAGGAATGTCTTTGGATTCTCGAGGACGCTTCGTGGAAATTTTCAGGCACGCGCGCTGCAAAAATGTTTTTTCCAGGCAGGCTGGAGGGAGGGAGGAGGAGGGACAGGAAACGCTAGGCCTCGACAATGGCGGCGCTTTCAAACAAAAGGATCAAAAGGATTACACGAGATGATGAAGCGCCGCTCCGAGGCGCATGTTTACCTTGGACGAATGAATAATGGGGGCTTGCTACCTTGGCGCTCGGCTGCCCTCATCGTGCCGAGCGGATCGATGATCACATGGGGCCAAAATTCGTATGCCCGAATGTTCCGGTTGCGCTAGGTCTTTCGGGATTTTGTACGTGAGTGGAAAATAGGTGCGGTGGAATACACGTTGTTGCATGATCGGTGAAAGAGTTGGTGTCGCTGGAGGAGACGTCCACGAACCGACAGTGCGAATGCGGCGTCCTTGGACAACACGTGCGGCGAAAGTCGCACTGCAGATTTTAAGACCTGATGTCGATCCCACATTTTTCTCACAAAATGTCGGAAGTGGGTGTTGTGAAGTTTGACCTCGCTTTGCAAATGTTGACATATGCTTGTTTCTTTAATTCGACCTCTCTCGCTCTTTCTCAACTGGCTGGAGCTGAGCTACTTGGATCATATTCTTGGGTGGTGCCAGCTAAACACTAATAAACACAGAAAGTTTTGTTTCCAGTGGTTGTAATTATTTTGTGTGTTTCTTATTATTCAGCTGGCCCCGCCCCAAAACACTATTTTTCTGTCTCTTTGTCTCTTTTAATTACTGAGAGCGTTGCAGTGGCGTGAGTTTGCGCAATCACTCCCGTCTGATGTACCTATAAACCTGGTTTCCTTACCCTTACAAAGATGCACTAAAATGTGAGTAATACAGCATGATACAAACAGCCAGTGTGATAGGGTTTATTTACTAGAAAAAGCCCAGACCACGAACACACACAAAAAAACTAAATATTAAAGCATTATGTTTAATCAAATTTAGCTGAAATTCAACGGTCGGAGTGCCACTGTGACAAAATGTCAAATGCATCCTTGTTTTGACGGTTCCCTGATGCGCGGTACAACACTCTCCTGTGCGCGCGGTGGTCATTGATTTTCAAAGGCGACAATCCAAGGTTTTGAAACGGCACCCCTTTCTACTTTTCTGTTTTCTTTTCCTTCCTTCTTCTACACGAAGAAGTCGAAATCCCCCCCCCCCCCCCCCCTCCTACACTGTTTTACTACGTGTCCGGGCGTCTATGGTTCGTTCAACTCTCCAACGTGTTCGTCTCCCTCTTAGAACTTAAACAGACATTATTTCTTTTTTTTTCTTTCTCTCTATCAACTACTTAGGGCCCAAATTACGCAAGAAGAACGGCTCTTTTATCTTCTCACCGTTGACAACCCCCCCCCCCCCCCCCCAACCGTTCTGCGCACACTTTATACTTTCTTCGGTCCGTGGGAGGTCGTGGAATTTACGGTGGGTGGTGGCGGAGAGAGAGGCGCCCAGGACCTCATACGTACTGCTCCTGAACTACGACGTGAGACGCTCGTTCCAGCGCACACCTGTCATCTCTCTTCCTTCTCCCCTTTCTCCCTGGCTATCGATAACGGTGTTATTGGGGAACAGAGAAGTTCTGAGAGGCCCGCGTTTTGGAATTCGTTTCCTCTTCCTGCAAGGAGTTGCGCGGCATTCGGTCTGTGCGTGCATGCGTGAATGTATGTGCGTGTGGGAGGCGGGCTTTGTAGGAGTCGTGGTGGCACGCGAAAGGACTTCCCTATTGTCTGAGCTGGAGGCAGCTGCTCGGGCAATGAGCCGGTCCCGGCATTGCGATCCGGGCGTAGTGCTGGTGGCACGTGGAAGGACCCCCTTATTGTCTGAGCCGGGGGCAGCTGCTCCGGCAATGAGCTGGTACCCACGTTGCGAACCTAGCATAGGTCCTCTAGTTCCCTTTCATTTCCTCCGCATTGAAATATTTCCTCCGACTTCTTACTTAGAAGAAATGCAGAAATATATTTTTTTTTTTTATTTTGCACTACCATCGTGGTATTGTAAAACTGGTTATGACAATAAAAATAGAAGCTTTAAATCTGAAATAAAACGCGCAACGATATTTTGTTACTTCTTTTGCGAACTATAGTGTTTGAAATTTGAAATGCGGCATTCACGTCTGGTGAAGCATAAGACTGTCATCGGCTTCCTTGTAGACGCGACGTGTGTCCCCCCTTCTCGACCGCTCCTTCCTACAAAGCAATGGCCAGGTGCATGCGAACCGTCGGGTGGTACAAATAAATTATTATTTCCAGAAAAATAAAAAAGATAGAGGGAGAAAATTTGGTGGTGACACTTCGTTAAATTAGACTCGTTGGATCTGTCAGCGGACAAACACTGCAGCAGTACCATGTGGCCTGATATCTCAAGAAATAAAAATATCAACTAAAGAATCTTAATGGATATTTTTTAAGGCATGGCTACCAGAAGAGATAGTTCCGTTGGGTTTACTCCAAGCCTGACGCGATTGGGTACATTTAATGACATAGTAACGGACAAACTTAAGGTGGGACACATACAGGAGTTACATCATACCAGTACTTGAAACGATACACTACGGGGAGAGACATTCTTACAGTCATAATGTACTTTAGAACTTTTAGATATTATTTCCTTGCGATTGCCGCCTGATCTTTAAAAAAGGCAGTCCTAGATTTTTGTGTTTTAGCTAGAAAATATCGGAGATAAAATCTTTGTGACATCGGGTAGATGACGGCGCGAGATAGTTGACTAGTTCGTTATCGAAGTGTGCTCGGAGTATCTATAAGCAGTGTCAGCAAGCGCAGTGGCCTACTGTCCAGAACAAAACAAGCGCAAACGACGAAGCGAAAGACTCTCGCTCTCGTCACTTCACTCAAAGGTATTCGAGGGAAGCTCTCGCGAAGCATGTGGCGCGAATTGAGTCCAGGGACGGTGCCAAGTGGTTGGCCCTTTCGGTAAATACATGTTGCGTCTATGTCTTACAGTCTTGTACCATATTGGGCGCTAATCGCTAAGCTGTCAACGCTGGACGAGCGTTTTGAATGCCGTTGATGACACAAAAAGAAAACTGAGATCAGCCTTAGAGGGATATTAGAGTGATATGAAAATTCATACTGTTGTTTGCGACTGGCAAAGGGTTAATTAAGTTTGTCATTACAAGACATTCGAAATGTATGTGCCGCATTCTGAACATGGCAAAGGCGCGGCGATTAACACCACATGTTATGGTAAACTAAAAGGAATAGGCGCGATTTCTCTTAACTGAACGGGACGGCCACTTGGCAACGTCACTAGTCTCGAAACGCACCACAGGTAACGGGAGACCTTCTGTTGACATCTGTTTAGTGTTGAGGCGATCGCGGAAAAATTTCGCTCCGTCATTCACAATGTTTTGTTTTTCTATACTACAAAGCGCAAACTACAGTGACCAATTAACTGTTTACGTAAAAAAAAAAAAAAAAAAAAAAAAACGATATGTTTACTCTGAATTTGTATACAGAATACAAGAGATTCAAACGCATTCTCTCTCACGCGTTCTTCTATACACGTTATCACAAACTGCTTCGCACATTCATCACAGTTCAGTGACCTTCCCGTCGGCACTGCTGTCACAAATAGTCGAATGACGAGATGTCAGGACAGCAATCTTCCGAGATAAGTATGCGATCGCGTGTGGACAGGCTGACATCATTCGTCGCGACCGATGATAGTGACCCTGTAGAGCGCGCTCTGCCTGCCCTGCCGACGTGCTTTAGAAAAAGCAAACCCTAAATTCCAGGAGGTTATTGCTAACACGTGTGCACGAGAGGAAAAATTGAGACTTGCGTTTAATTAAATCTTTGCACGCTCGATAAAAAATTGTCACTTTAAACAAACGAAATGACAGCTTTTTTGTCTTTTCATTTTGGTTTCCTGCGGAACATGTTTTAAAAATAAGGCTGAAATTTTGAAACCAAATTTGTTACAGGCTTGCAAAATACGAGAAGAATTGAACGTCCCAGTACGAAAAAGCAAAACACAGACAGGGGAGAAAGACAGACACGTACAAGCTTTCACATGTAACCCCAAGTGAAAGCAATTACACCGGAGTCCTTTAAATAATGTCTGATATTCTAAACGCGCTTGTCATATCTTGCACCTTTTATTTTATGGCGCGCAATACGACGACCTCTTTACGGATCACCGGTGCCGGCAGATATTCATTTTGCTTTGTGAATCGGCGAGCATATGCTGTCGTCCATAACACCTTAAGAACAACAGAGAATCCAATAATAGTCACGTGTATCAATGCCAGAATGCATTTAGGTCAGAAGTATAACCCACCAGAGTATTCTGGCAGTCGTCTAGACACAAGCCTAGTTTTGTTTTATAAGTGAATTCGAGAAAAAATTCGTGCAAAAGCATATGCCAGAGCAATTTACTCATAGAAGTTTTATGTGTTTTCAATACGTTCTCGCTTCTTGACTGTTGTCAATGTTTTAAATGTCACATTACATAATAGGGAACGCCTCAGAGTGACGAATAATTATAAACGGCCGTTATAAAGCGTTCAAGAACTTAAGTTTTAGAACATGTTAGAAAACAACTAAATTGTATCTAAAATTATTATATAATGTCGGTTTGAGGTAAAAACGCGGGTTTTGAAACCAATCTGTGAGTGAGCCATACCATCGCGAATGTATTCATGATGATGTGACTTAAGACGCGTATACTAGTAAGGTATTTATGCACACATGCATTAATTGTTTCTGTGTGTGTGTGTGTCGTTTCTAATTGTCACGCTTGCCGTTTTCCCTGAATGTAACCGAGTGTCATTCTGTTTTGGCTTATTTATTTTATTTTGCCGGGCGCGTTACAAGCGTGCGCCATTGGGCGCGTTCAGTAGCGGCCCCAGAGTCAAAGAGTCACAGACACTTCACACTGGACGGTCAAAAGTCACTTCCAGTGCACGTAACTCCGGAGCTTCAAAGCCAAGCTCCGAAGCGCCGAGTCTGGAGACGGTGCACACAGAGTCAAAGAAGCTAAAGATGACGTCATCTCGTGACTGGTGACGATTTCCGGCGAGAAAATGCAAAGAGCTCTGACTCGAGTCACTCCGTTCGGAGGCAAAGGAGGAGCTACTGAACGCGCCCCTTGTGTTTTGACCTTTTATTTCGCAGGGCGTATTCCTGAAGTCGCCTATGAAGCTTGGAGGGCAAAACGGTTGTCTTCTCACAGACCGGATGCGGCGTCGGGATACAGCCAGGCGAGAAG
Source organism: Ixodes scapularis (assembly GCF_016920785.2). Lineage (NCBI taxonomy): Eukaryota > Metazoa > Arthropoda > Arachnida > Ixodida > Ixodidae > Ixodes > Ixodes scapularis. Next base: position 32,564,550 of record NW_024609837.1, read on the forward strand.
AAGCTGCGCAAGAGAATTACGCGCCAGTCTACCTGCGGGACTCAGAGCGAGAGCATTGTGTGATGGTGGTACGCGAACACCATTAAGGTCCGTCATGTAACCTAAAATTGTATCGAGAAAATGAAACCCAGTGTTTTTTATTTTTTTTTTCATTACCGAAAACCCATTTGTCAAGACCTCGTTTTTTTTTCCAGAATATATTTTATTTGAGACAAACGAATTTGTTGACACTAATAGTCCCAAAAACTGTTTGAAACGATGTTAGTGCCCTAGATAAATACAGCACGAGGAATCCTAATAACTCTGAACGCCGAGAGATTGATAGTGCAAAAACTATTAAAAAGTCAACAGGAAGAAAACCTAAAAGTGAAAAACAGGGAAAGAAACGAAGCGCTAGCAAACGCGAGAGGGGAGCTAACATTTATTTTCAGGGTGCCAAAACTGCGGATCCTTCTTTCGATCGGTTGAAATCGAAACACGACATATTCCCATATTCCCGCGGAAATGAAACGCCAGTAGGACATGTCCGGTTCCCGCAAGCGATGACGGAAAGCGGATATTTGCCATTTTTCTATTTCAATCTCGCCCTCTCTTACTTCACGTACATTACGTGTCTTCTTTATTTTCCGCGTACCTTTACTTTTGTAAATCAGATGCCGTGTTGGAAAGGCTAGGTAAGGTCGAGCGACGTATCGACTATGCTCCGTTTCACGATAACTTGGCGAACTGTGAAGGCTGCGGCCTCCGCGAACCAATAAGAGCGTCAAAGCAAGGCACGTGACAACACTCCATTATTGAGGCAACCGGGGCCTTGTAACCACTACAGCAACAGCACCGTTCGCGACAAAAAGTAGTTCTAGGCTTCTTTTTCTTTTAGTGGCGTCGGTAATACTCTTTTGACCGCGATACTAGACGACGCGGAAGAAATACGAAGACACGTTACATTTCAACGACACCTCAAATGAATCAACCTTTTTGCGAGCACAACGTGGCTTTTGAACGATGTTTGAAATATCGCAGCCGTGTAATCTGGGCCCTGGTCTTAACACCCGCCACAGATTCACGGGTAATTTGAGCGTATGATGCACTCATGAAATGCTCCCAATGAGCTCGCTACAAAGGCGGATGGTAATTTTGCGCCACTGAATGTTCATTTGAAGTTGCATGGTTCCGCAGCAGATGACTTTTGGCAAGCAAAAGACAGCCGGCTCCTCCAGGCCTTGGAATTGGCGCAGTGACACGAGCGCCATCGTGACGTTACGTCACGTGCCCCGCTCCACCGCTATCGTGAAAGTTATCGTGAAAAGGAGTATCAAGCCAGACATACAAAAAAAAAAAAAAGACAGAGAGGGAGAGAGGGAGAAAGGGACTACAAAAAAGTCACGATGGAGTTTCAAAAACCTGTCCGGTAAAACTCCCATATTGCGCTCCCGATATTATCATTCGTTTACACAGATATGTCCAGCGTGCCCTTTTACATCCTCTAATATAGCGATAATGGGTTAACTTCGCTGATCCTTCAGCTCGCAGTGGAGCGAAAGCTAGCTACTGAGGGGATAAATCAGTTGTCGGTCTTATATCACGTGACTTCGATCCTCGCTCGCGTGTCCTGTCCGGGTGTTGAGTCATGTGATGGAGAGACGGTGGTTGATTGGTCCGTCCTGCGCGCATCGCATTCCTTTTAGTCCTTTACCAGGGATGAACTAGGCACACTACGCTTTTTCTTTTTTTTTTTACGGATACACCCGTGATAATGCGGATTTTAATCGTGATGTTAATAGAAATCATCTGTGTATTCTTTCGTGTTGATTAGCTGGTTGCTCGCGCTTCCAAGGCATTGCAAAGCATATACGCACAAACAGTTGGTAAAGGCGATTGATGTCGTGCAAAATATAAAAGTTTTAGAATAGCATTGGGGGGGGGGGGGGGGGGGGGGGGCCTTGGGATAGGTGATCGCTGTCAACAGCAGGCATAAGGAAAGCACAGTCTCGTTTAGAGTCTCGTAATTATGTATTACTGCAATCCACGGAACAACTGTTTGAATACGCAAAATCGTAAGACCGACACATAGTACTTCGTAGGCTAAGGTCTACACAAAACTGAGAGGCATAACAGGGCGTATGAAATATTTTGGGAAGTTCAAAATTAGCGCGAAAGTGGATATAAATAGGAATAGCATGAAATGGTATAACAGTTAATAATGAAGGCGCTTATACTAAAACATCGTGAAACAGGGGCCGTTTTACCCACGGGCGTAGTGGCGTCGGGAAAAGAAAGGCGTTCTTCAGTCCTTTTATCAGCGAATGGAGCAATATCATTAGCTGTGAGGTGTTAAGATGCTGGAAAATTCGCCCCGCCCTTCATTTTTTTAGTTCTCGGTAACTCTAAAGTCAGGCATTTTATGAAATTCGTCCGCACCTATTGTGACTAATCAGTGCAGTTTTCTCTCGCAAAAGTTATTTTTGATCTTAGAAAGAGAGGAAAAAGGCATGTTTAGAGTAAAAAATGGCGCCTTAAATATATTCGACTCCTATGCCACCATTTTATATGGGCTTCTACGAGGTGTGTGACCTTTAAAAAGATTCGCCACGCATATATGACAGGAATAGAGTAACTACTGAGAGATGTCGCCTAATACCCCCGTCAGACGGCTTTTAAAATGTTATTTACGCCAATTCACATCAAGATTTTCAAATGACATTCAAAATGGGACCTGCCAGGCGACAATTAAAAAAAAATGTAGGTGATGTTTATTTCGATTGCGGTCGCGGAGTCGTCTCAGGCACACAGAGCACCTTTGCGTCAATAAAACATTTTAACACGGTGAAACACGATTTTTGTATTGTCTGCTTTGACAACAAAATACAACACAAAAACGGGATAGGAAGTAGCGTACAACGGTTTCATACGAAAACCAAATATATATATATATATATTTTTTTTTAGCAACGATGAGCCGGAGCATCGGGCGAAATCCATTACCCAACGTAACTTCGTCATTAGCCATTCCGTGATCCGAGCTTCCCGAGCTCCGCCAATACAGCTGACAAGCTTGCTTGCTATCGGTTATTTCGGTGATTTTGGTAATTCTCACTTGCTCTGGCTGCCCCTCACGCTCGATCTTTGCCTGCCGTGTTCACTTCCACGTTTTCGAAGGATTCCAGATGCCGTATTCCGCTTCCGCCGTTGCTATCGCGGTGACATGGGTTGATCTTGGTTCGAGCGTCTGCGGTTGTTGGGAAGCCCGTCTTCGTTTAGACGCATTCCGCGAGCTCCGCATCGAAGAAACTTGTATCGAATGGTTGAGTACTGATGCCACATCAACTAGTGGCACACAAGGCTTCCAAGCATACTTAGCAAATAAACGCTGGTTTGAAGACTGCCCACCGTACCTACTAACGTACCACGTCTTTAAGCAGCCGTTTGAGTGATGCCGGCAACGTGATCACGTACCTTGTGAATGTGCGTGGGCCCTATATAGAGTGCGCTGTTTACCAGGTGACTTGTGTGTACCTAACCATCCCAGTGAGAAAGTAAGTCGGAGCTGCAGAGCCCTACTGCACCGCGGATGACAGAACATCACCAACTTGTTCGTCGTGGAGCATTCAACTGTCAAGTGATGGCATCCGCCCTCGCACGCGACTGGCCGAAGGTCGTGAGTGCCGCCGATCCAGCTGAACGGTTAAACACAAGGGATAACCAAACTTCTCCAGGAATCCCGTAGGTAATAGAGAGTCGATAGGCGACTGCTACTTGTGACATCAAGTTACAACACCAGAGGCCACCAAAACTACATAGAGTGGTGAGTACCCCTTTTGCAAAAGAAAAATTAAGAAAACTTTTATTGTAACGTAATACAATTTAGTAAAAAAACAGTGATGTATAAAGTAGTAAAATAGATATCACTAAATGTTTTTTCTCGCTCTTAAAAAATTCAGGCGAACTTGTTTGAAACTCGCAAATTTATAAATTAAAAAATAACTACATCAATTGTCCTCCGATTATTGATTTATACCGAAAACTGACTGATATAGCTCGTGTCAACGTTGTAAAGTTATTTTTTAACGGGCTTTGAATGAAGAAAAGACAACTAAACTGATCGTCTTCCAAATTAAAAAAAAGAAAACGGTAATTGGTGTGCATGCTTGACAAAGTGGAAATGACTAAATAGCTGTTTCTAAATACGAGATGAGAGTGCCAGTTTCTAGGCAATTTAAATACTATGTTCAGAAGCTATGGAAGTGTGATGAGCTGGGCTAGTTGGTAAGCATTATACGTGAATAAAGACAGGCGAACAACGTGCGAAAATCGTTGAAGAATACAGGAAACCGAATAGACCCTCAACACACAACTCAATATTTCACCCAGATAAGAAGAAAAAAAAATATGATACATAACCTACAGGCACGTGCTCAATGCACGAGAACTATAAGGTACGGGGCAAAAATTTTAGCGCATCGAAGCTTTTAAAAACGAAACTTCCTTTTCCGATAAAGTAAAAGAAGGATGGCTCACGCAGTGCTTTCCCAGACATTGTATAATTTACGCCTCGCAAATTTCTCTGGGGAGTTTTTCTTGTTATCGGCCTATGATAGTGGTGCTGGAAAAATTAGGAGTACATGCAGTACAGGATTGATAGTGCAGAGGCAAGTGTCCCCCCACCGTCGACCTCATAGACAGGAAGATGTATTAATTATAGGCTACGTAAACATAACCTGTCTATGAGGTCGACGGCGGGGAGTCACTTGCCACTGCAAAGTCAATCCTGTACATGTACTCCTTATCTGGCCAGCACAGCTATCATAGGTCTATATAAGAAAAAAAAAACCCAGAGAGGTTTACGAGGTGTATATTATACAAGGTCTGGAGGAGCACTGTGTGAGCCATCTTCCTGTTACCCTACCTGAAAAGGAAGTTTTGCTTTTAAACGCTTCGATGCGCTAAAACTAATTCCCCGCGCCCTAGTGTTCTCATCCCATGACCACGTGCGTGTTTGTTATATGTCATCTCTTTTCTTTTCTTCGGATAAAATGTTGAGTTGTGAGTTCAACATCTATCCTGTTTCCTGTATTCGTCTGCAGTTTCCTTACGTTGTTCATTGTCTTTAACAATGTATAAGAAGCTATAGAAAGCTTTCTATTCTGTGGAGTTTCAAAGAAACGTTTCATGCTAGCTCTGTGGAAAAAGTTGCGTGGTAAAACTTTGACTGCTCTGGTGCCGCATTCGATCTTCAATTTTGAAAATTATTTGTCTAAGATGCAAGATGCTTAATGCCTAGAGGTTTGATGTATCTGTTTCAATGTTTCTATCCAGCTACAGCGATCCTTCTGGCTCTGCTAGATTACTCCTGCCAGTTCCAGTATCTCAATGCTGGGATGCTGGGGCAGTGTCGTGACTATGTTCAGGAGGTTGGTCTGGCCAGAATTCAGGAAGCAGTGACGCTCCAGGGACATATGGCCGCAGTCAACGCGACCGCCGTGTTCGTGCCGACATCCAACATGATCGAACCTTGCCCACCACAGGACACCAATTTGAAGTGAACTGCACGTTGATCCGTCACTTTCGTGCATATGACAACCCTCCCAGACTTTTTGCCATCACTGCCAACTTCTTGTGGTGATGGACAAATTTCAGTGTACTACTTGCAAAGAGAATTAGAGTGGACACAGGGGCTATAATTTTATTTACTCGTGCGCGAGCGAAGCTTTACCTATGAGCATGAGCATGTTGCCCTCAACGATGCTCCTATTACATGAGTGAGCACGCTTGGTAGGGGCATTGAAAGCCTGGAGCTCGCACAGTGAAATGGAATTTAGCATGTGCGTCTGGCAACATCGGCGAGTCAGCAGAAGTCAAGCAAAGAGGAGCTTAGTTGGTCTTACTGCATTGTTTGCCATTCAGGGGACTCGACATGAACCATGTGCTTCTCCTCTTTCTGTACGGCCAAGTCAGCCGCCTGAATAAAGGCTTTGGGTAATACACAACAAGTAAAGACAAGGAAGCACAAAATTAACCTCCGAGGCACAAACAACGCACTTTTGGGAGCAGTGACAACTTTGCAGAGACTTGGCGAGCACGAGAACACATGGCGGGAAAAGATACGCCTAACCTTGTCGTCATAAGGCGGCTGTGGCATCTCGAGGAGTTCGATTTGGACAGGGCTGAAGCCTGGCCTCTGTACCTTGTACGACTCTACTTTTTTTCATTGCTAACAACGTCGTCGAGTTGTCCCAAAAACGCGGAGTCGTCTGTCGCGTTTGTGGACCGGTAACCTGCGCCATCATACGCTTGTGTGCGCCAGCGACGCTGGCAGAGACTTCTGCGCGGACATTGGACCAAAGCTCACCGCCCACTTCGCACCTCGCTCGTCGGTAATTGTTCAGTGCTTTGCGTTTTATAAGCGAAGCCCGCAGCCGGGAGAAACCATCGCCGACTTTGTCGCCGCCCTGCGCCGCCTCTCCGAACACTGCGACTTTGATGAGACTTTCTCAGGCTTGCTAAGAAACGGTATTGTGCCCGGCGTCCGGGACGAAGGGGTGCAGCGCCACCTCCTTGCCGAACCAACGTTTGACTGCAAAAAGGTGTTTGAGACTGCTGTCGCTTTGGAGTATACCACTTGGGAAGCACGGGACATCAGGAAGGTGTTGACTGCGTCATCGACGTCTGACTTGCATCGCATTCAGCAAATGCCCAAGAGTGTCAGCAAGCAGGACGGAACACCAAAGCCTCCTCGAGATTCGGTGACAAGGCGATGCTATTGCTGAAACAGCGCACAATAAGTTACACATCGTGGTTTCCGCAACGCGGGGTGTAATTTAGGCAAGCGGCCTAGCCTGCCGCCAGAAGGAAGCGGCAAGGAGCTGAGTGAGGTGCAGCGACGACCGCCCAGGAAAGTCAGGAGTTGATAAATCGGGACGCGCCGGGCTGTACGAACTTTACCACATCGCGAGTGGCCTGCTAGCGTTCATGGCAACCGCCATGGTCAACGAAAACCAAATACTTATGAAGGTGAACTCTGATTCCATGTGATTTATTGTTAACCTGAGGAGAATGTTCAAGCGGTAGAAATCTCCCAGGCGGTGCTTTGACCGTGCACGCGAGGAGTACGAACTTTCATTCAGAAACCTGTGCATCTCGTGGGAGCGATAAAGGGGCAGGTCAAGTATGGTGGCAGAGAAACGCAGCTTCCGCTACTTGTCACAGAAGGGGCCGGAATATTATTTTGGGAAAGACTGGTTTCAGCCGTTAGATATCTCTTTAGAAGGGGTTAATCTGCTTCATTGAGCCCCCGTTTCCTGGAACGGCAAAGTTCCGAAAAACGGGGGTTCCAGCAGCACCCAATGTGTGCAGCTGTAGTCCAGCACCACACATTGGGGACGAAGGTGGCAAATCTTGTCAAAGACTTCTCGGAAGTGTTCACGCCAGAGCTGGGGAAGAGCAAGGGTCCCTCGGGGGGAGCTGAAGTGGAGGATCATGCCGCACTCAAATTGCACTAGGCACGTCAAGTACCGTCCGTGCGTCTGCCGAAAGTGGACGATTCCATCAAGAAGGTGGCGAAACAAGGTATTTACGTTCCGGTCGAGCACTCTCGTTGTGCGACACCTATCGTCTCCATTCTAAAGCAGAATGAAAAGATGAGAATATGCGGTGACTACAAGACAACATTCAAACCAGTCGTAAAGGTGGAAAGAATTCACGCAAAAATGCACACAAGAATTCAGTTTTTCGAGAAACTGAATTCTTCTGTGCATTGTGAAGGTTGTGAAGTCCCATAATGAAACGCGCGCAATCTTGTTTTATGGCACTCCACAGACTTAAACCAAATCAGTTTATACGCTAAATTTAGCAGGAAAATTGACATCATGTGACCTGATGTGAACTATACGAAAATTTAGTTGTTTTTTTAAAAATTTATCGGGAATGCGTTCTCTGACCTACACACCAATTCAGTTTTCCTACTAAATTTAGCGGAAAAATTCACGTCACTTCGCCTGATGTAACGTGATGCTGACACGTTCCGCGTATGCAGCACAATTGTCCAGCCATTTTCCATACCAATCTTTTTTTTTTTTTTGTACGTTTGGCTATTGCATTTGGTATCTGTACGTAGGCTGAACTTTGTAGACTTGCCGAACTCCCTGCTCTCAAGTTGAGAACGAAGTGTGATCTCCGAAAATGCATTTTCCTAATCCTCAAGGTTTAGTTAAAATCGCCAGGAATAATAGCATAAATAGTTGTGCGCTTCGGTGAATGTATGCGACACCGCCATATGATGTAGATTACGGAACCAGCCATTAAATATGAATTTTTAAACTTAGTTTCTAAGGGCCATTTGTGAATGGAACAAACTTTCTAATGAAACCGTAATTTAAAAAAAAAATGTTGTGATTTCGTAGAAAAACATAAAAACATAGCGCTAGACAACATGCCATGAATTTATAATTTCTTATGTGTTTCATGTAGTGATGTTGTCTTCATTCTGTGTGCATGAAGGTTTTTTTTGTTTGTTTTTTATAGCGTACTAGCACTCCGCTTATAGCCGAGAGCTGACAGTATCGATAAATAAGTAAATAGAAATGTTCAACTTTGTAGCATGTTCAAAACCGAAATAGCTCCCAAAAAGCCCTCTATATTTCAAGCAAAGTTATATCTATCATGTCACGTAAATTTAAAAAAAAAAAATTCCTTGATGTTGATTTTTGTTTTACATTTTGTGACCTCGATATCGAGTTTGGATTTTCTTGTAGTTTCATGAGCAATACTCTATCCTTTGTTTTAATGTAAGTCTGATTGTAGCGTACACTACGGTTTCATGAAGCCAACCGAAACCAAAGCCTGCGCCGCCTGCTCCCTGACTTCATCGTAGCTTGGCTAGCACGCGGAAAAGCGACAGTCAGCTGGGCGCTGGGTTTTGCTGAGCCCACGCGCTGGCTAGACGGCCTGTAGCTTCGGATTGAAATATTTTACGAATGTTCCTCACCCGTGCACGTTGAAGACGTACAATTATTCGATTAAGAGTTTTTTTATGAACCAAAGTTCGTCTATCAACTCGCACTTTTAGGCTTTGTCTATTACGTTATTACGACAGATTACACTCGTGGTACAATAAGCTATTGCACTAATTTCGCAATTATTGAATTTGACCTTCCTCGTTAAACAGAAGCGCTGCTCTCTAATCACAAAATATGGTTCTTTGCAATATCGTTTTTTACATTCATGCTTGTCACACAACTAGAAAATTTGAAAAATTGTGTTTTAGGCTTTGCGCCTACCAGATGGTTTTATGAAAGATAAAATAAAAGGTGAAAGCACGCTCTCGACCTACGACCACAAGTTGTATGGGCAATCTCGTATTTAAAAACAAAAACATACGAAAATAAATTATGTTGGCTATTTAACGGGTCATTTGTTTTATCAAAAAAAAAAGAAAAATAGAAAAATGCTTACACGAGGTGTGACTGATCGACTACGTGTCGGAAGATCATCATATAATGAATGAACGTGACAGAATGAATTGCTCAGCCCATGAGGCAAATACCCAGTACCTACATGCAGATAAAGTAATCCCTTGAGTTTTTTTTTTCTGTTTTTTTTTTTGACAACATTATGTATTGTTACCGCGGAAAGCTTTTTCTTTTTTGCTGGAGCATACCTGACATGCTGCACTAAGGTATCGTTTTTTTTTTTGTGGGTTTTTTTTTTTTTTCTGCACACGTGTCGTTGACAAGAATGATAGTCGACAAGGTGAGGATTGCACAAGTGTCCAACCCTTCGAAATCTGACAGCCTAGTTAGGGGCATGAATCCTGACAACTTTTCGCTTTCGTTGGCCACGTAACCGGCAGAACTGAGCTAGCTTTCCAGTTCTTGCGAATCGATTACGACATCTTCATTGAAAATCATAATATTACAGTGAAAAAGAAAGCACGTGCTAGACAGATTCTTGCGTTGGACATTAGACCTGTACAATTTATTTTCACAAAAACGTAGCGGCGAATGTTTATAACTGAGAATACAAATCATTATTTTACCAATTTGGTTAGGATATGCTATATGAATGCGCTATAAAACTTATAATGTTCTCTGCAGACGTATATAAGTACTTAAGAGTTCAGAAAATGGAATTTTGGTTAATTAAATGGATTATTTTGATATCGTTATTATTTGCATTTCAAATTCAACAATAAAATAGTCAAGAATTCTAATGCAACTAAAGCACGCATTGGAGAAGTAAACAATTGTATTAAAACGTGTTCTTTTTTACCTTTTCGCGCTGTTGTACCCGGCTGTATGTTTTTCTTAAGCTACAGCCGGGACGAAGGACAAGAAGTAAGACTCGCGACACGGACTTGTTTTAAAATGATGTGCAAGAACACAAAGTAAAGTACGCTTACCAAGTAGCTCGCTTACTAAAATCAACAAGATATTTCGAAACACTTCGGAAGCGATAGCTCGTTGTAAATTACCTTGTATATTTTCGGGAGATACAGAAAATAACGGAGTTTACTATAACATTATCCTTTCAGGTATAAAGATAATACGGAAGTGCAAGGATAACACAAAAAGCTGTCAAACCGACATATCTTCAAAAATCTCGTAATTTGAACTTTTTTCCCTGGAACTGTCTTTATTAATTAAATTAAGGAAGTTGCTCGTCGGTTGGGAAATGAAATTATGTGGACCTTCGGTTATCGACAATGATCTTCCCGAAACACCCTGGCATGCAACGCTCATGAGGCACAATTCTCACATTCGCACACACTAGAGACTCCAGTTGCCGACCGACGCAGTAAAAACGCGTCTTGTCTCCGCAATTTTATCAATTTTCTAAGTACCCCACTGTTCACATAACATAATAGGGATCATTAGCGAACCGTTGCCGTGCTCCGTGTACCGCACTACCGGAGCCTTTGAAGCATGCTTTTAAGCGCGCGCCCCGGGGTCATGGAAGAACCCGGGCGCGCGCTTAAAAGCATGCTTCAAAGGCTCCGGTAATGCGCTATACGGAGCACGGCAACAGTCTGCTAAAGGTCCCTGATGTCTGACTTTTTTTTTTGTCGCTCGCGAACCGCCTACTGTTTGATAAAGTTGTGTCGTCACGTCACGTGATCTTCTTTTTTTTTGCGTTTAGTTGTGACAATTTCTATAACACACTTCCATCTTAGCGCCTTCGACCGATCGCAAGGGAAATGACGGCGAACAACAACAAAAAAGTATTTTACTATTTTTCCGAAGGCTTTAGTTTGTAGAAAGCATCGATCGGAACCGCGTCAAGATTGCATCGTCCCCGCGCATGGCGCATGTTTTCTTTGGGGAGGATTGCTATTGACGGTAACTCAATCACGCACAGAAAAAAAAAAAAGCGCGGGATTGAGGAGCATATGCTGGATTGACTTAGTCGGTGATCGAACACGTAGGAACGCGGCGAATGCCATGACGATGCCCTTTTGGCGTCGCTTGATTCACTTGGTCATATTGCAGCGTGGGCTGCTGCCGAACCAGAAGATACGCAAGTCATTTTGTCTGGAGCACAGCGCGTGCTTTGACTGCTGCCAAACCAGACGCCTAGGTCTGTAGATCTCGAATTTTGGGCAGTTCTTCTGGAGAGCGAAATTGAATATTTTTCAATCGCGGTTGGTTGCGCTTCATTACATTTTGACGTACAACTACGTTTTCTTCCGCTCTTGGAATGGAGACAAAAGTTTAGAAATTGATTCCAAGAAAGCTTGGTCACGGAAGTGACGTCACACAGATAGCACTGGAGCGCTGACCGACTCGCATCGCTGCGCTTTCTGACGGCGCGCCGAGCCTGCTCCCGAGAACCGTGTAGTGCGTACGCGCGTCCTTTTAATGCTACAGCTATCTTTAGCTAGGGTGCCTTCATGTGCGCTTTGCTTAGGGTGGAGACATCTGGCCATTTTGTTCCCACTTTTACATTTATTTTTTGCACAGAAGCGCGTGAATTATTCAGCAAGCACGCACCAAGCAAGTTACATGTGTTCACATGTTTGGCAGAAAAGGACCCGGTGGATATTGACTATTTGCACAGGTGCACCGAGGGCGCCCTCAGAGGTCCAGCTAAACGTGGTCTAGTTTATATCAGCGAATTTCAAAAGCTCAGACGAAGCACGTTGGAGCGGCGCGAACTGCTGACGCCCTCGTTGAACACCACCAACAATCATGGCTTTTCGGAGAGGCTTGCTCGGCGGCGTGAAAAGTGGGCTGTGCGGGCGGGCGTCGGACCGCCCGCTGGGTCGCCCGAGCACCGGTCCCGTGAAACCTTTCTTCGAGGCGATAAAATGCCGGGGGCGTGATTAATTACGCGAGTGCGTTAATTAAACGGAAAAGGCGTGTACTCATCGGCCACCATTAGAACGGCGAGGCAAGAAACTGCCATTTCCCAAATTGGGGCAACGGGGGCTAAACGCCATTACGCCATCAGCTTGCCACCGCAGAGTGCATAATCCTAATACTAAAATTCGAAATGTTCGCATTTTGTATTTGAGTGAAACAAAAAAGTTGTCCTTTTTGTTTTTGATAAACAAACCTAAAACAATACATTTCTTCTTTTTTTTTTTTAAAGCGGCAAACAGCTCTAATGAAATAAGCAGTGGGACTAAAGGAGGCTGGAAGGGGCGTTTAAATGTTTTGACAAGTTGGAAAAAGTTTGATAAATTTCGTAGAGTACTCGACTGTTTGAAATAGTAAAGGTAACCAGAAGGACGCCCAAAAATGTCGGTTACTGCCTCATAACACATTCGTTTTGTAATCTTATGTCGTCGCTTAAGGCAAATCTTGAAAGCAGCAAATAATAAATTGTTTATCGCAAACCTCACGGCCTTCTTTTTTTTTTTATTACTTATGTTTTATATTTATAAGACCACCTGTTTATTGCTCGAACCAGATCTAGCATAAAGCAAAGACGTCGCTTCATATGTTTTCATCTTTGCGTTTGCTATCTTGATAAATAAATTTTTCTGTCATCCGAGAAAATTTAAACTCCCGTCGAATATTTATCTTTTCCTTTCCTCGAATCCCAGTTTTAGGTACCTCACCTATAAAAGGACTTGCCTTCTTCCACGGATGTCCTGCGAGCAGTCGAGGCCCGTTATTCAATTTAACGGCGCTGAATTCAATTTGTCTTCCGCCGTCGCCATCTTTATGCTTTCTCGTGACTCTTTTTTACACCACTCCCCTCCCTCTTTCATACTCTCGTTTTGAGTATTGAATTAAAACAAGGGTTTACTCAGCTGATATTCTAACTGATATTTATGCATTTTAAAGTGTGCGCTTTGAGGACTTATATTTTGTTCCCTACCTTTACCGCCAAAAAATCGATTTCATTTCAGATTTTTGTTTTTACTTTTTTTTCTCGAATAATAGTCGGACATTTTCCGAGAAACTGTGTCTTAAATGGGTGTCCGACTATCACTCGGCAACGTGCCCGCCACCTAGCCCAGACCATCGGGGTCGAACTCTCCTCCACCAACACCGGGAGGGCCAACAACTGATCTGGGCCCGTTTTCCTTAGTTCCAGGCTCACTTTGTGTACGTATCACCGAAAAAAGACTGCCAACACTGTGTTCGAGAAGTGAGAAAGAAAAAGTGGCAAAAAAGGAAGTGATACTGAGGAAGCAGAGATAAATATTCTGTGTATTCTATTTCCTCATACCAATCAATTAACTTAGATGCAAGGGGAGAGCAGTATCGGCAAACTATTCAATTTCACTGAGCGTTCTGACGAAGGAAAAGCTTAGTAAACAGGATAACTGGGCGAGTTGGTATAAATTCATGATGGAACAGCGCGAATTTTTTTAAGGACAGAGGAAGGAACGGGACAGGACGAGCGCTCTCAGGAAACCACCAAGAAAAACATACGGCAACACGACTCTCTAATCACGATGGAAATGCGCATGCGCCTCACAAAATTGGGTGATATCTGTTACACAGTGTTATATGCGTCATCCCCGATCTAAAAATTTGACCTCACTGTCCAGCAAATTCAAGGAAGCCTGACTCACGCAGGCTGGCCCCTCCTTCTTTATTCTATGAGCTTCAACAATCTCTCGAGCTTTTTGGTCCCTGTGTTTACACAAAACAACGGCTTTGTCAAGTAACGGTGTGCAGGTGCAGTCCCTGCAGAGTAACGCCAACTGGGAGCTTGCCGTACCTGCTAAAGAGGTACGGTGTTCCCGCAGGCAAATGTTTAGGCACCGCCCCGTTTGTCCGATGTATACCTTCCCGCTGGTGAAGGCTATCCTGTATACTACACCCAAGGTGCAAGGCACGAACTCAATGCGGCGTTTTATGCCGCGCGGACTCTCCCCCTGTTTCTCTACCTTGTTAACGCGCTTTTCCACTGCAGAGCAAATACTGCTTAGCTTGTTACGTGCCGAGAACACAACATCTACCGCGAACTTCGGGGCTGCTCTTTTAAAGCCTTGTGACATGTGGTGTACATACGGGATGACTGTGACCTGCTTTTTCACTTTTTTTGCTACTTTTCTCCGCGCCTCACCCTTAATGCTTTTCACTATTTCTTGCGCCGCCGAGGCGATTACCGATTCCGGGAAACCGGTGTCTTCTAGTCTGCCTACTTGGGCGGTAAGGCTTTCTCCCACTCTGTGGTAGCAAGACTTTGTTACCGCGGACAGGATACATGATTTTGTAATGCCTCTTTTGACGAGCTTGGAATGCCCCGATATAAAATCAAGGAGATTTTTGGTGGTCTTGGGGTGATGCCACCAACAAACGTAGCTCTGGCTCACATCCACGCTGAGATCTAAAAACTGGATTGTCTGGTCTTTTAGGGTTTCAAAAGTGAACCTCAGGCCCAAGCTCTGCTCTTTGAACGTTTTTAGCGCCAAATCAAGGGTCCGACTAAAGTTACTTTTGTCGACGAAAACTAAGTAATCGTCGACATACCTAAAAATCTTTTTAGCAGGGGCCTTCAACAGACCGTCAAGTATCCGGTCAACCTTTGCAAGGAAGATGTTACTCAGTACGGGTGCTACCCTGGACCCTATGCACACCCCACACTTTTGGACATACACCTTGTCATGCCACCCGATAAAGGTAGCCCTCAAATAAAATGACAACACTTCTAGAAACCCTTCGACCGAAATCCCGCATTGGGACCTAAACGCAACTTCATCGTTGAGGTCCGTAATGCATTCTTTTACGCAACGCATGAGGTCATCATGGGCCATTGAGTAATAATGATCTTCAACGTCTATGCTAAACGCTGTACAACCCACAGGGTTACTATCCGAGAGATAGGAAACAACGGCATTTGAGCTGGGGATCACGAAAGGATCCTCGGCATTTAGCGTGTCCAAGTGCTTTTTGAGGTACCCAGACACAACACACAACCAGGTGTCACGCTCAGACACAATGGTGCGAAACGGAATTTCCGCCTTATGCATCTTGGCCGCGAAGAAAACCTCCAAAGTGAGGTTCTTTTCCATCTTTACCCCCCGCACACACCTGCGTAAGGTTCAATCTCTCCAAAAGCTCCACGGCCCTTTCCTTAACCTTCGCTGGTCTTTCTAGGATGTGCTGTTGGGGTCAGAGGGGGCCCGTACGAAGAGTTGGAGTTTAAAACCTGTTATTGACTTTCTCGCTACTAGTGGGCTACGTGCACTTGAGTCCGATAAGGAAGGCTTCTTCGTCATCATGCCGGAGGACATGTTCGCGGAGAAGGCGACCTGTGCTGTGCAGAAGAACTTCAAGACGGTCCTAGAAAGACCAGCGAAGGTTAAGGAAAGAGCCGTGGAGCTTTTGGTAAGATTGAACCTTAAGAAGGTGTGTGCGGGTGTAAAGAAGGAAAAGAACCTCACTTTGGAGGTTTTCTTCGCGGCCAAGATGCATAAGGCGAAAATTCCGTTTCACACCATTGTGTCTGAGCGTGACACCTGGTTGCGTGCTGTGTCTGGGTACCTCAAAAAGCACTTGGACACGCTAAATGCCGAGGACCCTTTCGTAATCCCTAGCTCAAATGCTGTTATTCCATATCTCTCGGATAGTAACCCTGTGGGTTGTACAGCGTTTAGCATAGACGTTGAAGATCGTTATTACTCAATGCCCCATGATGACCTCATGCGTTGCGTAAAAGAATGCATTACGGACCTCAACGATGAAGTTGCGTTTAGGTCCCAATGCAGGATTCCGGTCGAAGGGTTTCTAGAAGTGTTGTCATTTTATTTGAGGGCTACCTTTATCGGGTGGCATGACAAGGTGTATGTCCAAATGTCTGGGGTGTGCATAGGGTCCAGGGTAGCACCCGTACGAGTAACATCTTCCTTGCAAAGGTTGACAGGACACCTGACGGTCTGTTGAAGACCCCCGCTAAAAATATTTTTAGGTATGTCGATGATTATTTAGTTTTCGTCGACAAAAGGAACTTTAGTCGGACCCTTGATTTGGCGCTAAAAACGTTCAAGGAGCAGGGTTTGGGCCTGAGCTTCACTTATGAAACCCCAAAAGAGCAGAAAATTCAGTTTTTGGATCTCAGCGTGGGTGTGAAGCAGAGCCACGTTTGTTGGTGGCATCACCCCAGGACCACCAAGAATCTCCTTGATTTTAAATCGGGGCATTCCAAGCTCGTCAAAAGAGGCAATGCAAAATCATGTATTCTGTCCACGGTAACAAAGTCTTGCTACCACAGAGTGGGAGAAAGCCTTGCCGCCCAGGTAGGCAGACTAGAAGACGCCGGTTTCCCGGAATCGGTAATCGCCTCGGCGGCGGAAGCAATAGTGAAAAGCATTAAGGGTGAGGCGCGGGGAAAAGTAGCAAAAAAAGTGAAAAAGCAGGTAACAGTCACCCCGTATGTGCACCACATGTCACACGTCTTTAAAAGAGCAGCCTCGCAGTTCGGGGTAGATGTTGTGCTCTCGGCACGTAACAAGCTAAGCAGTATTTGCTCTGCAGTCAAAAAACCCCTTAACAAGGTAGAGAAACAGGGGGAGAGTCCGTGCGGCATAAAACGCCGCATTGAGTTCGTGCCATGCACCTTGGATGTAGTATACAAGATACCCTTCACCTGCGGGAAGGTATACATCGGACAAACGGGGCGGTGCCTCAACATTCGCCTGCAGGAGCACCGTAGTTCTTTAACAGGTACGGCAAGCTCCCACTTGGCGTTACACTGCAGGGACTGCGCCTGCACACCGTTACTTGACAAAGCCGTTGTTGTGTATAAACACAGGGACCAAAAAGGTCGAGAGATTGTTGAAGCTGATAGAATAAAGGAGGGGCCAGCCTGCGTGAGTCAGGCTTCCTTGAATTTGCAGGACAGTGAGGTCGAATTTTTGGATCGGGGATGACGCACATAACACTGCGTAACAGATAGAATCCAATTTTGTGAGGCGCATGCGCATTTACATAGTGATTAGAGAGTCGTGTTGTCGTATGTTTTTCTTGGTGGTTTCCTGAGGATAAACCTTTCAGTTGTTAGTCAGCGCTCGTCCTGTCCAGTTCCTTCCTCTGTCCTTGCAAAAATTCGCGCTGTTCCATTATGAAGGAAAAGCTTAGTCTGTCGCTAGCCCCATAGTTCTGCTCAGAATATGGCCCGTCTTACCTTGAGTACCAGCTCCCCTTTATTGCCCTTTTTTATGACAGGGGATAGGGAGCAGTGTTTACACCCTCTTGGACTCTTAGTCACGGGAGAAATTCACGTGAGCGGCACAACGCCGGATGTTCGAAAGATCTTGGCACCGACTGGAAATGCACTGAGCTTTAGGCATCGTCGGTGCTGGGTTTTGTCTCGATTAATGTCGAGAGTTCTCACTCCGTGTAAAGGTCAAGTGCAAGCTTGAATTTAGCCAGTGCAGCACAACCGCTAGCCTAGGGTCTTCAACGTGTACCATGCAGTAGTGATACACGACCGCACGTCGGTACGATGCTCATCCAGATCAAAACGGGCAGGGGGGGGGATTGAGCCCAGGATATCTGGGTTCTGCAGCGCGATCTTTCGCTACACGTGCTCCGAGCTGGTGTGCGCGAGCCCACTCGGCCACCGATCCCCCTCGCTATGGTCGACTTTTCAAGGACTAGCATCTCCGAAGTTCGGGGCAGGCGATCGAGACAAAAGTCGGTTCGCCATGAGTGTACCAGCAGAGGAGAACTGGCTTTATTGACTTCTGCCTGTACTCCAGAGACTTGACATTGTACTTCCCGTAACCGCCACACGCGGCTGCAAATCCGAATGTATTTTTTTTTTTTTTTTTCGTTTTGCAATTACGCTGTTGGCGGAATAGCAGTTTTGTCTGGGGAAGAGGGTGCGTTTTTTACTAATTTGAGCGTATATACTCAATATTAATAATACAAGCTGCATACTTATTCAACGTTAAAGTCGTTACGTGCCCCTTCAAAACCGCCGCTGTTACGTTAACTCACGCCGCAAAGAATGTAGCTGCTTTTAGAGTGTTACTTTTATCGAGGACCTTCTGTCCGTGTGGTGAGACCGTCAAGATGCAACGACAGCACGCCAAAGGGGAGCACCCCAGTCTACGAATATTAATTTATGTTTATTACAGCCTTACTACCTCAAGTTTCGTGAAAGACTAAGAGACCCCTGGTCGGCTACCTTAGTTATACAAACCAATGAAAGGGCAATTAATATTACTAAATATTTTCCCCACTAACACAACACGCCAATTGGTAATTCTTAAATCAGTTAAGTTCTTAAGAATTGTCAGTGGTATCAGTAGACCGGTTATTGGTCCTCCAATACCTCTCTTATCGCCGCTGTAGCGCATGTTAACCTCAGTAACCCCAAATTTAGGGTGATAATGTTCATGCTTCCTAGTTGAAAATGATCATATGCCCAAGCTGCGAATTCTATCGCTCTGCCGCAGCGACATTCAAAGACTGTTCTAGCCCTGCCCCGTCTCCTTCTCAATCGCTCCTCTTTCGCGTCCTTTGCCACCTGCACTCACTTCCCTTCACCGTCCAACACTCCCTAGAAGTCCCTCGTGCTGGACAGTCGACGTCACCCACCGTGGGCCAACGCAGACCACAAATTAAACATAAGTGAATCGTCAGCTGGAATTCGCATTCAGGCACTGACTGAACACCAATCCCTGCCGAATGCCAGCGCAGCACTCGATCCTAATCCGTGCCCTATGCTGGCCTCAAATACGTGACGTAAAACCTGCCGAACTATGGCCTTTTTATGCAAGAGCTACTTCTACTTGTAGGGATTAGAGGGAAAAGAGGGCGAAGCGCGGCGGCGAGTCGGGCGTCGCTGGCAGGCGGACGGGTCGTCAAACAAGCTGCTCTTGATTAAACACGCTCGCTCCGCGCGACTCTCGGCGTCTGGGCGGCCGACATCGTAAACAATGCGCCTGCGCTCTGGATCCTCCCCCCATCGGGATGAGGTTCGCCATTTCGGCCTGCCGCCCGCTGTTAGAAACCTCCGCACTACGGCACCTTCCTCATGACGCATTCTGCTCCTGTCTGGTCCTGTGATTAGAGGACACGCTCTGATCGGCGACGTCGGGGCAATACATTTTTATAGTAGCTGTTTTATGGAAACCATATTTAATCACGTTGCCCACAAAGCGTGAAAACTCTTCGCAACAAAATGCATAAACTAAAAAAAAAAACAGAAATAAAAAATCTTCAAATTGTTTTTATCGTTGCGTGATCCACACAGATACGACGTGGCCGATGGACCTGCTGAGAAAATCTTTCAATATTCTGATGTGCCGCTCGCGCGCCGTCACTAGCATTACTTTGTTAGCTCCGGATGGGGTTAAATATTTGTCAACATATTTGTGTTGTGTAAAAGAGCGTTGTTCTAAAGGTCTAGATTTTTTTAATTAAATATACTTAACCACCATTCAAAGAACTCGCTATAAATCTTTGTGGAATTCCACTACATTAATTGCTTCTCGGCCAATATTTTTTTGTTATTCAGTTGTTACTTTAGTTGACCCACAAATGTAAAAAAAAGTTGCTAAATGAGTGCACAAATAGTTTTCTGCAGGATGAAGTATTGAAGACGTCATTGAATTTGGGCTATGTAATGTCAATAGAAACAGCGATAGATATCTTTCTGCCACACTAATGAAGCATAATTTGGAGTGACGCTGGTGTGACGGGCTTCCAAAATACGCCGGCAATGTTTCTCAGTGTCAAGGAACTACCGTCGAGCTCGCTGTCAGCGAGCGCTGAAATCAGTCATTCAGTGGACGTCAACGATATTAGATTAACTCAGCTACGTGACTTTCCATAGACGCCGCTCCGATGAGCTACCTCCTTTTTTCCCCAAGGACTGCGCCCCGTCGTCCAACGTAACACCGGTTTTTTCGTGTTTTTTTTTGTTTTTTTTTTGGTTGGGGGGAGAAGGGGGAGTGTGGAGGGGGGTGGGGGGTCTGGGGAGATGGCTGCTGTGGTAACTACAGTTACTCAAGTTCTAAAATTCAGCGTCCAAATAGCGCTTCACCGTAGCGTCTTCGAAGAATAGCTTTGAAATGCAACATCTATAAATGGCACTTAAAACAAACGGTGGCTAAAGCCCCTCTAACCTGGGAAAAGTGGCGCCATTGTTTGAACTAGCCGCCGCACACACTGTTGGCCAGTCGTTACGTTACATCTGGCTTTCGGTTTTGGACTTCCAGTCATGAATTACCCAAGATGTTGCTACGCCGCAGCTGACGGGCTGCTGCGCCCGTAGACAAGTCGACCTGATAGCTTTTCAGTGTTCCCTCTGGAACGGAAAATGAACCTCGGAGGAAGATCTTGCTTCACCGAATGGGTCCAAAACATTTCAACCCGACGGGAGCCACTAAGTTATGCGAGGTAGGTGTTCTGTATACTCACTAGCATGCAAAAAAAAAAAAAAAAAAAAAAAAACGGCTGTTTATCGTGAATTATGCATTCCATCCCACCGTAAACACGAGCGTTGTAATAGCGAGCACAACATTGACAAATTGGCATGCACGAACGCTCGTGCCGTGGAAGTAAAGGCCCTTACGCACAGCTGCGTTTGAGAGCGTTTGACTGCGTTGCGTCGAGAAACGAAAGCGAGTCACCGATACATCTGTGCTTCATATGAAGCGTGGAATCCAATTCAAGGAATTGCTTGGCACGCGATAAAGTAACTATGGATGTCCTGCGTTCTCGCAGTCGCAACGCAGTGAAACGCTCGCAAAATGTAACTGTGCGTCGGGGCCTTAAGTCGTTCAAACTGCCTTCTCCTGCTCGTGCTTGTGGCATCGGCGTCCCACCCAATTACAGGTGCGTGCGGAGTACACGCTCTCGTCAAGTGCTCGCGTACCATAGTTTGTTTCGCACAGATAACTTGCAACGCTGCCGCAGCTGCGAACAAAAGCATTGGACTGTGTCTATACTCCGTTTCAATATAAGAGCGAGCGCAGCTAATGCGAAAAGCAGGAGTATGTTTTCTCTGACGACGCTCTTACTGGACAAGCGTGTGTGGTTAGCCCGCTCAAAGTGCGTTCGCTCTCGTAGCGTCAATACGGTCTCCTTCGCTCGTAGTCTTATTGAAACAAAGACGCAAGCAAATAAAACTTTTGAGATCAACCCCACACTCGCACCAGCAGCTTTGAGAGCGCGCAAACTTCACGTGCAGCTCTTTGGCAGGCTAACCTAGGATCTGCAGAAACGGCGTTTGAGGTGGCGTTACACGATGTGCTCTCGACTAAAGTCCGATCTCTTCAATCTATTACAGGACCACTTCATTATCGACCAATTCAAAACACTAATCATGCAAAACAAATGAGAGCAAAAGATTTAGGAAAGATGCTCTCCCAAGCATTTCTTTATTCGTTACCTTCAACCATTAGAGTAAACCACCACTGCAAAGGAACTGGAAATGTAAATGGTATGTACAACATCTCAGAAAATGAATTTTTGTTTTTCAGCGAGACACGTTGCATCAGTTTTATGATACAAATTCGATGCACAAACTGATAATTTTGGATGCCTCTTCTACAAAATGCAGTTCCATTTGTTTGTTTTGGTTTTCCTCTCTAATGTCCCCGAGGCACCGCCAGCAAAACCACAAGGTAGTGCCCACAAGGTAGTACACCACAAGGTAGTGCCCACAGTACTGGAGCATCCCCGGGACTGACTGCTGCAGCAACCGCAGCTTCTCTTTAGTTTGGCTGTCCGATACTGTTTCGTGATCGACCGAGGCCTATCTACCACTAGTGCCATCTCTGTCCATTCTAGCAGAGTGTTTCCTCCCGAGGGCCCCCAGCAAGGTCCAAGCGGAGATTTTCCCTCTGGGCAATCTGCCGCAGTGACCACAGCTGTTGGTGAGTTCGGCAGTCCAATACTCTTTCCAGGTCAGCTGAGGCTCACCTACCACTAGTGCCGTCTTTGTTGATTCTAGGCGAGTGTGTCCTCCTGAGGCCCCCCAGCAATATCCAAGCGGTGTTCTACCGAACATAACTTTCTCAGCTTCCCCCAAGCAGCCTGGTTCGGCAACCCCCCCCCCCCCCCCCCCCCCCAAGCTGCTGGTGAGTTTAGCACAATGATACTCTTTCCAGGTCGATCGAGGCACACCTACAACGACTGTATGTCTGTTCATTTATTCATTCTAGAAGTGTGTGCCGTCCCATGGCTGCCTGAGCAAGGTCTGAGCAGCGCCCTACAGGCCCCTGCTTTTCCAGCTTGTCCTGGACAGACTGCCGCAGCAACCGCTCATGAGTTTCCATTTTCGACTGCTGTTTATTTCCTGGCAGAATGCAGACAGTTACACACTCTTACTTACATCCGATCTTATTGTCTCACTGTTAGCCACTTAACAAGACTAGTGTAATAATCTTTTTTTTTCTTTTTCAGGCACACTGTTTAAGCTTGGTATCAGGCAGTATCATCAGAATGACAGTTTTTCTGGTGTACTGATGAATAACAAAGAGCTACAAAGAACTATATTCAATGCAGATGAAACTGATATTGACGCAATGACAGGAATATCAGTTGCAACGTGAAGAGAACAATTTACAAGTTGGACTTAAGCGCTTTTTCGTTGCGGATCAACTTAAGTGTCTCGTAAAGTCCACTATCAAGGGGATTGCATGGACCATGGAGTAAAGGGATCTTCGAGAAAGTTTGCAAGATTCATCTTTCTTGTGTTTCTCATGGTTTCAATGTGGTACTGGGGAATTGGGGTAGATTTTGCCTGTAGGATGCACACTTCATTGGCATCTACAAGACTTCAAGTTTGTGTCAGACATAATGCACAAACTGATAGATTCTTTAGCATACAATGTGAGCCAAACTTGCAGCATATAACAACTCGTGCATCCTTATCTCAGTATGCATCTGAAGTCGGATACCTGCAGACCCATCTCATCAAGCAGCTCGATGTTTAATTCCATGTGGTTTGTACAATTTATTGTGTACAGGTGTGCTGTACCAGTAGTATCATTAGAAGATTTAAAGGCTTTAGAAGTATCTTGTGATATGTAAAAGTGACTGCACCAGTCAGTAGAGCTACCCACACATTTGAGAAGTGTTAAGAAAGCATTTTGATTGTGTATGGTGTGTCTCCGTGTCAATTATCTTCTTTTTTCATTCTGTGATTTTTTTTGTTATGTACTCAGCATATGTTCTATTTGTAGTGAATGCGCTTTCTTTCTTTCTTTATTAAATGACAAAAAAAAAAAAGGAATTGGAGATGTTGGCTGCCGTGGAGGCATGGCCGGCTACTCCACATTCAGTTACTTGGTAAGAAAAAAAAATTAGAACATCCCACATGACCCCGTATACATTCTCCCCCCTCCCCCCTCTTCCCCCCCATACATACACACACAAGTGTTTTTCCGCGAACAAAAAACAGTCAATCATTTGGTTAAATTGAGTCCACTTGAAATGTCACACGATCAGTCAAACAAGTTCGGTCTTTTACATGTCACATTCCTTATCACACAACAATGTTCAACGAGCATGGAAAGTTATTCAATATCTATCACTTGAACAGATATACATATGTATTGCATTATATAATGCATCCAACATTAGAAACTATTTACAATATCTGTCTCTTCCAGGAATTGTCTGATTGCCGAAAATGCTTGTTTCTCTGATCTATGGTTAGGCCACGGTCCTAGTACTTTGTTGAGAGAAAATGGTCGGTTGTCAATGATGTCCAGTCGTACTTTCAGTCGTGATCGATTCTGGTCGAACCGAGGGCAATCCATGAAAAGATGTTCTATTGTTTCTGTCGTGTGCCCACAATCACAGCTAGGGTCATTTATTCGATTAATTTTATACAAAAATTCATTCGTGTATGCTACCCCCAAACGTAAGCGGTGCATTAACGTTTCGATCTTTCTTGGAAAGCCATTTTGAACTAAAAAAAGAATATTTGGGTCTACTTGATATAATATAGAGTTTCTACCTCGATCATTAAACCATATATCCCATGATATCTCTTTGGAGTGATTCTCTATCATATTTTATGTCGGTACTTGCATAAGGTATCATTTGGACCCTGTCACAAGTGTGTGCGTTTGCAGCAAGCTTGTCCGCCTCCATATTTCCTTAGATGCCGCTGTGGCCTGGAATCCATTGTAACTTTATTGTTTGTCCAGAATTTAGGCAGTCAATGATAGCTTCTATAATTCTATAAACGAGTGATGAGTTTGGACTTTGAGGGTTCATTGCATTGATAGTTTTAAGTGCTGCCTGTGAATCTGTACATATGAGCCATTTGTTTGAACCGCTTGTCTCTCTTATATGCTCTACTGAAGAGAGGATAGCGTGTAGCTATGCCGTTGTTGATGATGCTCTGTGGGAGAGTCGGTATGAGTTTTGGACTTGAAGTATTGGTATGATATATGCCGCTGTTGATTCGTTTTCCTTTGTGCATACATCGGTGTATACATGTATATGATCAGGATATGCTTCCTCTATATATGTAAGGGCGCTTTGAGCAATGACCAATGCGGTCGTTGTTGCTTTTGATTTGAAGTCTGGTAGATCTATTTTAATTTCTGGAGTCTGGTATATCCAGGGTGGTTTGTTAGGTTGTTGCACCCACACCGTGTAGTCGGGTAAATGAAAAGTTGATGTTGCAAGCGCATAGCTAGTGCAGGATTCGCTTCGAGTCAATAATGCGTCAGCAAGTGGGTGGTTACAGTGCTGCGTCAATACTCGTAGGAAATTACGCAGCAGTTCCCGTTCACGTAATGATGATACTGGTAATTGCTTGGCCTCTGCTAATACAAGGGTTCCCGACGTCGGACGCGGTACGCCGAGACAAACTCGCAAACTTCGAGCCAGCATGAAATGTAGTCTATTCTCTTGTGTAGCTGATCAACCAGATAGTGCTGGGATTGAGTAAGCACTTGTTTGTCTTACCAGAGCTGAGTGTAAAATTAACTGGGACTCTGTTGAGCCTCCCCAGTTTTGCCCAGCAAAATGTCGAATGATGTTTATTGTTCTTTTTATTTTGTCGACCAACATGTCCATATGTTTGACCCATCTAAGACATTGATCCATGATTACACCAAGGAATCGATGGCATTTTACACGCTCAAGTGTCTGCCCCTTCATTGAGACTTGAAGTCCTTTAAGGTGTTTCTTGGTGAAAGGGAGCACCACTGATTTGGTAGGGGCTATGTCCATTCCTCGTTCATTTAAGTATTGCTCAATGATGTTGAGTCCAGTTTGAAGTTGTCTTCGCAATGTTTCGACACAGGTATCTGAAATCCATATACAAATATCATCTGCATATATTGTGACGTTAATCGGTGATGGAAGACGACTTGGTAGTTCAGCCATGACTGTATTAAACAATGTTGGACTGACAACACTTCCCTGCGGAACACCGTGTTTGAGAACGTGTCGTCTGGTCTCTCCATTTGTTGTCTGCATAAATATAGTCCTATTTGTAATGAAGTTTTGAATCCATCGTAAAATACGGCCTCTAACTCCGAGCTTCAGAAGACTGTGTAAAACGTGTACATGACTAACAGTGTCGTATGCTCGCTTAATATCTAAAAATACGGCAACTGTAATTTTTCCAAGCTTACGTTCGTGTTCCACCGAAGTGACTAAGTCTAGAATGCAGTCCATTGTGCAGCGTTTTGAACGAAACCTTGCTAATGAATCCGGAAGGCTTTTGGTAGTTTCAAGCCACCATTGTAAGCATTGATTAATTATTTTTTCAAACAGTTTACCAACGCAGCTAGTGAGGCTGACTGACCGGAACGAAGTTAGTTCCATTGGGGTCTTTCCTGGTTTCAGAAGAGCCGTGACTTTGGCTGTCTTCCACTGTTCAGGCACAGCTTCGCCAATCCAGATAGAGTTAAACATTTTGAGAAGGTTGCTAGTTGCAGTCGGACCAAGATTCGCCAGTATTTCCCATGTTATCAAGTCGGGACCGGGTGACTTCCGTTTGCGAGTTGATTGTAGGGCGCATTGCATTTCTCGAAGCAGTAAAGGGCGATCCATTTGTGTATCGGAGCCATGTAAATCGCAGTCAATGGCGTTTTGGGCTATGACACACGATGCACGGTACCTTAAAGTCTGAGCTGCATTGCTAGAGTTTACCAGTAATTCACAAAATTGCTCTGCGAGTACCAATTCTGATACTCCTCTTGATAACGCCATTGCGCGAAGAGGGTACCTCTGTATTACTGGTGAACGGAGTGTTTTGACTATGTTCCATTGTCTTGTGAGATCTCTCACAGCTGCCATCTTGGCACAGAGTTGTCGCCATCCATGCCTGGATAGTTGTTTCAGCTTGCAGCGGATAAGGCCGTGGACGTGCTGAGCTTTCTATATTCCTCCATCATCCCAGACCTTCGATATTTTCTTTCTGCTCTACGACGTATCGCCCTAAGTTTTTCATATGATGCATCTATTCCCGCATATTCTTCGGGGGCAGATATTGATCGAGTTACACGATCAAAATTTGCCTTCACAATCGAGGTAAACTCTTCTAACGTATCCATATTTTTGCAGTGCATTGTATTCAGTCGCCGGAAGCTACGCCAATTGATCATATTGATCTTCCTTTGTTTCTGTTTTGAAGACTTTGCTTTTGAATACTGTAGAAGAATGGGAAGGTGGTCACTCCCATGCGTTTCAACGTTTATGTGCCAAACCATATCAGAAAAAGTATCTTGTGAGCAAATTGTTAGGTCCAGAACGCTTGAATAGCTGCATCCTCGAATGAAGGTTTGTGAGCCATCGTTTAACACACATAAATTTTTTTTCTCAATTATGTCTTCTATTATTTTACCGCGCTTGTCACATTGCATACCTCCCCACAGTGTATTATGTGCGTTAAAATCGCCACACATAACGAACGGACTGTTAACAGCATCTAAGATGGACGTGATATCTTTTTTCGGTAATAGCTATGGCTGGTTCAATATAAATGCTAATTACACTCAACGCATTCTCGCCAAACCTGACTTTGCATGCAACATATTCTGGTCCATCAGATGAAGATGTGCATAAAAAAGTCGAATCGTATTGTTTGTTCACACAAATCAGGGCTCGACTTCGACCACGTGGACGTTTTGAAAAGTATGAGACATATCCAGCGAGTCTGAATTGGTCATCCGTGTGTCCTTCAGATATTGTAATAACAGGAAAATTAAATTCGGCGACGAGCTTACGGAAGTCACCCATTTTTGTGCGAAGAGAATTGGCGTTCCACTGAAATATTGTTGTTTGGCGATATTCTTCATTCATCTATATCGACCTATTCGAAGCCAGTAAGAGAGGCTCCATAGCTAGAAGTGTTTTTACCTCGGAGATGTTCAGTGCATCGGGAAGTGATTTGATGATTGCCTTCACTGCCAGAAAGACCAGTTGGAGAAGCAATTGCTGATCGATCCCTTGATATGGTGGGGTGGCCGATGTGCCTGCACCGCTGATGTCTGTGTCACAAGTGGTGGACGTTTTTGCATGGGAAGTTGAGGGTCTTGAATCTCTGCCGGCGACAGATGCAGTAGGCACCGGTGACCCTGACGGTTGAGATGTTCTCTGTGAAAGTGGTGCATAGGTCTTTGGATCACACTGAGCTGAATCACTTGTGGTATTTGCCTGTTTCTTCGACGGTCGTTGCAAAACGCGTGAGTACGTCCGGTCTTTCTTAGGCGTTGATGTTTCTTTTTGATTTGGTGTTTCAGGCTGGTGTACAGTCTCTGGATTTGAGGGTGGCGATCTACGATTGGGGGCGCGACCGTTCAGTATTTCCTGTTTTCTCAGCGCGGTGGCAGCTTTCTTGCTGGAGCATCCGGCATATGTTGCTGCATGAGAGCATCCGCAGTTTACGCAGTTAGGTTCAGAGCGATAGTTGCAGTCCTTGTGGTGGTGTGGACCGGCACAGATCTTGCAACGTCTTGCACTCCGGCAGTTTTGTGCGATGTGTCCAAACCGTTGGCATTGGTAGCATTGAATTGGGGCGCCAAAGTATTTCTCCACAGGGTGGCTCGTGAAACCTAAGTACACACGATTTGGCATCGGACGGTCTTGTATAAAACGAAGAATCACGCTGTCCTTAGGGTGAGGCGTTGAGTTACCGTCCACT
Organism: Ixodes scapularis; assembly: GCF_016920785.2. NCBI lineage: Eukaryota > Metazoa > Arthropoda > Arachnida > Ixodida > Ixodidae > Ixodes > Ixodes scapularis. Next base: position 32,593,074 of record NW_024609837.1, read on the forward strand.
TGTCTTCTGTGTGCGACCTGCCTTTGGACGTAAATAACACCTGCATCAAGGAAATACTCCAGAAGATCGTTGTCTGTGTACTGTAGTGGAACTCCTTTAATTTTCCCCATGTTCTCTGAGTATGACTTCGGCGTGGATGGTTTTACTTCGAATCCCACGAGAGAAGTTGTCGCTAGCAATTTATTAGCTGCAGGTAGTGAAGCGACACTCACTGCGAGACTACCATCCTTAGTGATTTTGTGGGACAGAATTTTTTCTTGTGCGATTCCAAGCACCTCATTAGCCAGTGAGTTCGGATTTACTTTCCAGAACGAGAACTCCTTGGAGGTCGTATGAAATATAATTGGTATTCCTGTCGACCTGTTTTTCTTGTAAGTCACCTGAATGAATCCGGTGTCGTCACCTTCAATCATGTCTTCATTCAGCTCGTACGTGGAAGTAGAACCTTCAGATGAAGGGTCGCTCGTTGATGTCTTCATGTGTTTGTCTGATATATTTACCCGTGGTCTTTTGGTTGGAATGTCTTGAGCCTCGGCGTTGTCTGCAGTGACTGTTGTTTGTCTGCTTTCAATTAAGGTTCCAGGTCCTTGTAAAGAGGTAGATTCGCCTTGTTCTTCCGGGAGGAGTTGAAAACGGTTGGCAGTTGGTACCTCGTTGGTCGGTGGGCCAACATCTTGCGCTGTCAGCCCGCCGCCCGCCGAGGTGCGCTTCTTGCAGCTCAGATTTGCGGGTGGGGGTACGGCGAAGTACACCAGAAGGTATCGTTTGCAACGATGCGATGCTGTGTTTTGTTAATGTTGTCTATTTCACGAAAATCGAGGAGTAACAAAACCACGAACGTACCGTTCAGCAGCTTCGTCGTCTTCCGTAGTGAATGCTCCTCCCGTGTCTTTTACTTGGCTGTCAGTTTTGTCAAATAAATAAAATTGTGACTGATTTTGTTGTTTTTAACATGATCTGTGCGTGTGTATTTTCACGGATAGTTTGATCTCGCATTCGCTTATTTTGCATTGTTCTCTGGGTGTTATTGGAATTATTTTTGCCTCATTCCTTTTTACTAAAATAACCAACAATTGCTTGACTCGAGAACTAGGTGCTGAAACCGAGCGCTAGTTTTCAAGTCTGCACCTGGACGCTGGCCCAGGAGTCTAAAAGCAGCGTAAATAGTAATCAAAGCTGGATTTTTTTAGTATGAACGAATAACAAAAAAATACAGACACTCTGATAAAATCACGGACTAACAAAACTAAACGAAAGCGGAGTTTTCATTTCTAAAAACTGTTTCGTCAAATAAAATAACGAACATTGTATTTATTATACGCTCAGAAAAGTAGCGGCACCGCGTAGCCCCGTAGCGAAAGGCCCGCGGTGTCGCGAATTTTTACAGCATGCACAGAAATACGTAGAGATTTGTATCATTACTAGTACTGCAGGCAGCTTAAAAGTGCTAGCTTGGCGTGAACCACATCAACACTTTCTCGATTATAAAGAAAATAGTACCTTGCTTTCTAGGCCGCAAATAGTTTTTAGAGCCCGTATGCAAAACTCTCCCGAAAGCTCGCCAAGGACACGCATCAAAAAGTAGTCAATCATTTGAAATCATGGAGAATAAAATTTCAATTTCGCGGTTTTATAGGATGATTAAAAACGAATCGGCAATTCCTAAGCCGAATACTCACGAGACGCTGACCTAATGCAACTCGGTAGGGACGATTATTCAAAGCACTTTTGGGGTGCACGGTTGGACGAACAGATCAAGAGTGGCTTCAGGACGGTTGGATGCGAATGCGGGCTCTAAATGAGGTCATTGCCACACTTGTATGACAAGAAAAGTCCACACGATCGGCAACTCACCCGTTCCAGCTGTGAAGCCGAACACTCACGAGACACTGACCTAATGCAACTCGGTAGGGACGATTATCCAAAGCACTTTCGGGATCCACGGTTGGAAGAACAGACCTAAGGTGGCTTCAAGACGATCGAATACGAATGCAGGCTCTAAATGAGGTCATTTTCACACTTATATGACGAGAAAAGTCCACACGATCGGCATCACGACCGCTTCAGCTGACCGACAAGTCGAGATGCTTGGGAAATTCCAGAGGGCACCTCCGTCGCAAACCGGAAGTTAGAGGTGGGGTAAGGAGGGTTTTTAGAGTAGAAGGAAAGAGAATGCACCAGTTTCCCCGATTTAGGGACTTTAAAGGTGGCGAGTTTGATGGGGAGAACGGGGGTACTCACATCCGCGGAAGTTCTACGACTGAGTTGATTCAATATGGTTGGTGGACGCCTTCTGACCAGGTATTATTCTTTGACGTCACCAATTGTTAATCTGAAGAAGACAGATGCCTCTTCAGGCGATGTAGGTATGCGAATAAATAAATAAATGAGTTCACTGAACGGAAATTTAACATTTTCGCTTTGACGATGTTGGTTGGGTTATATTAATGGATTTTGAAGCCGTGTGACGAAATCGGCTCGTCGCTGGCACAAAATTTGGATATAGGTCCCCGACTGATAAAGATCATTTCGCAAGCGACGTGTCGATTTGGCCAACCGGCTCCAAAACCCATTTTCCGCCTGCGCTGATCCGCCCGCGAAGATGCAAGTATATACGCGCCATCACCGCCTGTCCACGGGTACTGACAGTGCGTTTGAAAGTACGCAACGCTACGCGCCACGGAAATGCTACCTAGAAGTATTCGAGAGCTACAGGCCAATAGCGTTTTACCGCGCTATTACTTGCGATGAAACAAAGTATGTGTAGGTCACAGGAAGTTGATTAACGTAGTCTTTCTATTCATTAAGGAGGAAAAGAAAGGGGTAACGAATGATACAGGGTCCGAACACACAGTGGGCTTGGCCCCATTTGCATGTCGCGCGAGAAATAGCTGTGCCCACCAGGGGAATATGTTTATTTGGCAGCTCCTTTTCCTCTCCCGTCATTGAGTAGGAGACAAAGGCGGCTCATCTGGGAGTCGGACTCGGCGCGCATTCACGACCTCCCTCCCTTCCGAGACTGCGGCACTGAAAGCAGAGACACCGTCGGAGGCTCCCTTAATGAACGAATAAACGGGTCCGAATTAATGCGTCGAGGGAAGACACTGTCTGATCTTCCCTTTCTTCTTTTTTTTTTCTGTCTTGCTTTACTTGTGTAACTTTTTGTTAATAGGCCGGTTTCTTATTATTATGTGCATGATTTCTTCAATTACATATTTTACGATTCCACTTCCTTAATTATATAGGCACTTTAACTTCCATACACGCTGATGTTTGGATATTTAAAGTTAAGGATTGGTGCAGTAAAGGTTAGCTATAGGTTGGGTTTGTGTCAAGTTAGCTAAGGTTTTATTCAAGCTTCACCTAGGTACGGTTCAAGAAACATTTGCCTTTAGGCAGGGTTATGGTTGAATTTTGCATATATGAAAGAATACGTAATTCGATTTGCTTGTTCTGCTCGATTTGGCTTGTTTCTATTAGGGAATGAATCTCCATGTAGCTTAGGCAAGAGCGATAGGTTGGAGAATGGTTTCGCAATTCAGTGACAGCTCGCACGGTGTTCAGTGCGCGATGTGGGCTCACAGTCACTAAGACGTCAACAATGTGTGTCAATTTAGAAAATGCTTGACTTTGAGTTTCGGTGTTTACCCGGAATACGTGTTTACAGGAGTGCTGCTTCTTAGACTTAGAAGAATACACAAAAAGGCTTTCAAAGACGTTTGCTACAATAAAGGGTGACATTTTTTATATGTGTTTTGAGTATTTTTTCAGAGTAAATTACAAAAACGCTTTGAGAAGGTTTCTTAGTCACGATCTTTTGCAATGGTCAGTTTTTCCAAACGGCACCTTTTTAAGGCTTGCCCTGAACGGGATTTGGAAAGATGGAGCGCCATAAGAGCGTAAAAGGTGTTTAGAACCTGCGGTGAACCGCCCATTACCGAGCGCGACAGGGAGTTAGGTAATGCACCATAACAAAAAGAGCTTTGTTTGAGACGTTACTCTAACAGTGCTGCCCAAAAACTATACCCAAGTGAAGGTTCAAATAGAGGTCCATCGCCAACCAAGGTTAGCCATTGCCGTCAAGGAAGGTAAAAAATAAGAGAAGGAGAAGAATGTTAACAGAAGAGAGAGGTGAAGAAGGTGAGTGACTTTATCATCGTGGCCGGACCTTACCAGGACTAAAAGTTTAAAAGGCGCGAACCGAAACCGAACGAAAAAAGACACACGTATGACACGGACAAGTGCCAACTTCCAACTGATCTGGAAGTTGGCACAATCACTTGGAAGTTGGCGCTTGCCAGTGTCGTACGTGTGTCTTTTCTCGTCCTTTTTCAGGTCACCTTTTAATCGATATATGTACCAACAAGCCCCAACCAAAGTTTTATTGCTTACTTGGACTCCCGTCTGCAAGAACCGGCGGCCGAAGTGCTCCACCACTAGGATGCCCTTTCTTAGACACGAGAAAGATGCGTACAGTAAGGCGTGGGTGGGTGAACCCATATGGCTTGGAGTCCGTGGTTACGCTGCTCACCAAACGCCTTCTAACGTAGGCGCCCCTTGTGGTGTTTGTAGGTTTTATTATGCATATACGTACGCTCTTAAACGTACGGGGCATAGTTCTGCTACCATTGTTGCCACAACATGTTCCTTACCACGGCATTACGGAGAATGTCCCATAATCCTTTAGTACGGGACATGTTGGGGTAACAAGGCTAGCATGCATGTGTCCCGTACACCACTAAGATGGTAGAAGTTCTGTGTTGTGCTAGCTACGGCAAGTGTGCCATCATGTTGATAAATTTCACATGTTTGGTTGTAAACGATGCTCAGCACATGCTTTCTTTTTACATCTGACTGCACACTCAACATTTTGTACAAGGTGCCCCCAAAAAATATTAAGCCTTTTTTGCTGCCATAATAAACTATGCATTGCCAAATTCTTGGTTTGCGCCCAAATTTTTCGCTAGCGACTCGGACAGTAACAAAGTTTGAGAGCTTGACGTTTAAAAAAGGACGTTGTGTTGCTTGTATCTTTAGACAGCCTTGAATTTGGTACGCCTGAACGGATAACCTGTCTCTCAGCTGTATATAAAAAAATTTAGTCAGTGCAGTACAATCGTTGATTTGGCTTCTTTAAAGTGCACCACGTAGTAGTAATTTCACGAACGCGCGCCGGTACAAAGCTCATCCATATCGAAACGGGCAGGAGATGGAGATCGCACCCAGGAGGCTCTCCAGCGCACGCTTTCGCCCCACGCTCCGAGCTGAGACACGTTAGACTTTCGGAGACGCGCTCGCGCCAATTGGCCCAAAGACACAGGCCTATAACATACACATGCTCCTTGACCCCCCCCCCCCCCCCTCCTCCCCCCCTGCCCCAAATCATGGACGTCCCAAGCACCTCAAGGACCCCCCCCCCCCCCTCCCCACCCCCTGAAAAAAATTCCTGGCTACGCCACAGCATTCAAGATGCAGGTGTTAGTTGTAAAATGTCAAAAGATGCAATTTTTTGGAGCCCAGTGGCAGCTGTTGTTTCCGAGACCAAGCGCGCGAACGCTTGCTCTGCATAAGAGAGTTGCACTGCAGAAGAGGTGGACATGCACAGTGCGGTCTCGTGAAAGTGGTGGGTTGATTGTATACGTACGTATGTTGGAAAATTGCGGTTGAAGATTTGAATCCAAAGAGCGCTGTACTCAAGGCGTTTTCCAAACGTGCGGCGCAGGAACTGGCTCGACTCGCTTGAGGATCGTGGTGTTGGGGCTGTCGTCCTCCGTGCTCGGCTCGCTGCATGGTGTGGTTCACGTTGTGTTGTGCTTTTGCGGAGTGATATAGTTCGATAAAAATGAACAATTTCGGAGTATTTTCAGACACGCTCAATGTGCGAGGATGTTGTGACAAGCGCATAGAGGTTCTCCTTCAGGGTCCTCTTTAGTCATGAGGGGAAATTGACGCCTCTTACCTATATAGGTTTCCTGCGTTGCCCAAGGACGCTGCAAAAAGGGACTCGCTAGGATTTGTTTTGGGCAGTACAAGCTTGAGCGTCTCAAACTGCTACACATGTAGGAACTTGCCTGCTTTAGTGCGAAACGCGAGATCACGACAAAAATACAAAACAAATATTGAAAGTCGTCAAGGAACAGATTAAATAAAAAACACTAAAAGCGTGAGACAAAGAACGCCGTTAATAATAATAATGACAATAATAATATATTCATTATCTTTGAAAAAATGCATGTGTAAGTGTGCTGGCCCACGAAAGCAAAGGTGCTTGTATGTGGGACCAGGCGGCCAAAAAAATACCGTGACATTTTGAACACTGGAGAAACAAAACAAACAACAATAACGCAGGATTGTGGGCAGCGAATACGCACTAAGTAATTATATAATTATTATTGCGCGAGCGTGATACACCATTCTCTTGCATTCCGTTTTACCGCACGAAAGGATGATAAGTACAGCAAAGACTCTGGCAAACTGATGAACATTGAAGGGACATAGTGACGTTTTAACTTTTTCCCATAATTTGTTTGTATCTTAGGAACCTTGAATTATCTGTACGCCCCAAGTTTTTTTTCTTACCTCTTGTTTAAAAGTTCTACTATAATTTTTACCTGTTATTATCACATATTTATGAAACTGATTAAATGACAATACTTCTAACGCGTGCATTTTTTCTTCGAGGTCTAGTTTTTCGTACACTGACCCGTAAGAAATATTGTTTACACAATATTTTATGATTCTATTAATTTCCTGTTTTTTTGTACTAAACAAATTCCTACATATCGTAATTCCATACCGTATTACTGATTTTCCTAAAGAGCTGAAAATAGTTCTCCCCAAGTTTACAGAAGAGGCAGTTTTTAGCTTCTAAAGATACGCCGATACCACCCGCATTCTCTTAATAATATACTCAATTTCTTGGTTCAAAAGGAGATGTTGGGCAAATATTAACCCTAAATATTTAACCGAGGAGCTATGAGGTAATGGTCTCCACGTGCGAATTTGTTGAGCATGATCACAGAAGGGAAGGTATATGTTGGGTACTAGAGTAATTTGTTTATGGGGATTACGAAAACAGACTAATTTAGATTTATTGAAGTTCACAGAAATAAGATTACTCAAGAACCTGTTAACTAATGAATCTAGATCGCTTTGAAGCAGCGGAACGGCCTGGTTATAGTTGTAATGCGATAGTAATAGAACAGTATCCTAAACGTACTGAAATATTCTAGATCGTAGTGGTAGTAACCCTAGATCATTCACATATATATTAAGCAACAACGGGCCTAGTTTGCTACCCTTTGGCACGCCGCAATCGACTCTTAGTTTCGTACTAGTGCTGCTTCCAGTTTTAACCATCATAAACCTGTTTGTAAAGTCGTCAGTGAAGAATTTGTGAAATGGGCCCCTCAAACCATGGTTATTGAGTTTTGATAGGAGGAGGACTCAATCAACTGTATCAAATACCTTCTAGAAGTCCACAAACAATGCAAGGCTACTTTATTATTTTCAAGCGTTTCATTAACACAGTCCGACAAAACTTTAAGCAATGAAATAGTGTTCCTTTGTTGCCTGAAACCGTATTGCTCATCGTTCAATAACGAAATTCTCTCACAGAAGCCATTCATAGCGTACCGATTTTTCGAGAATGTGAGCAATTGTCGGCAATATTAATATCGGCCTACAGTTTCCTGATTCTGTCTTACCACCCTTTTTGTATAGCTGTCTCACTATTGACAATTTTTGTCCTTCCGGTATTTTTCCTGTTGTCAGGCATCCGTTCACTGTAGCGAAGAGGACCAGTTTTAGACTTGAAAAGGTTTCATCAATCAACATCATTCACCGCATCTCCACGTGGTGAATGATGTTGATTGGGGCGAAGCTCTGGTGGCGCTTGTCTGCGTAGACGCTGAGCCGCAGCATGCGGAGCCTTTCGTTCGTTTTCATCCATGTCGCACTGCGGTCAAATGCTCAAATGCGTATATAACCATGTTCCATACCACACATTCTCTTTCCGACATGGATACAAACGAACGAAAGGCTCGGCATGCTGCGGCTCACCGTCTAGGCAGACAAGCACCACCAGAGCTTCGCCCCAATCAACATCATTCACCACGCGGAGATGCGTTTTTTTTTCCCTACATGAGCACGTGCTCACGTACTCGTGAGCACGTGAGCGCTTGAGCTCACGAGCAGGAGCACGAGCCCCCGACGCCGGGCATCGGAAGGACATACGGACGTGGCTAGCCCCTAAGGAGCTTCGCCCCTAAAAAGGAAGAAGTGTCAAGACGTTAGATGTTCAGACGTCATCACGCAGAAATAAGAGACGCGTATCCTAGCAGTGAGGAGGAAGAAGAATCCTATTTCACTAGGTCGCCATTTTTTCTTCTCTTGTTTCAATTTTTGGACACGTATATTTTAAGACGCCCATTCAAGTCAACCTTGGCCTTTCGAGGCAGGGGTACACCTGGTATGTCCTGTGCCGATGGACATCCCCCAGCCACGACCTCGGATATTACCGAATCAGACCATACCTACAATGGAACACAAGTAAGCCCCCAAACTAAGCGACGTAAGGGAGACGGTGATGATGAGGAGATATCAGTGAACGACCACCCCGAAAAAATGGAAGAGACGGAAGCCGGAGAGGACTCTGAGTTCACCTTAGTGCAATATCGTCGACAGAGGACGACAGGAGTTCCAGTCCTTCTAACGCCCGTGCAGGAGGATAAGCGGTTGCAGCAACAAAACCCGCTGAAATTGTCTGCTGAAGTAGAGACACTGGCTGGTGCGCCCATCGTGAGACATCGTTTCACAGCGAGGGGAGGTCTTTTACTTGATGTCTCGGAAGTACCGACTGTGCATCGACTTCTCAAAGTGCACTCCCTTTGTGGGATCCCGGTACAAGCAACCATACCCAAAGCGTACCTACAAAACTTCGGTCTAATCAAAGGGGTACCAAAGTGGTACACTGATAATGACCTTAACGAATTTCTGGGACCAGCCGGTGTGATCGCCGCTCGTCGGCTCTACCAGCGACGCGAAAATGCAACAGATGTTTCCCAACCAACCGACCGAGTGGTTCTAACATTCCGTCCAAACACCGAGCGACCGGACAAGATCAACCTCGGCTTCACACGGCACGAGGTAACCGAGCACATTGAAGCACCTCCAAGGTGTTTCAACTGCCAGGCCCTCGGCCACATTGCAAAGTACTGCAAGGGGAAAACAAAATGCAAAAGATGTGGAGAACCACACTCGTCCAAAGAATGCCCTGGCACACTTCCCACCAAATGTGCGAACTGTCTCGGTGACCATCCAGCTTCTTATGCAAATTGCAAGGTACGCCTGGCAGCACTTACAAGGAAAAACTCTTTCATTTACGGACCAAAGTTTGTTGAAACACAACGTGAACTACCTGTAGCACAAGAAGAATATCCTGCGCTCCAAAAAGAAGCAACGCACGCAGATCGTTCCCATGCGCAAGCAGGACGAAAAATTCAACCTAAGATGGACTCGCCAAAAAGAGCTGCATCGAGGTCAATGAATATCTCTTCTAAACGTTCTCCAACCACTGATAAAGAAAACTCAGGAAAGTCAGATGCGAAGAAGGACCAACAGGAAATGACCCAGACTAGACCAAATAGAAACCTTGCATACAGTGATGTACTCTCTGGTCGACGTGTGTCTGAGAAGCCAGCGCAAGAATCAGCCACATCTGCCGATAGCTTAATAGGCTTCATCTTCTCTGCACTGCGGAGTGCCATTGCACAAATGCCACCAAGCACATTGAAGATAATTTTACAAGGAATGATGCTCTTTGAGACAGCTATCGTCGGAATCGTGAAAAATTCTCAACACAGCGATGCCTGAGAGCAACGCTGCAGGATCCCCTGTGCGCGCGCCGGTAGCGCCCGGTCGTATCAAGATGCTTCCATCGATCATCCAGTGGAATGTTAATACTCTTCGACCTCGACTTTCCGAACTTCGTCACCGCCTCCTGGAGCTTCAACCAAATGTTCTTGCTCTTCAAGAAACGTATGTGCAACCAGGACCTCATCGATTATCCCCATACGTCCAATATCACAGTAAGACACCGCACCTCGACGGGAAGTCTAGGGCATCTATATTCGTGCAGAATCACCTCAAACAAATGGAAATCGACCTTAGCGACTTGAACACTCTATACGGTGAACATACAGCTCTAACAATAAGAATGGACAAGCGTGATATTACTGTTGTCTCAAGCTACATACGTCCTCACCAACCATGGGAACCCGATGGAATGAGAAAGATCAGAAAACGCTGTCCTGGGCCAATTATATGGTGCGGAGATTTTAATGCGAACCACCCTGTTTGGGGAAGTGACACAACCACACAAAGGGGAAATGCGCTCATTGATGTAACGAAAGATCTAGGCTTAATATGCCTCAACAACGGATCGCCAACATTCATTCGCCCTCTTCTTAAAACAGACAGCGTTCTCGATCTAACATTCGTATCACCCGAAATACAGATGGTCTGGAATGCAGAACCTGACACATGGGGAAGTGACCACGTGCCCATCTTGCTCCTCCCCATCACGGCCATTCCACGGAAGATCAGAACGCATCAGATTACCAACTGGGACGTTTATCGCGTAACCCTTAGCACGATATTAACAGGCCAAAATCCTCCAGCGATTGAGGAGGCCGTAACCACCGCCTTCAAAGTCGCCACTAAGCAAATAACGCTCCCAACAACAAAACCAGTCCCAGACCTGACATATTTGAACCTTCGCGCCGCATCCCGGCGAGCTCAAAGAATAGCTAGACGTTCTAAGCGGCCCCAAGACTGGACAACATCACGACGAATTGAGGCCAAGCTTCGCAGATATACCGTACAACTTGGCCGTCATCAATGGCAACAGAGAAGTAATTCACTAAACACTGACGCTGGATCCCGCCTCCCATGGACGACAGTCAAATGCCTACTCACTGCAGTCCCACCTAAAGACCACTTTGCAGCAATCGCCATCAAAAACAAAATCTCATTCGCTACCCTCAGAGAACGATTTGCAGATGAATTCACCGCTCACATCAACTCACCAAAGGCGGTTTTTCTTGGACCCAGGCCTCCCGTTCTACGCTTCCCCAAAAAGTCAGTTGATGACGACTTCACATTATCAGAGTTAAATTACTCCTTGTCAAACTGCCGTCGACGGAGTGCCCCAGGACCTGACGGTATAACTAACCAGGCCCTAAAAAACATCGACGAAGAAGACCGACCCAAACTACTCGCCTACTTCAACGACATTTGGCAGAGAGGAGTACTACCCGATGCCTGGCTACAATCGACCGTGATAGCTGTCAAGAAAGCAGGAAAGCGCGCGAATGACTTGTCCTCATATCGCCTAATATCGCTGACGTCCTGCACCTGCAAGCTAATGGAAAGTATGATCCACCGCCGTCTCACTTGGCAACTTGAACATACAAACGCGTTCCCACACGAACTGTCGGGCTTCAGAAGAGGTCGATCCACAGCAGATGCCATCGGGGATCTTGCCTCGTCTCTTGAAGAGGCCAAAGCACAGAAACATGTTCTACATGCTGTGTTCTTGGATATACATCGTGCTTTCGACGCTCTTCCTCACGACATAATAATAGAGAGATTGCAATTAATCGGGGTAGGAGGTCGGGCCCTGGCCTTTGTGCGATCTTTTCTAAACAAACGAACTCTCCAAGTTAGACTGGCCAGGCATTTGAGTACGCCACGCGAGTGCACACAAGGAGTGCCACAGGGAAGTGTCCTCAGCCCGCTACTTTTCAATATTGTCATGGCAGCACTCCCCCCTGCTTTGCCAAATGAAAGTATATTTCCAGTCAAATGTGCAATATACGCTGACGACGTCGTACTGTGGTGTGCTGGCCCAACGCTCCTCTCAACAACAGTTGAAGCACAACTCCAAAAGGCTCTTAACACCACCTCGGCATTTCTCTTTCACGCTGGCCTCACATTGTCTACTGCAAAGACCTCCGCACTCACCTACAGACCACGAGGGCGATTATGTTCCGAATTCTCAAGACTTCGCGTGAAAGGAGAACGTATTCGAAGGCGGACACAATTTAAATACCTTGGCGTCATTATAGACGACAGAGTGAACTGGCGCCCTGCTGTTAAGCACGTCGTGAAAGAGTCTCGCAAACTATGTGGTGCTCTTCACCGCATCGCGAATCAAAACTGGGGTCCGTTCCAGTCATCACTGTTGACGCTCTATCGGGGTCTCATTGTAAGCAGAGTGCTCTACGCACTTCCCCTACTCGACATAGCAAGACCACAATAGACAACTCTTGAAACTTTCCACCGAACGGCGCTAAGGTTCTGCCTCGGCCTGCCCTGCTCATCACAAAATGTGCCCACGCTTGTAGAAGCCGGCGACTCCCCACTACGGAATCAAGCACAAGAACGAGTGCTTCGACATTTCACTAGGCTCCACAGTGCACCTAACGCAATCAAACTCATCGAAGGCATCATAGCAAGGCATAATTCTTCTTTGGGAAGGATGGGTGAAGCATTTCGTTCAACAATCGGCTATCCTTCTAACGTTCCAGAGACACTTCCGCCTCACTGTGACGAAGAGAAACTGCAAATATTGGCAACTATTCCTGACCTGCCTCGGCGCGGTAGGATCGCAGATTGCGTAGCACGGTCTATTACTGAAGAGTTGATAACCACAGACTACGCAGGACAAACGCACATATATACAGGTGGTAGCATACGTGGGAATTCCGCCACAGCTGCCTACTGCATTCCCCAACTTAGAGTTCACACGAAAGGTCGATTGGACATCTGCATGAACACCGCATGTGCCGAGCTTGCTGCCATCTGGCTTGCCGTACAAGAAATTTTCAAGCACGCGGAGCTGCACCGCTTTGTCATCTTCTCCGACTCCCAAGCAGCTCTGAGGCAACTCACGAACCTGGAAAGAGCATCTCCGCTAGCTCGCACTATAGCCTCCCTAGTGCAGAAGGCAGCTGTCGAAGGTGCATTTATCCAGTTTCAGTGGATCCCTTCCCACGTTGGCATTCAAGGAAATGAGACTGCGGATTCTCTCGCACGGGCTGCTCATGCGGATGTCACACCAACAATCTCCGTACATCCATATAATTCGTCAAACAGCCTTATTCAAAAAGCCATTCAGAAACTTCACCCTGACCCTGAAACTGCGGCTGGAACACCGCCGTACACAATTCCCAAGAAAAGCTTCAGCAGACTGGAACAAGCTCTACTTCATCGGATAAGGGTAGGCTGCGCCCGAACCGCTTCTCGACTGCATCTCATCAAACGCCTGTCATCCCCAGCCTGCAGTGCCTGTGGTGCCACGGAGGACATCGAACACATTCTCTGGCATTGCTGAGCGGTGAGCAACCACCGAGAAACACTTGTGACCACCCTCAAACAGCTTAACATTCCTGCTGGCAACACCAAGTCACTCCTGTTGCCGACAGGTTCGCGGCATTCGAGAACAAAAGCTTTAAGAGCACTGCTTGACTATTTAAAATCCGCAGGCTATAGCAGCCTGTAATACGTCAGGAAAGGACCAAGATCACAATTAGCCACGCAATTCGTTTAATATTGTATCACAGTGTAAATAGTGTATCATAGTGTATTATAGTGTATCATAGTGTTTGTTGCGCCACCTCTCCTTCAACCACTCTTGGTTCCCCCTATCCCCCTAGCAAGGCGAGAAAGCTGACCCCACCACTGGGAGACTAACCTTTCGCCTTGCTTCTACCCCCTTTTCACTTTACAATAAACTACTACTACTACTATCCTAGCAGTGGTGGCATGAATCTGACACTTTTGATTGTCTTGCGGCGCTGAACGTAGCTGATTTCGGACGTCGAAAGATATTTTCCCGTTCTTCAGCACTACACAGAAACACTAAACCTCAGCGAAGGGGTCATCAGTGGTGCGAGGTCCAGTCAGATGAGCTTGTACTAGCCAAATTGAGGGCGCCACAGTTTGTTCAGAGCTTCAGCGCAGGAGGCCTGTAGCTCATTTGCGTCTCTACTGTGCAGTTGCTGTTTGTGAATGAAACCAGTACTTTGGCTGTAATTCCCTAGGGCGGGACATGTTCTGTTTGGGTTTTTCCATAAACCTATTGTACAGTTCTTGCTTGGGAACGAAAATAGTACACTGGATGCAATGCTGAAAGACGGGATATGTTCTATTCGTTAATTTCTCCGTAGATATGTTTTTCAACAGTGTATTTATTGCTGCTTTCAACGAGCCCTCACTGCAATTTATAGATGATAATTACCATTTCTGTTGACCAGCGCGCTTTTCACGAAAAAAAGTACGAGCGTGAACAGCGCACAGGCGATGGTAACTTTGATGTTTCAAAAATGGATTACCGTGTGTACGCAGTGCGGGCCCCGCACGGTTATTTCGCGGGTAGGTAAACGGTGATCTCGTCTGGAACGACGAAAGGAGTTTATATGCCAGCCGAAAACTTTGGACACTCAATTTCGGGCCAATAAGATAGCACATGTCTCGCCGAAACAAGTGTAAACAAAAAGTTGAGTAACGGAAGAGTGGCAATATGCATCGTGTCCCAAAAATAATTTACAGTGTTGCTTTCACCGTAAAAATTAACAATGCACCGCCAAACCCTCATTCTTCTCCAAAATATTCTTCTAGCGGTCCGAACCAGATGCTAAAGTTTTAGCACTTACCATTGTTTTCTAAATCAAACGTTCAAAATGTTTTTTTCTGAAAATTTACATATGAAAATGTTGTTCTTGTTTTGCCTGTTTTTGGCAACTGGCGCCATAGAGCTCAGTGTACTATGAGAACTTCCTCGGTCGCCATTTTCCCATTCAAACTTTACAGAGTTTTTAAGTTTTGGTAGAGAATAAACGCTGAACCATATGCAATTTATATCTTCGGTAAAAAAACACGTGAATTTTTTTAGAAACCATAAATACAAATATTCGCGACAAGCGAAGATTGACATAACCATGATATGAAAAAAAATCTGCGTGTGGTTTTTACACAGTGGTCAGAGCAGGCGTGTGCTTAACAGTGCAGCGTTTTTTTTTTGTTTTTGTTTCTTTTCGCACTGAAGAAAGAGAGTGGGGTGCTTCTTCGAGACCGGAGCGCCGAGATTAGTAACGCGTGAAATATGAATCCGGTCGCGTCGGATTTTCTGCCCGGAGAACGTCGAGGCGGCGGGGCAGCGGCCGCTACAGGCGCCTGGGCTGACAAATGAGCTTGGGGACAATAAAGTACGCTCGAAGGAAAAGTAAAAGAAAGCCAAAGAAATTAAAATAAACCTCCCAAGGCACACGCGGTGAGAGATTTTGTTCCGAGCCTTCGAACTGGCACCGCTTTCCGAATTCAAGGTTCTTATATATGTGTGTGTTGGCATCGGTTAATTTAGTTTAGTTTAGTTTTCCGCTTTATTTATGATTTTAGCTTGTTTTCTTTAAAAAAAAAATAACGAACGATTAAACAATATATATACTAACATCTGTCTCCCGGAAACTCGAAGGTTCAAAGCATGAACTAGCAACGTCGCTGGAGTGAAAACATCAGTACCACAGTTTAGAATTTAATTGTTTACTACGTTTAAAGACACCAATATGTAAGACGGACGACAACCTTAACCATAAAAAAAGTTAAAAAGCTAAAGAAGCTGAAACTCCGCGGAAAAGCGATTGAGAGTAAAATACAAGA
The DNA here is from genome assembly GCF_016920785.2 of Ixodes scapularis. Classification (NCBI taxonomy): domain Eukaryota; kingdom Metazoa; phylum Arthropoda; class Arachnida; order Ixodida; family Ixodidae; genus Ixodes; species Ixodes scapularis. The sequence continues at coordinate 32,608,794 of NW_024609837.1, forward strand.
AAATGCATCAAGCATGCACGCTCACCTAAAAAGAAAATTGGAATCGAACAAGAAAAATAAGAGAGGAAAGGAGGTTGGTATGCACATATTAATTAATAACGCTTTTGAATAATTAAAGCCAAACCCCTACGTCAACGATTTGTTAATAACCTTACTCCTTCGAACAATTTACTTTTCTTTTTTTTCTTGTTTTATTATTACTTACCGATCCGCACTGAAAGCTTATCAGTATGTTTTGACAAGCATTTCCTTTCTCTAATATTACATTTTTTTATTGGGTATCGAGGCATGTATGGACATGTATTAGTGAAACGTGCCAAGAACAAATCAAAATCACGCACACCCTCGCAAAAAAAAAGAAGGAAAAAAAAAAGAAAGAAGAAGCCCGTCGTCGAGGTGGGGTTTGCGCTCCCAAGATTTATGGTCGCGAGTCGCAGTGCGCTGAGGTGAGACTCGATAAGGCTCGGAAATGGCGCCCTGCAAGGCTATGATTTGCTGCTTGACGAGCCAATAAGAAAACATGGGTAGAGAAAGAGTGTGTGCCAGTGTACGTTTGTCCTGTGTGATGAAAAGAATCACGCGCTTACGTGGGGCGCCACTGGGGACGAGAAAAAACCTTTCCAGAAAAAAAAAATGTGACGCACCCATCGTCCGCTTAAAGGGGCGGTGCAATGATTTTAACGCTGAACGAATGTGCAGCTTGTATTTTTTATAATGTTTACTTCGGCATAAGTAAGAGAAAAAGTGCCACCGTATCCCAAAATACCTCTATTTCGCTGCGTAATCGCAAAATAAAGAACGCTTTTTTTCCCAACCTGCGGCCACATGGTGGCCGCAAATGGAACCTGTGGTGTGACGTCATTCGGAGTGGTTTTTGTAAGTGATAGTGTTAGGCAATTGTAAGCTTGATTTAAGGTTAAGTTTAAAAAATCTTGTTGTTTAGGCATGCAAAAACGCTTCAGAAGCCTAATATTGCCGCTAAAAGGGTATGAATTATTTGTGGCGCCATCTACCGCAAGTCAACAAAACCTGCCGTCGCCGTCATCCGTCGACGCCCGAGGCGGCTACGGCGGCTACACGAGCAACCCAGACGTTTTGTCTTTCCCTCGCTCGACGGAGTGCGTTGGTCGTGGTTCGTAGTATCGTGGTATCGTTATTGTTCCTGGTGTCTCGACCTCGACTTCGACTTCGATTGCCCGCCGCGTCGACTGCCGACGTCGCTCAGGCCGTCCGCCCATGCCGCCATGTTGGTCGGGAATCGGCGGGAGAGTGGGAGAGCGGCGAGCCCGGCGAGCCACCGAGCGCTGGGGAAACGGAAGCCAGAAGAACCCAACCGGAAACCAACGCCACTCCGAATGACGTCACAGGCAAAGCTGGTGCCGCTTCAATGTTGAGTTGAGGGGTGCCAGAGATATCATTTTCTTTCATTTTTTTTTTAATGAAAACTAGGGCAAACAGGAAAGAATAGTTTTCGGCCCTTCGTTTTATATGTGGCCGGGATCAATTCCCGCAATTAATTAGCCAAAGTCCGCAAATTGTTGCACCGCCCCTTTAACACATTGTGACCTTCCGATGTACCGAACGGGAGATTATCCAGGAATCAAAGACCGAGTTCACGTGGCTTTCACATTTCGGGACTTTACAACGCAGAGAAAACAGAAAGAAAGCAAGCCAGAGTACGTCATGAGCTCCTTTTGTTTCGCTTTATTTGTTGTGTTCTGAATATAATAGTAAACGAGAATGAATCGTGCCGTTCTCTGAATGTACGACGCTTTCGAGTGAGTCGGACCGAGCGTATATAGGAACGGCCGCACGCTTGCACACACAGCGAGGTTTCCTGGGATTTTTCGGAAAGGTTGGTTGTTGGACAGGTGCTTGCGTCCTACTAACAAGTTTCCATTATAACATTTTTGACACTTTTGCTTTGTTTGGAAGGTATATCCATTTGATGTGAATGAAAACAATGTGGATGCCAAACTGAATGCGGGCACATCGGCCGTCTCCGCAGAACAGCAGATTATATTTACTCGAAGCACGAAAAACGATCTCGCGCCAGTGAGGGTTGCTGAGCTAGTAAAACAATCGCAGAATTAAGGCGATCACAACGAGCCTGCCGGTTCTCGTATTATTTTTACAGCGATGACTGTTGTAGGCACCTTCTATGTGCCTACGCGACGTTGGAGTTGTGCAAGGCAGAGAACTCCGCGGCGTTATCAAATCCTGTGCCCACTTCCAACCAGACTAGTTCACCCATCTGCCGAAAAATGGCGAGCGCGCACGTACGGGACCTGATATTCCGCAGGAAAGAGCGATGACGAATGCTCAGAACTTGTGCCACGGCCTATTAGAAAAAGATGTCAAAGCGTAGAAGGTGATTACTGCTAAGTCCAGATGCAGCCGTCGCTACGGGCTAATGGCACCAATCAAGCAGTGCCAAAATAAGAAGTCACTGGAACTTTTTTGCATGTGATTGGTTCAGCAATACTGGTACACTTACAGAAACACGAAGAACACAATTATAGTAAGCTTTTGACGTCGTGTGATTGTCCCCACAGCTCGTAGCGTCGGCTGCGACTGAACTTAAGGTGGAACGAAGTATGATCTATAGAACTTTCCAGCGCTTATCACCGGGAAGAAAAATTCGAAGTCATTGAGCTGTGGACGGATGCGCAGCGTCTGATATACCGGACAACAGAGTAACTGCGCATAGCCAGTAGGCGTTCCACAGTCCAGCAGTAATAGATTACATCACACAGGAGGCGATTTTCGGAAAGGTCTATAGAAGCCACGCAGATATTCATAAAACCAATAAACAAAAACGGTGGTGGAGCAGACTTTTGAACTCTTTGACGCCCAGTATTGCTCAGGAGCCGCAACTCAAACATGACTTATTTTTCCCTACCTTGTGTCCCCTAAATAAATACAACGCCGTCGTTCGCAATGGTGAGGATACCTGCGCTTAGAGGTTAAGAATCGAATTGCATCGACAGAACAGGTCACTTGTCCTTTAAAACCAAAAAAAGTGACAGGGGATGGAAGCTACTACGGCGTACACGAGTGACGTTAAAACTCTGCGAAGAAAAACTGGCTCAAACAAAGCAAACCCAGCCAGAAGTGTCCCTACTATGTGAAATGCGAAGTGCACATGTGTCCTCACCCATGATGTAACTGCTTTCAGTCATCGGACGTAAATGCTGTTGCAAAAGCCCAGTGTTGCTTACAATCAACATTTTAAAAACATTAATACGAAAAAATATAATACTATTCTGGCACTAGATTTTTGTTATTTTGTGTGTCATAAAACCGCTCACGTCGCCAGTATTTCAAGTAAAGTATTGGGCCCCAAAGTGTTAACGAACAAACATTCGTTCTGAGAGATGTGGCACTTGCACTGAGCTGTCATTCTTCCTTTGGGCCATTCGTCAGTGAAGTGATCAAGGGAATTCAGGCCCTGCACATCCACGCGTCTCCCTCCACGTCGCTCGAGAACCCATACTCCGCGTCTAGCTTTCTCTCGGTGCGGGCGGGACGTGAAGGAGAGTGTCGATGGGCGCCTTGTGTTGGCTCGGTCGGGCGTTGTATCGCGGTAGAGGCTCCGCTCTGCGTTCTTGACCTCGCGACTGAATGCGCTGCACGTTTATCTTCGACGGGGCTCCTCCCGTTCGCAGCGGTAACGGCTTCATTTCGCCTTGAGGTGGACTATGGTAGAAGGCTGTGGGCACGAACTCGTAGCCTTCCGACAGACTACGTTTCAGCTAATATGACGCTTTAACGTAAAGCTATATTGTGGTTGTAGATGTTTATCGAGCCGAAGGTCAATCTTTTTTTCGCCACCAGTGTTTTCAGCTCCATCGTGCACTATTGTGCGTTAGAGAACGTGATACTGAGATGGCGACGTCCAGCATCGCTGAGTAGACTACTCCGCTTTCCTCTAAGCCCGACGGCAGGCAAGGCTGATATCCGACGAAGCCAATGAAGCCTTTTTTCAAACGCGCATCCTCATGGAGCTCGCCGTCTTTATACGTCTTTCTATTACCGGCAAAACCAATCACGAACCGAAAAAAAAAAGCGCCGGATGGCGCTATGGCTCTGCACAATTGGTTTAGCAACATGGACCATTGGGCGAATCGGTAAAAGTCCATCATAACTTACAGTCCTACTGGGACAAGGACAGACAAAGAAGAAAACACAAGACAAGCACAGAACTAGCAACTCATTCTGTTTAAAAGAAAAAAAATACACATGATGCTTCTGCTGCTCGTGCAGGCATGCCCCTCCGTGGCCCTGGCGTTTCTTCTTTCACTGAGCACAAAACCGGCAGATTTATCCAAGATCCAAAAAGCTGATCTTACTGCTCGACAAAGTCACGGTGGGCTGGCTCACAAACAAGGATCCGTTTTCTGCTATGTAGTACGTATCTATCATTTCTTGGGGTAGTTCGTGCTTGTGTCGGAACATGACTGTCGTGTTGGTGAAAAGGGGTTCGCATCCACAATCCCGGCAATACATCAATAGATGTGCCTAAGCGGTTCCTTTCATAGAACTGTGGTGTTCTTGTAGTCCTATGTTAAGGTAACACCCAGACAGTCCTATTTACGCACGCCCGCAAAAAAACGGAACAATGTATACCACGCCTCCAGCGCAGGCGATAAACTTCGTGTTTGACGCTGCTCCCGCTGTAAGACGTTGGATCGTTTTTGTAGCGTGAGCTGCACTGGCCGAGGTTGAGCAGTTTCGCGTGGCTGTCAAAGAGCCGTGCTGCACAAGCGCGAAGAGCAGTGACGTCGCACGGCGCACAGCTGGCGCGCCGGAGCCGCCGCCGCCTCGCGCTCCGCCGCCGCCACGAGCGCCTCGCCGGTCTGTGCATGCATGAGGAGCAGTGACGTCACACGGCACACAGCTATGCTCCGTTTCACCTTATGTTGTACCGCAGCGAAGGCTAGATGCGCGAGCTCGTAGGCTTGGCTGCTGCCCTTAATGCACGAGAGCTTGTGCCGCCGAGATGTGTCCCAAAGCAAGGAGCTCGCGCTTGTAGCCTTTCCTGCGGTACATCATAAGGTGAAACAGAGTATAGCGCGCCGGAGCCGCCGCCGCCGCGCGCTCCGCCGCCACCGCGCGCGCCTCGCCGGTGTGCGCATTCCAGAGGAGTGAAGTCATAGCCGCGGCAGACGCACTGGCGCCGCCGCGTGCCCAGCTGTGCGCCCTCGTTGCGCAGTAGCCAAGTCTGACGCTGCACCGGAGCCGCTTGATAGCGCCTCTCATTTTGGGCGCATAAGCTCACCCTACGTATATCCTGGCATAGCCGAGCTAAGCCACCGCAATTTTTTCTCAGGCGTTTGTTGACTGCGGAGCGCACTGAGCTGAGCTTGTGGTGGCGGAAAAAAGCATATTCGCATCGTATCTCGAGGCGACTTTTTTGAGTCCATGGGAAAGGTGGTTAATGTACGGTATGACTGAAACCTTCTTCTTCTCTTTCTGCTCAAGGTCACGTTGCACAAACTTTGAACCTGTTTTAAGCTGTTTCGCCATTTTTTCGCAAGCTGAGGAGATGACAGGATTAGGATATCCAGAATATTTGAGCCGCTGAGTTTGGGACATGATGTTGGAACTCAATTTGTAGATGTCTGTGCTTGTCAAAGCAGTCCTCAGACAGGAAAGAACGATGCCTTGTTTGACAAGTTTGGAGTGGGCTGATTGAAAGTTGAGAAGTGTCTTCGCTGTTCTCTACTTTCAATGATCGTCCTCCATTTCGACGAGGAGATCCAAGAACTGAATAAAGTTCTTTATTGGGGCTTCATATGTGAATCAAAGTCCTAGCCCTTTTTTCGTAAATACTTTCAGCACATCATCACGCGTATGATGGAAATGGGCCCTCTCAACAAATACCAAACGATCGTCCACGTACCTAAACACGTTTTGGTGTGCTCCTCTAAGCAAGGTTCCAGATCCCGATCGATTCTGCCTAGGGAGATGTTACTGAGCACAGGTGCTACGCTCGATTCTATGCATACTCAGGACTTCTGTATGTACACCTTGTCCTGCCATCCGATAAGTGTGGACTTCAAATAAACGGACAAAAGTCCGAGAAAGTCTGGCACTGTGATCGCGCACCGCGTCCTGAAGTCACTTTCTTAGTTCTGTGCCATTATGCACTCCTTGACACTAAGCATGAGGTCGTCGTGTGGCATAAACTAATATAATTCTTAAACATCGATGCTCAACGTGCTGCACCTGTTTGGGTTACTGACATTTAGAAAGTCAACAAACCGCCTTAGAATTGGGGACGCACATTGGGTCTACAATACGTAGGGAGTCGAGGTGTCTTTGCATATATCCCGACACGGCCTGGAAGCAAGAATCCCGCTCGGACACTTTTTTGCGAAAAAGTTGCTTCTTTCACACACAAAAAAAAATGCGATTAACGTATTGGGTTTTTTCCACAAAATTACGACTAACGTAACATTTTTTCCTTTCTTGAATCCTGCAGCAACATTTGTCAGGTTCAGTTGGTAGAGAAATTTGATGGTGCGTTCCTTCACCTTGGCAGCACAATCGGAGACGGGTCTAAAGTTTTTTAGTACGGCTGTCGTCATTTTTTTGGAAACGAGCCGTCGGACATTACGACTAAGCATTCTTCTTTGTCGGAAAAAAAGTATGTTCATGCTGTTGGACGCGAGAGTCAGTCACAGGCTTAGTACCTTTGGTTTTTCGGCACCCTCCTTCAGAACTCTACAAGGCATCCACGCAATCAACAACGCACCTTGGTCTGTCCTCTTCCGGTACTTCTCGTGAAATGGATCTCTACATGACAAACTTGTCTACTCTCTTGAGCACGCGCTCCAGGCAGGACTTGGGTCCTTTTTTGAAAATATATAGGTCAGTGTCTGGGACATGGATATCCCCGAGGATAACGACGTTACCTTTTTTGGCCGTCGTCCTCTTTTTGGGAGGCAGTGTAAGAGCACTTGTGTCCAAAGAAACTCAGTAACTTAGGTAGTGGTACTTGACCATTCTTGAAAAATGTGGGATGCTCGACTCCCTTCATATTTTAGATCCAATGTGCGTCGCACATTTCAAGGCGGTTGTTCAATTTCTTAATATCAGTAACCGAAACGGGTGCAGCGCGTTGAGCAACGGTGTTGAAGAATTATATTATTCCATGCCACACGACGACCTTATGGTTAGTGTCAAGGAGCGCATAATGGAAAACAGCCACGAAAGTGAATTTAGTACGCGATGCGGAATCACAATACAAGATTTTCTGGAACTCTTGTCTGCTTATTTGAAGTCCACACTCATCGGATGGCAGGACAAGATGCACAGTCGGGGACAAAAGTCCCCAGTACGTGCGAGCTGCGGCTGAAACGCATTGCTCTGCCGTCTGCCGGCGGGTCGCCTGGTTTCGAGATCACACAAAAGCGCATGAGTGTCCTACTGTGCCTGCAAACATGTGTGTTTTCCCGTTCTTCTGCGGCACAGCGCCTACCTCGGAATCGGACGCGCGGTACCGCCTCGGAGATAGATAGCGCTGGCGGCTGACTAGCGTCTGCTACACATTCCGAAACTGGAGATACCGCCTCCGGCGTTGCGCCGCATTTCGCCGTGTCAGCGCACCTTGCTTTATAACCAGTTCAGCTTATCGCTCAGTGTAGCTGCCGTGACTTCTTGCTTGATAGGTGCCATGTCACTAAGCGCTATCTCCGAGGCGGTACCATGAGCCCGATTCCGAGTTAGGCGCCGCGCCACAGAAGAGCGGGAAAGCGCACATGTTGGCAGGCACAGTAGGACGCGCATGCGCTTTTCTGTGATCTCGAATCCAGGCGACCCGCCGGCAGATGGCAGAACAATGCGTTCCAGTCTCAGCTCGCACGTCCTGGGGACTTTTGTCCCCGACTGTACATACAGAAGTCCGGAGTATGCATAGGATCGAGGGTAGCACTTGTGCTCAGTAACATCTTCCTAGGCAAGATCGATCGGGACCTAAAACCCTGCTTGGAGAAGCACACAAAAAAGTGTTTAGGTACCTGGACGATTATTTGGTGTTTGTTGAGAGGGCGAATTTTCATCAGACGCTTGAAGATGTGCTGATAATATTCATGAAAAAAGGGCTAGGACTTTGATTCACCTATGAAGCGCCAATAAAGAACCTTGTTCAGTTCCTGGATCTTCTCGTAGAAGTGAGGGTCAATCATGTTTGCTGGTCGTACTGTCCCAGAACAGCGAAGGCACTTGTCAACTTTCAATCAGCTGGCTCCAAACTTGTCAAAAAAGGCATCGTCTTTTCCTGTCAGAGGACTGATTTAACAAGCACAGGCATCCATAAATTGAGTTTCAGCTTCATGTTCCGAACTCAGCGGCTCTAGGATTTGGGATATCCTATATCGGTCGCCTCTTCAGCTTAAAACGCCTTAAAACAGGTCCAAAGATTGAGCAACGTGACCTCGAGCAGAAAGAGAAGAAGAAAGTTTCAGTCAAACTGTACATCAACCGCTTTTTCCTTGGTCTAAAAAAAGTCGCCTCGATATACCATGTGAATATGTTTTTTTCCGCCCGCCACAAGCTCAGCTCAGTGTGCTCCGCAGTCAACGAACGCTTGAAAAAAGACGATCCAACGTCTTACAGCGGGTGCAGCGTCAAGCACGGAATGCAGTTTGTCACTTGCGTAGGAGGCGAGGTATACAAAATTCTGTTTTCCTGCGGCCGTGTGTATATAGTACAGACTGGGCGTTGCCTTAACATACGACTACGAGAACACAATGGTTCTATGAAAGGAACCACTTCCAGCCATCTTGTGATGCATTGCCGGGATTGCGGATGCCAACCCGTTTTTACCCACACGACAGTGATGTTCTGACATAAGCTCAAACTACTTCTTGAAATGATGGATACGTAGAACATAACAAAAAACGGATCCTTGTGTGTGATCCAGCCCAGAGTGACTTTGAAGAGCAGTGGGATCAGCTACTTGTTCTCTTGGATAACTCGGTGGGTTTCGTGCTCAGTGAAAGAAGAATCGCCAGGGCCACGGAGAGGCATGCCTGCACGAGCAGCATCACCAATCTGTGTATTTTTTTTAAATAGAATCTGTTGCTAGTTCAGTGCTTGTTCTTTGTTTTCTCCTCTATCTGTCGTTGTCCCAGTCGCGCTGTAAGTTATGATGAACGAATGGTTTAGACAGCGATAGGAAACTCACGTAGACAAGGAGCGCCGTGACGATAAACTTTTAGCGCTGCTCGAATATGTTCAATCGGATGGTAACTGCAGCCGCGGTCGGCCTCGGTGTAAACGACCTATAGACTAGTATGACGGCAGAATTAATTATTTCAGATTGTGCGTAACGTTAGCGAGAATCGCCCCTGAGCTACCACTTGACTTTTGCATCACTTATCACCCTGGCTAATAATGCCAAGTCACTGAGCTGTGGCCGCATGCGCAGCGTCTGATATACCGCACAGCAGATCAACGGCGCATGCCCAGAAGGTGTTCCACAGCCCAGCAGAAAAAAAATGGCAGCGCGCATAAGGCGATGTTTGCGAAGGTCTATACCTAACAGGCAACGAATATTGGTTCAACAGGTGGTATCATCTTGTGGAGTGGTTTTTTGCAACTCTGAGACGGCCCACTTGCGCTATCATTGGACCCAATCTCGAACTCAAATGTTCGAGCTGCTTTCCGAACTGTGACGCGATGCTCGTGTCCAATGTCTCTCGTTGGCTGGGCCTTCCAAAGTTTCCCCTTTTAACCACCAGCCGTGCTGACTAGCAGTCGACCGAGGCGCCTTCTATTTACTGCCCTAGGGCACTTGGCAGTAGGTACCGACGCGAGCCAACACCACCTAGAATAATCAAAGCCTCTGCATCGCCTCCTCTCCTTCATGAAACGTCGTATCAGTTGGATCGCGCTAGCTCGGCTATTGGGCCCGTGTCCGACCTTCGACGCGCTGATTGAACACAAGCCCAGCCATACACTGACGCAGCCCTTGTGCCCAATCTCAGGCCTCGATCGATCGGACTGTGATGATGGTGCGGAGGCCTTCTGCTTATCTAGATGGTGTTGCGCGAGCGCCGCTAATCTTACAAGTCGTAACGTATATGAAGCCGAACCCTAATGACTGCCTAGTTACTTGCCACATCTGAGAAGAGAAGAAAGCGCATTGAAGCTAGTCTTATCTGCCCAATAAAATGTACACAAAAAAAATTATAACAAAAGAGGTGCGGCTAGCACGACATCCGATTTCGCGCGGAACTAGGGAAAAGAAGTGATGGGGCGTCATTAGGACTGCGTAAAAGATCCGACACTATCGACAAAAACTGTGTGCTTTCGACAATGGACGCCATAAATTTAACGTTGTGAAAAGCTCCCTCGTTCTTAAACTCGCAATAAACTCTGGGAGAAAGCGCAAAGGAAGGGAAACAAACTATAAAAAATGTACAAAACCTAAAACAAAAAAAGGTAGAGCGCGTGCATAAATCTAATTCCTATGTGCCTTTTTTGCGTCATGTGTGTGCTGTGTTTTCTACTTGTGTGTTTTTAAGGCACTAGAGGGCGCGGTGACGTGGCACGCCCTAAATCAGTCTTAACGAGTCTTCCGTTTTCGTATCTACTTCTGTGCCCTGGATAACACCGGAGAAAGAGGAGAGAAGCTGGGTGTCGAGAAGAATGCGGCACCTTGCTTCTCGAATCTCTGAATCGGATTTGTGCCGCGGTTGACCTTCCGACCTGATTGGGTGAAGCCGGAGTTTCGGAAAGATATCGGCTTTGATTTTTCGAGCGCTTCGACGAAGAGTACCAGCGTTGAGTAGCGGTACATCATGCGTTATTTTGAAATCCGTAACGTAAGCCAAGCCCTGAAAGGAAACAAATTAGAATTTGTTGTACTGATTACGATGTCTGCACAAGATGATATAAATTTTACCGAAGTTGTTTTTTACCCTGCCAGATTTCCGAGGTATTTCGATGTCCCATGCTGGTTCGCTGCGTCTAGTGTGGATCTGTTTTATTTGTTTTAATTTTTTTATCATTGATTTTTGCGATGCGTTATTTTTTTAAAACGAAATATTTAGAAACTCGAAGGAAACATCGCTTAACTCCACGCTTAGTGTTAGATTGCAGGAGGGAGGGAGGGCGGAAGGGAGGGTGGAAGGGCTGAAAGCAATCATTGCCAACTCTGCTTCGGAAGATTACACACGCTCGATGCTTGCTGTTCCGAAAGAAGCGTTGTTTCAGGATGAGATTATAATTGCTCGTGCTAAAAACAAAATGGAAATACACAGTAATAAGACAGCGCAAGTAACAATAAGAAAGTGGAGCACACAAAGCAATCGCAACCTCTGCGGAGTTGGAACCAGAGTGTGTTCGACCTAAACAAAGGTAGAGAAAAAGCTTGCACTGCTATCAAAAAATAACAAGCTTTAAAGATAAACGGAATATTAAAAAAGTGGTGTAAAAACAGTACAATTTGAAATACAAATGAAAAATTTAAAGACAGTAAGTCCAGGAAGAGACGAACGGGCGGTTGAGTGTGAGCCATATGGGAAATAAGAACACACAAAGGGATAGCCACTTCGAAACAAGACCAGAAAAGTTGACAAAATAACAGGATAATTCAAAGCATAGACAAAAAGCGCGTAAAAATGTTTCGAAGTAAATTTCTTGAGGCGGCGGTTCTACGGCCCCAACCATAATACCGGCGACAGCTGTACTAATTCACTCCTGTTTGCGTTGCAAATGTCGTGTTTGTGCGTGCCGCGCGTTTAGCTCATTTCGAAAATTAATGGTCAATTTATTATCAGTGTCTTAGTGCAGAATGTGGCATGAATGTGTCAAGACGTAACGAAGAATAAAAAATGAAAGTGCAAGTTTTTGATATTTTCAAAAGACGCGCCTCTTACAAGTCCAAGTTTCTATACTTGTACTGCATCCAAGTCGTGTTGTTATTTTTTTTTTTAAGAATATATGATGGACTCTTGTGTTTCTATACTAACCTTTCTTTCCTCATTAGTGCACTCAATTTTTTCAATATTAACTAAAACGTTTCTATTTTATACAATTTTGAAGTCAATTTCGAACTCAATTTCACGTCATAGGAACTCAACAGTATTATATATATATATATATTGTAGCGGGTTCCGCTTGCCAGCTGTTTATTAGCCGGACAAGACGTCCGGTTTCTTTGCTGGCTTGCTTCGAACTGCTTGCCCGAGCGCTCGCATCGCGCGACCTGCGGCCTCGTTCTTCTTCTCATCGCTACATTATCCCCCCTCCCATTTTTTTTCCTCTTCTTGTAGTGGGAATTAACGAAGTCCTTCGTACGGTGATAGCCGGTCACGGTGAACCACGAGCAGACGTGATCGATCATTGCGACGTATGCGATATACCACGTCGTTGAGCCGTTCGACGATCGTAAAGGGTCCTTGCCAATGGCGCTGAAGCTTCGGAGACAGTCCTCTTTTACGGGTGGGGTTGTACAGCCATACCTTATCACCTGCTGAAAACGGGCTTGTTGCAACATGTGCGTCGTACTGAGTTTTCATACGAGCGAGCCCACTTGCCAAACGTTGTCGGGCAAATGCATGCATCCGTTCTAGGTTCGCTCTCAGGTCGCTTACGTGAGACACATGGTCTTTGGCCGGTTCTGATGCTCGTGGGATGGCAATTTCACAGGGCATACGAAGATCACTGCCAAATAGCATCGTGGCGGGCGTGTAGCTGGTGACCTCATGAGCAGCTGTACGGTATGCGTACAGAAACAGAGGCACGATGTTATCCCAGTCGTCTTGGCGGTCATTTACAAACATCGATAGATGTTGTAAAATGGTGCGGTTCATCCTCTCCACCAGGCCGTTCGACTGCGGGTGGAGTGGCGTTGTTCTCGTCTTTGTGATATTGAAGATTTCGCAAACCTCTTGGAAGACTTGCGATTCAAAGCTCCTTCCTTGGTCTGAGTGGATGCTCAGTGGGGCTCCGTACCTGGTAATCCAATTCTTTACGAGAGCGTCGGCGATCTCGGAGGCGGTCTGACTTTGGATGGGAATAACTTCGGGCCACTTGGTGAAATAGTCTACAATTACGAGCAGGAACCTGTCTCCAGACTTAGACCGAGGAAACGGCCCCAGTACGTCGATGCCGATACGCTCAAAGGGTGCCCCCGTCACATTTTCTTGTAGTGGTGACCGTTGTTTTATGTGGGGCCCTTTACGCGATGCACACATGTCGCACTGACGGCACCACTGCTTTACGTCATTGTGGCATTGCAGCCAGTAGAACCGTTGACGAATCTTTTTGATCGTGCGGTTCACACCAAAGTGTCCTCCTTCTGGGCTACTGTGCAGTTGTTGAAACACCTGGGAGCAGAGCTTGCGTGGCAACAGCAGCTGCCAGACGACAGAACCGCCAGCAGCTGACTCCCAGCGTCGGTAGAGAAGGTTGTCGTGCAGAAACAGAGAGTCCCATTGAACCAAGTAACTCTTGATGGCAGGAGACAAACCGGACACTTCTTTAGATCGAGGTCTGTAGTTCTTCTTCTTCCATTGGACCAGGGGTCCGATATCTGGATCGTCAAGTTGAGCGACACGAAGGTTTTCCAATGTCCACGCTTCGTTAGTGCAAGGCAGGTTCTGCAGTGAGTTGATTGACATAAAGCTGCGTTTTGCAATGCTTAAACACTGTTTGCACTTCTCATTGCACGGCCGTCGTGAAAGACTGTCGGCATTTGTGTGAAGCGCGCCAGCACGATGTTGAATCTCGAAGTCGTATTGATGAAGACGCTCCAGCCATCGGGCGACCTGTCCGTCAGGGGTCTTGAAGCTTAGCATCCAGGTTAAGGATGCGTGGTCGGTACGAATAATGAATTTCCGGCCCAATAAATAATGATGAAAATGAGTTACGGCCTTGATGATAGCCAACAGTTCGCGTCGGGTGGTACAGTAATTTCTCTCAGGCTTGGTGAGCACTTTGCTATAATAAGCGATGACTCGTTCATGCCCATCCTGTTCTTGCGATAAGACTGCGCCAACTGCCAGAGCACTAGCATCGGTGTCGAGTATAAACGCTGTGGTGTCTTTTGGGTAGGCAAGCGTTGGTGGAGACGTGGGTGCTGTTTTTAATGTCTCAAATGCGTGCTGACATTCTGGAGACCAGAGAAAGTTGGCTTTTTTTTCTGTTAATGCATACAACGGTTTGGCAAGGTGAGCGAAATTGGGGACGAATCTTCGGTAGTAAGATGCCAGCCCGATGAAGCTTTGTACGTCAGTGGTGGATGTCGGTGTCGGCCACTCAGCAAGAGCAGATAATTTGCGATGGTCCGTGGAAACCCCATCCGGTGAAATGATGTGGCCGAGGTATTCGACTTGTCTGGTGAACAACGAACATTTCTTCGGCGTCAGCTTCAGATTCGCATGTTGTAGCCGTGCAAACACTCTCTCGAGGTTCGCCAGATGGTCAGAGAATGTTTTGCCAAAGACAACAATGTCATCAAGATATACGAGACAGATTGTGCCTATGAGACCGTTCAAAACAGATTCCATTAGTCTCTGGAATGTAGCAGGAGCATTGCAGAGTCCAAATGGCATAACTCTGAATTGGTATGAGCCACTACCTGTGGTGAATGCAGTCTTCTCGCGATCGCCCGGATGTACTGGGACCTGCCAATATCCACTCTTGAGGTCAAGTGTAGAAAACCACGTGCATCCTGCAAGAGCGTCCAAGATGTCATCGGTTCGAGGCAAAGGGAAAGAGTCCTTCTTAGTGACTTTATTAAGTCGTCTGTAGTCTACGCAGAATCGTGTTGACCCGTCCTTTTTTTTCACTAGTGTAACTGGTGAAGACCAAGGGGAACATGCCGGCTCAATCACGCCCTGCTGTAGCATCGTCTTCACCATGTCGTTGACGCATGACCTCTGAGCGAGAGGAACGCGCCGAGGAGGCTGCCGTACAGGAGCAGCATATCCTGTCACGATTTGGTGTGTTGCTGCTGTCGTCAGCCCCAAATCTGTATCGCCTGTGCTGAAAAGGTTTGGAAATCGTTCAAGTAGGTGCCGAAGCTGATCAGCGTCTGTCTTGTCCAGCCCAAAAGTTGCCCTCTCGTAGAGCGGCAACAAGTGCGCAGCTAAGTTGGTAGGCAATACGTGGAAACAAAGACACGGGGACGTGGGATTTATTGGCATCCCGCTGTCACAGAGCACCGTTACCGTGGCAGCACCCAGGGGAAAGGAATCAGTTCCCAAATGCAGTAGACCAGCGTTGAAGTCGAGTACACACTTGTGTGCCTTAAGAAAATCGACGCCGAGGATGCATTGCTCATCGACAGCCGCAACGACAACAGGCAGCGTAGCTTGAAGGCTTCCCACGCTAAAAGGCACAGTTGTGCAGCCCAGTACAGTTACCATCTCCCCTGTGGCGGTTTGCAGAGCGTATTTTTCGGGGTTTGGTGGGACGAGTCGGTTCGCCTTCAGGAGAACTTCAGGGCGGATGACAGATGTTGTTGCCCCCGTATCGACAAGTGCGCGCACGGGCACACCGTCGACGATACCCTGGAGGTAGGTAGATGCCATTGATGAGGCCAAGGCACGAGTTGAAGTTATTCGCCTTTGCGTTGGCATTGTTGGGCTCCGGCTAGCAATACGAGGGTCGTTCTTAGGACATTGTACCCGCGTGTGACCTGGCTCGTAGCAGTTCCAGCACACGAGAGCTGGAGTCGCCTGCATTTTCATAGCTGGTGTCTGCGGTTGCATAAAGGGTCGCAGTGACGTGGATCGAGAGGCCTGTCGAGCAGCTTCTACCTCCAGGGCACAAGTGTGTGCGGCCTGTAGAGTCTGTGGGCGTGCTAAGCGAACGGCGTCTTGCACATCGACAGACAAGATAGCATCGATGAATGACATGGTGGCGACTGCTTGAATTGTCTCCTCTGGGCAGCCGGGGAAGGCAAGACGCGCTAGACGTTCGATGTCATCGGCGAGTTGAGAGATCGTTTCAACCGTTGACTGCCGGCGGTTGCGGAGCTGCGCGTGGTGGAGATAGCGGAGCGGCCCGTCCCCGAAACGTTCGTCCAATGCTGCCACCAAGGCCTGGTAGGATTGGCGAGCTTCAGATGGCAGGTGATGCAGTATACTCAACGCTGGTCCGGCAAGATGAGCGGCCAAGGCTTGAGCCTTTTGAGCCTCAGCCCAATTGTTCGCATCAGTGATGAGGATGAATTGTGTTTTGTAAGGTCCCCAAGGAGTGGTACCGTCGTACGTTGACGGTTTCAGCCTCATGCTTGGGTGTCCGACGAGGGCCTGGGCTGGAACGATACCGGTATGAGGTTCCTCGAGTGCGGGGAGCCGAGCTTCTAAGCGCTCCAGACGGTCGGTGAGGGAGGCGGTCATTTCCTGAAACACTGACGTTGAGCTCTGCAGAAGGTTGCTCTCCCGCGCGGCGTAGACGGCCTTGAGTCGCTCCAAGTGGTTCGTGATTAAACCCGTGAGTTGAGAAGCTTGCGGGTCCGACAGGGCCGTATTTTCGGCGGTAGTATTGGTGGTGTGGTCGCGCTGAGGGTCGGAAGCAGGTTCCATGATCCGGGGAAGGCGTTGACCAGAGCGGAGCTCCACTTCTGACACCAAATGTAGCGGGTTCCGCTTGCCAGCTGTTTATTAGCCGGACAAGACGTCCGGTTTCTTTGCTGGCTTGCTTCGAACTGCTTGCCCGAGCGCTCGCATCGCGCGACCTGCGGCCTCGTTCTTCTTCTCATCGCTACAATATATATATATATATATATATATATATATAGCGTCTGATCATATTTTTTTCATTACATGCTAGAGGAACTAGGGCGATTTTCCGTAGCGCTGGTTTGGTTGTATTCATGAGCAGGTTTGTTTAAAATAAGCTTATATGTTGGGAGTATTTCGAAGCTGGACTTTGTAGCCAAGAAACTGATTTCAGAGAAGACGACAGCTATGCAAAGAACAATATTTAATTAGAGCATTTCTAAATTTAATAAAAATAATTTTCCTCGATTGTAATTTTTTAAAGCGTACTAATTGTCCTAACTACAAAAAAAAAAAAAAAGGGGCGAATGTGTAGCAGACAATGCGCACTTGCGCCATCTTTTGAAAGGTGGCTGAAATTCGAGTTTGAGAAGTTCAGGAAAAGTGGCGCTGATTCTGTTCCTGACGCAGAGGATTCTTGTCTCAAATATTTAATCGTGCTTTTCCTCGCCTTGCAGCAAATCCCATTTAGTGTTGTAAAAAATAAAAAATAAAAAAAGAAGCGGGAAGCGCGTTACGAGTGTTAAGAGAAAGTTCTCGAAAACACCTAGTGCCAGTAAATAAGCTATACAATGCTGCCGTACATGTTCCGATGCCTCAAAAATGTACATATTGAACTACATATGATAATGACGACGAAGAGGAATGTATTTCTCTTCACTCCAAGGTAAACAAACAGGCATTTGTTTATGCGTCTAGCTTTCTAACCTCGCCGGTTATGTCCTGACTGCCAACGTGCAGGTATACAATATATTCAGTTGCAACGTTACTCTACTCGTAGACAACTCATGGAGAGTGTTATCTCCAAAACGCATAGACTGCGGGCCTTACTGTAAAGATACAAAAAGCCAGTTTTCGTGGCTAAAAACTCAGGCTCATGGAAGGTGTCTAATTAACCCTATTCCCGTGAAGTGGGCTATCGAAAGCGTTGCACACGGGTGAAACGCTCCATAGGTCGTCTTTCTTCGGATTAAGTTTTATTTCATTTATTGAAATAAGCGTAATGTCAGACGATCAACTTTCATGGTGTTAATTTAATAATGCACTGACTCCAAGCTTCCACTTTGCGCCTTACACCAACCATGTCTCTTGTCCTTTTCAACTAATGATAAACAGCCAGGGCCGACCTGCTAGAAACAGCGTCTCAGCTAAGACTATGGGAACGAAAGCAATGCCAAAGCCAGCGCAGAAGCTGAGCGGCACTCAAGCCGCATTTCAAGGCGCTCGGGCGCCCCACTTTGCACGGCTTTCTTTGACCAAGTCTCAGCTGAGACGCTGTTTCTAGCAAGCTTGCTTAGGATCGCGACTCGTGAAGTTTCCTCGCGCTTCTCTTTGCTTCTACCAAGTGGCCACCGTTAGTGCTGCGAAATAAAATCAACCGAAATGCCCAGTGTCGCCCTGCTATGTTCGTCTATAGCCGGGTTAGAAAGCGGTTTTCCTTGCGGCCTTCGCTCTTGCCTAGGAACAATGGGACTTCTTTAGCCGCGTGTTGGTGCGACCACATTACCATGTTTAACGCCATTGAAATCTTCAGAAAATCACATGACTCTTGAATAAGATAATGGTTAGTTCTAAAACTTTGGCCTCTGGTCCAGATCACTAGCGCTACATTCTGGCGGAGAATAATCATTTGGCGATGCGTAATTAATTGTTCGCGGTGAAAATAGATACATATTTGAGGGGAAAACACTGTACATTTGAATGAGCAAACGTTTCAAAAACTTTGCAACTTCGAAACCTATTTTGTTTAAACAAAAACTTTTTTTCATTCGAAACGTGTTCTACTAGTAACAAGATATGATTGTCTCTCATCAGAAAATATAAATAGAGTATATAGTATTTTGTTTACGCGAGTGCATTTGAAATTTTAAACGTATCAGTAGTGCGTTGTGAAAGCGTTCTGGCAAAGGTTAGCGCGTATGCCTAGAAATTTGTAGAATTTCGTGCAATGAAAATTGAAATTTATTTTAATCCACAACTAAATTTAAAGTTTGGGCTTGTTCGTATGACGTATTTAATAATTAAACCAGCGCAAAGGACGAGGGATCAGATGAGAAAAAACACAGATACAGCGCGGACTTATAATTAAATTATATTGATCCAAACAGCGGAGCATATGTCACCACAGTCAAGAAAAGAAAAAAAAAAGAAAAGAAGAAAGAAAATAGCCTATAAAAACACATAACTTTAAAAAGCGCTTAAAAACTCTTGAAGCGATAAAACGAACACACGCACATCGTAGTACAAGTAAAGCAGTCGCGTTTCTTGAGAGGGCGATTGAAGGAAGGCTCACACAGGAATCACCTAATCTTGCAATTTCTAAAGCCTCTGCTAAACATCTGCTAAAGCGCCCTACAAAATGCTCTGTATGTTATTAAAAAATAACATAAATAAAACTACAAAGTGTGAACCAATAAAACCAACAAAACTAAGAAAAAAAATAGCCTGCTATATATTACGTTCCCGTTTCGCAAAACAGGGTCGGAAACGGGAGCTTGCCGAGAGATGCTTGCACGTTTTGGGTCCCAGAAGCGCATGGCCGGATCTCCGGCTGGGATCCATCTTTCTTGTGTCGCCAGGAAGACAAACAAAGCACGAGACATCCTGCTCCTATCATCATATCATCGACTAAGCGAGCCTGAGTATAGACGTGGACTCCGCTGCTGGACGTTGGACTCTCCCTCCCGCACCGGTGATTCGATGTACGGTCCGTTGGACGCCGACAAAGAGACCCCGATGATTAATATACGAAGAGAGTGGTTGGTGAATGTATCGTGATCCTCGAAGTGGCCGTCTACTTCCGGAGGCATGGTCTTCCGGATTCTATCCTGAGTGAGGAAGGGCTGTGTCGCGCACTCGTGATGTTAATCTCGTTCAACATGGGGCTGCTAATCTCGTGACAGATCCAGTAACCAATGAACAAAAGACGGAAACGAGCATCTTTGCAATGCGTCGGGAGGCCGTGTTCCCCGTTGTTGCGATTAGGAAATGAAAAAACGAAAACGCAAAAAGAATAAAGTTATGTAGGTTGAAAAAAAACAAAGACAACCCCCCTTCTGTATTTCTTGTTTCGTCCCGCGTTTGTCCCACTAAAAAAAAAAAGAAAAGAAGAACACGCTGTACGATGATTCAAAAAGCGGAAACATAGAACCGCCGCAACATTTCAACATGTGTTACTGATTTATATTGAAACTTTACACATTAAAAAAAAAAATCGATGCTAACCAAAAAAAAGAAAGAAACCGCGCTTCTTTAATTGTTTACGAGAATAGCGCTTGAAGATATTAATTAAGTATGCACCTTCTCACGACTAACGGCGTAAATAAATTTTCCTTCACTATATTTGGGAGCACAGAGAAGGATACAAACACAATGAGGTGAAGGCATTGAAAGGTTCCAAAATCTGCGCGCTGAGTCATGCAGTGGAAGACTTTCCCAACGACTAAAGATTCAGCGTAGTGTGAATGAGCGGTCTTGACCTGATGAAATAACAAAATGATCGCCACGTGGCTCATAAAAGCCAACAGAATAACAAATCGCCATTTCCACATACTGAACACGTTCCCGAAGTGTAGAAAAACCACATTCCACACCAGCTATAGACCACTACGGCCCAAACTGCGCATAATCGTCGCCTGGGGAAGCCAGCAAAGCCAATGCTTTCTAAAGAATAGACCCACTGCCCCCGTACGCAATCACTAGTAAATCAACGGAGCGCAGCCTAGCTTGCGTCAGCATCGCCGACAGCGCACCGTGCATCGTTTTGCGACTGCGACGTTAGCACACGGCGAAGCCATGACGGAGACGTGTGCCGCTTTGCGGCATCTCTTGCCGTGCATCGGCGTGTTTGCCACTTGAAGCGGGTCTGCGATCCACCATTGAGTGAGTCGTACGCCGGCATTCTCTTCTAGTTAGTACTGGCAAAGCCCAATACATAGATGCGAACACTGAAAATGACACGGGACAGAGAATGGTATATTGGTGAATAAACCATTTTAGAATGCTGTATCGATGACATTGTGCGAGTTGAAGGACCGAGAACGCAAACATGAGTGCGTCGTTCGAAAGGAGGTGTGTCACGTGCTTGTCCAAATAAAACTTTCGGCAGAAGGACTCTCTGCCCCCTGCGTCTCGAATCGCGTTCCACACAACGTGCGACGTGGACCGCTAAGAAGCGTAATGTGTTCAGACAACCGGTCGTGGGCACTGGGCAGTAGGCATAAGTTTTTGGTCGACGGGCCTTTTGTACGCGATTTGTGGCACCGGGTGCAAAACTCGTTGGTAAATAGTAGGGTCGTTCGATTTATCTCCACCCTTGAGGAGGCGCGAAAAGTGCAGGGAGTTGTGTTTTCGGTATCTGTATTGAGATAGGACCAGAAGCACCCGTCCCCACACCTGTCTGCACCGGCGCAGAAGGACCAGGTAAACCGAACGAGCCTACTATGCAGCTCTACAAGCTCACTCATCGTTCACAAAACACGCATTTTTTCCATGGGCTGTGTACCCTACGAACTCGCAGGAACTGGTTTCTCAAACAGCCACGCACTTCCACACGCGCCATTCCGCAGACGGCGCCACCTCCCTTACGTGTCGGAAACATGGGTTGGCAAATAGCGACCTCTTTCGGATTTCTAACGCCGTTGCTACTCGCTCCACAGACGTTTATGCAGACTTACCAGTCTGGCGCCATGCATAATGAAGTATTGAACATTGCGGACATGGATTTTCAGGAAGAGTGATGTAGTAAAATCTCCACTTCTAGATTGCAGTATCCCGTATTGATGACCCGCGTGCAGCCATAAGCCGAGCTCGGCTGCAGAGCGAAAGCAATTAGCCGAGGCTTTATTCCGCGCCATCACCGACGCCGTTAGCTTGCTTCACTCGTCCTTGCAAAGGTAGAGCTTTATAAACTGCTTGCCTCAGCTTCCTCGCTAGGACGCGTTCAAACGCCGGCGCCACTAGTATATATACCGATAAACACCATTATTCACTCGGTAATTCCAGGAGTTCTGCAATCGCGCCCTGCTCTCCTTTCTTTCCTCCTTCTATGCTTTCTTTTTTTTTTCTGGGAGGGGGAAGGTGGGGGGGGGGGGGGGGGGGGGGGGGTTACAAACGCGCACGGAAGTGTTTATATATGCACATATTAATCTCTCCCCACTGCGCGCCTTGCCAGGTATATGCAAAATATTTTCTTAGCTTTGTTGTTCCGGTGCGTAAAATGGTATGAGCGATCCGACGTGAACTCTGGCTCCCCGTGCAAATATAACTACCTCCGGCAAATTCAACTCGGAACGTTCTGTTGTTCCTGAACATTGTAACAATGTGTTTTCGGGGGAGGAACATTCGCTTTTTGTTGTGGCGTGTGCGAAGAGAATAAAAACGTCAACCGCAACAAAAAAATCTACTGCTATTAGTGCCATGCCTCTCTGGAAATCCAGTTTGTATCCGAGCCGTCTGCAGGAAACGCTTGCGTCAAAGAGGGGCTTGCTCTCTTATTCGAACAACTTGACGCTTGGGTTCTACGAATATATGTTATAGATAAGAGATAATTGTTAGGCAATTAGCCATGTCCAGGCGCTATTGTGACAAATTTTCAAGAAATAGTTCTGAGCTGGAGAGACTTAAAGTTGTCTACAGCATAAAAATAAGCCTTGTTTTGGTACATTCGGTTTTCGGAGCCTCATTCATGTGCACCAGGTGACGGATTGCGAGTACGGCTATCGGTCTTCTTCTTGAAGGCGACGCCGGCAGATCATCAGCCAAAGACTAGTCATTCAAAACTCTGCAAACGATGCCCGCCAGCAAACATTTAACCAAGCATGACTCCTCGAAACTAGCTAGATCTTAGTCATCGCGATTGCGCTTTTTGCTGCCGACCTACTGCCTGCGAGCTAGTGCTTATGCATTGTGCAACTCTGTTGGCGCGAACACGACTTCGGCGCTTTTTTGCATTTTACGTCGAAAATATACTGAGGGCACGAACATTTATCACTCGGGTTAGTACCCCAACCGTGCACTTTCCACCATTATAGTAGTTTTCACGACAGTCCACCCATATTGAGTGCAATACAAAGAAAACTGCTTCTGGCTTGTTATCGTTAATCATGTAGCGGTGCGTACCACGCCTAACTTGATGGGTTCAAATGTTAAAACTCGCCGCATTGCAAAATAAGCTCGGTTTTCGTCCAAACTTAAGTTCAAAGTAAAAACAAAAACCCCCAAACTTATATTTTTGCGCATCTAAACTAGCTGTTTTTTTTCCCTCTACAGATTATATAAAGAAAAATTTAGATCCACGGTGGAGCTTCCTTTTAAAGGGTATCTTTGGTACATTTTCTTGTTATTAGGATTATGACTGTTTTTAGTGTAGGAGGTGTCCCTAAATTGCGAGGTGTCTTTTTATATTTTTTTCTCGATGCCTCGTGTAGTTATGTAGATATTGCATCAGGAAGTTTTGCTTCAAGGGTCTATGGCAAAACCGAAACTATCAACTCGAGAAGGATGGCAAACGCTGGTGATCAGTTGCACGGCCATCGTTTGACGCAACATTTCTTTCGCGGTACCGCAAAACGTACGACTTGCTTAGTCTCAAGATGAGTTTCGATCAGTCAGGTAAGATGCTATGATGTTGGATATCTGCTCCACAGATATCCAACATCTGCAAAGCAAAGCAAAGATATCTAATATTCATCATCTGTAGCAAATATTAATAAATATGCATAATTTGTCCGACCTTGAAGCGAGTTTTAACGTGGCGTTTACAGCGCAGGATCAGAAAGAAAAAAATCACACGAGAAATAAGGCCCAAGAAATTGGTAGACTGGGGCTGACCTGTGTCAGCGCACCCTCTGTGTCTTTGTTTTAAAAAACAAATTGCTGTTCTTTCACCAGGGAGTACTAGCCCGAGATGCTGCGATGGGTGATGTCACAATAATTAGCCTTTAGCAATGTGTATTTTTATATTCTTCTAAACCTGGTTTTGTTGGCACCGGTATATATATTGAGTGAGAACGAAAATAAAGTTCGGTTTAGGTACCGCTGTGTCTGTGTATTCCTTCCTGTCCGCTGTCCTTTTGCGCTTTTTTAACATCATGAATCCCCAACTCGCCCAAGACTCCACCCTCGTCGCTGTCATCGGCCTTCCAAGATAGGTCAAACGCTCACTATGACGTCTTTAGTAGGATGAGTTCTGCTTTCATCGACGGAAATAAGAGCAAAAAGAGACTCTCAACCTTGACGGTATTAATTTAGGAACGTGATTACCGGGCTTCCACCGCACTTTTTACCCACTATTGAACTTGTCGTTCCCTACTAATATTCTCGGTTATGACGTCAGTGATAGGAACCATAAGAGGGCGCCACCGAAACATCTCGTCGCCAATAGTAAGAAAAGCACAACGCGTTCAGTACAGGCCCAATATGTACCGCATGTTTTCATTACAATAATATTGTAGAAACCTGCACGAGCTAGCAGTCGAAAATCTGGTGTGTAGCTGCCGACGTAAAGTATTCCGAACTGAACTTCGATTTAAGTTTCGGTGTCTACGGCCTTCCGAAATCTATTCGAGGAAGGGCGTCGACCCAAACACTTCTCAACTTGGAGTTTTTGGGGAACTGGTGAAAAGGCACATTCGGGTTGCGCAGGGGGTTGTTTGTGGCACAAGAAGGCGTACTCGGAATTGCACAATGATGCCGGTCCCTTTGGTTCAGTGCACTTCGGCACCACGACCCGCTTCAGGGAGCAGGGAGTCAATAAACGTCGTGCTCGAACGCCGAGGAGTACTTACAAACCACGGTCGCTAACACATAACATTAGCAGAAATCGTTCCCTTGGACGGCTGAAAACGCAGCAGAAAACCACGGGAAAAGAAGTGACAGTACAAACAAGAACTTCCTCGAGCACGAACATAACATTGAAGCATGAGGTTGCTCGACAAACGGTCAACCCGCTGAATGCCCACAGAGAAGCTGGTTGTATAATGTTAAATATCGGTTTTCGAGTGAATCGCGGTTTTTACCATTAGTGTAAAATTTTGGCAGTGCTCGTATTGAGCCTTTGTGAATCAATATTAGTAATTTATATTGTTTCATATTTTTACCACAAGCACCCTTTGAGAACCCCGTAAGGATACAGCGGTCTAGTAACATCATAAATGATTCGCCACCGGCAGCTATATTGACCATGTCACCATCCACGCGCTCACCGACCGCCACACGGCCCCGATAACAACGCTCATTTTCGCGAACCGGAGCAAGGCAGAACAAACGCCCCATGACCAAACCTCATGAAACAAGTGCGGCACAAGACGCCGCGATTAATGCGCACCAGTACGCGAAGCGAGTCGTGCCGGGAGCAAGCAAAAAAAAAAAAAAAAAAAGACGCAATGAATGTTTAGGGACTCGAGGGAGAGATAAGAACGTCTTGGATATGACGACGGAAAGCCCCGAAATATGCCCAGCGGCAAAGTAACCACGGCTCGGACGGCATCAAGAGACGTCCGACGTCCACACAACTGACGTCCACACGCTCTTTCATCACCTCACCTTTCTCAATATCTCTATGTATTTGCATCTTCAATCACGTGCTTTCAAAGTCTCGTGTGCGCATCAAATGCGAGCGCGATCTACACGTATTTTATTGCGTCTCGACTGTCATTCTTTGGCTGAACGCGGATGTCAAAATCGTGAAGAACTGGCGGCTGAAAAACCGTCAGTCATTTTGGAGCGAACTTGGTTCGGAGCCAACTTCCAAACCGAGTTTATCTGGGAATGTTAGGTATTGTGACAATACAATATAAACCTACGAAATCTCATTATATTCAAATAGAAAATCACGCTGATCACCATTAACACCCCTAAGCTCGGTCGATTCGCCCATTAGCGTTCTTCCATAATACAGGCCTTTCGTCTCGCAATCCCCTGTACTCCGGAATAATCCATGCATTGCACAGCGCTTTTGCTATGCTCGGTGGTGTCATCACTCTCGTGGAAAATACGAGTAATCGTTTGTCTGACTCGTTTTGTTGCCAATCAATGGGTGAATACACCACTACCTCGAAGGAGCGGGGAATAAAGTGGGTTGTACGCTCCTTGATTGAAAAATTCCAGAGACTATATGAAAGGTGTTTTGAATAAAATATGTGACCGCATTACTCCCGATTTCTTTGATAGTCGAAAAAAAAGGTCATTTTTGTTTTTCGCCATTTTGCGTATAAAATAACCGATACCTTCGGCCTCGCGTGGTCAAGCAAAACTCGCCCTTTAGATTCAAGAATAATTAGTTGAATTCTGCCTGCATGTCTCGTTTTCAACTCGCATTAGATAGTGTTCTTAGGGCTTTACAAATTTTATGTAAAAAAAACAGTGAAAGCTAGACCAATACCGTTTTTACATTTGATTTTTATGGCTAGAGGGACATGAAATAAAAGAGTAATTGTCACGATAACTCGAATAATTGAATAAATCTGTTTCTTAACTCCTTAAATATTGAAAATGAAGATATGATTCCAATCAAAACCTTTCCGAGTATCATCAAAAAACACAAATTAAGTTGTGACCGCTTGAAGCTGAGCTCCGTTCACCCTTGAGCTGAGACTCCAGCCAATGCCACAAGCACGCGAGAGCTCGAGGTCGCTTTTTTTGAAGCAAGCTAAATCACGCTTGTAGATTTGGCTGGAGTCTCAGCTTAAGGCTGAACAGAGTATAGTTTGTTTATTGCTTAAATAAGGTGCCAGCTGAACACAAAGGAAGGTTACGTACAGTGAGAGAGAAAAAAGAAAAGGCAAACACACCACTGTACTAGCAACTGTTTAATTAAGGTCATATGTTCTTGACCTATATTGCGTTTGACTTGATTTTTACCTTTATCTACATTGCATTTCACTTAAAAAGATATTACAAGGAAATTTCGGCGCTTGTTTCTTGGTCTATATGTGTTCAAAGAAGCCATATCACATCGACACACAAATATTTTGTTAAAAAAACATAAAGAAGAATTTTAAAACGAATTAAACGATTAGCAAAGAGCACCTGGTGGATGTCGTAGCGCCTCGCTTGTAATGCCCGTCTAGGAACCTTGACAGCTAGTGACGGTGAGTGTCTTGCCTCCGGCCATGACGAGAGAGGAGGGGACGGAGGAACTCCCTCTCCCGAGAATCTCTTTCGTGTGACCCAGAAATCCCGATTGTCCCACTTCAACATTATAGAAGATTAACCCGTCACTCAAAATTCGCACAAAAGCAGCCGCTTCGGTGACTGGAACGACTTGGACATCCTCTCGACGTCAGCCTCGCCGCAGCTTTGCTCGTCCCGAGACAAATTACGTCACGATTGCGGCAGATGTCACGTGCTCTCTGCTGGCTGCTCTCTGAGCGCTTGCCAAAGTGGGCCGTTTATAAGAAAAAACTGTGCGATTGTCATTTATAGATATTGTGGATCATAATAAACCTATTTTTGAACACGACGGGTATATATCAAATTTCGTTGAAGTATCTCTAACTAAAGGACGTCATCCTCCTCTTCTGCTCTTAATACAGCACTATCGCATCTTCTAATCGAACCATCTTTTTCCTCGTCTTTCATCTCTGCATCAAGGATTTGGCCCCTTCTCAGGTACATAACTTCCTTGTGGTGCAGCGCAATGGGAGGCGCACTCACACAATTGTCCGCCTTTGCGTCAATAGCGAGGGCCTCCAGGATTTCGCGAGAGAATCTGTTTTGCTTTCTTAGCAGGATGCTTATTCTATAAAACCCTGGCGCACTCTGGCACACACGATATTGGCCTGCTAGGTGCCCTGCAACTGTGATGGCACTCATCAAAGTTGCATGTTCCCTCGTGCGGTCGTTGATGAACCTTCCAGTCTGTCAAAAATACTATTGAAAACATGAGAGTGGGATATGGAATGGACGTTTTGCACACGCGCCAGATTACGGCCGCCATTTCTGACCTTCTATTGTCTCACCCAGATGCTGAGCAACTGAAGCGGGCTTTGACGAGCGTCCACAAAGGATAATGCTAAAAAGAAGCCCACACTAGAATCAAAAATGGCAATAACCTGCCCTGCTGCAATAATAAAGTGAAGTAAACATAATAAGGGGAAACAAAAACTGAAGGTCTGTTATTGCGGTGCCCGTGCTCAGCTGCAGCAAAGTGACTATACAACCTCCTTCTCACATTTAGTGTAGTTGGTCCTGTGAGATACGTTGCAAGTTTTTCTTGTTGACCTTCCTCTTTACGTTCCGGTACATAAAATAGACATAAAAAAGGACTATTTAGTCGTTAATTCTTTATAGAGCAGGTGGTTAGCCTGCGACAACATGGTGACATTACCCACTGTAGGTGAGAACTTTTAGCCGGTGCAGTGCAAGTGCCAGCCTGAGGTCTTTAACATGTATCACGCAGTAGTGATACACGATCGAAACGGTCAGGAGGGGGATCGAGCTCAGGATTCCTGAGTTCAACAAGGCCCATAAGGTACCGTTGGGTGCAGAGCGAGCACATCACTCGAGCTATAGGAGTAGAAGAGAGGAAAACATCCCTCAATTAGGTGAAATGTAATGTACATAAAGAAAAACATGAAGTAAAACGCAATATAGAAATAGAAAAAATCAAAGACGTTTACGAACCTTTGCAATGCCAAATTAGAGCGCAACTCTTGAGAAGGAGGGGAAAGTGCGCCCCTCCTGCTCCCCGTACTCTCCTCTCCTCCTCCTCCCTCTGCCCTCCTCCTTTCTTCCTCCCCTCCTCCTATCCTCCTCCTTACCTCCTTTGTACACTCCCCTCCACCCCCTCTGCACCCTCCCCTCCTCCTCCTGCGTACCCTCCCATCCTCCCCCTCCGTACCCTCTCATCCTCTTCCTCCCACATTTTCCCCGCTAAATTTAGCAGGAAAAATGACACCACGTGACGTCAACACCATTTAGTTTCCCGCTAAATTTAGCGGGGAAAATGACGTCACATGACTTCCTTTTATGTCACCCACGAACAAATTCAGTTTCTCTGCTAGTTCTAGCGGAAAAATTGACATCACGTGACCTTAACACCCATTCAATTGCCCGCTGAATTTATCGGGGAAGCTGAATTGGCGTTGAGATCATGTGACGTCAGTTTTACCGGTAATTCAGCGGGGAAACAGAATGCAGGGTGATGCATTATGGGACGTCACAGCTCTACACAACAATTCAGTTTCTTTGCTAAATTTAGCGGGGAATGGATTTGGTGCATACGTCTGGGACGTCTCATAATGCAACGCGCGCGGTTACGCCGACGGCGACGGCAACACCCCGAAACCGTGAACGAGCGCCTAAGAGATGAGGTCTAAAAATATGATATTAATTAAACAGTTTCCATTTCAGGGGTGTGTTTAGCTTTCTTATATGTCTATGTTTAACCGTCTTACATGTTAAGCTGGCACCATATATCAAATAAGTAAGTAAATTTAGAAATATTTGGGGCGCATGGAAATCGCGGTGGTTGGCTAAAGTTACCGCTCGTGCAACAGGTGCAAGGGTAGTGCGGCGAAAACGCGCCCGCGATGTTTTTAGAGCGCATCTCTTAGGCGCCCGTTTCCGGCTTGAGCGGCGTCGCCGTCGGCGTAACAGCGTGTTGCATTATGGGACGCTTCCCATAAAGACGTCACACGGGATGTCACGTGACGCACTCAACCCGGGGAAACCTTTCCACTAAATTTTACTCTCGTCATGTAACAGGTGTCTTCACGTCTGCCGTCAGGCGTGACGTCACGTGTGACGTCAGACGTGACCGTGTCTCCGTACCCTTTCCTCCTCCTCCTCAAGAGCTCCGCTCTAATTCGGTATTTCAGAGAATCGTAAACGTCTTTTATTTTTTCGTCTTTCATCCTCCGCGTTTTCAAACCAACAGAATTGCGTCAGTTCCACGTGTGGTGAATTAGCAAACAACCGCGGTTCCCATGGACACCAAATATTTCTAAAATTTAAATTATATTAGTGGCTTTAAGTGACGCTAAATAATTTCGGATGAAAACCATATGTTTATTTTCACTAAATAACAATTTAATGAACGACTTCATCTAATTATTTCACTCATTGTGAAGATTTTCTCCTATATTTTATTCCCTGGCCATACAACTTTCCTGCCATGAATGCATTATGTAGCCTTCACGGCTATTTAAACAGAAATATGTAAACCTAGGAAAAACTATTAAAGGGCCCTTACGCTTCAAGAATGTAACGCGATTACGTTATCGGGCCCGTTTGCAATGCTTTCTCATATAAACCTGTGGTCGTTCCCAAGCCGTGCAAGCGTGTGTGCGTGGCCTAGTCCGTGACGTCACGTGTGACGTCACGTAACATAACGCGTGAGCGTGGTGGTTTTTTGTTTCTTTTTTTATTCCAGCGAGAGGTTATATGGCGTGATGTCACACGTTGATGTGGCGTCATGAATGACCCTTTTGACCAATCAGGATTTTCCGGTCCCTGATTCAGATTGGACGTCCGCTTGAATAAACCGGAAACCCGCAACAGCCTTTGTTTTCTTTAAATATTGTATACGTTGTTCAGTTTTTTAGCCGGAAAAACAAAGCTTGTTTTTATGCGCATGACTCTATGTGCAATTTGTGCGAAACCTCAACGTTTGGTTGGCTGTATGAAACAAACTTTTCGTTGGCTGTATGAACTTGCCGCGGTGTTGGTTGCTTTATACAACATACGGCGTGTACCTCGGGGAAAATGTTTCATAGTTCATCAACTCGTCCCATTATTTTTTGGTGTAGAAACAACGTTGGAATAGCACTACGTGACAGAAGAAATGCGTTTTGACTCCAAATCATCTGTGCCAACGTAAAAGCTAGTATGGCGGCCTTATTACATTCTACCCTTTCGCGTGTTGCATTTTTTTTTCCTAACTTCATTTAGCACCAATTATACGAACAAACAATCCCATCCCCTACTTGTGGATATGAAGTGTTCATTCCGTTAAAGGGCCTTGGAGCCGTAATCCATAAGCAACCTTGATGGTTGAGGTTCCGCAAAGGTCAACACAGACACCGTTTTGAGAGTCTATATGTACGCGTTTAAGTTGTTTTTGTTTTAAGTCCATATTTTGTGCTTTTCCCTTCATCTAAGTCTTCTGCATCTATCCTCGTGTTTAGCTTCCAGGAGATTACATGAACCTATACCTTTTGTTCGACAAACCATGTTTGAAGCTTGGAGTTTGGGTTCGCTCACTTTTCTTTAATTAACGCAAGAGTAAACGGAAGAAGGGTGGAAACAGATACTTTTATAATAAAGCGTTGTATGCTTTAAGGTCACTGAAATTCTCGCAAAAATAGGCAACTGGGTGCATAAAATTCACGAAAATAAAGGCAGACAAATGCAAATGAGGAGAAAGTTAAAACCCATCCCTTAGGAGTTCGCTACAAAACACCGAAGAGACGACTTCACCAAAAACCGTGGGGCCGCATTCATGCTCAACTGTCTAAATTCAAAGTTAACGAATAAAACGAAATGAGTAAACAAAAAAGTGAGGAAACAACCAGGACTGACTTTCCCCGGGTGCTTGGGTGTCCGACCCATTGGAAAGGAGTGCGGATTTCAGTATACCCTTTACAAAAAAAACGTTGGTTAAATACCGCGTTATTGTCGAAGAAAAATCATTACTGCGGTCTTCGCGGCACAAGACCACGTCCCAGAAACCGTGCACGATGGGGTTGAAACCGAAAAAGAGCGATGCGCAAAAACCCCGAACCTCGCTACGTTTCGCTGTGTAGCCACGCTGCCCCTCGCCACGATAACGTGGTTATCGATGGAGCTTCTGTGTCGCTGCGATCGCCGCTAAGGCTTCCATGCAGCACGTCAGAAAAGAAGGAAAGTCTCTTAGTTCCTGGACCATTTTTGTTTTCTTTCTTTTGTTGTTTCACCTCATTCTCTCATGGGATTCTTTTTGCTTTGGTGCGTTTTTTTTTTTTTTTTTCGTTTCAGTTTCTGATTTTTTTCGTCTTCATTTCGTTACTCCTGGGAGTTGGATCCATAGATCCGTGAGACGAAGACGCTAGCAGAGCAACAGGGCTTTTCGCTGTGGTCCGATTTGGGGGTTTGGTACACTGCCGAATGATTCTTCCCCCTTTCGGTAAGCCCCCATGTCTAAGATATAAATCAACGGGCCTGGTCAAATGGCACATAATGAAAATCTGATTCTCCCTCCCAAGTTCAAACAGAAAATTGGATATCATTCTTCCATCGGTTTTTGAACATTCTGTTTTGTGTTCGGAGTAGGTGCTCTACAGTTAGGCGTGGAGATCCAAAAGCCTTGAGCTATGCAGTGATGGCGGTGACGTTCTCGCACCATGCTGGTGTCGTTCGAACATATTCTTGGCGAGAATAAACATACAAATATGATGGTGAGAAATGTATGCTTCGGAAGCTACTCGCTTCGGAGAAAGACATACTAATAAATTTTGATATGAAGTCAGCGCAAGAGACATATAAAGTTGTAATCTACTTTATCCTGTCTAGTTGCAGTCGTGAACCGAGACTATTCTTGTTTCCGATTCATGCATTGGTGCAAAACATTGCTGTGGCGCCTGCTTTAGGAAAAGCATACACCGCTGTATACTATGATGTTGTGTGAGGAGCATACATTCATATTATAGCCTCCTATGCAAAACCATTGCCCATTTGAAAACAATTGCTCTTCGAAAGTTTTGATTCACCAAACACCAAGCTCTACAAATCCTGTTCTTTTTTTTCTTTTTTTTTTTTTTTTTAGGGTCGCTTAGTTTGTAAAGACAGGTTGTTTATGTTGCAAGTGTCGGTATCGCGTTTTCCTTTACGCACACTTTCTGTACCTAGGCGGAAGAGAAGTGTGGCCCCTGCCTGTCGAAGACCTCCTGTTAGACACGGTTGGATAGGGGAAGAATGTGGTATGGATAAATCACAGACGTGTTCATTTATAATTTGGTCACATTTTCTAGGATTATCTTGCGTCTTGATGCTAACAGAAAGGTTGTGCGCATTGGAGGTAAGTCGGTATGCTTTTTCGTTTCCATGAAATCCGACATGAGCTGGAACCCACTGAAATCAAATTTAGAAACCGTCCGCTTCTAGTGATCTTGAAATTGATTTGGCCGCCATTGCTACTTGTGATATTTGTCGAGGCCTTTGAAACTGTTGATGTGCAGCACGAGAATCCTTTAGGAAAACATCTTCTTGTGGTGTCGATTTTCTTATCATATAAAGGGCTTCTAGAATTGCAGGCATTACAGCTGTTGTTGCTGACACAATCTTATCTAGTTGCCCACTTCATTCAAGCTGTGAAGTAGTCGCATATTAGGCGGAACTACTAATTCTTAGACTTCGATTTACTGATCCGTCCGTGTACATCTCCAGGAGGTTGGCGTATCTTTTCGAAATGCAGTTATTAGTTTTTAATCTTATGTCAGTTGAGTTGGCGCTGGATTGGTTGTGTACACCGGCAATGCGGTAGTTACATTTCGGGCAGTAGACGTTCCAGGGGGGAGTTGATAGTGAGTTGTCTTTGTCATGCAGTAAGTCTGGTGTTTTCCAAGGTGTTGGAGAGTTTGCGTAGAGATAAAAAAGCGCGACTGTTGCCTTGTTCGAAATTGCCGTAGGATGATCCTTCCTGCAGACATGGTAGCCAAACGAATATAATGAGAAAGAAAGCATTTAGTAGACATAAGTGGTAAAGTAAGAGCTCGGGCTTCTCGATCTACATTTTCGTCCTTCGTTGATTTTGGCACTCCTAAGTAATGACGTAGGCCTTGTCGATGTATGGGCTCTAGAGCTTGTGAATTTGTTGGCGATAATCTAATGAAAGGTAATAAATATAAAATACGCCTGACAATAAAGGATGAATGGAGGCGTATCATAGTGCTTGGCGAGTTTCCCCATGATCGTCTCGCCACTCTACAGACGACATTTCTTGCTGCCAGCGTTGATTTTATTATCTTGGTAGCGTGTGCATCCCATTTGAGGCGACGCTATAAAGAGTCAAATTAATTTACGTGCTTGGCCGGTTCTTTCCAGGAAAAAGGATGAAAGCATTTTTCTCTACTGAGAACTGCAGCCCACAGTCTTGTGCATAATTGCTTGCTCCCGTAATGGCTGCTCGGGCAGCGGTTCAAAGGCCATGATTTTAATGTGCTGACACCGATATGGAAATGTCATCTGCCTGCTTTGACATATTGATGCGGAGCCTGTACTTACGAAGAGATGTTCGTAACCCGGCCAAACGATGTTAAAAGGATTAACGAGAGTACTATTTTTGTTGTAGTCCTTGAGCACAGTTGCGAGATGTGCATAACGACGAACCTAGTCGAACTTTGAGCGTTCGATTGGTTTGAGTGACTTGTAGAAACGCCTGGACCTTTCCCGTGATGTCGATGGCTGGCAACATTTCAAGAACAATAGCTGGATGAACGTAAACATATGTATTTGTAATGTCAAATAATACCACTAGTGTTGTCTTGGTAACTCTGTTAAATTGAACTTAACAGATCAATGATGCCGTCTTGAGAAGAAAGCACACGCATGAATGCTCCCATCTGGTGTGGTAATAAGTGATTCATTTTAAGACAGGAGGTGAGGCGAGCGTGTATCATTCCTTCCATGAGCTTCATAACAGAAGACGTAAGTGACGTGGCTTGTTATTAAAATGGCGCGCCGCGTGGTTTTCCTGGCTTGTGGATTTGAATAACCCAAGCTGTTTGCCGATTTTCTAGAATATCAAATGCTTCCCATAAATAGTTAAAAAATTGTAGAAGCTCTTGTAGGCGTTCATTTTGGTGTGCTTTTCAGCACCTGGTTTGTTACCCCATCCGGTCCTGGGCCGATTTTTATATTACTCTCTTTTAAAACCGATATTAGTTCTTCAATCTGCAAGGCAGCACCTAACGAGAACAAGGAAGTCACAGCATCATACATCCAGACTGTTTTCTTTTCGATCAAACAAGTTTGGTCTGCAAATCGTTCTGCGTCCTACTGTAGACATGTGCCCACACAAAACGCCATCGATGCGTTTGATAAGTGCAGATCTCGTTTGCCCATGACAACATCAAGGATTCACTAAATTCGGGTGCAAGGTTAGTTTGCATCTGCTGATGGACAAATCTCGTTCAGGTGTATACGCTTTGTTTTCTTCGCATATCTTGTTGTAGCTGCATTAATTCTGTTTACATAGGTTTTTTTTAGCGCTGGAATATTTCCCTTGGAGTTTTAGTTGAGCCTGTCTTCATGCTGCACTAAGATCGAGCAACGTAAGATCCGGCTCTAGGTAGTGCTCTGGGAGCTTTATGTCGATGGTGGCCTGATTTGCACTGGTCAAGACTGATTGTAATATGGATTCTGGTGATGTTTCCATGTGTGTTCTAATTTAATCCAAGTGAGTAACATATCGGACGCGCTGTTTAGTTCCACGGAATCCATGCAGACTTATAAAATATCGGAGAATGTTCGCTTTTCATGACATCGGGGTTTCTCGTCCAATTTACGCATGGGTTTGAAGAATGAGCATTGATGTCGATGGCGCTATTCTATCAGGAGAAAAAAAAAAATGTCGGACTACCGTCATTCGCAACAACAAGATCGCACACTACAAAACATATTGCCAACGCCCGGCCACGCGTGTCACTTCCCAAAGGCTGTGGTGTGTATTCCAACCTCCGCAAAGTAAGATTGGGTCCTCACAGCGTTTGCAGATTTTTTACGACTTCAGAAACCTTCATTCTAATTTTTCTAACACAGACATATACGGTTGCACACACAAACTCCGTCCGGCCAACATGACACACGCTGCTACCAGTTTTACATCTTGGGTGCACAAATCGCTTGTGTCAATCTGGTGTTGTGAAAGAGTGTTTCAAATATAGAAAGCTGCACTCCCGTTAGGAAAACCGCTCATAGTTGGATTTTTGTAGGAAACATATCTAGGGATGCTGCCTTCCGCCCCCCCCCCCCCCCCCCCCCAAATTGGGAAGACCGGTCTCACTTAATGCAAATAGCAGAATATTGAAGTGTTATAAATAAATAAGAGCTCCGCATGACGACGTTGCACGCCGGCCCAGTTTCACTGAATGAGAATTCGCATATTCTGTCGTTTCTTTTTTGTTTTTCTTTTTTGTTTGGCTTTTGGTTGCGGCTGACACTTCGAAGTGTCAACCATGGCTCTGGTCGAAGTTTTGTGTCATTTCTGTAATGAATGGTTAGACGAACATGATTCCTTGTAATATGTTCTTGAAATCACCAGACGGCAGGTTGGCAATGAACTTTGTAAAACAGAAAATATTAAACTCACTAAATCCCCAACTTTTGAATTTCTAATGAGGTTCTGTTCCTGTGACGATGTCGCCTTATGATCTCTTTACTGCAGTATCAGTCTTTGACGTGGTTGTTGTGTCGGCATTCGTTTTCTTTTGAGTAATGTGCTGCCACTTCCTTTCCTTCTTCGGGAAAGGTCTGATTTTTTTCATCTTTTGTTTCAGCAGCTTTGGTTTTCTTCTTTTTGGCATCGTCATTCGGGGCCTTAACCCTTGGGTTCATCTCCGCGGTTCTACTGCATATTGGCTTGTGGCATTTAAGGGTGGTGCATCACGTTCCCCCTCGGTGCAATGCGCATTTTTTGAAAATTTGCGTGGCTTTGATAATTACCATCTTCTTGGCTTGAGCTTGAAGTCGAGTTTTACAGTTCACATAACCGACTGGATGGTCTCGGCCGCAGTTCGCGCATTTGACAGGTGATTTTCCATTGCAGTTGTTGGTGGCATGTGTTCCTCAGCATTTCTTGCCGGTCGTGGTGAAACTCCACTATTTCGCCACATGGCCCAAACCTTGGCAGTTGAAGCATCTTGGGGCGCTTCGACGGAGTCAGTCATTTCATGTCGCGTGAAGCCAAGATTGACCTTGGCAGGGCGTTCTGTGTTAGGGCGAAACGTGATCACCACTCTATCTGTTGGCCGAACTGTGTCGCCTGGTTTGTCATTGCGTTGGTACAGACGACGTGCTGCAATGACTCCTACTGGTTCAAGGAAGGCAGTCAACTCTAAGCTTGAGTGCAAACCAGGCACTCCTTTGATCAGCCCGTTATTTTGCACATACGCTTTTGGGATGATGTCGAGAATTGGAATCTCTCCCAGGGAACGCATCTTCAGGAGACTTTTAACCGTCGCCGGCTTTGCCACGTTGAGGAGTAGTCATCCCCTGGCTGTAAATCAAAGGCGTACGAAGGGTGCGCCTGCAGCTGCCTTGACTTAGTCATTTTGCTTGAGCAGGATTCGCTGCTGTAATCGGCTTCCTTTTTGCGGTGGAGTCAATTACAGCACGAGTATTCCTATTGTCTTTTTACGGCGATGTTCGACTAGGATGAATCCTTTGTCGTTTCCCTCTGCCTGGGATGCCTCCATTCAATTGCAGCTGTTGAAGTGATGTTTGGCTGGTGTGGACTCTTGTGGTGTGGACTCGTCGGTTCTGTCAAATCGTCTCTTAACAGGCGCGTGGGGTCGCTGACGTGGCGGGATAAATGTGTAAGCTTGGTCTTTCCCAGGGTCTCTTCAGTTAGAACCACGGGCTCGATGGCGTCCGTTGGGTCAGCCTCCATCGAGGCAATAGATGGCAGCGTTGGTACCCAGCGTTCCCCGGTATCCGATGTTCTCCAAGAAGTAGAGTCTAGTTCAGAGAGCGTGACCCCAGAAGTGGTGAAAACCGTCAGTGCGGTTTGAAAACGTCCCAAAAACCCAGCAGCGGTTTGAACACATAAACGGGGTGGGTGACATTTCTTCCACCTCTCGGCCGGCTTGCTAGAACAGCGTCTCAGCTGAGACCGGGTAAAAGAAAGCATTGCGACGGGTGTGGTGCGTGAGCGTCTGGAGACACGGCGTGAGTCCCGCTCAGCTCGTGCGCTAGCTTTGGCAGTGCTTTCTTTCCCCCAGTCTCAGCTGAAACGCTTGCTGCGTTCGATTTACCTACACCTCCTGCACGGGTGCAGACAAGTGTAGGGCTGTGTACTTCCGGTCGTATCTGGATACACCAATGAGGTAAAGGTGCTTAGAGCGATAATCTACTATCCCGTTTACCAGGAAAAAGTGACCCTCACTTGGTCCGCCATGTTGTACAATGTTGACCACTAAACACGTGACCGTACCGAATCCTGTGGTTTTTACGCAAAACTGAGCCGAAATTTGTATTGCGATCGCTGTAAGGAACATGATAAACTATGTCAACCCCTAGAGATCAGTGTCTAGCTCCGATAAAAACCACAAAGACGCCGCAGAGCCTTTTATGCTCAGAACGTTTGGCCTTCTTATGAACATTTTGAAAGCCTGGCGACCACAGCATCGTAGTCTGACAACCTAGGTACGACTACTTCCGTCCGCCATTGTGGGGCTCTGACTCATAGGAGCTCTATGCGATTTCTCCGGAATAAAGAAGGCAAACAAGTGACGCCATTTTGTGTTATCGCGAAATCCGCTGGTTCTAGTGCGCAACAAGCTCCACCTATTGGCCAAACTCTCTCAGTATAAACGGCTCTGTACAGCGCCGCGGCTGAGGATATCTAGCGGAGGCATTGCGAAACTGCTCGAGTATTTTGCCGTAAAAGCACATTTTGTACTTAAAACAAACGAAACATAACTCATCTCGTCGGTACAGTAAGTAAACATCAATAAGCAATTATTTTGCGCAGTACTTCATTAATATCTAGACGTAAGACTATAAGATCGCGTGCCTAGTGGTGAAAAATGTGCAACATGGCGGCGGCCGATTGGGGGTCACTTTCAACTGCCAGTTTTTTGCTCTAAGCCTACTTCATTGGAATACACATACCGGAAGTACATCGCCCCACACTTTTCTGCACCGGTTGGCACCGGTGAAAGAGGTACTGGTAAATCGAACGCAGCTGCTGTTCCTAGCAAGCCGGACCTAGCTGCTTATCATTAGTTGCAAATGGCAAGGGTAAGGGTTGGTGTAAAGTGCAAAGGGGAAGCTTGGAGTCGTTGCACTATTAAACCAACAGCATGAAAGTTGATCGTCTGACATTTTTCTTGTTTCAATAAATGAAATAAGAGTTAGTCAAAAGAAAGACGATCTAGAGAGTGTTCTGCCCATGTTCGAGCCGTGTATAGAGAGAGTTTTGTCAATGGGAGGCGCGGTCAGAGCCAGGGCGTGCACGAGACGCAGAAAGTGGGCTTGACAGGCTCTCTTAGCCAACCAGAAGCCTAAAAGAATTCCCTAGCGGTGGTAGCGAGAAACTGTTTTGGTCAAAGGTTTCAATATGGTTTTAATAAGGTTTATATGGTTTCAATAAGCGCGTAAGAGTGAAATGTGGTAAACACCCTTCATGGTTGAAAATAGGGTGCACGTGATGTTTCGATCATGACCATGCAGAAAGATGTAAGAAACGAACGTGCCGCTCAACTCTTGTTTGCTCGGACAGAGTGTGACCACTCGGACGGCAGATTTCCGGCCCTCGGTGCTTGGCGTACGGATTGTGTTGATCGTTCCGCTAATCGCACTCTTACACCATGATTTTGGATGACCGTGATTGAAACGTCACGTGCACCATATTTTCAGTGAGCGAGAGTTGCTCCGACGCACTTATTAAGTTTGTTTCTCGCGACCACCGCCAGGGTATTATTTCCGGCTTCTGATTGGCCACATTCATTTCTGTGAAAGCGCCCTGGAACACGCCCAACCTGCTTTCGGCCAATGGCGCCTCCTGATTTGTGTCCTATACTTCCCAGCGAATGGCCAATTAAACTTTACATATACGGCTCTGGCCCATGTGCAACGCTTTTAATTGCGCACTTCACAAGAAAGGTTTTTATTAGATCCTTTTCCTGAGCCTCAAATTCGAGCCACAATGACTGGATGTTTGTTGCCTTACCGTGAGGCCCAGTCACTGCGTTTCAGACATAATACTCTCCGTCAGTTGTTTACTGCTAACATTAAAACTGAGAGTCTCAAATCCCTGCACGATGGCGGACAAAACAGAACCGGCGCGGTTGGAAAGCTGGAACCTTAAAAAAAATGTCTGTTTGTTTTTCTTCTAGTGAAGGGAAGCAAATTCCTCTTCTTTGTCGCTATTATATGTCTTTCAATATTATACCTTACCTGGTATCGAATCGTAGCGGGCAGCATTGAATTGCTTAAATATAGATACGTTGTGATGTCGTAAACTTTCTCGTGACCCTTGTAACGCGCTTTTCGCTTTTTTCACCGCAAGACAAACTGTGTTCTGCCTCGTTCTTGCAGTAAAACACTGTTTCTGGTTCTTACAATCAGCGCCACTTTTCCTGAACTTTTCAACCTCAAATTTCAGTCACCTTTAAAAAGAAAGTGCCAGTGCGCGTCCTCTGCTACAACATAAGTAATTTTATATTCAGGACAATTAGTATGCCTTAAAAAGTTATAATCATGGAAAGTGATTTTATCAGAACGAGTCAAGCTCTAATTAAAGAATCGTTGTTTAAATATCTGTCTTCTTATCTGAAACCGGTTTCTTGGGTAGAGTGTCGAGCTTCAAAGTAGTTACATGATTTAAAATTCGTTTAAACAAATTTGGATATGAATACAATGAAACCATCTTTACAGAGAACCAGAAGATGTGGGGTTCTGCCGGGCACTGGTTAGTATATTAGTAGGGATATGAAGGGAAGGAGATATGCCAAAGTAAAGGTGCGGAACGACGTTTCGACCAAACGGTCTTCATATTACTAAAAAAGGAGATGACAGATCAAAATATATATACATAGCATACACAAAAGGCGAAGGGAACACATGACAGATGTGACGTCATGAAGTCAGAGAGAGAGAAGGAAAAGCCGTCAAGTAAGGTGCAAGAAGTCTGAAGTCAACAAGTGGAAGAATGCGGTCGGGGAGAAGCTTAGAGCGCCCTCGTGGCCACACAAATTATAAAAAAACTAAAAAAAGTAGAGATAAGAGAGCGGTAAAGGTGGAATGTCTAATAGCCTTAAGTTTTTAGTTTAAACCGGAAGGGAATTCTGTCTTTAGGTTAAAGCTTAATGTTTTCTTCTTTTTTGCGTGAGGTGGTTGTGTAGAAGCCTGATTTGACAACGCATAGTCACATATTGAGTTCGGAATGATTTGTGGAGGAGAAGTGTTTAGATACGTGTGGAGAGAGGTCATGTCTAAGTTGCCTTGTTTTTTCTAGTGTGAAGAGACTGCGGTGTTCTCGGAAGCCTTTGTGGAGTCGGTGGTCAGTTTCGCCGATATGTAATAAGGTCGGGCAGAGTGTGCAGGAAATAATATATATCAGATTAGAAGATTCGCCGGTGTGATAGTCAGGGATCGTCATTAACAGGTTGGGAGGAGGGCCGGTGTGTTTGCACGTACGGCATTTTGAGGCACCGCACGGTGGTGTACCGGGATCAAAATCGGAGGTTTTGTGGGCCGGTTGCTGCGTGCTAGAAGGGATCATAAGTTTTGGGCTGTCGACAATAAGCTGGGGAGGATACTTTAGAAATAACTTTAGAGTCTACCAGGTGGGAAGTGGCGTCCATAATCAGTTTGCCGAGCCTACGTATGGAGCGATGGAATGTGAAGGTGAGGAGGTTGCACGGTGGTTTAGTTCTTGGTTGGGGAAATAGGGCGTCGCGCCGCAAAATGTTAGACACGCGGCTGCTCGCATTGCGCAGAAGGCCAAGTGCGTAATCACGTTCAATGAAAAAAGTGGTCATCGTCTTAAGCTGATGACGGAAATCGATTTTGTCGCTGCAAATCCTACGGAGGCGGAGAAATGATGACAAGGGAATAGAGTTGATTTGGGATCTAGGATGGTTCGAGGAATAGGGAAGGTAGCTATGGCTGTCAGTGGGTTTATAATGCACAGTGGTGTGGAACGTGTGCCCGCCACTAGTTATCTTTAAGTCTAGAAAGCTGACAGAGGATTTCGATATCATTGAGGTAAACTTGAGGGAGGCGTGGGCGTTACAGTGTGCATTGGCGGAGCGGTCAACTATAGGAGGGGGGCCAAAACCAAGGATGTCATCAATATAACGAGCGTAGAATGGTGGGGCCGGGTGTG
This sequence comes from Ixodes scapularis, assembly GCF_016920785.2. NCBI lineage: Eukaryota > Metazoa > Arthropoda > Arachnida > Ixodida > Ixodidae > Ixodes > Ixodes scapularis. The sequence continues at coordinate 32,650,569 of NW_024609837.1, forward strand.
GAAGAGAATTAAAGAACTAGTGCTCGACGTAACCGACAAAGAGGTTGGCGAACGAGGGACCCAATATTGTGGGCATGCTGCACCACATTTATGGCGATAGAAAGAGTTTTCGAATAGGAAAATAGTTAGTGTTAGGACGAGTCCGGCAAGGCGGATTACGGCGTGACACGAGGTTTTTTGAGAGAGGCGCTGATCAGGAAAATGTGAGAGAGCCTGTACTCCTTCGGCGTGAGGGATTACCACGCAGAAAGAAGTGATGTCCATTGTGGAGAGGGTAGTGTTGGGGGTCGGGGCCCGAATAGACAGGCGTTGGAGGATGTCTGTTGTGTTTTTAACGTAACTGGGAAGGTTTTCTACAATAGGCTGAAGGACCGAATCGACAAAAGCTGGAATGAAGTAAGAGGGGCAGGATACGGCGGACGCAATAGGTGGGCCAGGGGATCCAGCTTTGCGAATTTTGGGAAGGAGGTAGAATGAGGCGGCGTGGGGATGACGAACGATTCCTCTAGCATAAAATAAAACAAATTAGATCTAATGCCAGAACGCTGTGCGAGAAAACCAAAAACGCGTGAAGGAAATTCTTTAAAATTTTACCACAATTAAGTGAAGTTCCTCCCTCCCCCCCCCCCCCCAAAAAAAAAACGACAAAAAAACTGCTGGCGTTGGACTTCTAATATTTTTTTTGCTGAGTTCCTATATTTACCAGGAGCATGCTCTTAAATGTCTTTGCTGCTTTATGATGTGAAACTTTGTTACGACAATTCAAAATTAAAAAAGCACTTTTTGTATAAATATTAAAAAGCTGAGTGCGCTAATTAAAAAAGAAACGTTAGTACAAAACCGAACGAGCAGTTTATATATTCATAAAAAAAAAAACGCGACTTCAATGCATAACAAAACACTTGGAATACGTAAAGGTATATCTTTGAAACTATCAAAACTTGCACTTTTTGTTTTTTCATCGCGCGTTAAGTGCTGAAAAATTAATGCCACATTCTGCACTCAGACAGTGGTGATGAACAAGCCATTTATTTGCAAAAAGAACGAAAAGCGTGGCACGCACACAGACGCGACATTTGCACCGCAAAGAGGAGCCTTAGCACCACCCCACCCGGTATTATGGTCGAGGCCGCGGGACCGTCGCCTCAACATGACAATGTCATGCCATGGTGTCAGCTGACCCCGGGTAACAGTTGACGTGACGCGCGACCTGACATCAGAGTCCTGTCGAGCGGCATGACATCAGTGCAGAATCTTGTGGCGCAGTACCGAAAGTGGTCGGATTTGGCGAGCAGCGCGGCCGACGGCGCGAAACCCGCGAAATGTCTCGCAGTAAAAAACATCACGCACTTGTGTAAATTACTGACCTGTGGAATCAACTGCAAAGTCAGCTATTGTTCGGCATATCTACTGTAGGCGTACACTCCTATTCCCATAAATTGTGATCAGGTTTCCGGACCTCGAGTCGCGTCGGCTTCTTCAGCAAAGACGTCGAGACGCGCGGCATTCCGAGAACGAGACAAACAGCAAGTTCCGAACCGCTAGTCGGGGAATGCATGCGACCGTGCCGACGTAAGCGCTTCCCTTTGGCGACCGGGGAATCGTTTAATCGGCGCCCGGAGGCACGCAAAAGAAGCAGCGTTTCCGAGGCAACGAACGCCACAGCGTCTAACTCGGGGCACGTATAGAATCCGGGCAGCTCGCGGCAGTTGCGCTAATTAACTCGATGCGTCCGGAAACGCGACTCTCTTCGCTTTTGTCACCATTTATTTTCCGTCTCACCTTAAAAAGGCACTGACACATCAAAATCATATTTTTTTTTATTATCCGAAACGATTGAAAATGATGCCGGGACATTACCCTCAAAATTTGAAATTTGGGAATTCAGTATTTGTGAAGTAAAAAAACGATTTCCAAATGCCGAATTCGAAGTTCCCGCGCGATCGGTGCCGGTGCCTTGACGTCAAATATTGCGGAGTCCTGAGAGTCCACTTTCTTTCACCACTCCCTGCTGTTGCCACGGCGACCCAAAGCGAGGTTAAAAGGAGCGAGCGCCGGCATTGTGGCGGACCGGTTTTGAGCGGTGTCGCCTGTTTTCCGTTGGGGGATACAAATCCAGGAGACGGCACCACAACGAACTCCCGATTTTTGGTATTTCAAAACGAAAAGCCGTAGTGCGTTCGCGATTGCGTTAAAAAACATGTTTTAGGATTGCCGTTATTAAATGTTATAAGGATGTCGCCTACAAAGCTTCTAAATTTCATGATTCTTGACGTCACGATTCAAAAGAAGCGAGGAGGCGAGAGGCGGGAGAATCAAACGCCAAAAATAAAAAGGCGCGCGCGCGCGCAGGAAAATTTTTTTTCGCGATGCGTTTTTTTTTTTTTGTGTCGATGACTGCAACTTGCATCGTTTTAGACAATAAAAATAAATACGACCTTTGGGGTGTCAGTCTTTAAAACTAATCGCAGTAGGCGCTACGATCCTATGGGGTCAATGAAGCAGCGCCAAAAAGAGTATGCGGGGCGCAAGTTGGTCCGATTTATGCCCTGGGGTTGCGATGAGAACGTCGATCTCTTATTGGCAGATAGAAAAAAAATGGTAGATAGACCTTGAGGCATCTAGCATTGAGGTCTACCCACTATCCTTTCAATCAAAGCAAGTCAGAGATCGGCGTCGTTTTGACATCACCGAAACTCCTGCACACGTGGCAACGGGAACCGGCTGACGGGGACCCTTCGCAGCAGCTACGTTTCAGTGTTAAGTGGGTAATCCGAAGAGCACCCAGGGGTGTTCGGGTTCGTAGGCAGGCCGTTGAGCGGGACAGAAACAGTCGCCCTTATCAAAAGGTCAAGTTGGCCCGAAATGTCGGGATCTTTGCTTCTATTAAAGCGTGGTTAGAGTTCCAAGTTTAAGTTATAAATCATTCCTTACCAGACCGATGTCCGTCAAAAATGTTTACATTTAAGGCTCTCCGCATTGAAAAAGGTGCTCATCGTCCTTGTTCGTTAGTATGAAGCGAGAGTGGCGCGCTCATCCCCGTAGCGCCGTCTTTCCTGCACGGCGTTTGGAGTCTGCTCATCACGTGACTGAATTCGGCGAATAGCGGCGCCTCGCGTTCGACGCGCGCGGCGCGCTAAAAGGCCGGGGAATGTACGCCCGTAGAGCGCGTACCGTCTACCTTCCTGCACTGCATTTGAGTCTGCTCCTCACGTGATCGGATCTCGGCGAATAGCGGCGCGGCGGCACATGGCAAACGGACGCGCCACTTTGGCTCCCGTAGGGAGCCTATTCAGGAACTCTAGTTTCCATCGTATCGGAGCGTCTGCTGCGGTCGGACTTAAAGGATAAACGGACTATACCTCGCACTTACGTGGTCTCCGATATTTGAGAAAAACAGTTTGTCTCCGCTGAATTAGAGAAAACAAGAAACGCCGTGTTTGCGAAATGCAGCAGCAACGGCGGGAAGGACGAGTTATGCCCCCAGTGTTCCAAGGACGCGGAGAAACGTTCAAGAGCGCAGTAATAAAGTTACATAAGAACGGCGTTCCCGCCAAGGGCTGCCGAGTGCATCAGCTGAGCATCTCTCGCTGCAGAAACCACTCTCGACTGGAAAAAGAAGGCTCGTTGAGGCGGTGCACTCTTCTAATGCTCGCCGCGCTACTCCAAGGTATACGCCGACTGTAGAAGCGGCAGTAGCAGTAAACGAGACTGGCGTGTCTGTAATGCGAGTGCGTGTACATGCTGGAAGTGGAAGCAAGCATTTCAATATGTCAAAACAAAATATGTTCTCGGTTTTGGGTTTTAGGGCGCAAGAAAAACAAAACAACATATGAAGCTGGAAATAAAAAGTACGCTCGGTAGCATAAAATATGTGAGGTGAAGAGATCTTTGGTGTATTGGGCGTTTTTTTTCTTCTTTTCACGCGGAGTGCCTTTATAAAAACCCTTCTCGTTCAAATAAATGTAATATTGTGGCCTTCCTTGACATAAACTGGATTTGATTCTCTAAAAACTTGGCCCACATCAAAATGCTTACGAATTTATCTGGGGTGCCGACTATATATATATATATATATATATCATTGAAGAAATAAAGTTCAGTAAGGTGTCTGATGCGATCGATATTGCACTATTTACTAAGATGGGGTGGAAGAAATAATGAATGGTGTAATAAACCTCAACAAGTACCGCGTGCATTATAAATGCCACGAAGGAAGCATATACATTGAAGTCTGCGTCTTAAATTCAACTTATTATTCCTCACTTCTGCTCATTAAAACGGTAATGTTAGAATACAAAATATATATTGCCGCCACATAATCGAGAAGATAGCTTCTCGATCATGCACGCGGCATTGGTAAGAGTACACGCGAATCTTCTAGATGAACAGAGGAGCAATCACCTCGATCATGTACGCGGCAATATTAAGGAATATAATAAAACCCGTATCACAGGTTTTGAAGAGCAAGTGCTCTGGGAAACAATTGGCTCATAAAGGACGCAAAAGTTTCACTTCGTAGTGGAGCTTCGGTCGAATTACTAAACATATACAGATTTGCTTAAATCAAGAGGAGAAAATCCTACTTTATGAGTCGAATAAATAGAGATTATAAAAGTACATTAGCAACAAAATATGAAATGTTTATGTTATGCGCGAATTGATACGAAGACAGTTTTATTTGTAGAAAGATATAAACAGAACGAAATGTAAAAAATAAAGTAGGAGTCTTGGAAAGAAGGATAATTTCACGTATTAAGTACGCTTTCGTTTTTTAACGTAGAAGTTTGGGCTAGTTGGTAAGTAGACATGATAAAAACAAAACAGCGCAAAAACATACACGAAGTAGAAGAAGCCACAGGACACAGTGCTGTTTTGTTTGGTTGAGTTATATCAGCCATCTTGAGGTGCAAACTTATATGATATGGAAGTCCTCTTACACTAACGCTTTTCCAGTTCTGTCACACATTTTGCTGCATAAAACGCAGTCATCTGCAAGAATATGAATCGAGGAGGAAAAACGCTATGGCGTACGCTTGTCGTACACCGAGAAGTTGGGGTTCAAAATCGTGAAGTGGTTTAATCTACCCAATCTTGCGTATGCATAATATAAGTAGCTACGCAGCTGGAGCTACTAATTAGACAACCAATGATCCGATGTCTTAGTCTCAACCATTACAACACATCGAACGAGTTGTCCATGTTCATGCATTCATTGAAATCTACGTTCCACCTTCATGTGACAGAAATCAGAAAGTTATTGAGTTTTTTCACACAAGTTTAACATGCGGCTATACACGATATAACATTTTTCGTGGAAGAGCTTTTTTCTATATCGCCGAGTAAGCTCTACATTGAGCCAACTACTTGCAAAGCCTAAGTTTATTTTTTTCGTTTCGAGGTGGTTGGAATCGGCCTAGATTCCTTATTGTTGAATCATTTATCACAGCTTTTCTTTTTTTTTTCATAAGCGTGCCTTTGTTGTTTTTATCATGTGTTTCAACCTATTTAAGCAATGGTAGTTCCAGATTCCAACAATTCATTATATGTTTAACGTGTCTGCTGAATGGAATAACGCAAAACAGTGACACCTTATCCAACTAGCTTTCGACGCAATAGACACTCTCCCTCTATAAACCAGTCACTCTGTTGTGCTTTGTGCAATCCCCTAAATGGATACCTTGCGTAAGAAAAACATTACCAGCATCCGCCATCTGTGTAGCTAGAAAAATAAAAACGCGTCACAGCTTATAAAAAGGAAGAAATCTAAAACCTCCAGCAAGAGGAGGGAAGAAACATTAATCTAAAGGATAAGACGGTGGTAGCTGTACCCCAGTCATTTTCGCCAAGGAGCTTCGATGACCTTCTTGTGTCTCGTCGGCATGGACATATTGGACAGTAGATATCGACCACACTTAATACAATATCATAAATGGGCCCAGCGAATATTATTTTTTTCATCGCACTTAAGTCTGCGAATCGATGTGTAACAATGTGACAACGTCCAACCCATAGTTTGGCCGGGACGAAGGACAAACCATATTACTGGGGAAAGCAAGGAAAACAAATACTGATGGAGTCTGCGGTCATCGTGACGACGATGGAAGCTAAATGGTATTTATTTAGACCTTTTTTTTCTCCCCTTCAGAAAAGTGGGAAGCATCTCAATAAACATTTCAGCATCTTATGTACGTCCACCGGGAACATCGAAGCAGATCTCGTTTTGGGGAGAAAAAAAAGGGTCAGACTTAGAAAAGGACGGGAAAATGATTGCGGTTGGCTTAGAGAAAATTGGGGAAATACTCAACAATCTGTACCAACGAAAAGAATAAAAAAAAGACTACCGAAAGAGCCAAGATATTTGCTAGCTTAGGGCACCGGGTACCGCAAGAAGACCACTTTCATCGGTGATCCCGCAGAGAAGTCGCTGGCTGCGTCGTAGCGCGAACACTTGAGGAGAGTACTGTAACACCCTTTAGATCAACTATACTTACTGGTCCGGAAACTTGGTCGCTTTCCGCCCGAGTAAGCTTTCGCACCACAAGCGGTGATGATCAAAGCGAGAGTAAAAAAAGATGTGAAGGATAATTACTAGTTAAAATAAAAAAGTAGAACTCTTTTTCATGTAATCTTTAAAATCAAACTTTGTGTCACTCTGAGTCCAAACACAGCAAATGTTACGAAACGATGAAACAAACTAAGTAGCGGCGCCAGAAGTGTATAGACCGATCTCACCAAGCGTTCGACGCATGCGCGAGGCAGCCATAACTTTAGTTCACAGGGGGCAATTGGCAGTGCACGGGACTGCTTGTGCACTGCACGCGCAGAGCTCCAGCGGGGTTGTCGCACGCGCAGAAAGACTAAAGTTCCCTCGATGCATTGTTGCAGCGGTGGCGTAGTCAAACTGGCTGGTGAGATCGGTCTACTGTCACGGTCCTTATCAACGTTAAGCGGTTGCCATTGATCTATATTGTAGTAGGCTGGATCGCGGATCGGGAGCCCGTCGGTGTCGCCACCGGCGGCCATTGCTTGACACCAGGCAATACACGCAAGTCTATGGGAGAAACGCACAAAAGTAAGAATATTGAAGCATGTACGCTGTGCTCGGAGGCGAATATTTTATGGTGTGCTGCGATCCTTCTGTCGGGTGTTTGGAGATCGAATCGGTATTTGTCAAACGTTTGAACGCCGATTAAAAAAATCAGACGTACTGGAGCACCTACGGCTGAACTCGCAAGCTTGCGCTCGTAGTGGAGTTAACAAGGCAACTTGCTGTCAAGTAGACCATCCTCGGGTAAGCCCAGAAGTTGATGAATAACAAAGAAGTTCCATTTCGACAGCGGCTTTCCGCGAGTGAGCGAATTCCGCGTAGCAGATTCGTCGAGCTTGTCGTCTGCTAAACCCAACTCAACGAAACCGCCACCGACTTCGCGGTAACTCTAGGTAACTCTCGCCTCATTGAGCTGCATTACAGCGGAGTCACCCTCAATCACAAAATATTTATTTATAACTGCGAGGGCTGAGATTTTTAATCTTTGTACGCCAGCTATTTGACGGGCTTATCGAAAAGCATCCAAAAAGTTTCAGTGCCGACGACGGCTTAGAAACGCAGGAAACGGCACCTTTTCTCGTTCTTCCCATAGAGTCCCATGCATTGGCTGGTGTCAATCAATGTCCGCCGGTGGCGACACTCGGCCCCAGCTGCCGAGGCCGCGGTCCACGATCCAGCCTACTATAATAAAGATCAGTAGCGGTTGCTCTCGCCGAAACAAAAATCACTAACTGTGGATGCGATGCGATGCTGATATTTTCATTTTCTTCTGCGCGTGGTTGGTTTATCTGGTGGTAGAACTCACAAAGACAACTAGCGCCATAACGATACGGTTTTGTCGCTGTTTGATTGGCCTCCTTGGATCGCATCGTCGGCTGTGGTTGTCGATAATATATCAGACAAAACTGTAGAAAGGGGCATATAAATCAAGTTTCCTTCCCCTTCTGAGGGTTTAAACATCAGGAATAATACGCACCTTGTCGCCTGCAAGTTGGCCATTTTTCCACGTGTACAACATCACGAGCAAGGTTAGTGCTAAATTAAAATCAGCTGTTGCATTCACTGGCGGCCATAGGCTGCGTTTACATGGGTTCAACCGTAGTGCTTCGAATTGATTTTTTTTTTTATTGGTAGACGATTGCAAGAAGACAAAAAAAGTGTGAAGACAAAGTGCGCGTTATTCGTCCCTATTCGATTCGATGCGCTATGATCACATTCATGTAAAGCCAGCCATAGATGAGCTCGCTGCTGCTGAGCACGTGTTGACGGAAAGCTTAACAACGCTTCCAACGTGCACATTGCACACTATTAATTGAGATTATTCTTTTGGGAGACAGTAAATAAGAACTCAACCCGATCATGCGATGTGAGCAGTCAATTCCAATATGGCGTCCAGTGAATACCACCATTAAAAATTAATTGCCTCAAAACGATTTTTTTTAGTCAAGCTGAGTTTTTTGCTCCAAGGAATTATTGACAGCTTGTGCGACTGTTGCTACTGCACCCTCGGCAACCGCAGGAACGTTGCCGCAATCCACCCCTTCCGCCGTTCCTTGTCTCAACGTTGGGAAGGAAACCGGAAAAGGCTCACGGTTGGGGTGTCGTCGTTGTTGTGGCAGTCCTTGGCGCAGCAGTGCCGGTGCGTCTTCTTTTTCTTCGGGCGGTTAATTTTGAAGTTGTCGGGAGGCTTTTTTTTTAACCGTTAACATGAAACGTTTACAGCGTTGCGAAAGGCGGAACCTAGATGAAACAAACTGGCCATCATATTAAACGCTGCCCGCTAGGTGGCGCGATAGTCAAGCAGTCGGCTCTATGCCGGGTGTGCGAGATTGGAAGCGAAACCGCGGAGCACTTCATAGTCCATTGTGGCGGAATCCAACCAACTGCCACTTCTCCCACCGAAGAGGCGAACCGACTACACGGAGGTCCTGGATGAAAAAAGAATAAAACAACTAAAACAGGGACAACACAACCACATCTATGAAAGATGTGGTTGTCCCTGTTTTAATTGTTTTATTCTTTCTTCATCCACGACTTAAATCAACACGCTCTTCTACCAAGCATAGACGGAGGTGTTCCGTCTCTAGCGAAAGCGCTGGGCTTTTCGACAGCAAGCGAGAGAGCCAATAACACTGAGGCTTTTTGGGAGACCATCGAGCAGACGAAAAGACGACTAGAGGATTGGTGGCATCAAATACAACACAGGGCAAGCTGAATTCACCCTTAGGCTTGGCCACGATTATTTGAGCCCGCCCGTTATAACGGGAGCGGCCACAGTATCATCACCATCATTATCATCATCATAACTGTATTGCATGGAAGCCGTAATATATATGTTGAATGGAAGAAGCTATATGCACCCGCTGTCTGCCCCTGCTTTTGTTCCGCCTGGATTGTGACGACTCACGTTTACACAAGCTCTATCTAGATTATTGATTATTTTCGAAAGTACGGGGGTTGCTTGTCGCGTTAATTCTTTATATACGCGATCAGTTATCTGATTGTTTTCTGTTCTCCTCTCTTTTCCTTGCATCTGCATGCCATAATGTTCGCCATCGGGAGAGTCTGTACATTGCCAAATAAAAAGCGAAATAGCGCAAAACAGTCAGGGGCAAGTGAAAGGACACGGACTGAGCGCCAACATGAACACTTTTTTTCTCCCTTCTCACTGCACCACTTTGTATAGAACAGTCCTGATTGCGCCTTTAAATATTTTCTTATTTTTTTAATCGTTCTATGGCAAAGTGAAGGGAAAGAAAAAGAGAGACGTAAGTCAGCGCTGTGTCAGTATCCTTCCTCCACTTGTCTCTGTGTCTTTAGTGCTCTTTCGCTTTTTATTTGACGTACATGTCAGTCCTAAGTACGTGACGTTCCTATTATGCGATTCTAGCTGTCAGGTGAACCCGGTTACTCAAACAAGAATGCTGCATTTTCCAAACAGTCTACGAAATTTCACAACAATTTCTCTTAAATGTATAGAGGATTATAATAGATTGCCGTAGAGTCATTTTATTAACACAAAATTGTTTGAGAGGGTGTAAACATTTTTTGTCCTTTAAGGAAAGTGACGCCGAATTTTAATGTAGGATTTACTACACAATGATTGTGCGGCACGTTTTAAAATGTTATATTTACAAATGAGGAGTAATGAAACACCTACTTCAACCAGTAAACTTGCCCATGCGGCTTAAGCTTAGAAAACACTAAATAAGCAGCTTATAATACGCCTTGTGCCGCTCCGTCTAAACATTCGCGATATCCACATATGGAATTACTTTTAGCTAACAAATGAGAAAGTTGACGCGATCGTCCTTTTGCATCTAACCCGTACACGCCCGTACCAGAGAGGATCATTGTTATGTCTCAAACTCTCCAATTTAAGTACACTCTACAATAAGTAAGCTAAACGAATAAATAAACAAACTTACAATCTATGCCGGCGAAGTTCCAAGTTGAAAGACCCGTGGGGCACGCGGAAACGAGTTCCTATTCAAGAATGCAACAACTGTATAAAAATCGTGCAAATCACCCAGGAAACGATGAGGCGAATCTCGCAGCCGTCCAGACCAGGACACTTTTTGAGCTATATTCTTCGAGAGTTTGACGTCTCAAACTCTTTCGTTCTCGAGCCATTCGCATTGAGCCCGGCCAGCGACGAGGACTTGAAAGCACATCTAAATGGGAAAGATGTTCGTTTGACGTCGAGACCTTTCTGCAACGACCGGCTTTTGAAGTGACCCGTCTTAAATTCTAGATAAGCGAACGTCTGAATGTTTCTGACGGGTGACTGGAAACAGAGTTAGTTTCCAGGACTTCCTTGTTTGAGCCTTTTGGCTTTACGAATGAGGTATTCAACTGCCCCAAATAATCGTACCACTGGCCTTGGTACCCACCGGAAATATCAGCGAGGATTTTCAAAACTTTCTTTTAAATAAGTCAGAGGAGAAAAACAAACTCTTTTCGGGAACAAGTTGTCAGCCACGGGGGCATCAGGGATTGCAAAAACATAAAAATTTCCTATATAATAAACTATATTGTTCTATATACTTCTTAACACGTGCAAATATTCTTATAATTTTAATTATAAACTTTCTCAGCGTCATTAAAAACCCCTCAATTAGTCAAGTTTAAAAAGACATAGAGCACACCAGAATTGCCCTAGGGCAAAGTTTCTATTAGTGCAGAGGCACAAGTCTCGCAATACGAAAACGCGCAAGTGCATGTGCGATTTAGATGAATAATTAAAGTTTTTCTTTAGGATATCAACTTATGTTTTCTAAGTTCCTCCTGGAATTCCAACGTTTACTAACGACTGTGTTGTAGCTGTATTACTGTATTAAACTAAAGGCTCACGTAGAACATAGCGCGTTACTTTTTTATGTTTTAATCGAGGATTCCTGTACACTGCCACGCACATATTCGAGTAAACGCGCCCGTGGCCGAATGGTTATCGTGCTTTGCTCCCATTCAAAAGGTCAAGGTTCGGCGCCATGTAGCGGACGTTCCTTTTTGTTATTTCTGTAAATGTCGCGTTCTGGCCAATTTGAGAAGCCTAATGCTTGTTCGAAGTCCAAATGCTCTACGCGCCGAACATTTTACGCCGATTGTTCTAGAAGCCTACGCCTGTACACAAGGGGCTCTGTGAGGCGAGCAGGAATCAATCCTTCGCCAGCGCACGATCTGCTGCTACTCTGCCATAGACGCTCGCGACGCCCAGTTATCGTACCTTTTATTTTCCCACAAGTTTGCTCCCCTTATATTTTTAGTTCAGTGAATTTCTTCCTGCCTACTCGTCTGTCTTTCGTGACATTTTGGTGGAGATGTGGGGTACCTCAATTCATTGTCGTACAGTCCAGTCTTTAGAAGACTCGCCGGCCATGCGAAATCCTCGGCCAAGCAATACTCCCGTTTGTGGAAGACACCGAGGCCCGAGCAAGCCGTCGTGCCCAGGACAATTGCCCCCAGAATTTGGTTTCCTGCCGGACAAGCCGAAGAAAGGGACACCGAACATGACCACCATACCCATTGTCGTCCTACCCGTCGCTGCATGTACACCCACGTCCAAGAAGTTGTCCTTGAGGTCGTCCCACCATTGTACAGCTTCGCTGGCCTTTCCTCTTCACCAGAGTGGAAAGGCTGAAAGATTTCGTTCTTTTTCTATCAGAAATAGGGTTCAAAAGGGCCGATAAAATTTTGTAGACATTTCTAGTTGAAATATAATAAAGGGCGTAGTTTCCGTAGTGACACTCTTCTAGATTCCTTTATAACGTCACAAGGCGAAACATTGAAACTCTTGAATTTTGAAGTGTTGGGTTACCTTCCAACCAATACACGCGCGGAACAAAAAAGAAAAACGTTTCTACATTTTTGTGTGTTTTTTTTTATATCCCCGTACGCAGGATACCGCAAGCGATAATGCGGTTAGCTTTCTCGCCCTAAACCATATGTCGGCTGCTCCCACATTTAACATCTAATCCAAACTAAGCCATACTGGTGCTTACTAGCTATCACGGCTCCTCATTTGACTTGTTGGTTCATACAAGAACTATTTTAAAAGCGCTAAATAGACAAAAATAAAAACAAAAGGCACACGTGTCTACCAAAGAAATGCTATCGTATTTAAACAAAATTGAACTCCTTTGCGCAAGCACAGGTACTCGAGGATGATAACCCCAACAGCTAACGACGAGAGGGAAAGACTTGTGTGCACTCTCAGTGCCTGGATACGTAATTGCCTAGTCTCATAATTTTGACAAAACATATTTTGGTTCCCAAAAATCAGAAAAGATTCTTGGTGAGTCACGAAGTCCTCAGGAGTCAGCACTATTCTTTTGTGGCCTAAATGGCAAAGAACAAGCGTTAAAATGTTTTCCAACAGGGTGTATGTGTGTTGAGGTAATTTACACTAGTTGTTTATTCGCTGCACAAAACGAGAGCTAAGCAAACCCGAGACCACTTTAGCACAAAAAAAGTATAATTTAAAAAAAAATCAAATGTGGTGGATGGCAAAGTGGTACCAAATACGAATTCTTATTCATACTCATGGTTTAATACGCCAGAAAACACGGACGAAAACCAAGGAAGAACGGGACAGGACGCGGCGTAACTTTCAACTGAATGGTTTATTTGGAAGATGTACCTTCAAAACTAGTAATACCTGCACACTTGGCAGAACACAATGATATGGTCTAGACCCCCTCCCCCCCTTCTCTGTTCAGATACCGGCGTCATTGGTTCTTCAGATAGTGCAATTCTTTGTCGGGAAATGACAAAAAGTTGTCGTTATGGGACTTTATCAAAAAGGCTTTATAAATTTTTCTGGCCTTTTTTGTTTTGTAATGGCCCATTACACTGGTCCTACCAAAGGCGGGGCTACACTTCTCAGAGCTGGACCCGCTTTCGCGACGGTCACAGTGGACAGCTAGGTGGCCAGACGGGAACTGCCTGATCGATAAGGCATACTCTCTGACCTTATCAGTGATGCGCCTCCCTGTCTGGCCAACATAACTTTACCACATGACAGGGGAATTTCGGACGCGACCCTAAGGGCGCACTCGTGGAACTTAGTGACATGTTTTGCTTGCTGTACAGCTGATACCTCTACCGATCTGCTTATCTTTTTACACAGCGAAGAAAGTTAGTTTAGCATTTAAAGAACTACCGGTATGTCAAAGCGATGGGCGGTGGGTCACATTCTTCAGGTTGTGGGGCATCTTGTGAATGTGAGGCAAGACGAGAGGCAAACTAACCCTCTTCAGGGCCCTGTTACACAGCTGTTGTCTTTCCTGATCTTTTTCGCTAAGGTTGTCGAAACATATAGAAGAACACGCAGAGGATACCCTGCAGCTTCAAGTCTGCTAAGCCTAAAATGATAACTGTTTTTCATTCTGTAGTAAAGTGGCAAGCTGAGTGAGCTTGTAAATGTTGAACATGATGAAAAATTGCGTACAAAAAGACAAGGACAAACGGGGAAGTAACACAGAACTCAGACAGACGCCCCTGTCTGTATTCCATGTTCCTTCCTAGTTTGTGCTTGTCTTTTTGAGCGCGAATTTGCATCATGTTTTTTATTCGGTGAGGGCAGGATTTCTTTAGCGAGACACCTAAGCAAGATAACGCAATGCCCCACTTCACGAACTAGGGTGCCGCGAGCTGAACGGTAACATTCCCTTCTTGGAACGGGGCTCATCCGCCCAGCAGGCACTTTCCGCACCAAAATACAAACACAGTTAAAAAAAAGAAAGGTACAACCAACCGTGAATTAAGGTCGCATGGGTGAATTTTAAGCCGAGAGCACAGCTCGCAAAAGTCTTAAAAAAACTCGGTCGCTTGATCATCGGCAATTGCAGGGAGGGGCACACACCAGATAATCGTCTACGTAACGAAAAACATTTTCATGCTCCTTCTGTTGCAATTATTCAGAAATGTGCTTGTCGCAAAATACAAGAAATATGGCACAAATTACCGGGTCTATTGCACCACCGATACAAATACCCCGCTTCTGGCCAAACAGCCCTGCCTCGGAGGAAGCGAAAGTGAAGTTGAGGTAGGGACTCTGCTGCTCCAAAACACCATAGACCGAGAGGCCGCACGCATTGCGGAATGATACCTCCCCATTTTTCTTAGTAAAACGTCTCATAGTCTCAAAGAGATGTTCGTGAGGAACCGAATACAAAACTTCTCTACTTCAATGGAGAACCCAATAATTCCTTTAAGGATTCCTCCTTGTAAGAACTCTATAGTGTCTTCAGAATTCGTGACCAGGAAAGGGTCACCCAGCTTCAACAAGGACGAGCATTCGCAGAGAAAGAAACCCCGTTTCCACCTGCCACAAATCCTTTTCCGTTACAATGGACCTAAACGGACACCCGCTCGTGTGAGCTTTTGCTGTGAAAAAAATCGTTCAAGTTGACATACTTTGACGATAGCACCATTCTTCTCTAGGCCTAAATATCTAACCTCTTGCATAAGGCTCTAGTCTCCATTCTGACCGTTTTAAAAGGGTCCGTGTTTTTTAGCATATTAAACCGTGATGAGCAATGAACTAGCCCAACTAGCCATCCTTATATATACCAATTTTTAGTTCAATCTTTACTCTACGACGAAAGCTACTGCCCCAGCAAACCAATCTGAACGTTTCATCGACACTCGTGTCAACGTAACAAAGAAGCGCATTCCTTCAGCTGTGTACTTTTACTAGGTCCACTCCATTACTTTTAATTGGCTGACGTGGGCTGTTCCTTTGCTTTTTGATAAGTTATTCTAAAGCAGTACAGAAATCACGCAAGAATTGATGCGCGATGAAGTGCGATGCACAAGGGTGTAAAATACACCGCCCCGCATTATAGGTAGAAGCTACTGTTAGGAAAAAGCACGTATAATCAACGAGCTGGTTACATTGTTAATACTATAAATAGAGACAAAAAAAATGAAAGCCGTTCACAGCTCCCTGTAACACCAAATTCGAACGCAGCTCTTGAGGAGGAGGAGGGAAGAGTACTTAGGGGAGGGTATACCCCTCCTCCCTACTCTTCACCTCGTGATCCTGCCTGCTACTCCTCCTCCCCCTCCTTCTCTCTCACCTCCTCCTCCTCTCCTCATCCTTCAACCTCCCCTCGTGCCCTCTCCCTACTTCTCAAGGGGGGGGGGGTCACGTGACCCCGGGGGAGGGGCCACGTGACCTGGGAGTGTCGTGACGCAAGGAGCGGGAATCACATGACGTCGGGGGGGGGGGGGGGTCACGTGACCTCGGCGAAGGGATTCACGTGACCTCGAGAAGGGGGGGGGGGGTCGCGTGACCCCGGGGGAGGGAAGTCACGTGATCTCGGAGGGAGGGGGGTCACGTGATTTCACGGTTACGCCGACGCCGCTCAAGCCGGAAACGGGCTCCTAAGAGCTGCGCTCTAAAAGAACACTAAAGCAAGAGAGCATAATCCCTCTATAGTCGCTGACAGGTTAAAAGTGA
This sequence comes from Ixodes scapularis, assembly GCF_016920785.2. Lineage (NCBI taxonomy): Eukaryota > Metazoa > Arthropoda > Arachnida > Ixodida > Ixodidae > Ixodes > Ixodes scapularis. The sequence goes on from NW_024609837.1 coordinate 32,666,585, forward strand.
AGTGAAAGCTCCTCCCATCTCTATCCACTTTATCAGAGCGAATACAGGAGGGGAAGGAAAGAAGTTGGAGGAGCTTCCATTTCACTCTTAACCTCTCACGGTCATTCGCACCTTATTCGGCACTTTTTATGGTCGGTGAATTCGTAAATTATTTTGCCGCGTTCACACTGCTAATGCATCATACAAACGACAGTCTGCAGTCAGTGTCTGAAGCGTATTTCTTCCTTGTATGGCGGTCCCGTAATATTGGTTGTACAAGACCAATATGTGGACATGTTAGATGCATGTATATGTTGTGTTCGGTTCGCCTTGCTGCATACCCAACCCGGAGTAACACGGAGCCTACGGTTCCAACAACAAGAAACTGCATTTAATTGGACATGAACGAAACAATGAAGAATACTAACAAAAACCAACGAGCACCGGCGGCGCTTGAGTCTCGCCAGCGACAGCCCGTGCGCCGCCTCTCATCCGCCTTACCTAGGTGGCGCGTGGGATTGGCGCGTGGCCGGCTTGATTCCGCCGCCACGCGGGAAAGTTCTCCACCTGTGCCCCGCAGTCGGGCAACTGGGCTGGGGAGCCGCCAGGGTGCCCACACTACCCTCCCCCCCCCCCCCCCCCCCACACACACACACACACTCAAACTGGTAACCGGGCAAGCGCTCACCGGACAGAAGCTCACCCGTTTTTTCGCAAACCCGGACGAAAGCTCATCTCATTTTTGTTTGTTACACGTGCGAAACACTGCCTGAGAAAAAGTGCGGACGCGATAGACATTGCACCGTTTTTAAAACTGCTAGGCCATCCGTTGCAAAGGTGTCGACAGATAAGCCATAACAGGCGGAGAAGCAACGATTTGGGACAAAAATTTAGGTCACCGACGCTGAGTGGAGCTAAGACCAAGCTTGCGTAACTAAAGATATGCCCGAGCACCCTTGTGTAATGCACAAGAAACATTGTGAACCGAAACTTCTGAACCCGAAGAGTGACCGAAGAAGCGAAGTCACCCTTCGGTGACATCGCATTTTTCATTCAGTTTATGTAACGCTGAACGCGCGCATAAAGGTTAGGCACAATGTCTCTTCATCACTATTACATTGGTTTTCTTGGGGTTCAGGGTAATATTTCAAGTGAATGGCCAAGAAAATTAAATTATTTCCGTCTTTGTGCGCCATAAATGTATTTTAAATCAAGGATTATCTCAGGTTGATGTGAAAGAGAAAGTGAACCAAAGCTGTAATATACAAACCATTGCGTTGCGATTTTTTTTAAATATTTTGAAGGAACGGAAGTTAGGCTTTTTGAACAAGTACAAGACAGATGACCATTGGGATAGGCAGGCGTTCCTTTTACCGCAGCTTGTGCCCGAAAGACTAACCTACATCAGGTAAAAGTCAACCGTTACATCGGCGACCTGCTGGACTACTTTGATTGCACGTATGTCAACGGCCCCTTCCGTTATGTTTCTGTTCCTTCTGTGGCGGCACTCAGAGCGAATTCTCCCCATTGCCTGACTGTGCTCCGATGGCGACCGGAGTTTCCTCCCGAACGGTGGAATATGTACGACGCCACTCTTCAAGATAAAGACCGGACGACCAACACCTACGAAGAATGGAATACCGGGTTCCAGAAGCTTGTCGGCCACGCCCATCCAAGCGTCTGGAGGCTGATTGAATGCCTACAGCAAAACCAGGCGCTCCTTGCCGCGGCATATACACAAGCCCGGAGAGGTGAGCCCTGAGTGAAGCGGATGCGAAAATCCACTGTGCGCCTCCAGAATCATTTAAAACATATTTGCGAGGGGTTCCAGGTACCCGAGATCTACCAAGACTGCTGGAGCTGGTAAGGGATTGTATTCGCGTTTAACAAATCGAAAAATAAACTTGTTTCTACTCTAATGAACAAACCATGCGCCTGCCAGATTTAATTTATCGTTACATCTTAGTCTCGCACGCATGCACCTAAGCTGTCCGCACTCGTGTTAAGACCAACATAAAATGTTCTCCTGGTGAACTTTTGTCCGAGTCTGCAAAAAAATGGATGAACTTTTGTCCGGGATTCCCTCAAACTTCGTCCGGCATGTCAATGACGGTGTCGTCGTTGTTGGTGCCAGGGGGTGGAAGGTGCTGCTGGGCGAGCGCGATGGCCCGTTCGAGGCAGCTCTCCCCGAGTTGGTTGATGCGCACGATGAGTTCGGCGTTCGCACTCTCCCCAGCTCCTTGGTCACATGCTACTTTTTCTGCAGCTGCTCGGTCAGCTCTAGCTTCTCATAGACGACCTGTATCTCCTCCAGCTGTCGCTTGAACTCCTTTTTCTGGCTCAGGGCTCGGCTGGCGGCCACCTTGTTGCTCTAGATAGTGTCCAACAGGCGGCTGCTGTCCACGTAGTTCTTGTTGATCCGAGCCAGCTGCCGCGCCGTTTTTTAGGGGGTGGCCGCTGTCTATGGTTCGCTGGGTCGCCCCTGACGCGCCAACGTCCTTGGTGGCCCGGTTCACTACGAGCTTGACTAGCTCAGTTGGTAGGGCATAACACTCTTAATCTTAGGCTCGTGGGTTCGGGCCCCACGTTGGGCGCCAGTGTGGTCGGTTTGCCTTGCTACATACCCGACCCGGAGGAATAACATGGAGCCAACGGTTTCAACCACAATAAACTACATTTAATTGGACATGAACGACACGATGAAGAATACTAACAAAAATCAACGAGCACCGGCGGCGCTTGAGTCCAGCCAGAGACTGCCTGTGCGCCGCCTCTCATCCCCTTTATCTAGCGGCGCGTACGATGTGCGCGTGACCGGCTTGATTCTGCCACCACGCGGAAAAGTTCACCGCCTGTGCCCCGCAGTCGGGCAACTCGGCTGGGGAGCTGCCAGTGTGCCCCCAACGTATAAAGCAAACATGCATCGAACGAGCTAGAGGCGTGTTCGTAGATAGTTATGTCGTATCTCCAAGGAACACTGTGTTTTCTGTGTAATGTATGAGTAGTGTGCAACATAAAAACCGGAGACACGGAAACAAAAAGAACGTACACAACACCATCATGAATCCTGCTAAAAGATTCATTAACATCAGCCTCCCTAAATTAATTACGACCCTTAAGGCTCGTTTGTACTTTCGTGTCGACGGCGTTGCGCTGCATTGCGTTGTGCAGCACAGCGCCTTCCCAATGGCTCATCTTAAGGGTGGCCGCGGCAACAGCTCGACGCAAGCAGTCTCAACGTGGTCCAACGCAGACAAAGGCAGATGTCTGAGCCGACCTCAGTCACCGCAACGAAGGACACGGTGTCGCTATCTGTCTCATCTGTTCCCCGAAGGAAGAACGAACCCAACCCTCTGCACCAACCTCCACCCTGCAGGGTAAACAAAACCAACAAAAGACACCCTTCCAGTTGAACATACTTCAATAATACTTAACTAGAACAAAGGATCTACTAGCACCCTAAAGTGTGTTGAAGTGGAAGTATGTCTGATGTTGTAGGGGCTGACCCTGTATGGTGAAAGTAGGTGCAAAGTGTTGGGTTCGACCTCCCTTCCGGGAACAGATAAGACAGATAGTGGCCACTTTCCTTTCCCGATGAATAAGGGTCTCCGGCCATATAGTGAAGGCGATGTGAATAAAACATTTTGCTGTGTCCGAGACGGTGTTGTGTACGTCCTTTTAGCGGCGAAGTTCCTAGGGTCTAGCCTTGTCCGGCGTTTGTGCTCACATAGATTGCCATCCAATCTGTCTTCTTAAAAAAAGAAAAAAAAATGTTTGCGTAGTGGATAGGATTCAAGCCTGTGCGGGGAGACCCCAATGGATTTCTAGTCCATCGCCTGAACCACTTGGCCACGACTGCGGGACGAGTAGGGGGCTCTGAGATGTGGTAGCAACTCAAGAGCTGGGGATGTCATGGATGAAACGTTGCATGTAGCCGCTCAACGTCTATACAGGAGAGGGCGCTGCGGTCAAATGCGTACATAATCGCGTTAAACTTTGCATGTATTGGCTCAACGTTTATAGACGAGAGGGCGCTGCGGTCAAATGCTCAAATGTGTATATAACCACGTTCCATACCACACATTCTCTTTCTGACATGGTCCGTTGACTTAAGCGGTGGAGTTGCGTTCCCACGGCTCCTAGCGGATCCAAGCTGATCCGCTAGAAGAACCACTGGCTCTGCATTTCACCGACCATAAAGCAGTAAAAATGAAGTCGAAACGCAACCCGAAACTCAGCACTACCGATGAGCAATAAAAAAGTCAGCACCATCAGCACTACCTTTAAACAAAATCAGTATCATCAGCACCACCAGAGCTTCGCCCCAATCAACATCATTCACAGCGTGGAGATGCGGTCATTCTTGTCTCTGTGACTCCGGTTGTATTATGTTGCCTAGCATTCACCAGTTCACCTGCTCCCTCAATCATCTTTTGGTCAGGAGTTTTTTGACTGCAGTTTCGAGCAGGTTATTCGTGCCGAGTTTGCTTTCTCTCCTCCAAACCACCTTTTTTTGTAAGTCTTTCCCTGTATCCTTGTGAGAAAAAAAGGACAAAAATTGTAGTGGGATCATTAACCATTCCAGTAATGCGGACGCCCCAAATGCTCACATCAGTTAGACAGATTTGAAGGGCAACGGAATCTAACGTTTTGCTGCTTCTTCTTTCTTCTTTACTTCTTCCATTTCTATTTCTCGTTATATTTGACCGTCCATCCCATTTGTCCTATATTTGGCACACGTGACGTATCGTTCATTTTCGTGCATGTCGCTGTTAAGAGCATTTCCTTGGGTCGAACGGGTAATTAAGTGCCTCTTAATTATCCCCGCGAGCTTGGGTAACGAAGCACTTCTTTTTCGGGAAACCAGGGCGGACTCTACATGCGCTGCTAGCACAGACACGTTTAAGCAGTTTCAGCGTTTTATCTAACCGCGAGTTACAAATACGACTGTTTTATTTTGACTGTGTCTAGCAGACCGGCCAGAAATATTATTTTTAATGGACATCTTAATCTGCCACAACGGCAGATTAAGGTTATAATTAAATCGACAAGCACGATGTGCGAGCTTAGGGAGGCCGGCAGGTTTAGCATAAAGTATTTATTCTTCCGCGCTTTATCTTTGTCAATTTGTTATTGTTGGTGTTCAGTGAAGAGGCTAGCTAAGGCAGGATATTTATTGAGGAATTTTGAAGCGCTGAGTAGAAGACAGTTTTTTGTATGGCGTACTAGTTCCAAAGCGTAGCTCGTGCAAGGGCGCCCGCTATTCTGAGCACGAATATATTTTTGTTTTGTTTTTTAAGATATTATAACTATTTGTAAATAAATATATATAAAATGCGTGTTGCTTTTTCTTCGATATAATTTATTTCCGTGTTGGCTTTTGAGGTTACCATCGGCGCGTGTTTATTATTTCCTGAATTCCTCTTCGCTCTAATTGCTGTTGCGCGACATAACAGTGAAAACTGTAGCTTTAAAATTTAATACTGGTATTTTAAATTAATTTGTAATTCGGCACCGCTCAAGATCCGATGACACAACCCGACCGCAGGTGCCAAAAGACATCTGTTCTATAAATAGTGTGCGAAACATTCGAGGATCCTCAGAGAAGCAAGCCCGTGGTTAGGGATATGTCATTCACAAGATACCTACCGACAGCCTCTCATCTTGTTAACACTCCGCACTAAGTGAGATTTCATCATTACTTTATATAAAAACCGAATAACGATTCACAGAGCCTGAACATCATAAAGCGCCATGCGATTTTGAAGCTGTAAGTGACTGTACAAATAAAAAAATTTCCAACTCAAGATAGCTGAAATATAACACTGTGCTCGTTGAAGTGCGCTCAGAATCTACAATTGAATCGAAATGTCAAACCCAATAATATTATTTTTTAATTAAATAAGTCTTCTAACGAAGTGCTTTCGGCATCTCCGATTCCACCTAATATATGAGCCATCTGAATCCTGCTTTAAAAATTCTGCTACGTCACTCTAGATTCCGTCATGTATGGCTGTCGAATACGCACTTTATGACGGCTCCGAATGCGCACTTTACGATGGCTGCGAAAACTAAAGATTTAAAAAATTACAATGGGCAGCCGTCTAACTCTCCAACTTTCAAAAGAAACGACATTTGCGGTTCGCCGGGAAACACGAAAACCCTGTCCAGTGCAATAATGTTAAGACAGAAATAGACACTGTAGGGAGCTTCGAAAACAACATTAATACAAAAAGTGCAGCGCTTTAGGAAGGGCAGCATTCTCTTCCTTCGAGGCGCCGAGCCGCCCAGCTTTCGAAATGTCGGCAGAGCGGCTACACTTAAAATGCTCTTTTTTTTTTTTGGATGCGGTGGATGACACCGGAGAACGAAGTGAGGTCAGATTTTTCGCTGAGCGACACAAATTGATCTCTATCGAGGACCTGCTCGTGTACAGATCGTTTCTATGGTGTAATCCGGTAAGACGAGGCCTCAAGAACAAGGCTACACCATTAAGGAAGGTCTCTTTTTGCTTGTGCCTTATTACTGGGAACTCCGCGTGCGCACCAGGGATTGGGGGGGGGGGGGGGGGGGGGGGGGGGAGCCTCTGAAGAAGCGGAGATGCCTCCAGCAACCATGCGCGAGTCCTCAGAGTAATAATACAGACACGCAGGCGCAAGGTAACCGAAAACCCTGGGAGGAAACAATGGCCGCTGAGTTTGCACTTGCGTCGGTGCCAGAAACTCGGGTTGGAAAAGAAGAAGGCCTTCGACGAAAGTTGCATCTTTTTTTGCTCGCTAAGACGTGATGCGAATGCAGTCTACGATGGAATGGCTAAGGTTGCCTGCAAGCTCTGAGCTGGCTACTGTCCGAAAGGAAATATATAAAAAAAAATATTGTACAGATCAGGACATAGTTAGCACAAGCAAGCGAGTGATGTTGCCTTTCTCGTTTTGGCATTGTAACTTTGATGTTGTCATCAACGCTACTGCGGATGTGGAACGTAATAATTTATTGTGTTCATTTTTTTGCTGATTAGGAGTAAGATATTAAGTATTAAATTATAAAATAAAATAAAAATGACAGTGCAAGTTTAACATTGTTGCTATAGAGAAGGATCTCGGCGGATAAACCAGACGAATGAAGAAGTAAATTTGTCGATTCTACAAATCAAGTGACTGCTATCATCATCGTTTCCCTAAAGGAGTCTGGCTGATTCTATTTTATTTTAAATAAGTATGGTTTACATATGTCATGATCTCTAATGAAGATAAAACTATTTGGAAGCTATAAATGAACTTAACAACTGCAGATTTAAAAAAAAATTAAATGTTCTCTTTTCGCTTTTTTTTTCTGACTCGTCTTGTGCCGTGGTGCCGATTCTCGCTTGTGCCGGCATACCGGAAACTCGGATGACTGTCTGAACTAACACAGGCGAGCTGGCAGCTTGGGTAGGTTCGTCGGCTGCGGAGGGATCGCTTCGTGATCGGCCGGTCTCTCGGGGTTTGGGTGTCCGTAGAAGACTCGTTATCTTTGGAAGAACTTTTTAAATATAAATACTTCTCGGTCGCCAAACCGTCTGCTTTTCCAAGTGATGCGGTATTTCTTGCAAATTCTTGGTCAAGGTTCAGATACCTGAACGAAAGGTAAGGTTTGCCTCTTTGGTGTTTTGTCTTCAGTTAAAAATGATTAAAACTATGGGATAACAATAGGCGATCGTTGCCGCAAGACAGTAAAAGCAGCTGATTTCTTTGAAAAAAATGTATATGACTTTCATGTAAGAAAAAAAAAAGGAGCAGTTAGGCACATTTACGCTTCTGTCCTGATCGATTCTTTTACGACCAAGACAAATTACCATGGTGACGGCAAAACGCGATATTTATTTTTGTTGAATATTGAGCGGGTAAACTTAACGTGATCGTTAACTCGTCGCAGCATGAGATGTGAATTCTGTTCTATTTTCAAATTTCCTCCGTTCCTTTTTGCTTTACCTGTTTGGGCAGTAGGAAACAGACGAAAGACCTGAAAATCTCGCTTTCCACACTAATTGTTTTATTTCGTAACGTTGCCTGTTGTAAGCTGTAAGAAGCGGACACTTTTTTTTTTTTTTTTTGCAGTGATCGCTGCAGTAAGTCGTGAAATCAATTTACCTGCTAGAAGCTATCGATGTGAAAGCGTGGGACACTGAAAGCTAACAACTTGTATCTGCTACTTATTTATGAACTAAGTGCGACATGTAATGAGTGGCAATCATGATTTTGTTTTCACTTTGATGTCTGCAGTAATTAACGTAACAAGTAAATTGTCATTTTTCTCGCATTTAATTAGAATGTACATGTCGGGTCGTCTCTGCAAAAGTTGAGATAGTTCAGATTGGCTAGCTCACTGATATCCACTCAAATTGCAGGTTGCACCCGAACTGCAATCAGATGAACGCTGGTGATTTGCTTCCTGGGTAAGTCTGTGAAGACAGTGACTGCTCAACCAAGCCTGTGAAGACAGCGGCTCCATTCAGCCAAGCTCAACGCATTGCAGAAGACTGGACCACGCTGACCATCACACAGAAGATTTTTGTCATTGTACCGACGTCCTATCTAATAAAAAAAAGCGCAAAAAACAATTTGTGCTTGCGAAGAAACGGGGGGGGGGGGGGGGGGCGATTAATAAAGTTTGATGCCGCCTTATGGTCTCGGTGGGCCGACATCTTGTTCTTAGTACCGCCGCTAAATATCAAAGTATTCTATTGCCGCTGCGGACACCCATTTGGCGACCCATGGGTGGTATAGGAAGCTGCACTCCTCTGGATAAACCAACAGCAGAAAATGCCCTTTTACGAATAAACGTCATTGCGGACATACATACTATTGTCTCGTCTTATTCGAGAAACAACTTATTGTGACTGAAATTAACGGAGCTCCTCTTCACAACCTACGCGGCTGGGAGCGGAACACATCACGTAGAAGTTTGCACATCCGCCCGCCGTCTGCGAAAGAGCTTAGACTCCCGAAAACAGACGCTTGAGCGAGAATCCCGATCATCGATTCCGAAGAGCGAGCATCCACCGCCGCCGCCGCTTTTTCGCTTCGGGAAGATCGGTGGCGACTGCTTTCCGCCGAAGTGGCGGGGAGAAGGGGTTCGGCACACTCCTGAGAACCCGTTAAAGTTTAACTCAGCAAACACGCAAGGCTAGGCAAGCACGCAGGCGAAGCATCGAACGCTCTCCGCACCGGTCGATGTTCTTGGTTTGGGGTTTAGCGCAGAAGGGAGCCGGGGAAAGAAGGCGTCGTCTTGACGACACCTCCCGCCACGCATCGAGCGAGGAAGCCTTGTCTGCCCCGGAGAAGCGAGAGGTTCGCTGACGCTTCCGCGGGCCGCCTAGGGTTTGTGGCGTAAGCTCCTCGTTGATCCAGGAGGCGCGAACAGACGCGCGAACGAAAAAAATGCGTGTCCCACGAGGGTGTGTGCTCGAGGATCTGGGGCGGTTCTTCGCGGCTGAACCGACCGGAATTTGTAAATAACCCGCGTCGTGGAGGACGCGTGTAGAGCGCAATCTCGAGTTATTAAAAGCGAAGATTGTGGCGCAGCGTAGAACTTTCTCGAAACTTTCGTTCAAACTGAATGAGGACGTGAACCAATCAGTTTTTTTATTTATTTTTGATTTATAACTAACGCAATTCTTAGCCAGAATTTTAGCAGGGTGGGTTTACAATGGTAAAAGTAGAGACACATAACTAACAGGAAAGCAAAGGAACAAAAAAGCACACAAGATGTAACATAACGCGATTAAACAAATTTGAAGTAAAACAATATTAACTAAGGTGGGAGCCAAATAGAGCAATGATGGCTGCCACACTACATAATTAGTCAGATAATTCCAATCGATTAATGTTCTTGGGGAAAAAGAATATTTGAAGCAATTATTGCGTGCACGGAAAGGAGTTATGGTGAAGTCATGCCTCTTTCTTTTCGCATACCTAGACGAAAGTAGTTTGCTTAGATATATCAGTTTTATAATGAGCTTTATTAAGTCGAAACAGAAACTTGAGACGGGAATAACGATTCCTTCGCTTTAATGGTGGCAAGTTGACTCTTGCTAAAAGCTGGGTTACAGAAGTTCGTCCAAAATTGTTGTATATCAACCGAGCGTCCTTTTTCGTATCCTATCAATTTTAATAATATTAGTCATCGTGAAAGGGTCCAAATAACAGCAACGTATTCTAATGTTGTTTGAACAATATATTTATATGGCTAGAAAGAGAACATGAGAGGTAGAATATTTCAAGGCTCTTTTGAGAAAGAACAACTTACGTATGGCGTTAGATTGTATGCTGCATCCAAGTAAGATTATCTGAAATCCACAGACCTAAGTACTTATAATGTTATCTCGGAGAGAAAGGTATTATTAACAAAGAAATTGAATTTAAATGGCATTTTCTTGTGACTGATCCTCCTTAAAACAGTTTTGTCATCGTTAATACACATCTGTCAAGCATCACACGAAGCAGCAACTTTTTGAAAAGCACTATTTAACGAATGATCTTATATAATATATTTTTTTGGGTGAACTAGACAACCTTTAGCATATAGATTATTTTATCCGGAAAGTCTTGCACAATGTAATTATTAATGTAATTAATGTGTTAAAACGGCACCAAGTCGGCTGGGATGAAAGGATAGGCAAGCCAATAGCAGTAGTATAATATGAGCGAACTTTTTTTAATGCGCAAGGGGGCTCGGAGATGACCTGAAATTCGTTTTAAGAAAAAAAATACTATCATATTTGCTTAGTTTTAGGAAGTAAAGACAGTCTCTAAAGTATTATCTCAGATATTTCGAAACAGTTAATATTTAGTTGATATGACAGACACGTCATCTGCTTTATCATGAAGCCCATACTCACTTGCTCAGCTTACTAATATTCAGAAAGCTTGCTTTCACTTTGAATAAAGCGTAGATTTCTCGAGGATACCTGAAAAAATATACTATGAAGAGTTCCAACTATTCTAAGCACGCTAATACCCCGGTAAAACGCGCATATCACACACACACACACACACACACACACGTTTGCGCGTGTAACTCATTTATTGTACGCTATCGTCAATATAGGTCACCGCTGCCGGCCCGGACACAGAGTGACCCTGCGCCCCCTCTCAAGAAGCTACAGCCGTCATCCCGCCGTCCTTGAAACTTGGCCCCGACCGTCAAGCTTCTTCACCCGGATAAGAACTGCCCTACGCTTATCTCTCACGAAAGCTTCAACCGTCACCCCGCCGAAATTTGGACTCGACCGTAGCATTGTATAAATAACACCCGCGTTCATCTACAGAATAAACCGTCTGTTCTTGCTGTTTTCACCAAGGTTGTTTTTTCTTCCCAGTTATGTACCCACGCCTTGGGGCCCTCGCCGCCATGTCCGTTATATATATATATACTGTAAACGACTTATTTTTTGCGGGCTCAATATTTCGCGCTTCAGGTCAAAGCTGAAGCTCTGGAATAATTCGCGGGTTCTATTTTTCGCGACGCGATTGGATCTCAATATTGATTGCAATGTGTTTACATTTTACCGGAATTGTTCGCGGAGACTATTTTTCGCAGATTGTACGGGATTCGCGAAATTCACAAAAATTATGTCCTCGCGAAAATTAAGTCGTTCACAATGGATATATATATGTATATATATATACCCACTCTAAAAAAAGTCTGTGCGTCTACTTTCCCGCACAACACTCGGAGAGCCAAGCAGCGGCACTTACGGAGGCAGCTCGGCGAATGACGATGCCGAAACATCTGTTTAGACCTAAAAACGTAGTCTGAATTGTGGCATCAAGCAATGCAAGCGTGACGTTTTGCGTTGCTTAATGTCACCACTCAGACTGCGTTTTTTGGTCCAAACAGATGTTCCGGCGTAGTCATTCGCTGAGCTGCCTCTGTAAGTTGCGCTGATTGGTTCTCTGAGTGTTGTGCGTGAAAGTAGACGCACAGACTTTTTTAGAGTGTATATACTTTAAGAAATTAATTTAATAACAATTACAATTACTTTGCTACAAAAGTAGTTTAATTACAATACAATTGCTACTATGTGAAAAGTAATTCATTACTATTTCAATTTACTCTAAAAAGTAATGTGACCACTTTACAATTACTTGATTACATAAATGGTGTATTATCAACTAACCCACCCCACGGCAATGTATGGAGAGGTAAAGAAGGTAAAGATTAATGAAAAATGAATGGAAAGAAACACGCAATTAATCAAATTGTCACAATTTATAGAAGATAAAATGTCGACCCTTGAAATAAAAAAGCGGCCTCCGCTTCTTAGTTCCTTTTCATTGCCAACAACTACAACGATTTCCTCGTTGTAGCTGTAAACAAAACAAAACTTATTACAAAAAAGTTGATATGAGACGGAAACAAGAAATGACATCTTGTGCGAACCGTGCCTCAACTATAATGCCGAGGGTGATAGAGAAATAAAAAAAAATCTCTCTCTCTCTCTCTCTCTCTCTCTATATATATATATATATATATATATATATATATATATATATAACATACGAAAATAAATTTTGAACAAGATGAACTCAAAGGGCGGGAGTGAAACAGTGAAGAGAAAAAGGGTTATAGGTGAGACAAGCGCGTGCTTGTCATGTAAGTGTGGTCGTACCGAGCGCTTGGCTAGTTTAACTGTGCTGGGCGTGAACCAAAATCACAGGAGCCTCTATGCCTTTCTCTTTCTTCTCTTCACTTAAAAGCACTCATATTTTATTATTGCTACTTTTTATAACGTGTTTCAAAGTAAGCTCTACCCAGTTCTGCCAGATTATGGCTGCAACTAAAGGTACTCCTGCACACAGATACACCCTCAGGGAGTTTAGAAACGCGACTGTTTTATAACTTGATCACCCGGAATTGGTTTAACCGGCTTTAAAGTTTCTGCGTCACTGCATTTCTGACAACTTGTTTGTTTCACACTTGGAAAAGACAATGCTGCATAAGTCAATTCAGTGCACAGTTGGTCCGTCAAATTGTCAACACTAATTTAAGTTTATTGCTGGGAAACTGTGCTCATGTCACTCTCCTGTTAAGGGTAAAGGGAACTGTAAAAAATGAAGACGAGAGGTCTAGCAGTGAAAAGTTACTAACACCAAACTTTTCCTTTTAAGTTACAAACCCGATAAAAATATTTTGGCATGTTTAAATTGAGGGCGTCAAATAAATAAAGAAGGAACGAAGGTAAAGAAAGCGATAATAAAGAAAACAAAGTAAAGCAGAGGAGACGAACGGCCGACTCGCAGAGTAAAAATACACCATCTGCATAGTCTGACGTTTAGTCTGAAGTTTATAATAACGACATCAAAGTAAATAACAGGAAGAAAAACCATAAAAGGAATGAAGCTAAGAAAATGAAGAGGAGTAAAAAAAAAAGAAAGAGAGTGGGGGAAGGTGGAAGAGGGAGTCTCGTAAAATTTGGGTGTACTGGGACGCTAGATAAAGGGCCTCTTTTTTTCCACTTCTCCGGCGCAAAAGCTAACACCTATCATTTGCGGGAAGGGCCGGGCCCTTCTAGCCAGGGGATAGATACAACGGCGCTATGAAACTTGGTCGGGGCCTTGCTTCGGCATCGGTGGCATGCTCGAGATAATGGGACCTGACCGAAGGGTGCGGCCGGCTCTTGAAACGGCGACCACGGTCCGCCCTTTATCACCGCGGTGGTCAAAAGACTCCCCTCATCTACCTTCTCTCAAGCTTTCCGCAGCGCACATCGTCGTCCGCGAGCCGTGCTCGGAAGAATAATGTCTCCGGTCTCGTACCTGCCCGATACGCATTACAATGAGACGGAGAAGACAATACTTAGGCTCGAAAACATGGACATGGTTTGTTTCTTTTTGTGCCGAGGTGTTTATTAGGTAAGCGTGCATTCAAGATTCAACGAGGGCTGCAACGGCAGTCGTGATATTTATTAGAGACGCCATATATTGTCTTTAGGGCCGCAATCAATGGTCTTAATTATCCTTTGTTGAATACCAGTCAATTCCTCCTGCATTGGGGAAAATTCGGGAATGATAGCTCTGGTGGTTTGTTTAAGGACGATAAGAGCAGTGTAAAATATCTGGTGGTCCCATTATAATAATATCGTGAGACGCATGTCACATGTACGGGGTGCCCAAGTGCTCTTTGCCGCAAGTCTTCAGCCAAAACTTGAGGCCCGCGTCATTGTAGTTCAAGACTAAAAGTCAGGAACCCTTCAAGGTTTTTTTCTTCTTGTGAGTTTATTTTATTTTATTTATTTATTTTGAAGTTGAACATGTTCATTAAAATTTTGTTCAAGTTATGGTATCTGACCCACGTTACAATAATACTGTAAAACCTTTAATGTTCGTGAGCCCTTAAATTTCGCCAATCTTAAGGGCATGTGAAAATTTCGGTCCTTAAAAGTTTCAATGCTGGCCTCTGGAATTCGCGAAATTTAATGGCCGCAAAAATGTCCTCTGTGACCGATTCGCCGAACATAGGGGCCGCGAAAAAAGGGGTTTGCATTACTGTAAATTACTTATTTTTCGCGGGCGGAATATTTCGCGATTTCGGTCAAAGCTGAAGTTTTGGGATCATTTACTGGTTCTAATATTCGCGACGCGGTGGGATCTCAATATAGATTCCAATGTGTTTACATTTTATCGAAATTGTTCGCGGGACCTATGTTTCGCGAAGTGCAGGCGATTCGCGAAATTGGCGAAAATTAGGCCCTCGCGAAAATTAAGTCGTTTACAGTATATACCAGTGCTGCGTGACTTAGGCAACCCGGAAGGCTCTTGGGCTTTAGAGTGCGGACCAGTCTACCGATAATACCAAGAATACCGTCGGTGGAGGCATCTTGGAACTTCTTAAAGGACGGCCCGCAGAATCACTTTTCGCAAGGTGGGAACATCCTCCTCACCACCCTTTCCATTTCCCCTTTTCCCTCAGCTATCTTGAAAAGGGAGGGACTCCTTTTGGTTGCCGCATCTTGGGGCTGGATAATGCCGGGAGCTTATTTCGGCTTATCCAGCTTAAGATGCAGAAACAAAAGGAGTCCAATCACCATCAAGATAGCAGTGGGAGCAGGAGAAATGGGAAGGGCGGCGAGGAGGATGTTTCTACCTCGCAGAAAATGATTTTGTGGGTCGGGCTTTATGACACGGCTGACGAACCTATGAACGACGTTGCTTACTTACTCATAATAAGTTTCCTTGAAGATGAGGGCTTGGAAGAAATAAATTATGATATTCAGATGTGTCATATGATAGACGGAGAGAGTGACCGAGAAGTGGGCTATGAAGGAGATGTTACTACTAGTTGTTGAGCTCTTCAATTTGAGGCGCCTCCTGACACACAGTGGCATCAAGGGTCCTTCCAGCCTCCTTGAGTTTGGTACATTTTTGTTGTCCTGGTATGTGCATTAAAAAGATAATTCGCGGGTGGAGACAGCGGCAGCAAAAGAGATCAATATTCCCTAAAATGTTCTGAAGCCCTGGTGATTTCCGTTAGAGGTGCTCCAAAGACCTCTGATATTCGGCATTGACTATGTCCTTTTCGCTCTGCCCTCTGACCCGTAGTGCCGTGCCTAATGAATTGTTCTCGGGCTTTTTTTTATTTTCCTATAGGGGCAGTGTTTTTTTTTTTTTTTTTTTTGTCCTAGCTAGGGTTAACGTACAAGCATTTTCGGCATCCGTCATTTTGGACGTACACATTACAAAATGGCGCTGACTGTTCATCCGTCGTAAAAGATCATGGCTTTTGGCTTCATTATAAATCTTTCTGGACGGAAAAATCTGGCAAAATCACGTCCTTTTGCTGTTGTCGTGCGTGTGCCTCCAGCGAAATATTTTATATTTTACCTACAGTACTTATTTATGGTAATATACAACTGTCGTTATTGTCGAGACAAAGTTTACTCAAAGAATGCATACTTTAGTTATAATAAACACAAGATTCAGCATTCCGAGCATGCTCGCAACATTCGGGAACAGTCGCCCCTTTTTTTTCTCATTTTCACAAGCAACAAAATAAAAACCTTCTCAAGGTTTTTGTTTCCGTAATGAGCGCAGTTTGCTTTGTCTCTGCTTCGCCCGGACGCAAGAAGTGCTAATTTTTGCTCCGGTACCGAATTCCGCGCTACCCTTTCTTCGTTGAAGATGTGCTTAGCAGCCCATCAACTCCGCCGTGCTCAAAACAGGGCCCGGGAAACCATTCCAACGCGGCACGCAAGGAGTGAAACTCAGATTGCAAACATCCCTTTCGGTCGTCGGCGCATTTGTTGGAGTTATTTTGGTTTCCTACCTGCTCTTCATACTTAACCTAAACCATCATTCCAAAGAGTAGCGTGACGTCTTTTTCGTATAATCAACGCTCTAATATTTATGAATGAGAAAGAAAATTAGGAAAAAAGATGATAGAAGTGAGCAAAGAATAACTAATTTGTCGTGCCTCCTCTACGTCGAGGCGTTTTCTCATATTCACATAAAAAAAAAAAAATTAACCAAGCACAACTTAGAAAAAGTGAAAAAAAAAAGGAATTGGTTCTCCCTTGTAACGAATATTAACCTTTTTTTTTTCTCCCGCAACCTGCATCCCATATTTTTTGCGAAGTATTCTAAAAAGGCATCATTCACTCTTCTTTCTCGTACATTTACCTATTCTTCCTTCATCCTATGCTTTGCGTACGTAATCTATGCTGGAGATCTACAGTAACGCAAAAATCACGTGACCAGCCCCCTTAAAAACTAACCCACAAAATCGCATAGCTGATTTCACCGCACTCTCGAAATAACGTCCTAAGACTTCTTGCATTTTTCTATTTTCCTCTTTTCATTAACATTTTTTCTTGCTTATCTCTTACCTTTGTTGGTGCCGTTTTTGTGATTCCCTGCCAGTTTCATTTTTTTACAATGGCAATTGTTATAAGAAACGCTCTCTGCTTCGCTTGATGGACCAAAAACTATAAGCAGACTGGCACCAATTAAGGACGCTAAAGTTGATTATATTGACTGCTCCCACTGAATGTCCGAAGGTGTCAAAGCTATCGATACGAATGCAACCTGGTTAGACAACGTTTTTGGATGATGCGAACATGAAGAGGCCTGTCGAATTCCAGTCGAATATTTAAGATGCCCTAGTTGCGGCGGACCGCGTGTTGCAGCAACTCCACATAGGCCTGCTCACTGTGTCACTAATTTTGGCTTCCCGATCCACTTTAAGCAGCAAGCAGCACCACGAGGATGCCGACACGAGATAGAATAAACTGCTCACTCCATGAATGTCACAATAAAATTGAAAATGCGTAATGAACGTAAGTTAGTACCACTAATCCGGTTAATTACACTGCCGTCTGTATAGGTTCCTCCCCACGTAGATATTTTGTGAAATTGTTGTTCTCATATCTCACAGAAGAAGCCGTAACCTTTGTTATAACGTGAGCCAGCCGCTTTCGTTTTCTTGTTGCTGTTGCTCAATGCCTTTGCTTTCGTAAACATTCTTTGCTCTGATTTATTATTCGCGTGTCAGAGGTTCCAAACATCAAATAAATTTTTTTTGTTTTTTATTTGCTATTTTACTAGTTGTGTTTGCGTAGTTACACCGACATTGTAGAAGAATACGAACAAAAAGCCTGCCCCGAAACGAGAAAAGTGGTCCATTCTTGAGAGTTTTGTTTCGTCTCGCGTCTTCGGAGACGGCTTCTTTGTAAAAGTGTCGCAATTCGAGACCCATTAAGATCACCGCCGGGCTGCGCGCCTGGCACGCCTCCGCCTCCAGACACCCGGAAGCAACATATCCAAAATAAAGAAACGGCACGCGAGCTCCGGTTGCCTAGAAACAAAAGAAACGCCTGCTACAACATGCTCAAGGAACGAAGAGCAAAGCGGGATGACACTCGAAACTTCTTCAAAGAAATACACAAAGGAATACGGCAAAAAGAACCTGCGAGTAAAAGTCGTATTTTCTTCGGACGTACCCGCAGGCGTCCTTGCGTGTGCGAGTGTGCGCGTGCATGCGCGAGTGTATTATATTTCTTCTCTTTTCGTTTATCTGACTCCTCATGCACACGCATGTACAATCTAATGATTGGGCTCCAAGATTAGGCAAGGTTAGGCTAGGTGGCGCAAGCTGCCGCCCGTTACAAAGGGTATAGCCATTACCATCCCTCCATCCATCCATGACAAAAATGCACCGCACGTACAAGCAATCACGCTGTCAAGTCAGGACTGTCAACGTTTGTGGACAGCATCCCTTTTTCAAAGCTTCATCGAGCAACATTGGCGGTCGCTATTGCGTGGACACGAAACGCCTGAAATCCACGCCGAACGCCGACGTAGTGATCTGTGACGATGCGTCGGAGATCGGTTTGCGAACAGCGTCGAATCATTTTTCATGAGGTGCCTGGAAGGCACCCCATGAAAAATAGGGTGCTTTCTAAACATTCCATTTTACCATAAGCCAGAAGGCTGCAATAAATACACCACTGGGAGTCGTTCCCTTCGCGTTTTCGCTGATGCGATTGGAGAAGTCAACAACTTCGAATCTCAAAACAAAAACCGCGTTAAGCCAGACAGGTACGCATCCCCGAAACAGCTCAGGATTGTTCTAATTGCTTTCTCATCGTTGCAATTTGTACTTCTTTTTTTTTCTGTTTTGAGCTTGCGTTTTAATGCTCGTTTATATTTTTTTCCTGAACTGCCTCTCCATTGTTTTATATTAGTGTTGTTTTAATATAAGCTTCTCTTACTTTTTGTTTTAATCGTTTGCCGCGAACAGCAAAAAAAGCAAAAAAAAAAAGAAAAAGTCCTGCATCAAAATACCTAAACCAGAAACGAAAAATTGCTGCTCGCTTCTGGATTCTAACCTACCCAACGACGTTTTTTTTTTATACCGTACCATTGCCGACGAGGATGCTTTCTTCCGAGCTGCGAATCCCCTATAAGAGATTTGCAGCTCGGAAATCGAGAACAGGTGCGGCAACGGTGCTAATTGACGAGTCTATAGACTCGTCAACTAGCACCGCTGCCGCACCTGTCCGTGACCTCTACTCAGGTCAAAACTGTTCAATCGACCGCAGCAAGCACATTATTTCAAAAAGAACGAGTACAATAAAAAAAAAAAAACGCAGAAAGCAGCGTGGGACTGTTCCTTTCCGCTACTTGGATTTATAGTAACCTTGTCACCATATTTGGCTCGTGAGTTTTCTCGATAACACGAGTCAAAGTTGCAGTCAACAAAACGGGAAACCCTGGCACTGCAGCAAAACATCCTCCACCCCAGCAAAAAAAAGGTTCGTTTCTGGAAAGTTTGTGAGTGAGATTAAAAACGGAATAAGAAAATAAACATAAGTCTGACGTAACGCCAGATCAAGAAATCTGACCCTAATTTGGAGCAATGAATCGGATCCCTAGTCGCTTCATGCGCTTCTTGTATTATTTCTTTCTGTCTGTGTAGTATTTCCTACTTTTTATATTGTTGTTTTGGTAGATTTTTTTTTTAACTGCAGAATTATTCCCCAGCAGAAACTGACATGCCGGGGAAGTTGTTCCCCAACACCCTCTAATGGACATTAGCGAGGCCACAAACCACGTATAACCTCTCCCTATAGGGACATTAACGGGGAAGGTCGAGTGGGTAGGGGGAGAATGCAACCAACCCTGCATTATATCATTTTCTTTTTGTCTGGCTACAACTCGGTCCACGACCCGGCTTCTGGATTAGAGTCTGGCTGAACTGCCGAGATTACGCATGTAGCCGACTAATTATGGCCGCCTTGGGAACGACCAATCAATCATCTCTGCCCGCCGGGACGCTCTACGCTTCCTCGTTAATTTAGAAACTTCCTTTGCTCTCTCTCTCTTTGTTCCTAAGCAGTGTAATTCGAACGCTTATTCATTTTCAGCCAACTTTACGTCCACATTTGTGTCCGTCTTTCTGTACCACTAGGTAATAACTTTCGTATCCGTATATTCGGCCGTCGCTTATCTCCCTACATATTAGTAATTATTTCTTTCTTCCCAACCGAGCCGCTTCTCTGTCTTCTCATTGCACTGCGATTTGATATTTATTTAGATAAACCAAGGGTACGAACTAGCAACAAGTTTCACCGTGCAGCCACCAGGTGGTCACGTGATTTGTTATTGTCTAAACGCTCGACGTGACGTTTTATCTTGTATACTGTGTCAGGCGTTTGAGGTTTCTAAGTAAATTATATTTCCCTATCTTCTTTGACAAAAGTAGACAGTATAAAATTCCCCAATTCCGAAGCAAAGGGGGAAGAAATACGTCGAAAGCTACGCGGCCCAGGCGACATCAAAATGTGAATCGCCTTACCTAGGACCACGTGACCCGGTCGGCGCCGAATGGCTTGCTGACCGCGCCCACTGCGGAGGATGACGTCGCTTCCGGGTGGGACTTCCGCCGCTCGTTCGCAACTAGTTGCTCTATCAGGCATCACATTCTCTAAACAATAGGGCTGAGGATATTTTGATTTAAAAATTAACAACTTTAGAATATTCGTCGAAAGGCAACACAACTATAATTTGAATGTGCCAGCCAAGGTGAATATTGCAGAAAGTTATTTAGTAAATTATACTTCAAATTTATAAGAAGACCGTTATCAGTTTTGATTTTTTTTTTTAATTCAAGTGCCTTTTTTATTTTATAAGTGTTTTGTGGAACACCCCGTTTATCTCTGGTGCATAGTACACACGAAATGCTCAAACGGTAAATCAAAGAAGTGTTTTAATTTCTTCTAAGCATTTTCTTTCCTAAAAGACGGTAGAAAAGACAAAACAAATCCTTTAGCCAGCGAATATGTGCCACAGAGCATCTGACTTCCAGTAGAAAACGCAAGCAGCATCCCCCAAGGCCATATTCACGGCGCTGTCCTAATCAGGTTGAAAACACACGCAGCAGTCGGGAGTGTAAGTGTGTTGTAGAATCCATCTCTTCGCCGCTTAAGAAGAACAGGGCTCGTCTTCGTTTCGCTTAGCAGCACATCAACTATACATAGCCGTGTAGCGTATTGCCGTCACATCGGGTTTTGTCAATAATGCTTCTTAAAACCGATGGAAATATTCTGTTCAGCTGGAGGAAAGTTGCACCATGATCACATTCTTCATAATCATATCGTACTATAATAACACCATACGTGCTCTACCCGTAGTCGTTTGTAGTAGACCTCCTTTGAGGGACACCAATCAAAACACGCACAGCAAAGAGTATCACATGTCAGCATTAATGTTGTAGCATACATTAACGAGTTGAAGCGTACTACTAAAACATATAGATGAATACAACCAGTCTTGGGTAAGTTACTTTTAAAAGGTAATTCGTTACAGTTACACTTACTTTCAGAAAAAAGTAGCGAAGTTACCGTTACAGTTACCTCAACCAATGAGTAACTCGTTACAGTTACAGTTACTTTTAAAAACTAACGACGTTACTTTTCAGTTACTTCTCTAGAACACAAAAACATTTAGAAAAAACTAGAAAACACCCCTCACCAAGTTTTATTGCGTAACATTACAAAGTGTGCTTTTTACTTCATATTGTAGCCTAGCAGAGTTGCTTCTGTTTCCCTCGTTTGATGGCGAACACGAAACATGCGCAGTGCGGAGTAATGGCGCTAATCAAAATAAGAAAACATTTGCGCAGTACCCTCTGCGTGAATTGTTGTTTCACAATTGATGCACACGATTAAAAAGCGCTTGCACAGAAAAAAAAAAAAACTGCAACATGGATAGTGCTTGAAGTTACTATGATGCAAGTCTTCAGTCACAAAGTACAGTCGTGTGCGTAAAAATAACTACCGTACGTTGTTTTTTTTTTTTTTGTTTTTTTTTCTCATCAAATCTACATGTGGCTATATTCGGGTTGCCACTCGCGAGAATGAGCGTATTCAGAAGTTCGTGAAAAGGCCAACTTGACATTCAAAATGTCGGAACAGACAGTTTGGGAAGTGCAAGATATAGCTAGATTGTACGCGTTCAATTATATATTATTAAAAAAAAACTATAAAGTAACGACAAAAGTAACCTCGTTTCTTTCATCGTTACCTCAGAAAAAGTAATACAACGACAGTTACAAGTTACATTTTGAAAAAATAACTCGTTACTGTTACAAGTTACCAAAAAAGTAACTCGTTACAGTTACAATTTACCAAAAAAGTAACGAACTTACAGTAACGCGTTACTAGTAACCCGTTACTACTCATGACTGAATACAACTAAAAACAAAAATAAATTCCCTTTCTAGTCGGGATGGAATAAAGTATTAAAATGTCTACCGTATTTTGACCAGGCTCTTAGTCGGTATAGCGTTGCAAACTTTGTTATTGTGCGAGGAATTCGGAAAGTGCAAAAGTATTTCTGCTGAAACTTTGAAAAAAATGCGAAAACAATGGCTCTTTTGTTTTATATTGCATAGTGGAAGGTATCAGCATGATAATCACAGTTTATTTTATTTATTTATTTATAAATACCCTCAAGGCATGAAGCATTATAGAGGGGAGTGGTACAGCAAATACAATAAGTAAAATGGAATAATAATTGGGAAAGCATACACGAAAGAAAATAAAAAAAAACAAAAAAAACAATGGTTACAAATTATTAATACACTTTGATACTATATAGTCCACTAGCCTGAAACCGGCAAACACAACGTCTTCTACTAATACAGTTAAATAATCAATCAGATATATTTTTTAGTCCCAAAGCCTTATTATTTTTTTTTATTTTTTACTTAAACGGCGCGCAGCTACGATTAAATTGCCTACACGGGCGTGCGCGAAGCATTCGTGAGATTGCTTCTCGCGTTTCGCGTGACGTTACGTTTTTTTATTATTATTATTTTTTTACAATAGCTGCAACAAAGTGAAGGTCCTCTTTTTTTGTATTTTGCTTTTTAATGTTCGCTTTTAGTTTTTATTCTAGTTTTTCCTATGTGCATTCTAAACTAACTCTGCAATCAAACTTCTACGTTTTTCTTTTTTCTACGTTTGCAGTGTTTATTTTTCTTTAATCGCGCCGAAAAATCGCTGCCCCATCGCACATTGAGCGTTGCGGAGCGATTTGTAACGTGCCGCTGGAAAAAAAGAAATTGGTACTACTCTCAATAATTTTTTTTTCTTTCTTTATTTTTTATAAACAGCTAAGCACTGAGCTTTATAAGGGCTGTCGATCACGCATGTCTTTTTGGTGAGGCAACAAAGACCCAACAAAGTGGCAGTTTATTTATGGTCTGAATGCTGCGATACCACAAAATACTATTTGTATGTAAGATGTATGTACCCGCTTTACGCACAAAGCGTCCTCCTCGAAACTGCCTATCTTCGTAGCGCGGTGTTTATGTCTTCAGTTGCAACTAAAGACAATATTCTCCATGATATTCTTGAAACAATAAACAACGCTGGCATGTTATGGATTCCAGGAGATGTACGCACAGCCAAGGTTTCAACATAATCGGTAACTCCACACAACTTTAGATGTGACGTTGAGCTGGAAAGTATTTTTATTCGTACTTTCATGCGAGCAGCGAGAGTACGATGCTCGTGGTTGACACCAATTGCTAAATTACCCAAGCATCAACGAGAATGCTGGCTATGAGGTTTAGCCTCTCCGCCATCTTAGAAATTATAAATTTTCCTGTCAAACGATGTTCAGGATACACTTTTTTTTCAAAATGTGGAAGCAAGACGCCCAATGGCCGGGATGCTCAAACTTGAACGAAGCATGGCAGGAAAGCTTTTGAAGGACATGGGCTCTCTTTGGAACGTTTAACGAGCGTCGGTTTCCGTTTATCGGCACGTGCGCGTGAGCAGACAAAAGTACCGTCCTGTTTACTCACTAAGTGCGCGTGTTGTGCTTTCACATGTTCAGCTTTTGAGCACGGTTGAGGGGTTGGCACATATGCAAGGGGCGTCGCCGCTTAAAGGGGTAGTGCAGCGATTTTTTACTTTGCAAAAATACAGCTTATAACGAATCCCTGATGCTAATGACTTAGAAAACACCCGTTCGTTTTTCACCACAGGCAATCAAAGTCACAGAAAGAAAATAGCAGCGTTCATCCCCTCACCTCACGACCAGAACAAACGCCACGTGATCTGGAGCCGCTTATATGCCGCCAATGGAGATCATAGTCACGCGCTGGGGTTGGCAAGGCACAGGACACGCGCCGAGTTACAGACATTGTTATGGTTTGGTCGCTGTCGACATTGCAGCGATTGGACGCGGGCCACTACCCGAACGTTTCTCAAGCTATCGATTATGCCGAGGCCAAATCGAGTGTCCACTCAATGTTCGGGTTCAATCTATGAGCCGCATTCAAATATCGTCAATGGGTGGTACTGCGACCGCCCAGCTATGTCTTCAAGTTTCGCGAAAGAAAGATTTAATTAAAACGCTCGCTTCTCTCCTTGAAATCACAGCGCACAAAGAAGTTTCTTGGCTAGTGGCGTTGTGTTCGAGCATCCTTGAGTCCCACTAGTGCCAGTAAGCTCGTGTAAAGTAAAACACATTCCAATTGAATATCGTTGCACCGCCCCTGGCTCTTGCGCATTTCTCGTGGAGCCTTACGAGACCTCCAGACCAGACTTTTATCCTGTAGTGTTTTTATTAAATTTTTTATCCAAGTTCCCATTCCCATTTACCAGAGGAAAAAATTAGATTGTGCACACACTTCCTTTGGCAATGAGGATGTCCCGTGTATTTTGGGGGTTGAGAAGGAATTTCAACGCGGGCGCGAACAGAGCCACGAAACAACACCAAAAGCAAGCAAATATATCAAAATGTTTTACTATATATAGCGAAATATAGAGTACAGATGGTTTTGATTCATAAGTGCCGTCCCCAAGCCACACGGACAATCCGAAGAGTTGCAAACTACAGAGTAAGTCAGAGGGATCGATGACTGTTTGAAGGGACCACACGAACCGACTTCTGAACGTATTGAGCTAAATTTGTTTTGAGGGGTGACCGAAAAACGTGCATTGCGGGTGTAAACATTTTACTCAACCAACTTAACTAAGTAAAATGTTACAAAGCAAAAAAAAAAAAAAAAAAACACGGGAAATCTCTGCCTAATCTAGCTGTCTGCTAAAATAAATGGCGTCTGATTGGCGCAACAGTCGGCAGATGGCGGCACGTAAAATCGCAGGCTCTACGCTGAGCCGTGCCGCGCTTGTAGACGATAACATGGCAGATGGGCATCCGCACGGAGGAATAGCAGGCGACGTCTTTAAGCCAGAAGCCAGACGCTCTTTTTCTGTATGAATTGTCAGTACATAAATATTCTAGTTTACCAATAAAACATTGAAAAAATAAGATAAAACAAGAACAACAAAGCGGATTTGACTATAATGCAATTAAATGCAAAGTTGCAAGCGAGCTAGGCAAGAATGACGGAAATGATCCCTGGAGAAGGGGAACAAGAGGGACAAAGGAGAAACACAAATCTCCAAACACAGCTAGGTGACTGGTGCGCGACCGAAAAACTCCCCCCCGTCTGGTTATCGAACCCGGGACCTTTCCATATCAGGTGGAGATAAACAAAGACCGCAACTCTTCCTATGTGATTTATTTCCTTGTGCGAATTTGTTGAACGCATTTTCAGATAGCTTTTACGCTCTATATTTGTGTGCCGAGTGGGCTATTAAAAGTTGTGTATTTTGCTCTAGCCACAGTTATTCTATGGCAAAGGCTTAAGGTCCAACGTAATATTATATGGATAAGATACACACAAACTACTCGAGGGAAAGTTGAGAGAGCGGTTGGAATACAACTGTATCGCGACAAGGTGTACAAATTAAATGCATTTTTAGTTTTTTCTCTACACTTTTTACTTTTGTACTAGCTATTTGGCATCGTGTAAATCGAAATTTAAATTAACTCGCACGCTTAACGTAAAACAAATGAACAAAAAGTCGATTTTGTATTCCGAATCTCGCGGCGAAACCTTGTGCTGCTCAGAGTCAGTAATCAGAAAAGAAAATGTAAAAAAACACGCACAATTGCATGTTTACTGTTGTACAGGTGACAAAAAAAAAAAAAAAGGACGAAATATAAAAACCAATTAAACGGATGCCGTTAACCTGACTCGTAGAAAGAGAGTGTACCAACGTAAGAAAAAGTTATATAAAAAGAACAGAAAGTGAAAAAAAGCGGAAGCGAGGTATGCTCAGGAACACGAAAAATTTAATTATTCAAATAAAAAAAGCCCAGCAGTTTCCATCGTAAACGCCTTATATGCTCAGGACGATTAACGATTGGTCCACGTGTAATTCATTGCCTTGCTCGACAGTGCATCAAAACGGAAACTTCCATTTGATTTACGTTCTTTTCCCCCCACGGCCCGCATTCGCCACTTTTTTGCTGGGCCAGGAACTCAGTGACCCCATCTATCGGGTACCCATGGCACACTTCCGGTTCAGGTATATTTCCTATTTTTTTACCAATCATGCTTGCATAATAAGAGTGAATTAAATATAGCAGTGCTATAAGTAGTCATTTTGAAAATATAACGTGCAAATTTGATCGCGAAAATACAGCGAAACCCGCCCTCTTGTTCGGAAAGGGAAGTTGTTGGGGGTTATTTGCATGCTGGCGGGTACCACGTTTCAACTCACGCGAGAAATAGCGAATGGGATAACGTTTCACGCACGCGTGCGAGATCTAGCCTCAAGAGCCTGGCGGCACCGTAGTTGCTCGAGTCATAGTCGAGCTTCTTATGAAAGGGGCCTGTGGTTGTGCTTTCCCGCGGAGCACGGGAGTGGCGAATCACCGCGGCAGCGATTTAGGGTACTGAGATAACGTCTTCACGCGAGATCGCTATCTGCTCAGATTGCATTTTTAAGGAGAATGGTGTTCTCGACCTTGTTATTCGCTGAGTTTTTTTTTTTTTTGTTTTTTTCATGCAGAATGCGATTATTGGCTGTGCGTGTGCTATGCAGGAAAGTAGACAATAGGGCCTTGTTTGTATGAAGTGCACGTATTACTCAAGCAAATACGGTAGGTAGAGAAACAGAAGTAAACGCTAAGGGACTAAAAAAATTTAAATGAAATAAAAATAAACCATCTATTTGCAGTCAGGTCATCTGCATATTAAAAAGCCTCCCCCGTACGAATTGTACGGCCGTTGAGGAGCAAAATAGTGAGTTGTAAATTATGAGAGGATTGGGCCTGTCTCCGGACGTGGGCGCCAATTTGTTCAATCGGTGAACTTCTAAATGGGGGTGCCTTTCTCACCTCACCTTTCTCCTTCTTCGACCCTGCTAACTTCCTGGCCTAGTCCTTTCCTTTCCGTTTTGTGTATAGTATTGTAGCTTGCTTTGAAACTGCGTTCAACGAACAATATTGGCGAATTAGAATATCGTTACTTTGCCACTTTTTCTTAATAAATCGTCGTTTCTCTTTTTCGCACCCGCGTTCGTTTTCAGATTTATATTGAGGGAAACAAGCAACCATAGTTATAGAAAGGATTCGGCTATAGTATGCCCCTTACCGGTCTTCACGCCACATTATCTTGATGAGAGGCGTATCCCGATTTGCGATCTTTCTTTTGATCATGCTTAGGGCTATTTAGAGCATCCAGGAGACAACAAAATGCATAGGCATCTGACCGTATGGTCCTTAGCATATAACGTTTCGGTTCACAGATATAAGAAAGAAAGTAGCGGCGCATCAGTATTAAAAGAAGCTCTGTACTCCAAACAAAGCGTTTACATTCAGTTGCTTTTTATTAGTTTAGATGCGCAAGTTTAACATACTGAGGACGCTCTCATAATTGAGTTTTCACTGTACCTCAACACGCCGTCTTGTAATATGAACAAACACAATAGGACACACCCAGACTCCACTTTCAGCCAAGTCTTGCATCGGAATAGAGATTGTGACAATATCCGGAGTTCAGTGTATGGCACGGAACTCCGAAACTTCTCCGTGCGTTTCGAAGTTTAACGAAAGCTTACAGCGTCCTGACTCGACCCGGAAACAAAGATAAGCCGGTGTACTTCGACGGCGGCACGCACCCTCTCTATTGGGCCCTTATTTCTTTGGAGTTGTGATCACAAATCTTGCTTCGCTTTCTTTGTATAGGTACCGAATGAAGTTAGAGTTCCTCACAAACAATCGACACAATTGTAGGGGATTTTTTTTTTCTAAAAGAATATGGCGGCATTATTAAGGGAGGCATTTTTACTTCCGCCTACAGCCCTCCAAACATGAAGCCGATGTTAGAAGCTTTCGCCAAACAAATATATTGAAAATAATGAACAACGCTCACAACCCATGAAGGAAACAAACAACCAGAAATAAATTCATGTGTTTTTTTGTGTTTTGTTTTCGGCGTGCGTGGGCCGCCGTTAGAGATGAAACGTTCAATTATGAGAAGAAGACAAAATGCAATGAACCCAAACCATGAAAAAAAATAAATAAATATAGACGCGAAAGAACAAACGGAAATAATGTTTGAACTACACAGTAAACAGAGATTTGGTGGATGAAAAAAGCTTCCCATCCGGTGCCGCCCGTGCTCCCAATACCGATTCTTCGGTTATGTTTTGGTAAAAAGCAGCCTTTTTCCCTCTTAGACGAACCTATATATTTGTTTTTCGGCTCCATGCCTCCAAGTTTATTAGATGTTAACATAACAAAAATACAGAATGCGCGGGGATTGGATTGGAATAAAAGGGTAAATATGTAATGCATCCAAAGATTGTTTCCTTAATCTTTAATCTTGGGCAAATAACTGGATGCGACACCGAAAGGTAAATAAACCCAATTAATGCTGAGTTCTTTTTTTTTTTTTTTTTTTTGGGGGGGGGGGGGGGGGAGAATGAAAGACGTTCCCAATTTTTCTGTAATGCCGAA
Source organism: Ixodes scapularis (assembly GCF_016920785.2). Lineage (NCBI taxonomy): Eukaryota > Metazoa > Arthropoda > Arachnida > Ixodida > Ixodidae > Ixodes > Ixodes scapularis. The sequence continues at coordinate 32,695,432 of NW_024609837.1, forward strand.
TTAGAGCGCAGCTTTTGAGGAGTAGAAGAGGTTATGCCCCCCCCCCCCCCCCCCCCCGTTCCCTCCTCCTTTTCTGATACCATCCCATTTAGCCAGAAATATTTGCTAAATTTCCTGTTAAAATATAGCGAAGACATTTTTCTGCTAAATTCAGCGGGGAAAATTGTTTCGCTATATTTAGAGGGGAAATTTTTCCGCTAAATTTAGCGGATAACCCTTGTCCGCTAAATTTATCGGGAGATTTTTTCCGCTAGATATAGCGGGGAAAGCTGCCCGCGAAGTATGGCGGGGAAACGTTTCCGCTAAATATGGGGGGGGAAATGTTTTTGCTAAACTTAGCGGGGAAATTTAGTTTACAATTCACGCCAAACCCCAGTAATTCTCATTAAGGGAAAGACGCGACGTCACGTGCTTCCCATATTGACGTCACACGTGACGTCACGTGTGACGCCACGAGGGTTACCTTCGTGAGGGTAAGCCTCGTAACCCTAGTAACCCTCACGAGGGTAACCCTCGTAACCTTCACGAGGTTAACCCTCGTGACGTCACGTGTGACGTCATTATGGGAGGCGTCCCATAATGCAACGCAAGGTTACACCGACACCGTTCCAGCCGCAAACGGGCGCCTAAGAGCTGCACTCTAAAAACTGAGACATTTACAAATCTGTGCAACGCGAGATTAGAGCGCAGGGGTGGGTACGGCTTACCTCCTCCTCCGTGCCCTCCCCTACTCCCCTTCTCCTCCCCCTCCTCTGCTCCTCGTCCTCTTCTCCCTTCCTCCTTCTCCTCTTCCCCTCCTTTTCTGCCCTCCTCCTCAGCTCCACATCCCCCTCCTCCTTCCATCCTCCTCTCTTCTCCACCTACTCCTCCTTTCTTCCTCATCCTCCTCTCTCTCATCCTTTCCTCTTCCTCCGTAGTTTTCCCTCCTCCTTCGTACCCTCCCCTTCTGGGGAAACTGAATCGGTATTGAGGTCACGTCACGTCATTTTTCTCGCTAAATCAAGCAGAGAAACTGAATTTGTTCATAGTTGACGTGGCACCGAGTCATGTGAATTGAATTTCTCCACTAATTTTAAGGGTGAATTGAATTGGTGCAGGTAACGTGGTGTCAATTTTCCCGTTACATTTAGCGCGCTTACGCTCACACCGGAAACGGGCGCCTAAGAGCTGTGCTCTAAAAGCTTGTCCGTCGACAACCATGTGTATCTTCCACATATGTAGATGACTGTGATGCTTAGTGTATTCCGTGGTAGCCTTAACAGGCTACGGTATCAGTGGGTGGCCCACGCCCTAAAAAATCTCGGGTGCCGCATGCGCATGCGCAGAAGGACGTGGCATACGCTACTGACCGCCTCGGGGTCAGTGGGCAGGGTGCAACAAGAGCGCTTCGCTAAGCGGTGTAGATCAGAGTTGTCGAAATTGTTATTTTAATATAACGAGGTTATACATATTAACACTCGAGCTAGAGATGTAACTGGGTCAAAAATTGACAGAGACCTTTATGTGCAAAGCCCTAAAATAAATGAAACAGAATTCGAAGAGAGATAGTCTAAATTTGTTCAGAGGGCCATTAAACGGTCGTTTCGGCGAGTGAAGAACCTACATTCATTTTTTTTTTTTTTGAAATCCTCCCCGCTTAATTTAGCTGGGAAACTTACATGGTACAAAGGTCATGTGACGCTATTTTTCCAGTTAATTTTAGCGTGAAACCAAGATATTTGGTATTGGTAACGTGATTTCAGGTCACGTGACCTCTATTTTCCCGCTGAATTTAGCGGAAACACTGAATTGACGTATAGGGTTCGGGGCGTCAGGTCACGTGACTTGAATGACCCCTCCAAGTTTAGCGGGGCACCTGTAATTTTTGTACAGGCCACCTGACGTCAATTTTTCCGTTAATTTTCCTGGCAAATGCACGGATGAACGAATGGACAAAAGAGAGGGGAAGTGGGGACGGAGGTTGCTTTTAAAAAACTCCATGGTATAAAAATAAAGACGTTCTGTTTCAGGTAAATACAATTCGTGCGATTACCCAGAAATGTATCCACGTTACGTTCTATTCGTTTAGGCGATCAGATGATGTTGAGGTGGGGCTAAATTGCTGATCAAGTTTATAGTTATTGAAACCCTCGAATGGGCCCATTGCGCTACGACAGTCTTAAACTGTTATGCACGAGCCTAAATATCTACAGCAAATCATAGCTACGGTCCTTGTGCGCTAATAAATATTCCTGTTATGGCAGTTTTTTAATGTACAGAACACGTTAATTCAGATATTACTTTTAATCCCCCCTTACCCGTATGAAAAATTAAATCCCAAGGGACTCTCATAATGTTAAGAAAATGTACAGGATACACGCGCGGTGATCCCATTTTCATTCACGGCCTTATAGGAACGCCCGCACGCAGCCTACACGCCGACCGAGGATCGAACACAGATTCGTATAATACTCACAAATACACATAGCTACAAACACGCGCACAAAGCAACATTTTCACGCTCAAAAACGTAGTGCAAAAGTGAGAAAAATATCAGGTGCTCTGTGCGGCCTGCTACATGTACACAGACACAGACTAAACTATTGACGGCAGAGCACACAAGCGAGCGCGTCTTAGTAATTAGCCAAACACGAGACGCCCGAGGGCAAGCTTCTCACGTTCCGGTCGGATGTCTTCCGAACCCCCGTCGACGGGTACAACGAACCATGCCGAAAGAAGAGCTTCCCACAGCTGAAGAATCAACGAAGACGTGCCGTGTTCCTAGTGAACGAAACACCCCTTCTGCCTTAAACTGGCAGTGGATGTTAGTGCCATACAGTCCACAGTCAGCTAAGCAGCACCTTACAGACCTCTCCGACTGTATACACCATTATAGGGACAGTGCAGTCAGGTGACACGAAGCTCAACGGCTTATTGGTCTCTTCAAGCTCGCAGAATTCACTCCAGCGTCTACTTTGGTGTGCATAGAGTACGGCAGCACGGTAGAAGGTCCTAATTAGCCGAGAGCCTTTCCGTGTCAGCCGACACTCAGGTCGCGGCGGCAGTGCTTGCCGAGCTGTCAGCCAGCCGCCACTTTGACCCTCCGGCGTTCCTGCCCCGTCCTTACATCGGCTCCGGTTCGACGATCCACTCGTGCAGGCAGCATTGACGGGACGGAGCGGCTGCTCGCTTCGCTCCAATCGATGTCGCTCCGCTTTGTGCAGAGCGGACTGTAGGGCAGCGGCAACGTTGGTAAGACAGTTTACCCATGCCCACGCAGTAGCTTCCGAATGAACCAATGGCGATCAGAAAACCACAGATTTTGTGATTTGAAGTATGCCGAGGATGCTGTAGGCGATACACGAAATGTTTGCTTTTAGTGCATGCTAGGATGAGGGCGTTTGATTTTCTCTTTGATGTTTGTCGGAAATTTGGCAAATATTGTATTTTTAGTCTCTCCACAAATTGTTAAACCTCTTCTTGTAACGTTGACGTTAGAAAACGCCCCTTTAGTAAGCCCATACCTCTGTAGAAACCCCATCACATCAATAAACATGACTACTTCTAAATTCATTCCCGTCCTATCTTTTTTTTTCAGCGTCGGCTTCTTCGCTATACCAATCGTGGTATCGACTTGCCCCGAAGAGCTTTGACTGAAACATTTAATATTAAAACTCACTCAACTTTCCCATTTTTTCCCTAAAACTAAACAAAAACGGGAAAAAAAATCACCAGCCGCATATTGGTGAACCTTTCTTAGGAAATCTCAAAAAGGTCAGTCACACGTTCGCGCAACACATTCTCTTTTTTTTTTTTTCCTTCTTTTTTGCTGCTTCGCGTGATCTCTTATTGGCTGTCAACGAAAGACACAGAGAAGAAAAATAGAAAGGTAAAAACCGGAGCAACCTAAGACAAAACGCAGGAAAAAAGGATAGTTTGGCAAGAGATTCCTAAAGATTAGTCATGTTCCCAGTGCCTCGCCTCAACGAATCGTTCAAGCGAACAAACGAATAAAAACCGGAGGACAGAAATCCCGATTCTTGTCCGGATAGAGAGTGCCCCATAATTTCATGAAGAAGGTGGCAATAGCTGTCACGTTGAGCTGCCTAACCATACAGGTTCTATATGAGCTCTGTCGGCGGCTCAGATGCTTGGCAGTCTTTATCAAATCTGTTTCCTTTTTTTTTCTTTTTTTTCTTGTTCGTGCTTTGTTTTGTTTATCTTGGCCGGTTGGCGACGTTTCGTAATTTCGAACAAATATTAAGCTTTGAGAGTTCTATAGAAAAGTCAGGGTACTCGCTTTTATGCATACATCCAGGAGTTAAATGACCACTTTTCCTTAATACCAGCACTACTGTGGTTATTAAGTGGGGGTGAAATTGATGTAATCCTTAGACCAAAAGTGCAGTGTTTGCGTAATGTAGTAAGGCATCAAACGAGTACTAGTAACATTGCTTCGGTGAAACTAACTTTACAACAAATAATATAATGTAGATCTGCTGTACTCAAAGGACAATAATCATGTTTAAAAATCGTGGCCTAAATTAGGCAAATATACGTAAAGGTTTTAATCATATGGATGGCATCGAACAACCGTAATCACAGCGTAATGACAAACAATAGAAATAAAGGGGCAAGTAAAAAAAAAAAAAAAAAGAAACGTCGAGCACTATTGTGGAGTGTCTTTAAATAAAAATAGCGCCATTAAATTTCATAACGGCAGCCGTCCTGTTCCTTCGTAAGGTACAGCAGTTTGAATAAATTGGCGTCTTTGGTGACATGCTCAATCTATAGCCTTACAAAAAAAGTACAATAACTGTTTCTCTTCAAATATATATTTCTTATTAACATAAAGCTGCTTCGAAAGGTTCCGATCTAAATGACTAGACTACTACATGCTTCCCAGATCTAAGAGCCAACCAGAACAGCACGCATGGCATGAGAAATGTCAATCAGTGCAATCTCCGGAAATCAAATCTAGCGATTTAGGAACGGTGGCTTATTTTCAAATGCCACGGCGTTACCATCCAATATTATTCGCCATCAACTTGATAGTCAACCTAGGGTAGAACGGATATTTCGTTGGCGTTACGAGTGCATCGCGCAACAGTGTAAACTTCTGGCTTTCATGTTTTGGGCAGCACCTCGGGTGGATAATAATGTAAATTTTGTTTAGGTCGCGGTTTTGTTGTGCGTCGCATTTTAAAGCGTTCCATTAAGGCTCTGTTACCCCTCCGACGTCGAGCGTAAAAAAATCGTGGCGTAGAGCAATGTACGCCAATACTGCTTGGTCGCAGCTATCGAGTTTCTTCTCGCCGGCCAATAAAAGGTCCAAGTTCTGCGCTACGCTGCGTTCGCTGTGCTCAACGCTGGAGTATAACAAAGCCTTTAGCGCAACTAAACAGATGCTGAAAGCTCTGCTATACACTGATATTGAGCGCAGCGAACGGAGAATAGCGCTGAACGCGCACGTTTGATTTGCCGGCGAGCAGGAACTCGATAGCTTCGATCAATCTGAATCTGTGTCCGCTGCGCTACACCGCGTTCGCTACGCGCTACGTCGGACTGTAAGTGAGCCTTGAGGGGTGCTGACAGACGCTAGTTTACGCCCGTGGATCATGCATGATAGGACGCTGCGACCCCGCTTTGCGTCAGCGCGAAATGTTCGCGTCTCGAGGACGCTAGAAGAGACACCTCTTTTCTGGTCGTTATCGTGGATGCTACATTGCCCCCTGGCCAAAAGAAGCAGGCCTATGCAGGGTTTCTCTTTAGATTCTGTTAACGCAGACCGTTCGCTACAACCGACGTCGCCACAATAAGCCGGACGCGTCCCGCAAAATGGAATGCCCTCAACGGTACACCACCCGGTGTGAGCCGGAGTTCGTAAAGCTAAACCACAGGTTGCCCCGAGGGAGCAGCGAGCGGACTGTGCAAATCGGGACCGAGGCCGCGGCGGTTGTACCCCGAGCGAGTCCACGAGACCGCGGTGCTGCTCACGGGGCCCACAAGCCGGCACAGGAAGTAATTACTGTATCTCGACCGGAAAAGCGACGGTCCTGGGGATTAACACGGTTGCTCGTTGCGTCGCGCTCGCAGAGAGTGAAGCAAACAAACCAGAACAAGAGGACAATTAGAAGAAAGGTCGCCAGCTATATCTTCTAGCACTCAAAAACAAAAAAAAAAACAAGCGAGTGTATCAACCGAAAATGAAACAAATGGAATATGGTATAGTGTGAGCGATTTCTCGAGAAATTAGTTGAGCCGGTTTTGATCTCTCAAGTCTTCTCTAGAGAATCGTCGCAACTCTTCCCGAAATTCAATTTAGGTGTTTTTGTAGTATTATTTGAACTGCTGTAAATATCAGCTCAGACACGTGGAGCGGAAGCTCCACGTGCTCTGAGGATTTTGGGTACAATCCCCAACCCTAGCCGCTTGGACTTGGATGAGCAGCATATACCGGCGTGGGGTAGTATCTCACTACGGCGTGGTGCGCGTTAAAGACCCCAGGCCAGCGGTTGTACTGCGCTGGCTAAATTTCTCACCTACTGCTGAGACACCAGACACCCAATGGGGCTGAGTAACGTTCGGCTACATAAACATACCCGGAGAACACTTACTGAGTAAACTGACGGCAAAATTTACTCACAGCTTATTACAGTCCTCGAGGCCCCATCCAGGCAATGCACGAGTATTAAAATTCACCTCAAGACTCTTCATAGTGTGGATCCTAACGTTAGATAAATCATAAATAGTCCCTTTATTTTTCCAACAAAAACAATGTTGAAAATGTGACAGGGGAAAAAAAGATGTAAAAACAACTTGACGAGCCCCGAGCCAGCTATACCAGCAGTCGCGATGCAGGCGCCAAAGATTTATACAAAATTAAAACATGACATGTGTACTCCATGTTTGAGAAACTTCGCAAAAAAAGAGCTGACTCTATACAAGACAAGTAGCATATTGATACAATTTACACAATAGCGAAAATATACAAAAAATGTTAAGACATCACTGAAATAAACGCGAAAGAAAACATTGCGGACAATGTGGCTCGAAATAAACATTTGAAATGAACATTTCCCGTAAGATGCTCACCGATATATTGCTAAGCTCAATGCCTTGCCTACTAAGCTAGTTAAGGGTAGTCGGCAAAGTATATTTTAAACTTTGGTGGCCGTAGTCTGTTCTAAAAAAGGGTACTTCCTAAGGTTCTTTAATTCGTGTTGAGTATCTATAAATCTTATCTGTTAGCTTCGCTAAGTTTTTAATGGGATATTGGGATAAATTTTTTTCTATTTTATACCTTGCACATAAAAGATATTTATAAAAATCAAAAATTTTCATCACACCAATTTTACTTAAAATATCATCGGTTGGATGTTCTAGTGGCACATTGAGATACTTCTTAATATCTTTTTTTTTGTAACATAAAGAGTTTGTGGAAATTGGCATAGGTAGCAGGTGCCCCATATGAGTTTACCATAATTTAAATGTGAATAAAATAATGAATTATATAATATTAACTTTGTTCTAAGTGGTAGAGTGTTTTTATGACTATATAAAATACCGACGATACTAGATAATTTTGATACGATATGATTAATATTGTCGTCCCACGGACAAGTTTTCTTAAAAAATAACGCCAAAAGTTTTAAACGCGAGAACAATTTCTATCTGAGAAGAATATATAAAAATATCTTTGGTAATATTAATATGTTTATTCTTAGGTCGGAATATAACGGCTTTTGTCTTAACGGCGTTTATTTTTAATGCATTATGTCCACTCCATCTATTAAGCTTTTCTAGTGTTTCGTTCGCGTTATCAATAAGCTCCGACGCATCATCACCGTCAAACAATACGCTTGCATCATCTGCATAAATAAAGAAATGATTTGAGTGACTAATATTTACGATATCATTAATATTTATACATTGAATAAGAATGGCCCCAGAATGCTTCCCTGGGAAACCCCCGATCCAATCGGTTTTATTTTAGATGAGTGGCCGTTTATATGAACATCCTGTCTGCGGGAAGATAAATATAAACGTAGAAGTTTTGATACATTACCACTAAATCCATACATACCTAACTTTTTTAGTAGCAAATTATGATCTAGACAGTCGAACGCTTTAGTAAAGTCTACAAATGAGCCGAGAGTGAGTTTCCTTTTTTCAAAATTTCTAAGTATATGTGTTTTTTTGTTTTTTTTGCGCAATGCGAGCCAATTCTGTGGATCGCTGTTTTCGAAAACCAAACTGCGACGAGCTAATCAAGTCATGATTATCAGAAAATGCTGTCATTCGAAGTAGTATAACTTTTTCTAAACCCTTAAGAAAAACGGAAGAATTGAAACGGGTCGATAATTGCCCAGTTCGTTTTTATTTCCTTTTTTATATAAAACTGTTACCTTCGCTAGTTGCATTTGACAAGGAAACACACCGTTTATCAAACAGAGATTGAATATGTGTGCTAAGGGAAGAGAAATAAGATCAATTACGTATTTAACTGGTTTGATCTGCAATCCATCGGAGTCGCAACTTTGGCTATATTTTAGTACATTAAAGACAGATATTACGTCTGAAGCCGTAGCAGGCATAAGAAACATGGATTCATTATTTCGAGCTCTGATATATTTGCATGCATCTGACCCTGGATGTTCTTTAACTAGACTTACATAATAGTCATTAAACGCATTTGACAATGCTTGTCCTGACAGCTCTTGGTCAATGTGGCTGGTCTTTAAAACTTGTTTCGTGGCGCACGAACGACCGACTACAGAGTTTAGTTTTTTCCACACAATTTCGATTCTGTTATTAGAAAAAACAAAAAGTCACAAAAAAAAGATCTTTTCATAACATTTTTGAGTTTTTTTGTTTAATGGGTTTCGATAACGTTTAAATACTGTTAGTTGTTGGATTGATTTTGTTTTTAGAAGTTTTTGATATAACGCATTTTAAGTACGAATGTTTGTGAGCAATTCGTTTGTAATCCATGGTTTACAACTTTTTCTATGAGTGCTTAATTTTTTACACGGAAAACAGCTTTCATGTAGTTGCTTGAATTTGTTCAAGAACAAGTCATATGCTTTATCTGCGTTCGTTTCATGAAGGACATCGTCCCAATCCAGACAAGATAGTTTTTGTCTGAATTCGTTCATATTATCAGGCGTTATATTCTGAAACTGTATAGCTAACTGACATTATAATTTATGTTTATAGTTTGATTTTTCTTTATACACAAAAATATACCCAAGTGATCGCTTATCGGCTATCACTACGCCAGATTTGATATATGATGTATCGTAGCTTGTAATAAATACATCTAATAATGCCTATGATTCCGTTGTAATTCTTGTAGCAGCATTTATTATATTTTCACGTCCGTTTGATTTAAATAACGAATCAAATTGTAATTTACATGTCGTATCAAGTAGCATATTCGCCTCCCAAGATTACGTTGTATTTATTTTCATTCGCGAACTCGAGAAAAGACTCTAAGTAAGCAAAAAACGAAGACAAGTTCCCGCTTGGCGGGCGATAACAGACAGCCATAATGCACTCTCCCATCAGTAAAGACAGCATCTCGTAGTCTTTGTGAACGCAGCAATAATCAGATAGCATCTCACAGGAAATGTCAGCCTTTACTATTAGGGCAACGCCCCCGCCACGGCATTTTATGCGGTTTAAAAAGTAACTGTGGTACATTAGTAAATTTAAAAAGTTAGTATTATCCGTAAACAACATCGCTGAAAGCATAATTATATCAAACGAAAATTCGAACTGATCAGAAAATAATTTTACCTCGTCTGTTTTATTTCGCGCTGATCGAGCGTTCAGATGAAAGCATTTAAGAGCATCGATATACTCGTTTCCTAAAAAAGATTTCACATTCGAAGGAAGAAAACAGTCGCTGGACATAAAGTTCCGTTTATTCAATAAGCTATCCGTTTCATCTATTCAAAAGAAAAAAGACTAACATCCTAAAACTGAGTGCTTGTCACATGAGGTACCACACCAGCTTCTCTAAATCATCCACAGACCTGATCACGTGCACTTGCTCGCGATCCTTCTTGCGCACAAGGACGTGGCCATTTTTGTACCAGACGTACCGATAATTTGTTGTTTTGGCCCATCCTTTTGTCTCACAAATAAGGGCTCGGTCTTGTTTGGTGAGATTTTCTTGAATGTAAGCATCGTCTTTCGATTTCCTTAGAATCTGCTTTTGAACTGAGCCATTCATCTCTGATTGTCTGATGAGCGAAGCGAACAATGATTCCTGGTATTTTATCTGCTCGGTATGATAAGCGATGGATAGCGGCCACTTCGTTGAGATCTAAGTCTGGCACATCAAGTTTTTTTACAACCTCGTTCACATTGGCAAGCAAGTCCTCGTTGTCAGTCTTAGGAATTCCGTAAATTTTTAGATTTTGTTTTTGGCTTCGCCGTTCCAGTTTGTTCACTTCCTGCCTAAACCTTTTTATTTCTCCGCCGGAGTCTGTTTGTTCCAGAGTTTCTAGTCGTTTATTCATGTGTTTTGTTTCCCTTTTCTGCTCAGCAAGGTCCTTGAGCACTTCGTCGTACTTGTCCGACATTACCTGCATCGATTTTTCTATGCCACTGACGGTTTCCTTTAGGCACATTAAGCTATCTAGTTTTCCATTGATAGAGGCCAACATTACAGCTAAGTTAAGTTCACTTTCCTCCTTGGCACCCTGACTTTCACCTCGGGATTTTAAAAATTTGCACGTTGGGCACCGACATATCTTACGTAGGGCACTGCCTTTTGCCCTAAAAGTCGTTTTGGAGATGCCGGAGCAGGGACTTAGGTGATAAGCGTATCCGCACTCCAGGCATGTTAACCCTCAATCAGTATCTGACACTTCTCTATTAAACTTTGGACAAACATCAGCCATACTTCAGCTACTGAAAGTAGACAGTGTCAGCAGCGGCAGCAGCGGCATGCACCAACAAGGTATGAACTTAGTAAAAAATTTTAACCAACCTGCAACGATAGCAGTCACGATAAGTCTCGCAGTTCGGTGCGCTGCCGCAACTGCTGTGAGCCGTACAAGGGGGAAGCAGTTCTTTTTCACTTCGGAGGCTGGTGACGCAGTCTTGAGACGTGAACCAACCGCAGCCTATCGACGAGAGCACTTGCAGAGGCGACTGCTGCACTTTTTTGGCGTTGACGAACGACCCGTGCTCCCTGTATGACGAGGCCTGCAGCGATAGCAGTCACGATAAGTATTGCAGTTTGGTGCGCTGCCACCACTGCTGTCGTTTGATTTTTTTTTTCTTTTATTCTTGCAAGTTTTCAGGAAAAGCCACCCTTGCTGTCCCGTTTAGAGACAAACATTAAGACAAACATTCACTCCCAACCCCGCTGAAGATCAGCCAGATCGATCTTAAGCTTGGTAATCTACACAAAACTGAAACGTAAAAAATATTAAAAAAACCTCGCAGCTGTACTATGCGTAATAGGTGTGAAACGAACACAATTTCGACGTTTGTAAATGTTTCTTCAATAACGGTAGCGAGCACTTCAATTTTTAAACTTCTTGCACAGTAGTTTTCATTGCAGCCTGTCAGTTTCCAGGGATATACACAAGAAATTGGCGATAGCTCGATTGTGCCTACAGTACCATGCTCTGTGCGTGTTCAGTTGTTTTTTTCGATGTTTGTTTACATTTGGACAAATTTATTTCGAGTTCCATGATTCTCACTTTTCTAACACGGATGAAGCGGGGTCACCAAGTAGTAGAGACGCTCAGTGCTCTGTGACCTGAGGTCACAACGGTCTTGGGATGTTCCCCGATGTTGCAACTCACACTTTCATTTTCTTACTTTGTGTTTTTATCTGAAACTCCCCCTTTTATTATACAATATCCGTTTCTTTGTTTCACACTTTCTACGCCAGGATGCGGGTATTTTGAATGCCCATGCTGAAGAGGAACATGTTTCCAGTTCATGTGCTTCAATTCTTTTCTACTAAATGAAGCCACCTTCTTGGAGTTGCTAATAGCTGGCACAATACTGAATTTAAGTCACTTTTACGTCAATATTAAAGGTTTTGTGTAGTAAAGGGCACACGTCAAAAACTTCCCCTTTGCGTTTATCTTGACGTAAGGACGTCTCACGTCATATTGTGCAACAAAAACAGGCCTTATTGTAAAGGCCTACAACTTCGTGACTATAAACCAACGTTACTATACACCGCGACAACTTTTGGTGGCAATGCAGTGGAAGGTACAGGCCTGCGTTCCCTCTCCCATTTTGAGTGTGCGCAGGCTCTCCCCCTTTCCCCATTTCCGGGGAGAGGAGGAGAGCCTGCTTACACTCAAAATGGGAGAGGGGACGTGGGACGTACCTTCCACTGCATTGCCAAGGAAAGTTGTCGCGGAGTATAGAACCCTCACCTGGGAAACTCGCCGTCGAAACCTTAGCCGCTGGCGTCCACCGAGACCGAGCTAAATACAACAACAGCGCCACTTTTTATCATTTGTCTTTACTGTGGTCACCTTGAGCTTTTAGAAAGCATGTTTTTGCGTAAAAAACGACGGAAAAAACTCCTTTTGTTGTAACTTTTATTGCAGTTTAGTACAAAACGAAGGGCGGGTAATGTTTTCTAAAATCTTCAGTTTGCAAGTTTTCGCAGCACAATTAATATTGTTTTTACACAACCATGCCTCAGCGGTGTTTTCAAGTAGCGCGTCCCGACCTAGGTGCATTTTAACTTCGGTAGCAATTCGCGGCGCGTCTGCTTGGGAGACGGTGGTGGCACCCCTGAAACTCTTTCCACCGCATTTGTTCCGGCTCCAAAATGGCCGATTAAAGCCAAAATAGATTTTACGTGAAGTTCTTCGAGTGGCCGCTGCGGGAGAAATGGCAGCGTTGTGATCGCCATTAGCTCGGTTGTCGAGTACGGATCGGTGCCACTTTTTCAGAGCAGTCTCTATGGGAGTTTCCCAACTGAGTGGTTCTAGTAACGTTACTAGAAACCAAAAAGCATTTGTTCACATGTAGTAGCCCCAGTCCTTGATTCGAACGCCTCACTCGTTTGAAACACGCCCTTTTACTTTCCTCCCGCGCCTAATATATCAGTGAATATTTCTAGACCCGCAGCGAGAACAGTTTTTCTGCGGGAAGCCGCCCGGAATGTCAACATCGCGCAATACTAAAAACGCGCACGTGACTGAGAGGGTGCTTAAAATTTTTTTTTCCAAAGACAAACATACTTTTCCGAAAAGAAGGATTGGTTTTATTTTCTTGGCATAAAGCGAGCAAAATATTTTTTTCATCAAATTAAAATGGTTACGGGACATGGTTGTTATCGATCTTATCTGAAAACGCGCTCAGCATTTCCTTTCCACTCTGGTATATTTCGGCTGACGAGGGTTGGACCATTCAGAAAGTTGGTGATTTATAATGATTAAAAAGCGCAACCAGACGACGGACACTGAAGGCACATACAGAGTGTATGTGTCTTCCTCCTTGCCCGTCGTCTTGCTGCGTTTTTTAATCATTATATTTTGGCGTCTGTACGGCGACAGAGCGACTAAAAACCTGCAAATAAAGCGCGGGTTGTCAATTGCTTCCTTCATAAATTAGCAGACGCTCACAATTCAATCACGCGTTTGATTCCGTTACCCACGGTACTCAATTTCTCTCAGAAAATCTACTTTTTTTTCGTTTCGGTTCCGCTGTATACGACTGACACATCGCAGCAGAAGAACCCTCGTGCTCTGATCCCGCTTCTCGCCGAAGCGAGACATGACGAGATTACATTTTGGCGCACGCTCGATATTGTCGGTGCAGCGAGTGCATGGACGCGTGGGATGTCGGCGTTGACACGAACTCAGAGAGTGCAACCACTCGTGAACTGCCAGCCAAAACGAACCCGCTCCAAGCTGCGAGTGGGCACGTGTGAGCAGGAGATACCCTGAAACGAAATGGCTATAAGTTTGTGCTCAGTGCAGTTTGACGCTCTTGTATTAGAAGAGCCGCCGTTCGATCGATTTGTTTTTGGTACCACTTTGAGAAGGAATAGACATATACTCTGCAATTGATTCTAATATATAACTCTCCACAGTATTGTGTTTATAATTACGCGTGAAAGTTGAAACTTGACCTAAAATTAATTATGGAGGCCTTTCTCTTCGCTTCTTTTCTATACATACCGGTGACATCTCCAACATGCAAAGTGTTTATCAAGACAACCATCCTGGTGGAAGAATCATCGAGATATCTTCATCCGTCCACGAGATGTGCACAGATGATCATAGTATGTCCGACGCCGCAACGCCGGCGCCGCCATCTAGTGAGACGCCTCTTATGTCTAGCGCGGCCGCGGCGATGCGGTAACTCATGCTTCGATATGAACTTGTTTCGATTGCTTGAGTGACTTGTGATTGAATACGCTTGTGTTGTGTCTTCGCCTTTGTTTCTTTCGTTTTCTTGCGCATCGTTTAGTTGTACAGGGTGAAACAAGAAGACGCCAGGCTCTTTAAATCGACCGGAAAATTCGGTTTCTTAACCCATCGCGCTACGACTTTGTGCAGCGTTGCCCACAGATGGTGCATTTTTTTGTAAAATTTGCGAAGAGCGAACTTACCTGAGGAAAAAGTAAAGAAAGAAAAAGGCTTAGCTCCTATGGAAACGCAGCGACGCCACCGGTCTGCAAACAACACGGCGCCGTTTCGCATGGGAGACAAGAGATGGCGCAAGCGGTCGCGAAGCCAACTGCCGCCAACGAACGAGCAGACGACGCCGAGAGCCGGCCCTTTTGCAGACAAGGAACTGCAGTTCCTTGGTGTTACCGCGCCTGTCTCTTTTTGTTTCTGCGACTGTCGCCGCCTGCGGAACGCGCGCCGGTTTTGAGTCGAAAAGATTGTCTGCTAAAATGGCCTGCTCTCGGCGCCGTATGCTCGTTCATTGGTGGCGTTTGTTGTGCCATCTCTTGTCTCCCGTGAGAAACGGCGCCGTGTTGTTTCCAGACCGGTGGCGTCGCTGCGTTTCCATAGGAGCTAAGCCTTTTTCTTTCTTTACTTTTTCCCCTGGTAAGTTCGTTCTTTGCAAATTTTACAAGAAAAAAAAATGCACCATCTGTGGGCAACGCTGCACAAAGTCGTAGCGCGATAGGTTAAGAAACCGAATTTTGCGGTCGATTTAAAGAGCCTGGCGTCTCTTTGTTCCACCCTGTATATGCTTACCTCGTGTTTAAATATTAGTTTCGTTCGACTGATCTTGTGACTAAGAAATAAGCTTCTGTTTCCTTTGGTACTTGTGTTTTATTCCATTAATTCCGTGACTTACGATGTTTTACATCCCATATATGCGTCTTATTTAACTAAACTAAGCAGGCAGACGTTGTCGCGCCTATAAATTGCAGCCGTGCCGTATACACGGCCTACCCGATATCCCTTTTTTCTGTATTACGTGGGCGTCGTATTTTTTTACGACTTGAGATCTTGTACCTTCCTTTGCGTGTCGGCAGTTGACCATTTTAGAAGTTGCTTTCATGTGGTCGTCCAAGGACACGATGACTGCATATCAAAAACTTTGATCGCCGGTAGCTATACCCGCCTCCGGCTCAAGCTTCTACCTTTGATGACGGATCGGTGTCATGCACCTTGAGCGCGCGCGAGCAACCAAAGCACAGCGAAAAGCATGGAGCGCGCAATGGAGGCCGGGAACTTGAACGGCATTACCTGCTGTTCTACATCTATTATAGAATATCGTGTTTAAGTCGCTCGTTGTTTCCCCAACAATTTCACTAATTTTAAAGGGATCCGGTGCAAAAATTTTTTATAAATTTCTTTAGCTTTCCATGGGCTTTTCAGGAAAAAAAAATTATAAAAAATCAACCCGCAAAGAAATCAACCAGACTAAGGCTGATTCATACTCAAATTCAAATGTAAATACTGTAACCTAAATAGGAAGCAATAAACGTATTCGTAATTTTATTCAGCTCTTAAATTCCAAACGCTTTTATTAGGCAAAAAATATCAAAATGAGCATTACACGCGACGTTTTGATACCGAAATGTTCAACTTGTTAATCGCATTTATCACGCGCACACATGCATTCACGAAAATTAGGCGACGTTGATAAGCTGGTCATTAAGTGTTAAGTCTTTATGCGATTGAGAACGTCCGTTTGTCCGCTTCGAGACCTGCCGAGGCCATTAGTAGGGTTATCGCGCTTCGACCTATCGCACCAGTCGAGTACGTGTTCTGCGGAAATCGATTTACGGACAAGGTGTATCACAATTACATTATACACCAAATATCCGACCGTTATGAGTCCAGATTATCAAGAGGTCACTTCTGAGTACACAATTGATTGCGAAGAGAAATAAAAATATAGCTTAGCCGCGGTTAAAATTCAAGATACACGTGGTCCATTCACATGCCAATAATTAGCTCCTCCATATTTTTGTACCGCTTGACACTCTCCCCCAATTGGCGTAAACACTCTTCCTTTACTAAACAATATACTTTATCGCAATTCGTGTTCGAACGTTCTGCCTATTTTGGAATATGTTTTGCTTATATATAGATAAAACTGACGAAGGAATTAGTTATTTGTAAACGTCGCGGTCGCACCAATAATATACGGCCATCAATTTACAGTAAAGCAAAGCCTCTTTTTTCTTGTGTCCAAACCTGGACGACCCAATAACTGTAAATTAACTCCGGAAGCTCGGCTAATAATTAAGCCTCAAACACCCAGCTTGGTCTGTGCAATGTCATTGAGATTTATATTCTAGACGACACGTTTTATTAGACCTAGGGTGGTGTCCATATTTGTAGGCATGTATACTAAACGTTGTTTGTCCATGCGCCTCGTTATTCCCCTAATTTTCCCCGCAGATCTCCGTGATAGGCGTTTTGCGTGCATAGTAAGAAAGAAGTCGTGTGGACATTCTGTTTACGGTGAAACGTCTCAGGCAACTTGCCATGCGTGTATGGCAATGCATTACCGTTTTAACGGTTTTCCCGTAAATAGCTAATGAATGTTCTGTCAACTAACTCCTAGTTATTCTAACTGGTTACGAAGCATGGAATGGTGCGCCGTTCCACTTGTGGCATAAACTAATCCTGTACGGTTCGTTGCCCTTTTTTGGGGACAATTTTTAAGATAATATTTACCTTGTGATCCATCACTGCCCTAAAGCTGTTTGAACGTGTATGTGGCCTCCCGAATACTTCCTTGTTGGTTTTATGTGGCAGATGTTTCACTCTCAATGCCTGACCAATAATAATGAGATGACAGAGGTTAGCCACGCCACGTTGTTGGATTTCTGCCGGAGATTTTAAGTCCATTATATTACAATGCTACAGGTCTAGCACCTAATCTTATCTCGAATCAAATCGTACTTGCACCGGGTCCTATCCATTTAGTCGTTGCCGGTTCACATGATCATCTGATTGAGCTGTTTCGGAAATTCCTAGTAAAAACTTATTCAGGCCCAACTAGTCAAAAAAGTTCCCAAGCAATTGTCGGATTGAAATAAATAAAAAATAAAAAAATAAATGCACCTTCAAGATTACTGCGTCTGCTGGCGTTATGTTTTAAAACTGGTGACGGGATATTTTAAATTATCGGTCAAATATTGTTTAATTTATGACGCAATTTTGTTTTGAACAGAGCGTGTTAGTAAGGTTTTATTCACACACTAACGAATAAACAAGCAGGACGGAGCACAGAACGCGACATCTTTCAACTAGAACCGAACAAGAATCAAACTAAACCGCCCCCCCCCCCTTCCCCCCCCCCCCCCCCCCCCGGGCCCCCCAACATCGTCAACGAGTCTTGGAAGGAGAGACATACCAATTGTTGAAGGAAAAAAGAATTGTCAGAGGGCAAAAAGAGACAAAAAAAAAAAAACATTCATGTTGTGTTTGTAAAATGATTAAAAGCTTAAACATAGTGTCACGTCGGTGCGTAAAACAGTATGGAATGTTCAGCTTGAAAGAACGGATGTTCTGTATCCGTCAGAACGAGCAAGGGAGCACAAAGTTCTGTTCTCTCTACTATTGGTTAATTCTTAAGTGTGTCATCTGAAATTCATGGAGCAATTTAAAACTTCCCCTACCTACAATGTTCACGTAGTGGCGCCCTAATGCGTAGAGCTAGAATTATTTTTCAAAATGTATTTAAGTGGTCGAATTGACGCGCTCAATTACAGGACGATCCTTTTTTGTTCAACAAACTAAGTGTTTATACTTCTGAGTAGTATTAAATTGCTTGAACACAAAATAATTTATACTGTTCCCGTTAAAAAAATTGCGTTCTTCAATTTAATCATTAATATCACCCATTCGTATGTTATTCCGCAAAATATTCCGGTTAGTTGCGTATTTGTCCCAAAGTTTTATATTGATTTTACCGACACCGAGAGGAAATAATTTAGACGCGTGAAGAATGTTAGATTTCAGACGAGTTAACCGCTGCGTCAGAAAAAAAGTTGACAAATAAGGTTAAAAAAGAAAAATCTTACGTTGATGAGTTGCTGAAGTGCCGTCGTTCTTAAAGCGTCCGGCTTTTGTTTAAAGGCTCTTGAAAACAAAACCCTTACGTAAGATTAGGGTATCTTAATAGCCTCAACGATAGAGCCCTCTTAATTTGAGAGCGAACATGCTCCGCTCCGTCAGTGCCTGGAGTGTGTGGAGGCTGTTGGGCAACGGACGCGTCGCTGGTCTCGTCCATAGAAGGCCGCTATTGTCGTCGCGATGATCGAGAATCTATAACACGTTCATTGTTCTTTGAGAAGGAGGGTCGTTTGAAGCGCAGAACGACCGTTATAGATTCAATTTGGTATTTGCTGCCGCTACCATGTGCCTTGCGCAAAGGCGCCAGATTTTCATTAAAATTCTGGCGCCACTTTATAGGAAAAGTTTTGTATTATATTGTAATTTTTGTTCGAGCAGCGCACATACGGGTACATAAAAAGGCAATATTTATGACTTCAATAATTTCTGCAGGTTCGTCTCAACAACGCATATCAAATTTTATGCGAAGGCAATGAATAGAATGAGCTCAATCCGGCGCTCCAAGATAGCCAAGCTCGAAATTTGCGCAAACCCCTATGGCTGGGTGGATAAAAATTAAAAACAAACTTGGGATGGCCGTAACTTATTATCAAAAGGTGCTTATGAATTTAATTAATAGGTGATACAAGCTTTGTTTTTTGCGCAAGTCCCACACAGATCCTTTTAATATCATGAAGCTCGGTTGGTCAAAATTTCGTCCAGCGTAAAACAGTTTCAAAGTTGTTAAACTTTGTAATGGGCCATGAGCATCACGTAACTCTGTGAGCGGATAATGCACAAGACTGTTCAAACAAGCTTCTTACTTCTTAAAGTATTTTGTATGTAATATTGTTGCGAATGAGAACTGATAAAGCGACAAATTACTAAAGAAAACTAAAGGTTTAATGGGGCGAACTTGTGCCCAAAACAAAATATAAGGTATCCTCGCAGGCGTCAATGGCGGTGTAATGGTAGAATCGAGCGCTGGGGTGAGACTGACTCCGGCTCGCCATGCCTTTTGCCCTTTTGTTCACGGGTAAGATTCGGGAACAATCGCCGTAGAAGTTTCGGCGCGTAGAACATTTAGACCTCGAACACGCCAACAGGATTCTCGAATTTACCAGAACGCGACATTTACGAAAATAACAAAAAGGTGTGTCCACTCCCAGGCATCGAACCTCGCACCTTTCTGTGCTAGCTGAGCGCGCTGCCTACTTAGCTAGCTGCGAGCGCGGCATTACTCCCTCCTTTAAAAAGCGCATCGCCCCAATGCAACACAAAACAAAACAAAGCAAAACAAAAGTAGCGATGCACTGAATATTAACCTGGAACACAAAACATTGAAAGTCCTATCGATCGTGAAACGACTTCAGGCGAACGACGTGAACGTGTCCGTACTAGTTGATCCAGCCTTTGACGCCTTAGTTTAGTTTGCCGTGGAACGGGTGCAGTCGTCCGTGATAAGTAGGGCAGGGAAATGATGGTAGAAACGGCCGGGGTTTACGACTGGTCAGCAATCGTTGTCTCCAACTTGGGCTTGTCTAAAAGCAGGCCAATTTCAGGAGCCCGTCCCTGAATGCGGCGGCTGGCCCGAATTTCAGGTTCCTCAAAAAGCGGCCTTCTCGCCGGGCTTTGAATCGACTTGGTTGACGGGTTCGCGGAGGCGAATGAGTTACTTTGGGCCTCTAGGGTGCTAAGACGCACCTCCACCAGGATGTCATAAAGGACAATGGATGAAGCGACGAATAGCTAAAGGAAACTAAACGTTTAATGGGGCGAACGTCTGCCCAAAACACAATAGAAGAAGGTTAGCATCGCATTTGTCGATGGCGCCGTAACAACAGGATCAAGCGCTGGGGCGAGACACTCCGGCACGCCACGCGGAGCCCCCTTTTATACACGGGTGGGATTCTGGAACAGTCAGCATAGAAGTTTCGGCGCGTAGATCATTCGGACTTCGAACAAGCAAAAGGGTTTTCGAATTTACCAGAACCCGACATTTACAGAGATAACAAAAAGTGTGCCCGCTCTCAGTCATCGAACCATGGACCTTTCCGTAGGACCCGAGGTCGCTGCCTACTTGCCCACCTGCGCACACGGCAATATTCAAACTTGCAGTTGTGTACAACAAGATAACGTAAAAAAGAACTAATTTCAAGAATCTGCAATCAATGAGCCAAATAAAAATACAGATAAATGTGATTTGGCGCACCATTTTCTTCGTTTCGGCGCTTGTTAATAAAGAAAATGACTTTACCTACATCATTTCAGACCTCACAGATTTGATACAAAATTTGCAAAATTTCTATCTACAAAAAAAAAAAAAAGGTTACAGGCTTATCTTAAGTTCTTGGCCCCTCTGCAAATACTGGCAGACTCTATTTTGTGTATTACTTGTTTATTACTTCCACAGCAAGCCAGAGACACATAGTACTTCCTACAATTTATATGTTTTCAGAAACCCGATGTAACATGGTAGTTCGATCCTTTAGACGGTATTTTCTTCTCTTTTTTGTCGTGTGTACTTGTCTCACTGGGTTCTACTACAAACCATACCGACTCTCCCTTTTTGTCCCGTCCGAACTGAGAGGCGGCTTATCTAATTACTAATTTCCTTGTTTCTCTTTTTGTGGATGTCGTCGAATACCCTCTGTTTGCCCACCTTGCTCAAAGCAAGACACCTCACAAAATTCACTCCAAGCTACAAAGAATACCGACATAGTCAGCTCAGTTAAGAACAAACTCAGATTGCGTGGAAAAAAAGGAGAGTTTCGTAACAAGCGTCAGACTGAATCATGTTAAAAGAAGAAACAAATCAAAAAAATGGCGTCAAACTAGGTAAGCACTAGAAGGAGTAATAAGTGGCAGAGGCAAAAAGAAGCCCCTTGATAGATTGAAGGGGGAAATTACGTCAGAGTTCGGTAAAAAGAACCGAGATGACAGAGAAACCAGGGGCTTTAATCTCGACGCTTGGCGAAAATGTCGGCGAGGAATTCGGCGGCCGTGATTGGTCGGCGCACGTGCTTGGCATTGGCGCAGGCCAATGGCGGCAGTTAATTTTCTCGCCGACTTGTTCGCCAAGTGTCCATATTATAGCCCCTGGGCTACTTGGGAGCAATACCTAGTAAAGAACGAATTTACGTAGCATATTTTTTGTAAGCCCTTAGGGTACGGCGTGAATTTGTAAAACTCCGCCGAAAAATGTGTACGCAATTTTATCAATATCTTGCACTACCTCGCAAGGTTCCTACGTCACTACCTCTCAAGGTTCCTAGACGGGTATTAGAAACGAGGCGTTAGCGAAGTCCCGACATCCACTAGGTGCTCTTTGCTAATCGTTTAATTCGTTTTAAAATTCTTTTTCGCGACTTTTTCACAGGATATTGGTGTTTTCGATGTGATACTGCTCCATTGAACACATATAGACAAAAAAATAAGCTCCGAAATTTCGATGTAGTATCCCTTTGACCGAACCAACAATAGTAGTGATAGGAATAGATTTTTTCTGTTGAAGTTCTTGTGCTAATGGTGGCGTTTCGCTGACTGGGCTAAGCACAAGGTGGTTTAAGTAACAAGAAAAAAGTATTGACGTGACACAATCAGAGCCCTTTTTATTGAAAAGGAGAGGGTCGACAACATTTTCTGACTTGGTGCTGCTTAACGTGACAAGAAAGTGCACCGAGCAGGCACCATACATGGGTAAATTGCTTTCAAAATGTAATTTAATTAAAATTACAATTACTTAGCTCCAAAAGTAGTTTAACTACAATTACAATTACTACTACGCGAAAGTAGTTCATTGCAATTACAAATTACTTTTTAAAAGTAATGCAATTACTTTACAATTACTTATTTCTGAGAGTTACCCCACCTTAGGCCATATAACTGTAAATGAGTTATACGGCCGCTGTATAAATGTCACGCATTGTACTTTCGTTTTATGAAATTTGTTAAATGGATTATAGAACTTAATAGTTTGGAGTAATTAACTCCTGCGTTCTTATATTCTCAAAGAATGAAAATAAATGGCGACAAAATTCACAGGTGTGAGGTGAATCTCCTTAGAGCTTATGCAAATGGTATCCAAGCCAAACCAACAAAAAATAAACTTAAAAATAATACAAGGAAACAAATATGCGACAGTACTGGTATCATAAAACTCGCGTAAAAATGGCTAATAAGAGAAACTTGTGAACGACGTCAAACATTTAAAGAATACGACAACTTACGAAAACATTTCAGCCACGATGATTCGCTGCCTCTCCCTGTCTGTGGACTTGTAACATGCCGGATGTGGGCAACCGTGGCACACGAACTGTGGTCGCTTCCACAAAACTAGTGTCACAATAGCAGCAAGTCTATTGCCAGGGATTCTGGGTTAATTCAGTGCACGGTAACACCCAAAAAGCTCCTGAGATAGATAATAAATTTAGGATCGTCATGTAGATAATCATTAGGATAGCAATGATTGTATAGATGTTATGCCCCTCATAAAGAAGACCGATTTGAATTTAGCATGGCAAGAACAACCTCGTAAAATTCATGATGCATTGTAAACGACTTTATTTTCGCGAATTTCGCGAATCGCCTACAATTCGCAAAAAGTAAGTCCCGCGATCAATTACGGTAAAATGTAAACACATTGGAATCTATATTGCGACCCCACCGCGTCGCGAAAACTATAATCTGCGAATTATTCTAAAACTGCAGCCTCTCGGACGCCTCGATTTCATGATTTACTTGAGCGTGTTTCAGCTTTTTTTTTTATTATAACTGTAAGTATTATTGAAAGTGACAAGAAAAGTTGCCTACCTGCAAATGTTTCCGCAAATTGGAGGTCGCCTTTCGGTTTGTTGAATTGGTTTTCGGAGACGGTGCGGAAAGTTTGCACCTCACAATTATATTTTTTTACATTGATGCCAATCTGTTTTAAGAATTTTTCGTAACAACGCCCCGGCAGCCTTTCCTTTTCAATTGTAGGTAAGACTGTTGCAGGTCCTCAACGCAAAGCAGCACTACGCGCATCGGGACGGTTCCACAGCCCAGGATGAGAGGACAACGCGTGGAGGGTCACGATAGAGGTGTAAAAATAAAGTGCTAGCCAAGCCCTCTATAAAGAAAAAGAAGCCTTCAACGAACAACAAATGTAAAAAACAAGCTCTATATAGTCTAAAGCCGCGGTTTGTAAGTTTTGGAATCTCGTCCAATCAGGCTGACAAACGGTTGAAAGGGTTAGGTAGAGCGAACACTAAATAATAAAGATTTATACAAAAAGGTAGACGAGGATTGGGAGAAGGAAGAGCAGTGTAGCAACAACAGTTGGAAGTAAGGCAGGGTGAGTCGCGTTAATGAGACCTGCTGCTTCTTTGCTTCTTCGCCTCGATGTTAGAGTAGCACGACTTACTGTTAGTGGTACCAGCATACGAGATAGAGGAGAAGGACGTGAAAAACTCATAAAAAAAAGAGAATAATTTCATGAACAAAAAAGTTCCCAAACTTTTTGGGAACCTCTCCTTACGGGGAAGAC
This sequence comes from Ixodes scapularis, assembly GCF_016920785.2. Taxonomy (NCBI): domain Eukaryota; kingdom Metazoa; phylum Arthropoda; class Arachnida; order Ixodida; family Ixodidae; genus Ixodes; species Ixodes scapularis. The sequence continues at coordinate 32,719,471 of NW_024609837.1, forward strand.
GCGTAAGGAGAACCTCGAACTTCCTCGCCTCTACCGGATGATGTGATCGGAGCCAACCAGCTCGACTTCGACCCCCGATGCTCCCGTGTGGGAATGAGAAATAAGAAAGACCCCTAGAAACAGGAGCAACTGGAAGCGAACGAGACGAAGAGTCAGAATCAACTACGACAGGAACGAAAACGGACGCGAATGTAGCCCTCATTTATCAAATTATATCTCAAATTCTTCATTAAATTGTTTTACAGTCTACAAAATCCTTCGTTCCGTTCTATCCCAGCCTCTCTTTCCCATCTCTCTTTTCCTTTTTTTGAGAAGGTTGGCAGACACTCGCTCCACTGTCGCTTTGGCTGTGCTGTCGTCTCCGTGGCAAGGGGGGAAAACCGCCGCCGCCGCAAAATCTTGCAAAAGTAATTGTAATTGTGCCTGAAATTTAGCAATTACTGACGCTAGAAAGTAATTAAATTACAATTACAAATCCTTTTAACGAAAAGTAATTATTACAATTACAAATTACTAGGAAAGGTAATTAAATTACAGTAATTCAATTACTGTAATTGAATTACTACCCAAGTATGGCAGGCACTCGCGCGGCGAATTCGCTCCAAAGAAAAAAAGCAGCACTCGCAGCCTTTGCCTTTAGACGCAATAGTCGCGAGTACATTCTGTCTTGAGTAAAACGTGATAATTGTTTTGTGGTGATTCATAAAAATATTTCGAGCAAACAAAGGATTTTTTTTAAGGCTCAGGAATTTCCAACTGCACAGACGTGTACAATTCAGGGCAACCATGCTGTTGCGTTTCATTATTTATTTCTTTGCAGCTCTTGACATTTCGAAGCACCCGCAGTCTTTTAACATGTTCATCCTGACAAAAATATACATGCATAAAGGAAGCTCTTGAAAATCGCTGAGTAGTGGCGGACATTAAGATACATAGCTTCTTCGGAGTCTCAAGAAGTTGTCTCAAAAATAAAACGCACGCTTCCACTTTCGCGCTTTCAGGAAGTTTCTTTCGAAGCCCTTGTTCGGAAGTTTAAAAACAAACAAAATAAAAAAAAGCCTTCACATACGCAAAACAAAAACTGAAAAAAAAGTTTTTTTTTTTTTAATTTGTACGAGTTACTTAGCAATCTCTGACAAACGTAGCTTGTTCAGGGTTTTTTTTAGACACTGCCGCTACATACTTTTGACGTTTAGACACAAGCTGGGAATTAACTTCGTAATTACTTCTCAAGAATTAACATTCTCAGGATCGCGTGATCCTCCTGACAAGAGTAGCTGCACCGTGCCTCTGGGCGACGGAAGCCCAGATGAAGATAACTCGAAACTAATGAATGATGATATATGTTATATTATAAATAATGGGATAAACACAAATCACAAGGACGGGAAAGACTTTTGTGTTCTTCGCATTAGCAGCACGCTCTCCATTCCAAGAAATCAATGATGCGTGTCGGAAAGCGTTTCAGGCGCCTCGGGCAACGCATCGGCCCACTTTGATGCACGGCCAAACATAAGCTCTCTTATGCGGCATAAGACCAAATAAGAAAGCAAACAAAATAAATAAGAACTAGATACAAAACCTTCGAATTCGGAACTACTTTTCGAAGGAACGCAGCAGGAAAAAAGTTATTCCCAAGATAGGGAATACGCTGGCTGAGAGAGTAAGAACAGCAAAAAAAAAGAGAGAAAAAAAAGAAAGAGTAAAAAAATATTTAAAAAATGACATCGTACGCTTGTTGAATTGTGCAGTAAACTGTTTGAGACTCGTTACTTACGGTTTCAAAAAATAAAATAAATACTATAAATACTAACTCTAAGGGTCGTTATCGGTGCATGCTAAGAAAAAAAAAATTCAGAAATGTTTGTGCATTTTTAGTAATCTTAATTTCTGTCTCCTTGAATGGAATAAACTAATGGCTCGAATTTCTTTTACATTTCTGGTCTGTGCGGTTAATTTTTTATGCGTTTAGCAAAGATTATAATGTCATATCTAACGCAATTTTACCTTAATTGAAGTGCTAATAAAAGGAGGGTAATAAGGTAAGAGAACAGCATTTTTGTGCTCCGTCTCTAAAATAGGGAGCTTAAAAAACTTTTTTTTGTGTGCTCTTGCCTTCCTAATATTTCGGTGTAAACAACTCACAAATATGAAGCTCTAACCTTTCACTGATGATAGCAATCGGCGTGGTGGCTCTACACTAAATTACTAAATTGCAGACATCCATGGAACGCTTTAAGATTAAGGGTCCCAATACTTGGGGAAGGGGGTCCCAATACTTGAACTTGTTGTGAGCTTTCTTGTCGCCCATGACGTGACCCTCGCCGCAGATGCCGCGTTTTGGATCGCTCTCGTGATTGTCTGGAGGATCTCGGACTCCGCATCCCTTGCAGAGCCTTGCGCCTCTCACGCGCTCAAAGCCTTTCTAAAAAAATTACTGATTGAAGGGTTTCGGACGACGCTCAGCAAATTTCTCATTGAAACCATAAGACTATTTTCACAAACTAAATATTCATTCACAAATTTTTCTTAATTATAGACGACTGATTATATCATGATTAGCCCCACGTACTATGTCCCCATTTGTTGGACAAATCCTCTTTTGAAAAGTCGTTCGGTGGAGACGAATTTGTGTTCTTTTCTGCATGATGTTGTGCCCATTGTTCATAACCGGGAGCAAGCTGATGTGGTCTACTTCGACATGACGAAGGCATTTGACAAAGTAGATCACCGGCATTTATTGGCCAAGTTGGATACGTATGGTTAATGCCCCAAGTATTGCAAGGTTTTTGAGAGTTATTTGTCTAAACGCGAGAACTTGGTACGTGTGTCCAGTTGCTTACCGAATCCTTTCTTGGCTACGTCGGGCGTCCCACAAGGAAGCAATCTTGGGCCTCTTCTCTTTTTAATTTTCGTAAATGACCTCACGTCTTGTGTGAAATACTCAAAAATGTTGTATTTGCCGACGACAAGAATTGTATCGACGGACAAATACTGTGGAGGACTGTGCTTGGCTTCGGCGTGACGTATGCTCTATTTCTTTGTGGTGCTTGACTAATGGCCTTGTATTGAACGAATCGAAAACAAAAATTATTTCTCTCAGCAGGAAACGTGACATTTTGCAATCTTGCTATGCTTTAGACACAACTGTTATCAGTCGTGTGTCTCTGATTAGGGATTTGAGTGTATATTTCGACACTCAAATTTTGTTTAATCATCAGGTCATGAATATTGTCAACTCGTCTCTAAATTTTTTCGGTATCATAACGCGTATATCGAGAAATTTTAGAAATCCACAGTGTTTTTAAATGTTATTTCGCTCTCTTGTGCTAAGCCGCCTCGAGTTTTCTTCAGTTGTATGGAACAGCATTGAAGAATCCAACTCATCTAGTATTGAGCGAGTGCAAAGAAAATTTATACGTGTCTTTTATGATCGTTACTTGCAGTCCAAGGTATTTTCTGACTATGAGAGAATATGCAAACAAATTGGCTTACCTTCCTTGTGTAATAGGCGAATGACGCGTGATTTCATGTTCTTGCATAAAGTTGTTAATGGTGTTGTTGACAGCACAGCGTTACTGAACAGTGCATGTTTGCGTGTTCCTCAGCGGTCTATTCGCATACGCTCATTGTTCTATCCTTCTATTTTACACAACGTTGACCCTATTACCCGACTGCAGCTGGTTTTTAACAAATTCGAATCCAGCTTAGATGAACTTGGCATTGATATTTTTGGATGCGAACGAACATTTAGAAAGTGCATCGATGTTTTCCTTTCGTTCTGACATGTCAACATTTGTTCTTGAGATCCAAATTCCTTTTATTTCGACGTAGTGCACCACTAAGAACGCGTATAGCTGTTTGTGTGGCACTGAAAATAAAGCAAATGAAATGAATGAATGAAAGGTCTGCCCTGCCCGCACATTACCTACACTCGCCCGTTGAGAGACCTGGGTACTATAGTGGCTGTACATTACCGGATCGGGTGACGCGTTTGTTTGCAGTAGGCGCCAGGCTACCGACTGCTCAGGGTCGTGTGAGCGGGGGGATACTTGGCCCGTTACGATCTGTAGTGGCTAAGTCTACCCCTATACGAGACCATGCGATCTCTCCCCGTCCCAACGAGCAAGAAGCACTCGGATGTTCCACCGGCTAGGTTAGCCAACCTTCGAACCGCATCATGAGCACTCTCGTTCCCGGGAAGAGCAGAGCGTGCAGGGGTCCACACCATTTGAACCCTTTTCCAATCCTTGAGATTGGCCTAAGATGCGCAGTGCCTCAGACGATACCCATCCCTTCGCAAAATTCCCGATTGCCGTTTGTGAGTCGCAAACTACAAGTTTTGCCTGAGAGGAGACCATCGCCATGGCAATGGCCGCCTCCTATCCCGCCTCTGGTGACGACGAGAAAGTTCTTCCGCCGGTTACGAGCTTGCCCTTGTAGTCAACTGCCACCACGGTCATGGCTTCTTGAAGCGCATACTCCGCGGCGTCTACGCCGAATTTTCTAATCTCCTGTGCAAGGATTTCGCTCTCTGGTGCCTTCTCTCTACGTTTTGCGCCAGATGCATGCACCGGGGAAGGAGAGCGACGTGTATGTAATTTCAGACGTCTCGAGGAATAACGCCGAATTGAGCCTCGTTAGTGATTCCTAGCGGCCTTAGAATGTGGCGACCAGTCGAGCTCTTCGTGAGCCTTTCTAGCTGAGCTACCTTCTTCACTTCTATGGGTTCATCTATGCTGTTGTGCACTATACAAGGCCTCCTGGCTTTCAGCCTTGAAATCGGGGACTGCCTGGGCTTAGTGCTATTACAATAAAAATTATCTGTCGGGGAGAAAGAAAGTTTCAAGAAAGTGCTTCTCGCTCGTTTGAAAAGGCATATAACCTGACCATTGCAAAAGTTGTACTACTACTTTGGTGCCTGGTAAACCTTGCTATTCAGAGAACAGTTTTGTCCTTCAACATTGAAGCAAGAGTGAAAGCGCAGGCCGGCTGGTATACAGCTTCCATCACAATCCCCTGACCGAGAATAATAAAAAGACGAACCATCAAAGGCATGTCTCAACCAATTTATGCCTACAAGACTACAAGCTGGAAAAGGAAGCCAAGCAGCAGGCGTCGCAGACCTCTACCTTCTTCTGGTACAGAAAATATAGATTTTTAGAAAAGAAAAAGGTCCTCTATCCTCTATATAGTCCTCCATCAAGGGAGGAACGCTCTTGACACATATGTCTCTTCAAAAAAAAAAAAAAGAAAGAAACCTTTGTTCTTGAAAGGTGAGGAGCAAAGTCTCTTCGTTGTCTGATAACGTCACACGTGACGTGACGTGTGACGTCACGAGGGTAAACTTTACCCACTAAATTTGGAGGGGACATTTTTCGCTAATTTAGTGGGAAAATTACATGCTAAATTTGGCGTGAAAATTGTTTGCTAAATTTGGCGGCAACATTTACCTGCTAATTTGTCGTGAAAATGTTTTGCTAAATTTGACAGGAAAATTTACCTGCTAAATTTCGCAAAAACAATAAAACTTAACAATGCTTGAGTGGGGGCTAGTTGGTAGTTGATAATTGAATTTAAACTGCGCTGCCCGGAATTCAAAGGCAGCGTAACGGAAACAATGTAAAAGGTAGCGTGAGCAAATAAAAATATTTTTGTAGCACATGAATTGGGCGGTACCTAGCGTTACCTAGCTTAGCTACTTGCAATGGGCCGATCGAGATCAGTATTTTCTTTTCCAGTATACGGCTTCGGTGCCTTTTCAGGGGCAGTCCCAATGTATGCGCACATCGCGTGCGCGGCCTTGATAAGGCAGATCACAAGCGGAGCACAGGCAGTTGCTGGCTGGACTCAAGCGCCGCCGGTGCTCGTTGGCTTTTCGTTAGTACTCTTCATTGTCCCTTTCATGTCCAATTAGATATAGTTTCTTGTTGAAACCGTTGGCTCCGTGTTAATCCTCTGGGCCGGGTGTGCAGTGAGCCAAACTGTCCACAGTACTTGTTTAGTGTTTCGATAGATTCGACCTCTAGATTTCTTAAGATTTTGTTGATTACACCGTCGGGCCCGGGTGCGGATTTCATGCGGAGTCCATGCAGAGCCATACAAACTTTGGTTGCCTTCCTCCGAGCTCTAGTACGCGTGAATGATCGCATTGAAATTGTGTTCTTGAGTGGTCTTGCTACCTTTGGGATCTAAGAAGGAACCGGAAAAAGTTCGTACGCACGTGTCGTTCTAGTGCGTATCAGGATCCTCGCCTTGAAAATCCAGGCCAATAGACGGAACCTCGAAACTGTTCGCGCCGTAGACAAGATCGTCCACCAGACGGCCAGACTAATTACCAGGATAGCCAATAAGCACCACGAAATGAAGGAGGCGAATCTGGTCAGACTGGTACAGGTGAAGGAAAAGGGCAACAGAGGGGTATGCTCTGATCACTTCGTTTCTCGGAGAGTTGAACGAATAGGGATGACTACGGAGGCTCCCTAGGGATCTCCGTGCAGTTGAGTGCGTGAACCGACTTTCGCGCTGTTTATTCATTGTGCTTGACAAATGATTGTAAGTTGGTGCTCCGCCCGCATTGGTGCCCTCTGATTGTTTTGATATTGAAGTAGCCGAGTCTGGTATTTCGTTAAAAGAGAACGAGGCTCTAAGGGTTTTTAAACAACACGCTGGCAACGGTGAAGCACTCGCCAGGAACGTACTGCATCATAAACTGGTAGCGCAACAGCTGGATGTGGAACCGCTGGACGCGACGAGGCATGAGGTCTAGATCGGCGGAGCCCAGCAACCGAACAAGCGGCTGGTAGTTGGTTTGAACAACAAACCTCAGATCGCGCAAGAGCTCTTCGAACCTCTGGACGGTCCCACGGACCCCCAGCGCTTTGTTATTGGTTTGGCTGCACCGCTGTTCGGCAGTAGTCATTGCCTGTGACACAAAGGCAACTGCTCCTTGCTCACCAGATTGTTGCTTCTACAGGAGTACCGCACCCAGGCCGTACGAGCTGATACCTGCAGAAACGGTTGTGGGATACTGTGGGTTCTATCGAGCCACGCAGGAGTTGAATGCCACCAGCCTCTTCAGGGAGTCGAAGGCTAAAGCTTGACTAGTCCCCTAGGTTCAGATCGTGTCCTTCTTCAGGACGAGCCTGATCGGCTCAATGGTGGCGGACAGGTTCAGCAAGAAATGTCCGATGGGGTTCAGCATTCTCAGGAGACGACGCATGCCTTGCAGTGCACCCCTGGTCTAGCACTTTCCAGCAAATACTAGGGTTGGTAGGAGTCGGACCTTCGCTCCTAACGCACATTTTCATGGGTCCCCAGAGAGCTGCCAGGCGATGCAGTGTGTATCGAAAGCCACATTTTCCACCTTTCGTATTTCATCATACTCCCGATAATACTTTGTACTTGGACATGCGAGGGGAACAAAATAAAATTAAGGGCAAACCATGTAGAGTAGGAAACAACAATAATAAGGGAGTTCCTCTTAAATCCTTTGAAGTCTACTAAACAAAATAGTCTTCGACGAGTTGGGATCTGCAAATCGGCCTATGACGGAGTGGCCTATTTTACAAGTTGTCTACTGACAAGTTGGCCTTTGAACAACTGGCTTTTAACAAGTTGGCCGGATATCACATACGCATGAGCACCGCATGTGCTCATGCGTGGTATCTAGGGCCGGAGGCCGGAGGAGAAAAAAAAAACATGTTGTTGTCTTGCGTCTTTTCTAGAAGTAGAACGTTACAACTCCCTCCCACCCCTCCTTGCACCCACACCTACTGACGCCCTTGCACAGATGGGACGTCGGCGACCGTTCGCGCCTTCGTTCACAACAACGGCACTGCCATCTGCAGCTACAGAAACACAAAATTATTGTGATGGTCGGTTTACACGATAAGGGGTAGCAAGAACGAACGGGTTCCCACGCAAACAGAAAACATCGGCGACCGTTCGCGTCTTCATTCGCAACAGCAGCACGGCCATCTGCAGCTCCAGAAACACAGAATTAAGGTGATGGTCGGTTGGCAAACGGTATGGAGTACTAACACCTAACGTTTCACCGAAGACGCACAAGTGAACCACACATCAGAGTCGCTAAAGGGCTGTCGCGAGAGCAAGGGACCTCAAAAAGCCTCAACTCGCTCGCAGTCCTCGTAGCGTCACAGCGTTGTATTCGTTGCACTTTTGGTTGCAATGGTCACAGCCAGGATCAGGGACCGGCAGTCGAGGTGGCCGAGGCAGCCGAGGCACGATATGTGGCCGAGGCCCGTGGCCCGTCACTATCGCAACTGATCGCAGCCGCCATCTAAGCTCAGTATACGTGGCAGTGTCGGCATCGTTTCGAAGCTTAGCTATTCATGACTGATGTGTTTACTCTTTTTTTTTTATTTATAAATCTTGAAAACGCTACGGCAAAAGAGACTACTGAAGGACCGACCTTGTCGTCTTAGCCACTGCGTAAACGGCATAGTTCCAACCTGGGTGCCGAAGTCTTGTTTATCAAACACCGTGCTGATGAAGTTTGCAGCATTGATATTTGTATGGTTTTCCTTCGCGTCAATGGATAATAAGACCTTCAATTTTCTTTCCATCGGTCTGAGTTTGTTTAATTTGGTTATGGTAAATAAATAAAAAAAAAACTTAACAAAAAAAGGACACCTCGTTCCTTTGAGGGATCGAGCCATCGACAGCTTCGTCAGTGGTGCAATGTTCTACATCTGCTCTAAATTAACGAGGAGGAACGTTATATGTTCCATTCTTCTTACCTTCCATTCCTCCCTTTTTTAGAAAGCGCGTTCACAACAAGAAGGAACAGTCGCTGTTGCTGCCTTTTTTCTCCTTTCTTTCTTAGAGTGTAGTACGGCAGCTTCGTGCCTTTAAGCGCGGCGCGCCTACCTTTGTCGGACGCCATCTTGGTTTTGAGCGTCCCGAGCGGTTAGGTTTAGCTTGGCCTGGTCTTGATAGCTTCGTTTTTGATGGCTGGCAATCCAGCCCGCGTCGTGTTTGTACTTTTTGGGTGACATCAACTCACCCTCCACTTCGAAGATTTGCATGAAGCCGGTCTAGAGGGGGCGGCGACCTCCTCCTCGCATGTTCGAGAGGTTCTCAGCGATGCGCGCCGTCGACGGCTGTCGTGGCGCGGGGCCCAAGTCGTAATAGACCTTTTTAGAATAGCGGGCTTTGAATCCGGCTAGGTATAGAAAAACTGTAGCATTTCGGGCAATGACCCGCCCCCCCAAAAGTCGGATGTCCTCTTGATGCTGGGACTTTGGAGAATTCTGTGGAAAGGTTTCACTGGGTCAAGCCCCGGATATTCAGCCAAATAATCAAGAAGTTGTCGGAGCTCATACGAAGCGCGTCCGCTCAGCTCGGCCCCCTTGAGGCCAAAAATACCCAATACTTGGTGGTCCCTTAAGCAGCTTGAGACGTAGCACTGCGAATATTCTGTTCAACGCCCCAAGCTGCTCAGCTACCCGAAGTGTTTATAGGCCTCAATTCTAAAACTTTCTAATGTGCCCCACGTAGACACGGTGAGTAAATGTGGACTGCGCAAGAACTGACAGAGAGATAAACTCATCTGTGCACGTCTTCACTGTTTTGCTCGAGAGGGACATTGACAAATGCAAATATTGCGCCGCAAGCACTTTACAACCCACTAATAGTGTTGATTACAACTTTACAATTCTGAAAAACAAAATGCTCATTGTTTTCTTTTTTGAACTGTTTCGAGTTCTGTACATAAACCCCACAAACCAACCAACAGAACCCCACAAGGACATGTGCCAGTGCCTTCTTATTAAAGCATAAGCAGGTGTGGGGGACGGCATTATAAAAATACAAATAAGCACCGTTTTTTTCACCTTAAGTATTGGCTTTTATCTTTTCCTAAACCACACGTTTAAAGACAAAAAAGCGCGAATGAAATAAAATACGAGTGCTCTTGGCACCTCTATTAATCATTATAAATTTATTCATAATGCGGTGAAAGACCGCAACTTACGCTACAGAATTTATTTTACAATATTAATTTTAATACACTTTTTTTATAACAAATCAGTTCGTAATTATTAATGTGACAATGTAAATATAAATTTTTAAATACTCTTTTTTTTTTCTAGAAGTGTCTGTGATTGGATTGATTTGCCTCAAATTGTGACAAGCCTAGCTACATATGATTGTTTCGCTAGAGTTTTAGACGATTCAGTGTATGAGTAAACATCCACGAAATGATCAATCTGTTTGTATTATTTAGTATGTAAAATCTTGTATATTTTTGCAATGTCTGCCCCGTAACTGTACAAGCAACCGTGCCTTGGCCCACAAGAGTGAGCCGGCAGTATTCTTGAAATAAATAACTAAATAGACAGATAAATAAAAAAGTGGGCCTCCTCTCCTTCCCGCGTACGTTCTTTATTTCTCGTCCGCTTCAAACATCGAAGCACTCTTTCCGTCCCTTGACGTTCTTTACCCCTCGTATGCCCCAAAGCTAGCCCCGATAAACCCCATCGCGCCCCAATGACTGCCTTCCGACCGTAGAGTACCACTGCCAGCAGTGGTGGAGTTGGATAAATCGGTGGACAATATTGTTTGGGTTTCACGAATCCTAATATTCACCTCCGGCAGGTAAGCCCGCAGCAACCGTCGGTGTCTTTCTTATTTAGGTTTTAGAGAGTCCCGGTTTAACGTTTGCACTTTTTCAGGAACGCAGCTTGTATTTAGTCGACTTCACAATTGAGCGCACTTAGAACAGTTCCTTCCTATTTCATCTTAACTGTAGGCAGCTGCTGTAATAAAAGTATGGGGTATTAAAACAAAATCAACATTAATAAAATAGCGCAAAGTAAACAAGGATGAACAGACACAGGTACAACAGGACTGGCACTGATTTCCAACTTTGTTTATTGCAGCAACAAGCCAAGGAATATATGTCATTGCCTTTAACAGGAAGGCTGGAGAAAATTGCGTCAGCATGTTCTTGGTGTGTCTCATTGACAAATAAATACTTTTTCTTGGTGGATTTATGTGAATCATGTGGCGCGTCGTAGGTATTTTAATGTAATTTTTTTGTAATCATTCTATTCTGTGTGTGTGTGTTTGTGTGTTTCCGCGGGTGCTTTTTTATATTGCTTGATTGGATGTTGTAATAAACTTGGAAGTTAGCGCCAGTCTTGCCGTACGTGTGCTTGTTCGTCATTGTTCAGTTTGCGTTATTTTATTAATGCCATGTATAAAGCAACTAACATAATAAAAAGTAGTGCTATCAAAGAAGACTAGACGGAGTATGCACAGACATACAAAACGAACAAAAGGTAAGGGCGCAAACGAGCTGGTGGTGGTTAAACATTTCGACAAAAACCCCGAGACTGGAACAAAAAGGGACGGACAAACAGAAAGTCTCAAAACTTGAGACTTTCTGTTTGTCCGTCCCTTTTTGTCCCAGTCTCGGGGTTTTTGTCGAAATGTTTATACAAAACGAGGTCAATGAGCGTCGTGTGGGGGGCACGTGACGTGTTGATACCCAAAGCGTGGGAACATATAGGCTGTGCGTTGGCGCCGAAGATGTTTAGCGGGAGTCTAACTCTTTTTTCGCTCACGTCCATCCAAAGGCATGCCTTTGATGGACCCACAGTCTCATTTGGTTTCTGTTAGAATACGAATTTTCATTATTAAACCAGGTACCGCAGTTATTTGAACCAAAATTTGATTTTTACCTGAGAATTTAAGGCTTTAAAGACATTAAGAAACCAAGATAGAGTCAAACTTGACCTTCTGTGGTCAGAGACTGGCCATCAAACAATTGAGTAAAAGGAGGCTTCATTTTTGGTAGTTTGGCTTTTATCTGGCAAGTTTTTTACTTAAACCACCGAACAAGTGTAAGAGTTTGGCTTCACTTGTTATACGGTTTTCATGTGGCAACTGTGGGCCTAAATTACCAGACAAGTACCAGATTTAAGCCTCGCTGATAGCTCTTCAATTAAAGCTTGACTTTGACTGAAGCTAGGCACTTCGGCAATTATGTGGTGAGCCAAAAATAATGCCATAGAATCTCCAAAGAAAAGTATTTTGGCACCAATTAACACCTTTTGTGGCCAAAACGTATTAGGCCCAAGTTAGGCCACAAGAATTTAAAGCGTGTGCCAAGTTAGGTATTTCACTTGCATGCGACCTGAGATGATGTGACTTCGTCAGATGAGCTTCTATTTTGAACGTATTTTGAGAGCTCGCCTTTTCTTTTTGCGGTTTTGCTTCAAAGCGCTATTGTTAGAGCCACAGTACTTTTGTTTGGCTTTGACGTGAATTTTCTTTGTCTCGCCACATAATTACGAGAGTGTCAGGTTTGAGCCAAAGATGCCACTTATGAACCGAGGAACCGGCAGCGAATCTTAAATCTGGCGCATGTTTCGCAATGTAAGCCCATTGTTGCCACATAAAAACACCATTACCAAAGGTTAAGCCTACATCTCCCACTTGATTGGTGATTTTGGCTTAAAGGTGCCAGATGACAGCCGAAGTATCGGCTGTGAAGCCTAACTTCGGGATATGTTTGTTGAATTGGGGCTAAGATACCCAAAACCTGGCCAAACAACGTCACATTTGGTTTCACCTGGCCTTCTGGGGGCTTTTCAAGGCACTAAATTTCCTGACAAGGAAACGGTTCGGCCCAGAAGAACAGTGCTACCTGGGATGCGAATGACAAGCCAGGTCGTTGTTGTTGTTCTTCAGTCGCTTCGTTGGCGTCGCTAAATCGAGAGCACAGCAGTGGTTAATGGAAGAGGGGAAGAGGAAGGAGGGAAGTGGTTTACCGTTCGGGTTTCGGCGACGCGGCGCGGCGCACTCGCTTCGGCTGTCAAGTTGTCAGCTGGAACACGAAAGAGTTGTGTCACGTGTCCTGCACGCGACGTGGAGAATATAAATCCAATTCAAAACTGAAACAGACTCTTTTTCTTTTTCTTTTTTTTTGTAGTTATGGAATACGAAGGTTGAGGCTCTGCCGAAGCCTATTCCAGTGACATCTCGGAACGACGTTGCGTGTTGCGAATTGTAGTATTTTGAGCTCATTCATTTGTTAGTATTCAAAAACTAGTCGTAACGGTGTGCACATATTTAAATGAGGGTTTGACAGGAGTACAACTAGAAATAAAACGTTTACAAATCTCTGTAATGCGAAATTAAAGCGCAGCTCTCGAAGAGGAGGGGGAGGGTACGAAGGGGAGGGTATGCCCCTCCTCCTCCGTACCTTCTCCTCCTCTCCTCCTCCTCCATCCCCTCCTCTCCGCTCATCCTCTAGTTCAGTCGTGTGACGTCATTTTCTCCGCAAAATTTAGCGGGAAAAATGACCTCACATGACAGGGTGTCACTTCACCTATGAAGAAATTCAGTTTCTCCCCTAGATTTAGCGGGAAAATTGACGTCACTTTACCTCAGCACCAATTCATTTCCCCGCTATATCTAGCGGAAAAACTGAATTTGTCCGCTAAATATTGCCGCCCGCCAAGTAGGCAGCAGCTTCCGAAGCTCCTCCCGGACAACGTCTCGAATGACTTCGCGGATGCCCGGGATACTGGAGGCAAGATGGCAGCGAGACGGCGCGAGGGAAGCGAGGCCGGGTGGTCGATGGTAGTGGCTGGCTTGGGCTTGCAGGGCACGCTCGATGCTCGTCGCCTCGGCGACAAAGTCTTCGACAGTTGTCGGAGGGCTGCGGACAAGGCCGCCGAAGATGTTGTCACTCACGCCCCGCATGAGGATTCGAACCTTCTTTTCTTCCGTAGCCTGAGGGTCGGCGCGCCGTCCGCGGTGCGACGGGCTTGAAGATGACGGGAGAAGCGGCGGGGGCTTGCGACTGGTTGGCCATCGTCGTCTTCTTCGGTTTGGGCTTGTCCAGCAGCAAACCGTACCCAGGATCCTCTCCCTTGGTACGGCGGCTCGTCCGAGTTCCAGGTTCCGCGATGAGTGGTCTTCTCACCGAGCCGGAAATCGGACTTGCACTGCGGGTCCTTGGAGGGGAACGCTGCACCGGCATGCGGTACCCCGCAACTCCACCAAAATGTCACGAATGACAATTGATGAGGCGATAAAGACTGAAGAAACCAAACGTTTAATGGGGCGAACTTGTGCCCAAAAATAAAAAGGTACAAATGATAATAACAGAGCGTCGCGGGCGTCGAAGTCGGCGTGACAGCAGAGTTGAACGCTGGGGCGAAAAAACTGACTCCGGCTTGCCACGCGGAGCCGCTTTTATACACGCGTTGGCTTCTGGAGCATTCGACGTAGAAGGTTCGACGCGTAGAACATTCTAACCTCGAATCAGCTAGACGGTTCTCGAATTCACCAGAACATCACATTACAGTGTCAACAAAAATGCGTAGCCGCGGCCAGGATTCGAACCCTGGCCCTTCGCGTGGGAGGCAAGCGCAATAATCGTTAGGCTTCGGCCGCCCGGCCTACTTGGCGCGCGGCAATATAGCGGAGAAACTTAATTTCCCCGCTAAACTTAGCAGGGAGTTGAATAGATGTCAAAGTCACGTGACGTCAATTTTCTCGTTAAATTTAACGCGGTTACGCCGACGCCTACGCCGACGCCAACGCCGCGAAACACGGAAACGGGCGCCTAAGAGCTGCGCTCTAAAAGATCACAGCGTGCAATCACAGCGTGCAACACCAATTCAGTAATGAGTTCTTGCAGCCAAATTGTTTCTGAATTATTTTGACATGACAGTCAATATGAATACTAATAATGTGCGTGACATAGCAGCTAACAATTTAGAGATGGTGTTGTTCGTTACCATTTCAGAGAGCAGCTCTTCGGCGCCCGTTACCCCATATAGCGGCATCGCCATCGCCGTCGGCTAACCGCCCGCTAGCGGGAAATTGAATTTATGTTGAGGTCACATGACGTATTTTTTTCCGCTAGATCTAGCAAAGAAACTTAATTTGTTTATGGGTGACGTGACACGCATACACAGGACATCATTTTTCCCGCTAAATTTAGCGGGAAAACTAAATTGGTGTTGAGGTCACGTGAGGTTAATTTTTCCTCTAAATACAGCCGGGAAAGTAAATTTGTGTGTAGGTCTGGTGACACGAAGTCATGTGCCATCATTTTTTCCGCTAAATTTAGCGGGGAAACTGACTTGGTGTTGAGGTCACGTGGCATCAATTTCCCGCTAAATTTAGCGGGTAGACTGAACTCGCGTGGGTCACGTGACGTCAATTTTTCCTCTAAGTTTAGCAGGGAAACTGGGAAGAGGGGAGGGTACAGAGGAGGAGAAAAGGAGGGTACGCAGGAGGAGGAGGGGAGGATGAGCAGAGGAGGAGGGGAGGAGCCAGAGGATGGGAGAAGAGGAGGGGAGGATGAGGAGGGTGGGCAGGAGGAGGGGGTTTGAAGGAGGAGGAGGGACATACCCTTTCCTCCTCCTCCTCAAGAGCTGCGCTCTAATTTCGTGCTACATGGATGTGTAAACGTCTTTTATTTTCTTGTCCTAATTTCGGTGAGTGGATACCACCATGCTTCCTCTACTTAACTGCCTTTTAACTCGTTTCTCACTCGTGTCGCACGTGTTTTTGGGCGGGCAAAAGTTTCGCCTACTGAAACGGGCTTCAAACCTTGGTACGCCCCAGTCTTTCTTAAAAGCTAATATATTGGAGGCAACTTTCAATATCCAAAAGATTGCGCTTCTTCCTTGCCTTGTACTTCTAACTCTCTATCAGTACAATAAATTGTTTGGAACTGCAAGCTACTGCAGCACAGTATGACTGTCGCGCTCCTTATTTAAAGCAAAGGATGATATGAATGCACGTTTACACACTATTTATCCTATAATGCGATCCAAACCCAAAATGCGCTTTGTATCTTTTTTTTCTTTTTGTAATTGCACTTTGCAGGAAAAGAACAACTTCAACAAGTTCACCTTGATGTTCTTGAAAAAAAAAAAAGCCGCTCATTGTAAAACTATATTCTGAAATCACGCAACCACAAAAAATTTTTAAAAAAAAACGTATCGTGATTTAAAATGGCTTAGAGGTAATTACCAAACCTGAGTTCATGGGCCGGCAGGGTTGACGAAGGTGTGAATTGGTGTTAAGTTTACAATTGTACAAAACGTTTCTAGCATAATTCAACACCGGGCCGGAGGTACCATAATTTTACGCCGCGGCGAAATCAAAAAGAATGAGCCAACCTCTTAAAAAAAAAGAAAGAAAAAAAATACATTTTGATAGAGCTTTTATGTGAACTACTAAGCCAAGTTAAATTGCTTTCAAGCAACCCACACCCAAAAACTTCTCGACAAATTTGCACGGACGAAAAATATATCTCAATATTTTTGAGCCGAACTAGAATTTACAGCAATTAAATCAGCGCCAGTAAAAGTTAAGTGTTTCTAAATGTTTCGTGATCGTTTTCCCTTTTAAGCAGCCTGAAAACATACGAAACACAACCTTTAAGGAGCATGAAATAATCTCACACAGCGAGCTGTTTGAGTTAATCGAACAACTGTTTAAGCAAGGAACGTCGTTTCAAAGCAACTACTTCCATTAAACGACAGAAACCAGTTCTGCGACGACTTTTCATGAAATGTTTTTCTCCAAAAATCGACCGTCGAAACCAGACTCCATGGAGATCAATATCAGCTTCGCAAACGCGTCGCCACTTGTTTACTTCTCTCGCTGGCAGTCAAATATCGAGGCTAATCTGCATGAGCAAAAGAGGAAGCTCAGCTTAAAGCACGGTCATTTATGCTAACGTATGCGTATCGAGCGAGGTCTTGTGTAATGTAAGAACAAAATGATTAAAACATAAGAACTACATCGCATTGAGCCCTCGATTGCTTGCACGGGTTGTCTTTGCGCGCTGGGTTCCCAGAAGAAATACCAGCGTGGGTGAGTTTTCTGGTCGACGCCTGAGTAACGGGCCGGCCTCGAATGAATAGAAATGACAGATGCGGTGGCGACGTACAACGCTTCTATTCGCCGCCATATGTGCTTCTTTTTTTTTTTTTTTGTCTTTTTACGAAAGAGCACGCTAGAGGATTAACGTCAAAAACACTTAAATGCGACCTCGTGGTGGTTATACTTATAAACCCCGTACCAGGGACACACGAAGAGAAAGAAAAAAGGGGAGAACACAACGACGTCTAAAGTTTATTTTCCAAACTGAAGAAGTCGTTGTGTTATCGACTTTTTCCTTTTCCTTCGTTTGTTTCCTTGTCTCGGATTTTTAAGTATAAGTGTGATCGTTCACCAGCTGGTCTGTACCACTACCCATATTTCAGTACTCAAGGTGTTCAAAGTTTCATATTTAAAACATAAAGCAGCAAAAGTGCCATCTTACCAGTACCAGAGTATTGTATGAAAAACTGTAGTCTTGTTACAAGACTTTTTATAAGCAAACTCAAATACACTCGACGCACAATAGAATGTGAACTTCGTAGAGACCTGTATCTAAAAACGTGTATTCAAAAACCATTCCTCTACGGGAATAGTACAAACAAAGCTTGAGCGCTGAACCGAAAATTTGAAAAAATTGTATTTAACACCCTGGGAAAAACCGTTATTTCGGTTAATTAAGATCGTTCCATTTTGGCGACTACCACTGGTCACACTAGGGAGTCCTTCGTCCGAAAGTCTGTTTCTCCTTCTCGTACGAGTCACTGTAGCAATATTTCTGAAAAGTGTTATTATGAAAACTTTTTATTTGTATTTCATCAAACAAACGCACACACGTGTAACATAGGGCAAAGCGGAACACATAATAAAAACTCGTTTTTATTTTGCATTCAGGCTCACATCTATGAAGCGGTACCATTTTGAAACCTTCCTCCCTCAATATTTGTTTTTCACTTTATTTCTGGAGAAAGACGACAAACTCTCGCAAATCAAGAACCCAGAGCAGGGCAGTTCTCGTCCAGACGAGCTCTTTGCAATCAGTGCCCGGGCGTGCACCCATCCCCGTCAAAATCAATCTCCGACTGTCGTCCGTGCTCATTACCGTCGTCCGATATGCAAATTTTATCGACTCCGTACACTCTCCATTTCCGAAGAGGACATTGGATCCCCGAAAATAGCCCCAATGCCCAGGCCAGGCCACATGGAAAGGAGAACCCGAGCAAGCTCGGACTGTGACAGACCTTGTCCTGCTCCCAAGTGGCGGGGTGAGATTGACAAAATGAGTGTCGTCAAAGAACTGGGGTTCTTTGACGAGTTCTCGCCGGGTTCAATACAAAACTTCATTTTAATATTTTGTTTTATATGTATACATTTTGTGTCAGAAAATTATCTGCGGAGAACTAGAAATATTCAAGTAACTCATTTCAAGTTCGGGGTGAAAAAAATACAAAATTTTGTTTCCGTTATCTTATAGAAAAGTTTTACCTCGTTTAGTTTCCAACATTATCTTCGAATATGTGTTTTTGTACTTCTTTTGGTTTTATTTACGTTATTTCTTTCTTTCTGTATTGGTAACGCCGAACGACGTTACCAAAACAGAAAGTAAAAATAAAGTAAAAATTTTAAATTACATGTTCTATGGTGTCGATTCTTGGGGAGGAAACAAAAAAAACTATTCTTACAAGCTTAAATTTGGCCACTATTGTGCGCTTCTTTTTTGGCGGGAGGACTTGTTAAAAACTATAGTGTGCTGCTCGAATATTCGGGCTTTTTTTATCTCGTAATAATAAAGATCTTAGAGAGCTAAGCTTGCAGCAGGACAATATCATTTGCATATTGTGTATAAACTTGTTCAGATCTTAACTTTAGAAGAACTTGTAGTTGGGCTAGCTGGTGAACGTTGGAAATCATGGTGTAAAGCACAAAAAACAACACACACAAGAGAGAACAGACAAACAGGCGCCACTCGCAACTATATTTGAAAAGTAAAGAAAGAAAGGAATACAAACATCGCCATCTTCATCTCGTCCACGCATGCGCTTAGCCATGTGATATACGCTTTACCTCCGAATTTACAAAAACCTATCAAATAATGTAATCTCGGCATTATAGAGTGCAATAGATATGTCACGCATAGTGCATCCCTTTTTCTAATAAAATACGCCTCCAATAACTCGCGCGCTTTTTGGCACTTGCCTCTGCCCAGAATCGCTAGCTGTCTCAGAAAGACGTGGCTCACACCCACATTTGCTGCAGTGTTCAGGCAAATGGGCCCAATCATTCCTCTTTAAAGTTTGCGCGTGCTCCCTTAGCCGGTCGTTCAGACATCTGCCCGTCTCTCCTACGAAGGACTTGCCATACGTAAGGGGGATTTCATAGAGCACCCCCGTGACACGATCAACATATGGCCTGGCATGTTTTGTGGTGCAGCCTCGCCTCTTACCGCTGTCACCGGTAATACGAGAGCAGAGCTGGCCGAGTTTGCTCGGTGCTGAGAACACGAGCGGCACTCCAAAGCAGTTCGCCACCTTCTTGAGGCTGTGTGACATTCTGTGCACATACGGTACCACATGTTCACAGACATGAACTCAGCTTTAGAGGCTTTTAGATGACGTGAACTCAGTTTTTGGAGGCTTTTAGACACCATGGGATAGGATTAACTTTCACCCATGAACTGCCTAAGCAGGGTATTTTACAGTTTTTAGATTTAAGTTTTAAGGTTTTCGAAGGACACACGTGTTGGATGTATGCCCCGCGGTCTCAAAAGGAACTCTTGCCGAATGCTTCTGCGCACTCTAAGGTGATAATAAGAGGTATCGTGATGTTATGCCTAGAGTCGGCTCTTAAAAGATTGTGCTCACACCGGATGTAGACAAGCTTTAAGAACCAGGTGACAAGACTATTTTCAGCGGGCTACCCTGAAAAGGTCGTGACGAATGTCGTAAAGGCATTCTTCAAAAAGTAAAAGGCTAAATAACGACGGCAAAGGCGAAAACGGCGCGCTGCAAAATGAGACCTGAGGTGGTAGCGTTTGTACACAGTATGTCACACAACCTCAAGAAGGTCACGAACCGCTTTGAAGTGCCGCTCGTGTTCTCAGCACCGAGCAAACTCGGCCAGCTCTGCTCTCGTATTACCGGTGGCAGCGGCAAGAGGCGGGGCTGCACCACAAAACATGCCAGGCCATACGTTGATTGTGTCACGGGGTGGTTTATGAAATCCGGCCCTTTCGTGTGGTAAGACCTACGTAGGACAGACGGGCAGATGTGCGGATGACCGGCTAAGGGAGCACGCGCAGAATTTAAAGAGGAATGATGGGGCCCATTTGCCCGAACACTGCAGCAAATGTGGGTGTGAGCCATGCTTTTCTGAGACAGCGATTCTGGGCAGAGGCAAGTGCCAAAAAGCGCGCGAGTTATTGGAGGCGAATTTTATTAGGAAAACGGGTGCACAATGCGTAAGTGAGACACCTATTGCACTGTATAATGCCGAGACTAGATCATTTGATAAGTTTTTGTAAATTGGGAAATAAAGCGTATATCACATGCCTAAGCGCATGCGTGGACGAGATGAAGATGACGATGTTTGTATTCATTTCTTTCTGCACTTTTTAAATATAGTTGTGAGTGGCACCTGTTTGGTCTGCTTTCTTTTGCGTCCGTTTTTTTTGTTTTTTTTGCGCCTTACACCATGATTTTGTTAAACTTAAAACCAGAAATTTTTTTTTTTTGCTCCACCCAAGCAGCATAAATTAAAAGGTTTGGGGTGTATGGGTTTCTACTTCTGCGAGTAAGTTATTTGCGGTATCCTATGGTGTTACCGTAAAAATTTCCTGCGCGCGTTTTATTTTTATTTGTCTCCTTATGTTTTGGTAATATAGCCTATATTGCTTATCCAAATTTCGCCAAGTTAGGAGCTTGCATCTCAGGCAATTAGTTTTCGTTCATTTTTATTAGGGCCTCTAAAAAAGGGGGAAAATGCGCAAACGAGTGTATAAGAGTGCGCCAAACCGGGAACGCATTAATGCATAAAAAATATTGTTAGGAATAGATTTCGTTATATTGTTTCACAAGACGTCCGGGGACTGATTTATTAAACTTCATTCTAATTGGAGGCCCATGCCATCTGCACGTGCTGCGTTGTCAAACCACGTGCAAATGGAACCGGGGGATGATTCCCATCACCCTCTGTTTGCTAGATCTGAATAATATGTCTTCAGCGTATCTGCAATTAGGGAGATACATGGCGAGCTGTAAAACACGTTGTCTTTGTATTTTTATACCTGCGTATTTTTAACGCAAAAGAAAAGCTTTCGTGGGCATAGTCGGACCGAGCCCTCTCTCGAGAACGTGACACTTCTTGTGCAGGGAAATTGGTTCACCGGAATGTCCCCAGAAACTGGGCGGTTCATTATACAACAATGCTTCTCAAATGGGGGTCCGCGAAGACATTCTAGGGGTCCGCGAAGCCCTGCCCCATCAGTCAAGTACGGCAATAAAAGACGTCTTTTTTTCAAATTCAGAAGACAAGTTCGAATTTTCGGGTGAGTTATCTCGTGTGTATGTCCATGAGAGAAGTTTACTAAACACATAGCTCTTCCCTATATTCATTTATAAAATAATTATCATGACTAACGTACACCTTTGCGTTCCCCTCACCACGAACGGGGTCCTCCATCATTTCCGCCGGTCCACAAGGGGTCCGCGAAACATCAATGGTTGAGAACCACTGATATACGAGATAAATAAGTCAACACATTTCTTTTTCAGGTTTACAGGTTTAGAGGGGCTTGCAATGGCTATCGCAGACGTCCATTCACCTGGAGTTTCAAAAATTTAATTCTGAAAATGACGCTTTAAAGTATCTTCTCTATCTCCAAAATGTTATTCTAATCTACTTACAATACGAATCATATTTCTGATAGATAATTTTTCAAGTTTTGCAAGTCTTACGCAAGAAATATCGCGCGAGAGGTGCTTACAACAATAAATAATTAATAAAGCACGCGTAGCTTAGCTGTTCCTTGGAATGCCAAAAGTCGCAAGGGGCACTTTTAAAAAAACAATAATAGAGGTAAACATTATCTAACTCACCAGGAAAAACTGTGCCGTCACCAAGCAAGTGCATGATTGCTTCATCTTACAAGCGCTCCACTTTAATCCCCACTCTCGGATAAGCCGTTCTTTGTGTCCGCTGTGCGTTCGAAATGGCGACACCTTTTTCGATCCAGCGTGCAAACCATTTTCTTTAGTTGGAGTTTGGAGTCCCCCTTTCTACTCTTCCTCTTTATCTTTGTTTCTCACTTTTTATTATACTTCCACTCACAACCCTATACGACATGTAGAGTTTCCAAGGAAATGAAACCGAAAAGTTTGTAACGTCTCTCTGTGTCGGGCGAGAGTGGGTGTTCACTTTTTGAGATGCTATATTGAAAGTGAAGTCCAGATAACACGACCGCGTATTCAAAGTACTTTCTAAGTTGTTTTTGCAAATACTCTGCACAAATAATGAAGGTGAGTTTTTCTTTCACTTCGTACAGCACGTTGTTTTAATTAAGTGGAGTTTTTCGTTATCAATGTTAATCTCTAAATATAACCAGGACTCGCCCGGCAGGTCGGAGGAGCGGGTCGTCCTCATCATGCCTGTTGTCTTCATCACCACTGGACAGCCAAGGCTTTCCCAGTCCCAAAGCACGGTGGGGCTTGCGGACGCCACACTAGAGAGCTTGCCAGGAAACTTCTGCCCGCTGTACGAGGGACCTGCCCAGCGAGCAGCCCACAAGGAAGCACTGGGCCCTCATCGCCCTCAACATTGGTCCGCGTGCTCGCCCGCAGGTTCAATTTCAACATCGTCAGCACCTCTCTGTCATCTATACGTCGTCGTTTTCCCCTTGAACATATTGTCTCATTATCATCATTACTAGACGTTGCACCGCGGGCCTCCATGGTACGAGCCGTGATGCCACGGCTCTACTGAGCCAATTATGATTATTATTATCAATATTATCTATAATGATGCTAAAGATTTGCCAATGACAGTGCTAATAATGCGCATCTCGGTTTCATATATATAAATGCATATTGGACCTTTAATTTTGAACCTTTTGAGCTAAGATCTGCTTACAGAATAAAGTTAAAGAAGCGGTACTTGAAAACTATTTGCATTAAAACCTTCGATTGATATCGGAGAAATAGCACCTGCAATATTTATTTGCATGTGTGTAATTTAAAGCGCGTTCCCTTATTTGAATTTTTTTACAACGTGATATATTATCACGAAAGACGAATGATGAGGCCGCGAATAACTGAAGAAACTAAACGTTTAATGGGGCAAACTTGTGCCCAAAACAAAATAGACGAAGGTTAGCGTCGCAGGTGTCGATGTTTGCGAAACAGCAGGATCGAGCGCTGGGGCGAGATTGACTCGGGCTCGCCACGCAAAGCCCCTTGTGTACACGTGTGGGCTTGTGGAACAATCGGCTGAGAAGGTTTGGCGCGCAGAACCTTCTAACTTCATATAAGGAACAGGGTTTTCAAATTTACCAAAACGCCACATCCACAGAAACAACAAAAAGGTATATACGCGGCCAGGCATCGAACCTTGGCGCTCTGCGTGGCAGACTATCGCGATAACCGTTCGGCCGCGGGCACGCAGCCTACTTGGCCAGCTGCGCGCGCGGCAATATTACCTCGAATGTAAACCAGGGCTCTGGTAGGTGTGGATCTCCGTACTCGACAAATTGGGATTTTGTAAGTCAGGACAGCATTTATTGATTACATCTAAACCACCAAGAAAAAAAATATCACGGAGACAACACAACATCCAAGTTGACGAAATAACAAAAAGTGCATTATAACTGAAGAAAGAAATATAAATGGTAGACGCGATACGCAATTGTCGGCAAAGTGTGATTTTCACAGGAGCATGACCAAGACTCAAATGGCGTATTGTTAATTACACAACTAAACCTTCCCATAAAATATGCATGATAAATTTAGCATGAAAACAACATGACTGTCCTATGTGTTTTGGGTTATATTACCTACTTGCTTTCGTTGCTTTGTATGTTTTTCTGTGAATCATTGTAGTCACTTATCTTGAGGGGTATTAGAAGTAAACAACCTTCCACTCCATTAGTCCAACCCAAAAAAATTGTTAAATGTATTCAATATTAAAAGAAAATTTCCGGTGATCACAGTCGTTATCAAAACGCATCATCGTTATTGAACAGTTGAGCCTCTGCACGCTACTTTTTACGGACGATTCTTTTTAATCGTGTCTTAATATGAAAACACCATACAAAACACTACGACATCTTAAAATGATCACAATCTGAACGCGACCCATTATCATCAATGAGTTATTAGGCCTCTGAACCACAAAATTATCAACACATCGCGCCACATTGTATGTTTTGCTTTGTAACAAAGACCCCGGTTACCATGAAACATGATATTAGGACTGATAACGTCCTTAGTCTTCCCCCCAAAAGTAGGGATGAATCACCTTAGCGTGGGAAGCAGGCAGACTATTGGGGATATAGGACGGGAGTGAAATGAAACCACCGGAGTTCTCCCCTCAGTTCCCCCCCCCCCCCCCCCAAAAAAAAAAAAAACAGGACAAGGCGGAATATTAAATCACACCAGGGATTTGCCAGCAATCCCCCCGGCATCTCTTGCGAAAATTCACTTACGTAATTTTGCCCGAGTCGCTGTCTTTCATTTGTGTTTTTTGTTTGCTATTCGGTTTATATATTTAGGAGTCCATCTTCAGGGCCTTGTTGCTTGGCCGCTACGATTGGTAAGGTTAAAGAGAGAAGTATATTAAGTGATGAGAGGAGATGGAAAGCGTGTTCTCGTGTCGGAGTCGAATAAACTAAAACCTTAAAGTGGTGAATTGAATTCTCGGCTGTGGTAAACACTAAACTTGCCAAGCGACAAAAAATAGACCTGAAAAACAAAAATACAAGTAATTCTATTTCATCTGAAAGTATTTGGCAAGCTTGACAGAAGCAAAAATCAAACAATAAATCACCGTTGCCTCTATAAAATATATCTTTCCGGCAAGAAATAAAGTTCACCAGCAACAGTGTTCCTTGTTTGTTCTTCCTGAAATAAAAAAATAAGTCCTTGTCGTAATTTTCTTCGTAAAAAAAATTACACCATCTTCGCGAGGGGAACCATGGGGTGATGCGGAGCATCGCGGATCGTTATTAACGGTGTTATTAACGGTGTTAGTAACGTTGTTGAACTTCACGGTCCCGAACCTCAGGTTCTGCTGCTCGACGTTCACGAACCAACGCGCCTTCCCGTTCTCGAAGGTCGGGTTCCGCCGCTCGCTTCGTACGTTTACGTTGAACTTCACGGTCCCGAACCTCAGGTTCTGCTACTCGACGTTCTCGAACCGCCGCTGCTTCAAGTTGTCGTAGTTCAGCATCCGCCGCTCGACGTTGACGAATGGACGCCGCTTCTCGTTGCCGTAGTTCAGGGTCTGCCGCTCGCTTCAAGCTTTTGCGCTCAGCGTCGCGTGCCCTTCGCTGCGCCGCTTTGTCTTCAGTGGACGTAGCGTTGCTGTTAGTTCGTGGGGTGGTGCTTGACGCTTGCTTGCGCCAACCCACTAACTGACGGGACTGTTGCTTCCATCACACTTCATCGGAAGAACGGAGTGAAGTGGAGTCAACAGCGGTGAACTGAACGCGCGCAGCGCGCCTACCGCTGCTTATATTCCCACTTGAAGGAGAGGAGACTAGAGGAGGAGAGTTGCGCATGCGCGCGCGGTGTGAGTAGAAGCGAACGCACGCGAAGTGCACGCAGCTGGTAGAAAGAGAGAGCGGAGAGAGTAACGCGCAGCTGTTGGAAAGAGGGAAGGAGGAGAGTTGCGCATGCGTAGTGTGAGTGCGGACTACGACGCCGCGGGAAATAGACCCGAGCAAGAGATGCCCCAAATCTCAAAAAAGTCACTTCATCAAACGAAAATTATGGCATAACAAATAGCCAGACAGGGCCCTTAGAAGATTCCTATTATGTACATCGCTACCTATTTCCTGTTCCCCCATAATAGCTATTAGCTGTTGCACGTACCGTAGATTTCTTGTGTGTGCTCCTTTTGACTCTGTGAATCATTAGTTAGGCTTCTTGCCGTTCGTGAGCACGGAAACGAAACAAGTGAATGAATGAATGAATGAATGAATGAATCGTAATAATAAAGTACAAGTTACAATAAAAATTGTCTGAAAATGTGCTACTTTATGCACTTGAATATTTCAAACTTATTTGTATTATCATTTTGGTGTTTGAAGGTGCGAACTACAAGATTATAACGGTGTTGTATAGTTTCTGGCCTGGGTGGAACCCAAAAAAAAGGGTCCCTCCCCTCAAAAGGGATTAGAGGGGATTATTTCCCTGGACTGCCGCCCCTGGAAAGGGATAAGCATAGATTATGCTCGGACTACTTCTTTGCATAAACCCGAGGCAATCGTCGCGCTCTGATAGGACGTTCGACGCGGAGCTTTGTTTGACGCTCTCCGATTATATTAGAGAGAAAGGGAAGTGCATGCGTGGATAGACTGAGTGACGGGGGGCAACGGGGGCTTCAAAAAAGCCGGGTGGCTTTCTTGAAGTTTCTCGAAATGCGGCTTGTCTTGTTTTGGATCGGTAGAAACACTTCGCTACTTCGAGCAGCGAGCGGCCGCTAAATTAACCGCTGATGCGTCGTCATACCGACTCCGTGGAATTTGGCTTGTCTTGGATCGGCAGAAACACTTTGCTACTTCGAGCAGCGAGCGGCCGCGAAATAAACCGCTGATGCCGAGTGGTTTTCGTGACGAATCGTCCATGTCTCTTCAATCTGCAAAATGCGGTTTGTTTGCTTCGCTTTTCTACGAACGTACCGATATTGTGAAGCAAGGTGCGTTTCTCGGGCTTTGCGTAATCAGGATAAATCGTGTTCTTTTCAATACGCGTCGAGTACGTTGCACCGACTCCCTCGTGAACCGCGCGCCCGAAAACCACGAGAGGCAAGGTACGCGAACGCCTCGGACCCCAGAACCGGGAAAATAAAAAAATAAAAGTGAAGGGCAACCACACGCGCGTCTCTTCGTTTTATTATTTGTGTCCCCGTCTCGGATTAATAATGAGTCGTTCTCCGTCTATACTCCGTTTCACCTTATGTTGTACCGCAGAGAAGGCCAGAAGCGCGAGCTCATAGCGTTGGCAGCTGCCCTTGTTGCACGAGAACTTGTACCGTCGAGATGTGCCCTAGAGCAAGGAGCTCGCGCTTGTAGCCTTTCCTGCGGTACACTACTAGGTGAAACAGAGTATAGCCTCCGTTTTTGCCACGAGTTTGTGACGTGTAAGCAACGCAACTCTTCACACTGCTTTTATTTATTAATTTTTTTCCGCTGAGGATTTTTTCAATTTTTATTTGTGCCTGGTTCTGCTACTCTTCTGCTCTCGCCTCCCCTCCCCTCCATAAAAGAAAGGCCCACACAATAACGTGTTCCAGTAGCCTGAAGCAAGTCACTCACCTATTCTTCACCGTTGAAATATTTTAGGCTGTACAACAGTAATGTGTGCACACTGAAAAGTAACTTCTTGCTGCAATGTTTGTCGTTGAATATTGGATCACCAGCACAAATATTACTTACCGATGAGTGCCCAGGACAGCTTAAGAGACACCAGTGCACCCTTCAATCGTTCAAACCACTGCTTCATGCACCACACAGGTGACTGTGGCATAGTGACAAGCACAACCAGGGTGCTTGCTGTTTAATGTCAGAAACACTTTGGAAAATGCAGTTACCACATGACCCTGAAGTCCTAGAGAATCTTAAACCTTGCATGGTGCCATGCAAAATAACTAAGCTAAAGAAACCGTCAAGGAAGAGTCACAACAGGTGCAACCCACAGGTTCTCGTGACTCCACATACCGGGCCGGGCAGCTGTAAATCAGCGAGCAGGTGTTGTAGAGTAGCTGCCACTGCAAGCGGTGCAGTGTCTCATAAAAAGAAACGGTTGCTGGAGAAAGCTCCCATGAATGCAAAGTCTGTGGTGAGCTTGGAGTAGTGATGGTGATCCTGAAGCAAAAAGGATTCAAGCCAAGCCTGTTCCTGTGTTCCATGACGTATGGCATCCTCCCCTTACCAGAATTCCTGGCTGTTATTTTCCTTCCTTACGTGCGCGTGCCCCCATCAGCAGCAATAGTAATAATTGCACGTTGCTTCGACAGGACGTGCTGATTTGGAGGGGCCTGGTGGCAGAGTGTGTTAGCCCACTGCAGCTCGCAGTGTGTGGAGCATGGGCGTGTATTACCGCTATATGAATCATCTTAAAGACTTTGGGCTATCGGATGTACCGCACAAGTCAAATTTCTCACATAGAGCGTGACAAAGTGTCACCATGCGCTGCCAGACCGACCTTCCTTCTTCTCGACAAATAATGTCCAATTTTCTTTGGTCCTGCTAATTTGGCAGTCGAGTAAAAGAGAAAAAAAAAACTACTTTTGTGTGTGATGGGAAACGTATAAACCTCTCCATATACCAGGTTTACCTACAGCCACCTGAAAACATCGCACCTCTTCAAGTGTGAAAGAGGGTAGGCCTGCACGCAATCCACTACACTCTGTTTCACATTAATTTGGGAAACTGTAGAAACTGCGGTGTCTGTGCAAGCCGGAGGAGTCTGCTGTGAAATTAGCACACTTGGGAAGAACATACCCCATGTACCTAAAGACATTAGATGGTTTTAAAAAGGCATTCATACTTTCAGTCGGCTTGCAAACTCTAGCAAAAATGTTGGTTTGTACCGTAGAAGTTTCAATTTCCCCTGCTTGAACTACTAGGAAAATAACTTCAAATTCACAATAGTGCTGAACGCAACTAAAACACATGGCGGAACGGTGGCCCGAGTCGGCTAGCACGTCTCAGCTCCGGGCATGTGCAGCGAAAGCTTGCGCTGCAGAACCTGGGATCGTGGGCTAAATCCCAGCACTTGCTCATTTCGATCTGGAAGAGGATCATACCAGTAGGCGTTTGTTTAACCACTACTACATGATGCACGTTAAAGATCCCAGGCTTTCGGTCATACTGCGCTGGCTAAATTCCTCATCTACAGCGGCAAGCTTGGCACCATTCGAGGCAGGCCGACCTTTCGCTGTCTAAACATCCTCAACACAATGCTACTTTTTTTTTTAACTGAAACACGTACAAAAGAAAACATGCCTATGACCTTGTACAGTAATGCATTGAACTGTTTGTGAATGCTTGTGATACACAAACGGGCAAAAGGCAAGAACGAGAGCATGCACATTCACACTGTGGCAGCAAATACACCACAGCAGCCTCCTTTGCCGTTGTTGCCATGGCGGATGGAAGAGCAGGGCAGCGAATGCCGATATGACTGAAAACATTGTAAAAGTTATTGCTTTGCTTTTAATAACAGTTCAAAAAAATTTAGATTAATAGCTTTTCAAAACAAAGCCACAGTAGCAGTACTTTTTGGCGCAGATGGAACAGTCTGCCGCGATGGTGAGGAAATGCTGTAGCCGTTGCCTTTTGCCAAGTTATGGAGAAACACAGCACAGATCATTCCACTCGGAGAGAAGACGCACCCATGAACCAGAGCACTCAGACGGGACTTTTCCTCGGTGCGTCGTCTGCGTCAAGAAACGAGCTATACAAATGATTCGTTAGCATGCAACATGGTTCCAAATCTCACATTTAAGCTATTTCAGCTGCAAATTTAGAAGTGGGGGTTAGCATGCAATGCCATACTTGATGAAGAGATTAACAGGGCACAATTGTGCAACCATCTCCTGTGCAAAGGAAAACAGAAAACTGAAAACAAGCACATAAACAATGTGCACAGTCAGTCTGCTCTGGCAACAAAACAAAAAAACTTTACACCAATTTGGATCGGAACTCATTGAACCTCCTAACAGCGCAGTCTTAAAAAAAAACATAAAAAAATAAAGCACTTGCCAACAAGCAATGATTATGCATATTCAAGGCATTTCGCCGACGAAAAACAAATCCGCCGCCTGAAACCCGGTGCTTGCTAAGCCTTCCAGAAAAAAAAACCAAGGGTGCTTACATTATTGTTGATATTTGTGGCAGTGTTATACACCAACTCATGTTTACAAACAAACCGGAGCGCCCCTAGCGGACGCCACCGGCGCCGCGCATGCACGATGGAGTGTGGGCAAGAAGCTTGCCGTCGCCCATAAACAAACCATTGAAATGCGATGTTGTTGGCGTCGGTGTGAGTCCCCCTGCCCTTTTTCGCGTTCGAATCGTTGATTCTACGTCTTCCTGGCAATGTCTGACTACTTGAGCGGCCTCAACGAAATTACCGGGGCTCGTTACACCGCAAAACTTTGAGTGAATAATGCGACATGCAGCGATTCATTCCGCGCGGACGCCGCAGAATGCATGCTTAAGCCTGATTCGCATGATAAGATTCTGCTCGCAATTTTCAGTTGCAACGTCGCTGGGGCTGCAAAAGCATGAACCATAACTGAAATGGTCGACGTCAATACTGAAAATCGCAAGCACAATCGGACCAAGTGAACCAGGCATAACAAGTCAGTGACGCCCACTGGTAACAATGATCAAAATCTCCTTGTACCTACTGTTTATATCGAGCCTGCTTAACAACCTTCAAACTTCAGTCTCTTGAGGCCTGCACTTCTTATCACAAGTACCAGGCCAACATTCGGTCTACGGGCCGGTGTCGTCTAGAAGAGGAGATGACAAGCAGAAACGTTTGAAAGAGCACACAACAGTGCGAACGATCAGGCGGCCGTTTAACCTGAAGACGCACTCAGCGTAGTCCGCAGGTGATTCGTACAACTTGACGGTTTTCTGGCGTTCATGTTCATCAAATAAATCTGATGACCACAAGTATCCGTGAACTCAACCCAGAGTGCTTCCCGCCCAAGCAATCGTGGTCCGGCGGCGTCTGGTTTTCCCTCTCAACGGCACATATCCACGTTCTCGGACGAACCGAGCACAAGAATACTGACCTTCAAAGCTTTCTCGACTCTTTTGGTACAGGCCCAGTCGCAGAGTTCTGACGAGAGAGCAGGTTTTTGTCCGGTTCCTTTCAAAACAATGCAGGAATACACGTCTCACATGGGGTACTTTCGCCCACAGCCCCAGACCGAAAGTGCGCCCCACACGCCACCACCGCGGTGTGACGTAACAGAGCCGAGTTTGTGTATACAGAAGAGAGGGCGGGGGGACATATAAGTCACATACCTGCCTTTTAGATGTGGCACATGGGACAGAACGCTTGGTACGTTCAGAAGTAAGTTGGATGTGATCAATTATATCCGTAAATAACAATCGCACATTTGTAATTCGAGTGGATGGCCATATTTTTTGCTCCAAACAACCCACCCTGGCAGGCGCTCGACAAGTTGCAGTCGGAGAAGAGTTCATTTGTTACGTCGCTTGCTTCGTATCCCACAGACCACAGGCCACGCTACTTCCAGGCTGGCGCGATTATTGGCTTTGCCACTTGGCGATGCCACCACGTCACTACTTGGCCCTCTGAGACGCCCCAGGACCGGCCATGACAGCCACGGCTTCGCAGTTGCGTTCAGGTGGACGCGCCAAACTTCCATGGAGCGGCACTGCTCTAGATTGGCGTTTATCTGGTGGTCTCATTGCCTATGCTCCATCACACAAGTTGTCTGCAGCAGGTGCAAAGGCACGAGCACGTTGCTTTCAAACGTGCCATTCTTGCGCAAGTGCTCATGCAAACAAAGCTCACTGCAGTCCTATGCCCCCGTGCCCTCGCCTTCGTCTTTGCTGCGCACACCCTGCGAGACCGAGTATAGTCGACATCTATGGCTGGCATCAGCACAATTGAAAGCGCGATAAATCTTAAGCTGTCTCTAGGTTCGTATGTAAGAACAATCGTGCATTTGCGTCAAGGATCGAGGGAACCAACTATGAGTTTTGCAAAGTATGAAATCGGAACCATATTAGCCTCTCGTGCAATAGACGCAGTAGCCGGAGGCAGTGCCGCCAGTAGGTAAAATTTCTCTGGACGTAATAATGGAATACCTATGCTAGGTGATTAACGCATGAAAGGAGCAGCAGACAACATATCGAGCCCAAAACAGCCATTCATGCGCTGCGCAAACGAACAACATCACAGAAGCAGTAAGGAGGGGGCCGCTAGATGTTTAGTACAGTCCACCACGGGGTACAGCTGAAAATGGCAAAATGCCCACACTTGGCTCGTGCCCTCTCCTTCGTTCGCCCTGCCGAATTCCGTGAAATTGCCCAGATGCACATAGACAGCACGGCAATCGGACAACATGGCGCCACCCTGAAAGCCCCAAGTTGAATGATGTATAGCCATTGACAGGTGTCACCACAAAAATAAGAGTTGCAGCTGCTTGCTTTGGCTTCAATGGTACAAGCTGTGCCAACAGCTCCATCGACCTACTTTGCACAGCTAATACAACCAATGCTAGACAATGATACAATTAGATAGCCAAAGCGGTGCAAGTGACAGCACTCCTAAGCCCCATATTTATTGCTGTAGCAGACACATGGGCCATAGTCGCTTGCTGTGTTCGCTATAGTTAGTAATAGCACCCGAACGGCAGCATGGCCTTGCAGTTGTCCCATCTACGGCACAAGCTTATTGCCTTCAAGAATGCTTTGGAATCTCGTAAGCTTGGAGCATGATGGGGCCTAGAGCCTGTGCAGCCAAAGCACAACGGAAGGTGACGAGCGGGTGCTGGAGGCCTGCCTGCTTACCTACAGTGACACGGGACAGGTTTATGAACCTCCGAAAGGATGAGTTCACATGAAATTCACAACCGTTGCATTGTGGATATCGCATTATTTTTGTGTCTGCACACAAGGGCAACATTTGAGACGCCACGCAGAGTGCTCGCTCATTGCCCGGCAACATCAACATGACTTTTGAGGCGGTTCGCTAGCTTCCGAGCGGCAGGTCACAGCTGCTGTATTATATTGAGTGGTGCCGTCTACCCGAAGTCAATGAAAGTGTTCCCTCCCCGCTTCCCACTTTGCTGTTGGCCGGCGACTGACGAGCCTGACCTTCGACGCCCAAGTCGGTTTTCTCCGGTTTCCCCAATGTGCCCTCATGGCACATCATAAATCGAGCGATCCGAAGGCGGTGTACAGCTGAGGAGCAGGACAACTGCCGGAGGTATTTGGCCGAAGTCCGAAAATCGTTTCGTGGCCCCTTTAAAGACCAGTTTTGCTACGCACAAGCAATCGAAAGGATACAAACGTTTAGATATGCCCAACTACCTCGCATAAGGGTGGGTCCAGGAGCCGCCACTGAGAGCAGAATGGTCGACATCCCGCAGGCCAGTTAGGCTTGACGTTTACAAGATCACGGCCAGTCAATCCGGCTTTGGTGGCGTGTCGTCATGTACACAATTTTGTGCTGTACACACGACTGGTTGGATTGTTTTCATCACTACAGAGCATCGCTCGTTAGAGAAATCGAATGGCTCTTCTTAGTGCCTGTACAGTCGGGGACAAGAGTCCCCAGGACGGGTGAGCTGTGACTATGGTGCCTGGATCGCGTCTTCGACTGGTGTGTTTAGCGTCCTATCTCGCCCATACATCAAAAGTGGTCCCGATGTGGCAACAAATGACGCCAGTGTCATGCTGTTGCCTGTCACGATCCTGGCGGTTGACCGTAGAAATGCTGGCGAAAAGCTCGAGCGAACGCGAGTGTCGCTGTCGTCGCGGCGTCCCTTTAGGCATCCCAGGCGTCCCAACTCCGGCTGCTCGAGCTTCCGTGAACTGTCACAGTAAAAAGCGACGTGCAGCAGAACAGGCATCTGCTACATACACCACAGCTGTTGGGACGCCGCCAGGGTCGCGACCGGCGACAGCATGACACTTCTATGACGTCATCAGGCGGAAATCGAGGGACCACTTTTTTGGCCGCGGTAAACACACCAGTCGGAGACGCGTTCCAGGCACCATAGCTGTGACTGAAACGCATTGCTGTGCCATCTGCCGGCTGGTTAGCTGGTTTCGAGATTACACAAAAGCGCATGCGCGTCCTACTGTGCCTGCAAACGTGTGTGTTTTCCCGCTCGTCTGCGGCGCGGCGCCTAACTCGGAATCGGGCGCGTGGTAGGGGCTCGGAGGTAGCGCTTACTGACACGGCACCTATAAAGCAAGAAGTCACGGCAGCTCAACTGAGCGATAAACTCGACTGGTTATAAAGCAAGGTGAGCTGACATGGCGAAATGCGGCGCAATGTCGCAGGCGGTATCTCCAGTTTCGGAATGTGTAGCAGACGCTCGTCAGCCGCGAGCGCCATCTCCGAGGCAGTACCACGCGCCCAATTCCGAGTTAGGCGCCCCGCCACAAAATAGCGGGAAAACACACGTTTGCAGGCACAGTAGAACGCGCATGCGCCTTTGTGTGATCTCAAAACCAGGCGACCCGCCGGCAGATGGCAGAGCAATGCGTTTCAGTCGCAGCTCGCGCATCCTGGGGACTTTTGTACCCGGCTGTACAACTCACCGCAGGCAGGTTAACTTTACCCTGACGAAACATCCATGAAACGTATATGGCAGTTTTTTTGCATTAGCAAACCAACACGCCAGTCTGACTGGATTTCGCAAGCCACAAAAGTCTGGCTCCTCTACGAGATGATGATCATCCTTTTGGTGCTCACGGCTTTCAGTGGTGGATAATTGTACGCACTCAAAGATCTGTACACCTTTGATGACTCACATGTAACGAAACTGGTCTTAAAGACTGGAGATCAGGTGGTCGTGGATGTCCGTCGACTCGCAGCCACAGCTCACTGTCTTGGACATGTCACCACTCCCACGCAGACCTCCAACAACATTCTAACTCTCCTTGCAACAGTAGTGGAAACCCCAGCACAAGCACACCGGAGGAGCACTTTTAAGTACAGCACCTTCCACAGGAATACAAGGAAGGCACGCAACCAAACAAAACAACAAAGCACCTCGGTGATGGCTCGCTACCCTTCCTGGAAGAAACAGATTAGTTGCAGGCAGTATGACAGGCACGCCCGTAAGAGACCATGTTGGAATCTAGGCTTCATCACTTTGCTTATGGTGAATTCCCCTCACAGTTCTCAAGCGCTCCCAAAGCGCTCCATTTTGAGCGCACATATTCCGCTTGCAGATCTGGCTCGACTTGGTCATCTTCCGCTCATAGATCTCTGGCAGCTCCCGCTCATTGGAGCGCCTCCAACTCCGCCGAACTAGATCTACAGGATTTCAGAGATCTACATGCAAGTTGACAGAGCACGCTACGTCATTTTTCCCTCCCTCGGCGGTGGCTCCACCGACGGCAATCGCTGCGCACGCCTTGCCGCTTCGAGGCGGCCGAAAGGTACGCGACGGTGCCGAATGCGGACGTCTTCCTCGTTATTTGTGACATGGGCTCCGTGGTATGTATAATTTCGTCCGGCCTGTGTTGTGTGTTATTTCTGCAGCTAAGCAGTGACAGTTGTCACTGGTAATCGGAAAGATCAGTCAGCTGAGGCGTTGGTGGGCTTGTTAATTTCAAGCTGCGGCCATTTTGAACGGCCGAGGGGAGAGCAGGGGGCTGGGAAGGAGTCCCTCTAAAAAGGCGAGTTCATCTTCCCCTCGTCGTTCCGATGCGGGGCCCACAGAGCGGAATTTCGCCTCCCTCGCGGATTTTGGAAAGCACTGCAGATCTACGAGTGGAATTCACCATTAGTTTGAGAATCCAAAAAATAAACGAATGTGGACAAATGCAGTTTTGTTTTGCTCTTTGTATTTCCTTAAAATCCTCGTGACTAGGAATCGCAGTGAACAAACAGAAAAGACGATAAGATTAGGCGCAGGGTAATATGCAGCCTCTTATCTTCAACGATATCCGTCGTTCCGCTCTCGCTCCTCAATAGATTGCCGGCAGCTTCCCCGGAGGCGACGCTGACGCTTTCCGGACATGCGGGAAGTAAAACATTTGATCAAAGCAGGGCTCTTTGACAAGGCTGAGTCACATGTTCCTTGCAAAACGAACTTCACTTACTGACGATGTTTTCGAATGCCGACGTCAGAGCGCGCTTTCAAAGCAACAAGCGCACACCTTTTGTGGTGTTACGCGGACAGCACGAACGCGCGCTGCCCCAACAAGCAGTCTCGACAACGCAAACGTTTGTTTCGTTGTGGGATACGACAACAGATTTCGTAAAAGCATACCTCCGCACGCACGATTTCAGCTACAGCTACAAATCGTGCCAGGTGCGCAGAGAAAGAAACGAACGAGAAGACGTTTCGAGCAAGAGTTATTTGAAGAAAGCGATTGTTATTTCTGCATCCTTAAATACTTCTTACTGTACTAATATAGAGAGTGCCTGGAAATGCTCGAAAGTTGACCATGGAAGTGAAAGTGAACGTACCGACCCATCTCACAGCACAAAAGTCGCCATCTTGACATTCCGATTCGGATTTGGATTGGATCGATGAATGGATGATAACGGCTGGGGACCAGTGTTGCCGAGATGCTCGCTTCTTTTCTTTTTTTTTTTGATTGCAATCCAATTTAACATTATTTTCAAGATTTTCTAGATTCCGCCGGGGAGATTTCTTAACTTAGTGGTAGCCTTTTTAAAACGTGTTAAAATTATTTGTGAAAATTTAAGTGAAAAGTAAACCAGATCATGGCTAATCAACACCTCGCTTGCGTTTACGATTTTTGTCCTTGTGGTCCGGAGTTTGATCTTTCCTTCTGTTCGTTTTGAACGAAATCATTAGGCTGGATATGCCCGAAAAACAATTTACGCAGGTTAACACACCTTCTAATCTCTGTCATTCCCCGACACGTCGTCAAAATCCCGGGCCCTGGGATTTGGAAGATTCGTTAGGCCTAAGGATTGTTGGCCCGTCGGTCATTGGGATAATGGCTTAATGTGCCGTATCAGCGGAGTCAGCATGTTTTCTGATAGGCTTAAGTGGCTAAAGCCAAGGTGCCATGCTGGTTGCCGCACCGCGGCATTCAGGCAGTTGTGGAATACGGGAGAATGAATTTCGAGCGAACGCGTTTGTTTCATCGATACGTCTTCCCACGTTTTGGGGACATTTCTTTTGTTGCGACCTTGCCATGAATATGCATGGCACCCTTGGTTTGAGATAAATAGGTCTGGTTGCGACAACGTGTACGCTGCTACGTTTGGGTAGTTTAGTCACACCGGGTTCTGCGCACTGCGAAGACTTGTCCCGATGACTCTCGTTGCTGTCTATCCAATCACTCTGATCCAACGCAAGTGTGGTGCTACATACTATCACGGACACACTACTACCATCTAGATATCCAAAGCACAGGAGAAAAGTAACAGCCCTTAGAAATGAGAAAGCAAAATTTTTCAACACTTTGGTACACCCGAGACGAAGACAAAGTCTCGGTTTTACCGTACGTCTGTGCTCTTTATGTTATTTCTAACAAATCCTTGATTTGGAAACGATTTGCCAAAAGCCTTAGCTCCAATGAGCTCTGTATGGTCCGTAGCCTTCGCTCCAGTGAGCTTGCTGGTGAAGGGAGTTTTGCTATGACAGAACAACATCAAATACGCGGGCTAGCTCAGTCACCACACTTGCGTTGGATCAGAGTGATTGGATAGACAGCAACGAGAGTCATCGGGACAAGTCTTCGCAGTGCGCAGAACCCGGTGTGACTAAACTACCCAAACGTAGCAGCGTACACGTTGTCGCAACCAGACCTATTTATCTCAAACCAAGGGTGCCATGCATATTCATGGCAACGTCGCAACAAAAGAAATGTCCCCAAAACGTGGGAAGACGTATCGATGAAACAAACGCGTTCGCTCGAAATTCATTCTCCCGTATTCCACAACTGCCTGAATGCCGCGGTGCGGCAACCAGCATGGCACCTTGGTTTTAGCCACTTAAGCCTATCAGAAAACAAGCTGACTCCGCTGATATGGCACATTAAGCCATTATCCCAATGACCGACGGGCCAACAATCCTTAGGCCTAACGAATCTTCCAAATCCCAGGGCCCGGGATTTTGACGACGTGACGGGGAATGACAGAGATTAGAAGGTTTGTTAACCTGCGTAAATTGTTTTTCGGGCATATCCAGCCTAATGATTTCGTTCAAAACGAACAGAAGGAAAGATCAAACTCCGGACCACAAGGACAAAAATCGTAAACGCAAGCGAGGTGTTGATTAGCCATGATCTGGTTTACTTTTCACTTAAATTTTCACAAATAATTTTAACACGTTTTAAAAAGGCTACCAGTAAGTTAAGAAATCTCCCCGGCGGAATCTAGAAAATCTTGAAAATAATGTTAAATTGGATTGCAATCAGAAAAAAAAGAAAAGAAGCGAGCATCTCGGCAACACTGGTCCCCAGCCGTTATCATCCATTCATCGATCCAATCCAAATCCGAATCGGAATGTCAAGATGGCGACTTTTGTGCTGTGAGATGGGTCGGTACGTTCACTTTCACTTCCATGGTCAACTTTCGAGCATTTCCAGGCAATCTCTATATTAGTACAGTAAGAAGTATTTAAGGATTCAGAAATAACAATCGCTTTCTTCAAATAACTCTTGTTCGAAACGTCTTCTCGTTCGTTTCTTTCTCTGCGCACCTGGCACGATTTGTGGCTGTAGCTGAAATCGTGCGTGCGGAGGTATGCTTTTATGAAATCTGTTGTCGTATCCCACAACGAAACAAACGTTTGCGTTGTCGAGACTGCTTGTTGGGGCAGCGCGCGTTCGTGCTGTCCGCGTAGCACCACAAAAGGTGTGCGCTTGTTGCTTTGAAAGCGCGCTCTGACGTCGGCATTCGAAAACATCGTCAGTAAGTGAAGTTCGTTTTGCAAGGAACATGTGACTCAGCCTTGTCAAAGAGCCCTGCTTTGATCAAATGTTTTACTTCCCGCATGTCCGGAAAGCGTCAGCGTCGCCTCCGGGGAAGCTGCCGGCAATCTATTGAGGAGCGAGAGCGGAACGACGGATATCGTTGAAGATAAGAGGCTGCATATTACCCTGCGTCTAATCTTATCTTCTTTTCTGTTTGTTCACTGCGATTCCTAGTCACGAGGATTTTAAGGAAATACAAAGAGCAAAACAAAACTGCATTTGTCCACATTCGTTTATTTTTTGGATTCTCAAACTAATGGTGAATTCCACTCGTAGATCTGCAGTGCTTTCCAAAATCCGCGAGGGAGGCGAAATTCCGCTCTGTGGGCCCCGCATCGGAACGACGAGGGGAAGATGAACTCGCCTTTTTAGAGGGACTCCTTCCCAGCCCCCTGCTCTCCCCTCGGCCGTTCAAAATGGCCGCAGCTTGAAATTAACAAGCCCACCAACGCCTCAGCTGACTGATCTTTCCGATTACCAGTGACAACTGTCACTGCTTAGCTGCAGAAATAACACACAACACAGGCCGGACGAAATTATACATACCACGGAGCCCATGTCACAAATAACGAGGAAGACGTCCGCATTCGGCACCGTCGCGTACCTTTCGGCCGCCTCGAAGCGGCAAGGCGTGCGCAGCGATTGCCGTCGGTGGAGCCACCGCCGAGGGAGGGAAAAATGACGTAGCGTGCTCTGTCAACTTGCATGTACATCTCTGAAATCCTGTAGATCTAGTTCGGCGGAGTTGGAGGCGCTCCAATGAGCGGGAGCTGCCAGAGATCTATGAGCGGAAGATGACCAAGTCGAGCCAGATCTGCAAGTGGAATATGTGCGCTCAAAATGGAGCGCTTTGGGAGCGCTTGAGAACTGTGAGGGGAATTCACCATAAGCAAAGTGATGAAGCCTAGATTCCAACATGGTCTCTTACGGGCGTGCCTGTCATACTGCCTGCAACTAATCTGTTTCTTCCAGGAAGGGTAGCGAGCCATCACCGAGGTGCTTTGTTGTTTTGTTTGGTTGCGTGCCTTCCTTGTATTCCTGTGGAAGGTGCTGTACTTAAAAGTGCTCCTCCGGTGTGCTTGTGCTGGGGTTTCCACTACTGTTGCAAGGAGAGTTAGAATGTTGTTGGAGGTCTGCGTGGGAGTGGTGACATGTCCAAGACAGTGAGCTGTGGCTGCGAGTCGACGGACATCCACGACCACCTGATCTCCAGTCTTTAAGACCAGTTTCGTTACATGTGAGTCATCAAAGGTGTACAGATCTTTGAGTGCGTACAATTATTCACCACTGAAAGCCGTGAGCACCAAAAGGATGATCATCATCTCGTAGAGGAGCCAGACTTTTGTTTCTTGCGAAATCCAGTCAGACTGGCTTGTTGGTTTGCTAATGCAAAAAAACTGCCATATAGGTTTCATGGATGTTTCGTCAGGGTAAAGTTAACCTGCCTGCGGTGAGTTGTACAGCC
Organism: Ixodes scapularis; assembly: GCF_016920785.2. Lineage (NCBI taxonomy): Eukaryota > Metazoa > Arthropoda > Arachnida > Ixodida > Ixodidae > Ixodes > Ixodes scapularis. The sequence goes on from NW_024609837.1 coordinate 32,759,718, forward strand.
GGGTACAAAAGTCCCCAGGATGCGCGAGCTGCGACTGAAACGCATTGCTCTGCCCTCTGCCGGCGGGTCGCCTGGTTTTGAGATCACACAAAGGCGCATGCGCGTTCTACTGTGCCTGCAAACGTGTGTTTTCCCGCTATTTTGTGGCGGGGCGCCTAACTCGGAATTGGGCGCGTGGTACTGCCTCGGAGAAGGCGCTTGCGGCTGACGAGCGTCTGCTACACATTCCGAAACTGGAGATACCGCCTGCGACATTGCGCCGCATTTCGCCATGTCAGCTCACCTTGCTTTATAACCAGTCGAGTTCATCGCTCAGTTGAGCTGCCGTGACTTCTTGCTTTATAGGTGCCGTGTCAGTAAGCGCTACCTCCGAGCCCCTACCACGCGCCCGATTCCGAGTTAGGCGCCGCGCCGCAGACGAGCGGGAAAACACACATGTTTGCAGGCACAGTAGGACGCGCATGCGCTTTTGTGTAATCTCGAAACCAGCCAACCAGCCGGCAGATGGCACAGCAATGCGTTTCAGTCACAGCTCACCCGTCCTGGGGACTCTTGTCCCCGACTGTACAAGCACTAAGAAGAGCCATTCGATTTCTCTAACGAGCGATGCTCTGTAGTGATGAAAACAATCCAACCAGTCGTGTGTGCAGCACAAAATTGTGTACATGACGACACGCCACCAAAACCGGATTGACTGGCCGTGATCTTGTAAACGTCAAGCCTAACTGGCCTGCGGGATGTCGACCATTCTGCTCTCAGTGGCGGCTCCTGGACCCACCCTTATGCGAGGTAGTTGGGCATATCTAAACGTTTGTATCCTTTCGATTGCTTGTGCGTAGCAAAACTGGTCTTTAGAGGGGCCACGAAACGATTTTCGGACTTCGGCCAAATACCTCCGGCAGTTGTCCTGCTCCTCAGCTGTACACCGCCTTCGGATCGCTCGATTTATGATGTGCCATGAGGGCACATTGGGGAAACCGGAGAAAACCGACTTGGGCGTCGAAGGTCAGGCTCGTCAGTCGCCGGCCAACAGCAAAGTGGGAAGCGGGGAGGGAACACTTTCATTGACTTCGGGTAGACGGCACCACTCAATATAATACAGCAGCTGTGACCTGCCGCTCGGAAGCTAGCGAACCGCCTCAAAAGTCATGTTGATGTTGCCGGGCAATGAGCGAGCACTCTGCGTGGCGTCTCAAATGTTGCCCTTGTGTGCAGACACAAAAATAATGCGATATCCACAATGCAACGGTTGTGAATTTCATGTGAACTCATCCTTTCGGAGGTTCATAAACCTGTCCCGTGTCACTGTAGGTAAGCAGGCAGGCCTCCAGCACCCGCTCGTCACCTTCCGTTGTGCTTTGGCTGCACAGGCTCTAGGCCCCATCATGCTCCAAGCTTACGAGATTCCAAAGCATTCTTGAAGGCAATAAGCTTGTGCCGTAGATGGGACAACTGCAAGGCAATGCTGCCGTTCGGGTGCTATTACTAACTATAGCGAACACAGCAAGCGACTATGGCCCATGTGTCTGCTACAGCAATAAATATGGGGCTTAGGAGTGCTGTCACTTGCACCGCTTTGGCTATCTAATTGTATCATTGTCTAGCATTGGTTGTATTAGCTGTGCAAAGTAGGTCGATGGAGCTGTTGGCACAGCTTGTACCATTGAAGCCAAAGCAAGCAGCTGCAACTCTTATTTTTGTGGTGACACCTGTCAATGGCTATACATCATTCAACTTGGGGCTTTCAGGGTGGCGCCATGTTGTCCGATTGCCGTGCTGTCTATGTGCATCTGGGCAATTTCACGGAATTCGGCAGGGCGAACGAAGGAGAGGGCACGAGCCAAGTGTGGGCATTTTGCCATTTTCAGCTGTACCCCGTGGTGGGCTGTACTAAACATCTAGCGGCCCCCTCCTTACTGCTTCTGTGATGTTGTTCGTTTGCGCAGCGCATGAATGGCTGTTTTGGGCTCGATATGTTGTCTGCTGCTCCTTTCATGCGTTAGTCACCTAGCATAGGTATTCCATTATTACGTCCAGAGAAATTTTACCTACTGGCGGCACTGCCTCCGGCTACTACGTCTATTGCACGAGAGGCTAATATGGTTCCGATTTCATACTTTGCAAAACTCATAGTTGGTTCCCTCGATCCTTGACGCAAATGCACGATTGTTCTTACATACGAACCTAGAGACAGCTTAAGATTTATCGCGCTTTCAATTGTGCTGATGCCAGCCATAGATGTCGACTATACTCGGTCTCGCAGGGTGTGCGCAGCAAAGACGAAGGCGAGGGCACGGGGGCATAGGACTGCAGTGAGCTTTGTTTGCATGAGCACTTGCGCAAGAATGGCACGTTTGAAAGCAACGTGCTCGTGCCTTTGCACCTGCTGCAGACAACTTGTGGGATGGAGCATAGGCAATGAGACCACCAGATAAACGCCAATCTAGAGCAGTGCCGCTCCATGGAAGTTTGGCGCGTCCACCTGAACGCAACTGCGAAGCCGTGGCTGTCATGGCCGGTCCTGGGGCGTCTCAGAGGGCCAAGTAGTGACGTGGTGGCATCGCCAAGTGGCAAAGCCAATAATCGCGCCAGCCTGGAAGTAGCGTGGCCTGTGGTCTGTGGGATACGAAGCAAGCGACGTAACAAATGAACTCTTCTCCGACTGCAACTTGTCGAGCGCCTGCCAGGGTGGGTTGTTTGGAGCAAAAAATATGGCCATCCACTCGAATTACAAATGTGCGATTGTTATTTACGGATATAATTGATCACATCCAACTTACTTCTGAACGTACCAAGCGTTCTGTCCCATGTGCCACATCTAAAAGGCAGGTATGTGACTTATATGTCCCCCCGCCCTCTCTTCTGTATACACAAACTCGGCTCTGTTACGTCACACCGCGGTGGTGGCGTGTGGGGCGCACTTTCGGTCTGGGGCTGTGGGCGAAAGTACCCCATGTGAGACGTGTATTCCTGCATTGTTTTGAAAGGAACCGGACAAAAACCTGCTCTCTCGTCAGAACTCTGCGACTGGGCCTGTACCAAAAGAGTCGAGAAAGCTTTGAAGGTCAGTATTCTTGTGCTCGGTTCGTCCGAGAACGTGGATATGTGCCGTTGAGAGGGAAAACCAGACGCCGCCGGACCACGATTGCTTGGGCGGGAAGCACTCTGGGTTGAGTTCACGGATACTTGTGGTCATCAGATTTATTTGATGAACATGAACGCCAGAAAACCGTCAAGTTGTACGAATCACCTGCGGACTACGCTGAGTGCGTCTTCAGGTTAAACGGCCGCCTGATCGTTCGCACTGTTGTGTGCTCTTTCAAACGTTTCTGCTTGTCATCTCCTCTTCTAGACGACACCGGCCCGTAGACCGAATGTTGGCCTGGTACTTGTGATAAGAAGTGCAGGCCTCAAGAGACTGAAGTTTGAAGGTTGTTAAGCAGGCTCGATATAAACAGTAGGTACAAGGAGATTTTGATCATTGTTACCAGTGGGCGTCACTGACTTGTTATGCCTGGTTCACTTGGTCCGATTGTGCTTGCGATTTTCAGTATTGACGTCGACCATTTCAGTTATGGTTCATGCTTTTGCAGCCCCAGCGACGTTGCAACTGAAAATTGCGAGCAGAATCTTATCATGCGAATCAGGCTTAAGCATGCATTCTGCGGCGTCCGCGCGGAATGAATCGCTGCATGTCGCATTATTCACTCAAAGTTTTGCGGTGTAACGAGCCCCGGTAATTTCGTTGAGGCCGCTCAAGTAGTCAGACATTGCCAGGAAGACGTAGAATCAACGATTCGAACGCGAAAAAGGGCAGGGGGACTCACACCGACGCCAACAACATCGCATTTCAATGGTTTGTTTATGGGCGACGGCAAGCTTCTTGCCCACACTCCATCGTGCATGCGCGGCGCCGGTGGCGTCCGCTAGGGGCGCTCCGGTTTGTTTGTAAACATGAGTTGGTGTATAACACTGCCACAAATATCAACAATAATGTAAGCACCCTTGGTTTTTTTTTCTGGAAGGCTTAGCAAGCACCGGGTTTCAGGCGGCGGATTTGTTTTTCGTCGGCGAAATGCCTTGAATATGCATAATCATTGCTTGTTGGCAAGTGCTTTATTTCTTTATGTTTTTTTTTAAGACTGCGCTGTTAGGAGGTTCAATGAGTTCCGATCCAAATTGGTGTAAAGTTTTTTTGTTTTGTTGCCAGAGCAGACTGACTGTGCACATTGTTTATGTGCTTGTTTTCAGTTTTCTGTTTTCCTTTGCACAGGAGATGGTTGCACAATTGTGCCCTGTTAATCTCTTCATCAAGTATGGCATTGCATGCTAACCCCCACTTCTAAATTTGCAGCTGAAATAGCTTAAATGTGAGATTTGGAACCATGTTGCATGCTAACGAATCATTTGTATAGCTCGTTTCTTGACGCACACGACGCACCGAGGAAAAGTCCCGTCTGAGTGCTCTGGTTCATGGGTGCGTCTTCTCTCCGAGTGGAATGATCTGTGCTGTGTTTCTCCATAACTTGGCAAAAGGCAACGGCTACAGCATTTCCTCACCATCGCGGCAGACTGTTCCATCTGCGCCAAAACGTACTGCTACCGTGGCTTTGTTTTGAAAAGCTATTAATCTAAATTTTTTTGAACTGTTATTAAAAGCAAAGCAATAACTTTTACAATGTTTTCAGTCATATCGGCATTCGCTGCCCTGCTCTTCCATCCGCCATGGCAACAACGGCAAAGGAGGCTGCTGTGGTGTATTTGCTGCCACAGTGTGAATGTGCATGCTCTCGTTCTTGCCTTTTGCCCGTTTGTGTATCACAAGCATTCACAAACAGTTCAATGCATTACTGTACAAGGTCATAGGCATGTTTTCTTTTGTACGTGTTTCAGTTAAAAAAAAAAAGTAGCATTGTGTTGAGGATGTTTAGACAGCGAAAGGTCGGCCTGCCTCGAATGGTGCCAAGCTTGCCGCTGTAGATGAGGAATTTAGCCAGCGCAGTATGACCGAAAGCCTGGGATCTTTAACGTGCATCATGTAGTAGTGGTTAAACAAACGCCTACTGGTATGATCCTCTTCCAGATCGAAATGAGCAAGTGCTGGGATTTAGCCCACGATCCCAGGTTCTGCAGCGCAAGCTTTCGCTGCACATGCCCGGAGCTGAGACGTGCTAGCCGACTCGGGCCACCGTTCCGCCATGTGTTTTAGTTGCGTTCAGCACTATTGTGAATTTGAAGTTATTTTCCTAGTAGTTCAAGCAGGGGAAATTGAAACTTCTACGGTACAAACCAACATTTTTGCTAGAGTTTGCAAGCCGACTGAAAGTATGAATGCCTTTTTAAAACCATCTAATGTCTTTAGGTACATGGGGTATGTTCTTCCCAAGTGTGCTAATTTCACAGCAGACTCCTCCGGCTTGCACAGACACCGCAGTTTCTACAGTTTCCCAAATTAATGTGAAACAGAGTGTAGTGGATTGCGTGCAGGCCTACCCTCTTTCACACTTGAAGAGGTGCGATGTTTTCAGGTGGCTGTAGGTAAACCTGGTATATGGAGAGGTTTATACGTTTCCCATCACACACAAAAGTAGTTTTTTTTTTCTCTTTTACTCGACTGCCAAATTAGCAGGAACAAAGAAAATTGGACATTATTTGTCGAGAAGGAAGGTCGGTCTGGCAGCGCATGGTGACACTTTGTCACGCTCTATGTGAGAAATTTGACTAGTGCGGTACATCCGATAGCCCAAAGTCTTTAAGATGATTCATATAGCGGTAATACACGCCCATGCTCCACACACTGCGAGCTGCAGTGGGCTAACACACTCTGCCACCAGGCCCCTCCAAATCAGCACGTCCTGTCGAAGCAACGTGCAATTATTACTATTGCTGCTGATGGGGGCACGCGCACGTAAGGAAGGAAAATAACAGCCAGGAATTCTGGTAAGGGGAGGATGCCATACGTCATGGAACACAGGAACAGGCTTGGCTTGAATCCTTTTTGCTTCAGGATCACCATCACTACTCCAAGGTCACCACAGACTTTGCATTCATGGGAGCTTTCTCCAGCAACCGTTTCTTTTTATGAGACACTGCACCGCTTGCAGTGGCAGCTACTCTACGACACCTGCTCGCTGATTTACAGCTGCCCGGCCCGGTATGTGGAGTCACGAGAACCTGTGGGTTGCACCTGTTGTGACTCTTCCTTGACGGTTTCTGTAGCTTAGTTATTTTGCATGGCACCATGCAAGGTTTAAGATTCTCTAGGACTTCAGGGTCATGTGGTAACTGCATTTTCCAAAGTGTTTCTGACATTAAACAGCAAGCACCCTGGTTGTGCTTGTCACTATGCCACAGTCACCTGTGTGGTGCATGAAGCAGTGGTTTGAACCATTGAAGGGTGCACTGGTGTCTCTTAAGCTGTCCTGGGCACTCATCGGTAAGTAATATTTGTGCTGGTGATCCAATATTCAACGACAAACATTGCAGCACGAAGTTACTTTTCAGTGTGCACACATTACTGTTGTACAGCCTAAAATATTTCAACGGTGAAGAATAGGTGAGTGACTTGCTTCAGGCTACTGGAACACGTTATTGTGTGGGCCTTTCTTTTATGGAGGGGAGGGGAGGCGAGAGCAGAAGAGTAGCAGAACCAGGCACAAATAAAAATTGAAAAAATCCTCAGCGGAAAAATTTAATAAATAAAAGCAGTGTGAAGAGTTGCGTTGCTTACACGTCACAAACTCGTGGCAAAAACGGAGGCTATACTCTGTTTCACCTAGTAGTGTACCGCAGGAAAGGCTACAAGCGCGAGCTCCTTGCTCTAGGGCACATCTCGACGGTACAAGTTCTCGTGCAACAAGGGCAGCTGCCAACGCTATGAGCTCGCGCTTCTGGCCTTCTCTGCGGTACAACATAAGGTGAAACGGAGTATAGACGGAGAACGACTCATTATTAATCCGAGACGGGGACACAAATAATAAAACGAAGAGACACGCGTGTGGTTGCCCTTCACTTTTATTTTTTTATTTTCCCGGTTCTGGGGTCCGAGGCGTTCGCGTACCTTGCCTCTCGTGGTTTTCGGGCGCGCGGTTCACGAGGGAGTCGGTGCAACGTACTCGACGCGTATTGAAAAGAACACGATTTATCCTGATTACGCAAAGCCCGAGAAACGCACCTTGCTTCACAATATCGGTACGTTCGTAGAAAAGCGAAGCAAACAAACCGCATTTTGCAGATTGAAGAGACATGGACGATTCGTCACGAAAACCACTCGGCATCAGCGGTTTATTTCGCGGCCGCTCGCTGCTCGAAGTAGCAAAGTGTTTCTGCCGATCCAAGACAAGCCAAATTCCACGGAGTCGGTATGACGACGCATCAGCGGTTAATTTAGCGGCCGCTCGCTGCTCGAAGTAGCGAAGTGTTTCTACCGATCCAAAACAAGACAAGCCGCATTTCGATAAACTTCAAGAAAGCCACCCGGCTTTTTTGAAGCCCCCGTTGCCCCCCGTCACTCAGTCTATCCACACATGCACTTCCCTTTCTCTCTAATATAATCGGAGAGCGTCAAACAAAGCTCCGCGTCGAACGTCCTATCAGAGCGCGACGATTGCCTCGGGTTTATGCAAAGAAGTAGTCCGAGCATAATCTATGCTTATCCCTTTCCAGGGGCGGCAGTCCAGGGAAATAATCCCCTCTAATCCCTTTTGAGGGGAGGGACCCTTTTTTTTGGGTTCCACCCAGGCCAGAAACTATACAACATCCGATTATAAAGGGTCGTAGTAAAACATTTTTTTGAAATTTATATCTACGTAAGTGACTTCCGTAAGGGATGGATTCAAACTCCGAAAAAACTTATCAAAGTAAACAAAAAAAAAAAATGGTTGCCAAAGTTGACCCTATTTTCTTTTTTTTTTTAGACTCCCTTCTCACCCAAAAACTGTGATCAACATTTTGTAATTTAGGTTAATAACAGATTACGAAATGTGTCGGCAATTCGCTTTCGACCACCACCAAGGAAAGGTACAAATTGGCTGCGTCTTCAAAAGTAAAAAAAAAAAAAAGATTGTTTTTATAAGTCATAAAAAGAAACAATTTATTATCTTTTGTTCGCGTGAAAATAAATTAGTATGACTGTCTTTAACAGTTTCGCCAAGAAGACACACGCGTTTCAAGAAGCCAAAATATATTTGTCCACAACGCTGCTGCCAGAATATTGATCTTCACGTTGGTTATGGAACTCTCTCACGCGAAACCGCAACTTTCATGGAAAAGGGAGGGAATGGGAAGTTTCATTATGGATTCAGGAACCTTTAATTAGTTTCCAAAACGCTAATATTTAGTAAAGCTTCTCTAAAAACTCCCTTGGTCCCCACCTGAACCTATATATATACCCTCCTGAGCTCTTTCCTTGCCCCATCCTAACCCGCCTCGTGACCCTATAACTACTCTTCCACGTACCATGTCACGTCGTAAGTACGCGGCAGTATCATAAGGTCCAATAAAGACAACGTTACTCTTTAATAGCTCTTCTAGTATTCAGGTATTGTTATAATGATTACTATCTACCGACGTCTCATAATATGGGAGTGCAGGTGGTCTTTTAGTGATTAAGTAAACACCACGTTCAGAACTCACCCAGCCCAAGCTAGACTTATTCTATTTTCGGACGACAAAAACCAAAAAACCCGTCGCGCGAAAAAAAAAAAAGAAATTCAATGTGAAAACCTTGTTTATTCAGCAAACACACGTTATCAACATAGTCACGAGTGTTGTGTCTTTAAGAAGATTTGCCTAGTGCTTTAGTTTTTATTTTGTTCTCATATATTATGAATATGCTAAGTTTGCAGGGGGCATTGCTATAATAAAGCGATCAACTTGTCGGCGAACTTTTATTCCGGAAACGTTACAACGGGAGACGACTGCTTTCTATCCAAGTTGCCCTCATCCTAAGCTTCCGATTTCTCCCTTTCTTTTCCTACCAAAAGATAAATACAGAAAATAAAAAAAGAATATTCTTTGAGAAACCAAAAAGGCGAACCCAAAGCCCATCATGACGTGATCCGAAATTACATTCTCAATGACCAAGTAACTTTACTCTCCACCAACTGCGTGCTTTCGCATTTCCTCTGTGCACCGCTTGGGTGCACCAAAGCAAAAAAAAAAAAATAATAATAATATATTTTCTTTACCTTTTATACAGAGAGTATCACCAAGGCCCCCTTCTCCTAGACAATCTCTCGCTCTTTCCTCCTCTCCGCTAGTCTCTCCCTCTCTCATTCCGACGCTAGCTCCTCCTAAGCTGCCCTTCCGCCGAGCGCCGCGACATGTGACTGCTGGTAAACCCTTGCTAGCCGGGTGTTTTCTGCGCAAGTTCGACTCGCAGCTTTCGTGTCTTCGCTAGGACATGAGTTGCCAGTGTCCTTGTCGTCTTTGCTACTGGGTACGTCCTTCCATTGCTACACGTCAGAAGCAAAAAAGGCGTTTTGACGAGGCTTCGGTTGTGTGGCTGCTCGGATCATTTGGTTCAAGATCAGATCCAATATTCCGCTTTATAAACATACAATAATATTGAACTGCACTCTAAAAAAAGGGGGTGTAGGCGTTACACCCCTTGTCACATATACGACACCCCAAAACTTCAGTTGGATGTACAGCGCGCTGAGGTCGAACAGACGACCCCAACTTTTGCGGGAGGGTTGATGACGGTGCGATATAACATATTAAACAGCTAAAGTACGTATCAAAGTCTACAGGAAAAAAACGCACAGGTTTTGCAGTTGAGCCTAGAAAACCCCGATAACTTTTTTTTCACTCAGTCACACTTACATTAACTATTTTGATGACTTGTACAACTCGGTTATCAAGCCGCTTGTGAAATTTGGTAGCGTCGGTATTACTTCAGTGTGCTGTACATCCAACTGAAGTTTTAGGGTGTCGTATATGTGACAAGGGGTGTAACGCCTACACCCCCTTTTTTTTAGAGTGTGGGAGACAGATCGTCATAGACTTATTTATTCTTTAGCAGACACTGGACTCAAGGCCATAAGCACGCACATGATTCTTTTATCGAATACAAAACCGTGTTCTTACGGGGCGAACGGAGCAAGACACATCGTAGTTTTTTGTGTCAACGACTCGCTCATGGTCAATACAGTCAACGGCAAATATGATCCCTTCTTGTGTTGACATTAACTGAATAGCGTGTTGGTAACATTCACTGGCAAAAAAAAAAAAAATAAAGCAAACTCGGGACGAGAGACAACCAACATTTATTTTGGGAGGGACCATAACAAATTTAGCAGGAAAATTATTTAGTGATTTAGCATGAACACTGTAAACAATAATGTGTCCGCCCCTTCTCGTTTTCTGTGCAAATCAGATATAACCTACCTGACTCTGGAATCGGCGCAAATAATAACCGCTCCCCCTCCCATTCAACATTTGTTCTGCTCCCCATGCTGTTACTTCACATTTTATCGTATTTTATTCGACGCCATTTTGATCTTTATACTTTCCTTTATCTGTTTTTTCTGTCTGCGTCCGCAACCAGTCTGTTGCTTCCAGGCGTCCCGTGCATCTTTGTTGCTCGCCACCTGAGTCTTCCCTCCCGGTGTCTCCGGTTACACCCGCCGTTGTTTAGCTCAATAAGTCGTGTTCGCTATACGTGACGAACACGCACATGATACACTGTAAACCATTTCTGCTCTTTTTCCAGTACTGTTCTGAATTCAGAGTGCTTTTAAGCTCATTCATGCGGTTGCTAGTGGAAATAAATTTTCGTCGTTCCTCGTACCGTGTTTGTTTAAAGGGAAGATGGGGCGGTTCTGCATTTGAGAAAAAAAAACACTTCAATTGTGTTCATGTGACCGTTAGAATAACAGATATCACAATTATATTTCAATGCGACGCGCCGGAGAGCTATAAGAGCAATTTCAAAATAGGGCTGAAGCCCCGCCCAAGCAGCACGTTGTGAATGGGCCATCACTGGCAAGTGTACTATGGCCAACCAGATTTTCGATGGCCCAAGCTTGGCCAAAGTGCTCGGCAATAGAAGTGTTTTCGTCCTCGTCTGGTGACTTGCCATTCACTTTATGCCAGTCGCTGGCCATTCACTTTAGGCCAGTGACTGGCCATTCACCTTTGTCTAGTGGCTGGCCATTCACTTTAGGTCAGAGACTGGCCATTCATCCTTGGCCAGTGACTGGCCATTCACATTTGGCTAGTGACTAGCCATTCACTTTAGGCCAGTGACTTGCCATTCACCTTTGGCCAGTCACTTTCGGCCAGCCACTGGCCATTGACTTCCGGCCAGCCACTGGCCATTGACTTCCGGCCAGTCACTGGCCGAAAGTGGCTGTAGTTATACACTTAATACATAATTTATCACAGACTGCCTCAGTGTTCCTCAGAAGACTGTTAAGAGTTTCGGGAGGTCATGTTTTATAACTCAACCACAGAAACTCTTACATAGTAATGACACGCGAAGCTGCTGCAAGGCTGCTCAATATTTATTGGACTTTTTGAGTACTAAGTCTTACGACGCTGGTTGCGACCACCATTCCAGTCGTCGTAGGTTCAGGGATGGTCTTTTGTCCCACCATTAAGATCCCCCGGTAGTGCAGCAGTAAAAAAAAAATAAGAAGTAACTTTAGGTGAAGGGACAGTGCAACAATAGAGAGTTTTAGTAGATCGTTCCGATACCTCCGATAGTCCCGATAACGATACCATGCACTCACAAGGGAGGCGGTGGCGGAGTATCGGGTATCGTTATCGGAGTCATCGGAGCGATCTACTAAAACTCTCTACTGTTCAGTTAGTAGTTAAGGGTGTAAATCAGTTTGTCCCTGGGCTAACACCCTTATGGCGTTCAGGCAAGCACCCTTCACAAAGGGTGCTTGCTAACACCCTTGGTGAAGGGTGCTTGGCATGAAATGGGCGCCTGCTGGGGTATGCTGGGCCACCCCAGCCAATCTGGCGCCGGGAGAGTATCATGCGACGTTTTGGTTATGTGGAGTTCAAGGTCACATGACGCTCTCTCGACGCTGGATCGGCTGGTAGCGTCCGCCGCGCTCGGACGAAGGGTGAAATGAAGTATAGACCCCAGTGAACATTTCATTGGAATGTGTCCAATACACATATCAGAACTTGTAAATTGTACGAAAATCATATATGGTATTGCATATTCTTATATTATTATTATATGATTTACAGCTTATCATGTGTACTGAACACATTTACACTTTCTTCACTTAGAGGGATTGCCACATCACCACATACGAGGCACGTGATAAAGAAATAATGAGTCACACTAAACACAACTCACTTCATGAAGAAGTAATACAAAAGAGCTCCTTGCAAGCCACATCATAACCCCGTGGACACTTGGGAAGTGTTACGGCACCCCCCTTTCTCGAACTCTAAGTGAGCAAGCAGTGGCCCCAAGCATCGCACTGCACGGCTGAACCATTGTGAACATCATGGTCTGCCACAAACAAAGCATGCAAAGCTTTCCTGTTTGGAGATCAAGTGACATGTTTTGTTTGTCTCAGAGGATTGCAGGCAACACGCTTCGCTTTTCACTTGTCTCCTACGCGCATCTGTTTACTAATTGGAAGCAGGGTAGAAGGGGATAGTTTAGCTCTTGACTGAACCACAGCAGTATTTCATTAGGTGAAGCTCATTATGACATCAATTAGAATGTGTTAAATTGAACATTTCTTGAACCTTGACAAATGGAAAATACAATGTATGCCATTCCATAAAATAAAGAATGCTATCTGCAAATATGTAATGAAAAATACTACAGAATGAACTTGCACTCTACGGCAAAACAGCAAACGTTTCAGTAGAACACGCTATCCTCTTGCTCACGTACAAAGAAAATTATAAAGTTCTGGAAGACGACTATGGATAAGGAACTCGTACAGCTAAATTATAAGCACCTCGTCTACAGGAGGTCAGCATTAGTTATCACAGAAAGTGCCCAACATTTAAAGAAAGAAAAAGAAAACATGCCTCCATAAAACCTTCTATCATTCATTCTGGAAGAAAAATAAAAATTAACCTGATAATACTGGCAAGAAATGTGGGTTATACACTTTTAAAACAGCTCACAAAACGTCTCTTCAACCACATACCTTTCGGCAAACATTGTTAAAAAATTTAATTACGACTGTCCTTGGATCGGCGTCGCTCAAGCCAAGGAAAATCCTCTCCAGAGCAACCAGTGTGTTGGAGGCCTTGCATTCGTACTGGATGCTGAGCAGCCAATATGCTGCCAACAACATGCACAGCCCCTCTTCTGCATTAAAAACGAAAAACAAGCGCTCACGATCCTCAACAAGGTGAAGAATGTCTGCATCGTCCAGCTCTTGCTTGTTGTAGAGGACACATGGTGTCGGTGGGGTGTTCTCGTCCTGCGTTAGGTAAAAGGATAAAGCAAAACATATTTTAATGTAGAAGGCCAAAACTTCTTTGCTCTTGTCAACTGCTATTATTCGCTGCAGTTAAGGCCATGAGCATCAGCCTCCACACAGGCGTACAGTACTTATGTTGGAACAAGTAACCGGCGTCTGCAGCAATGTAAAACGAATGAAGAATTACAATCTGGGCAACATCACAACATGCAAGCATTGCGATGTAATCTTAGGGGCACTCGTGAGCATCTATATTTCTGTGCCGAAATGCATTTCCGAAATCTATTTGTGTTTCAGTAGTGAAATACTTTTGCGATGCATTATGATACGCTGCTAGACTTCTGTATCTTGTTACATTTATTGTTAGAAATGAGGTGACAGGTTTGGAGATAAAGAAAAAAAATGTCACTCAAAAATCCGACGCATCACTGGTTTATTTCTGCAATGAGTGATTTTTTGCTTTGCTCTCACTTTTAACTTCTACAGCGGCCGGTTTTCTTTCTGCTGACAGCAGTCTTCCTGTGTACATATGAGGTTATTGTATGGGTAAGAGGCCACCAACAAATGCACAGATGAGAAACAATATGTCTAAAAGAAGAAGGCAAAAAGCAGGGACGTTTGGGCAGACACGCTTTGTCAGGCAGTGTCATCAGTCGCCAGCGTTCATTGTGTGCGATAATGGGTTCTTTTCGGTATCAGCGAACATAGCCAAGGAAAGTCAAGTTGCAAAAAAAAAAAAAAAGGGACAAACACCGACAGAAGGCGGGGAGCTTAGGTGCTACAATCTATGTTTGCCACAGACGCACCCTTCTCACCTCGCCACCCTCCATTTATGAACCGTATAGGGCTGCGACTGACTATAACGGTACAGGCTAATATTTGTCTCTTGGCCAATGTTAATTTTTTTTGCCTCCTCCTCTACACTGAAAACCCCAAAGATAAAGGTTACAGAAAACAGCCAACATAAAAATGTTTCGCATGTAGCTGTAAAAATTAATTTTCAAGAGCTACATTTTAAGTACAGTCGCCGGCCATATGAACTCCCCCGTCCAAACACCAACCGGTGCAGCAAAAATCCAGCATGCAGCGTGTCGAGGTTGACGGCTGTGGTTTTCAACGGTGGAGGGGGTGATTACACATTAAAAGGTGCTCGTGATCATATATTTCTACAGCTATCTATGATACATTGTTGTGTTTGCACCTCAATGAACCCCTCGAATACGTGACAGACAAAGGTGTTCTGACAAAATATACAATGAGCTGTCTGCGTCAAGAGAAGAGCAATCTCGGTGGCCCAAAAGGTAACCAGCAGCTGCTGGATGACTTCATGTAAACGGACCCAGAATTCACGGGCTTGGAGAGAGGTGCAGAAACTATGTGACATTCAACTGAAAAGTTAATAAGCTCAAATTATTATCCATTTTAAGCCAAAATCCATGATTCGCAGATGCCTATTATTTTCACAATGAAGCCAAAGGCGAACCAAGTAGTAGTCCGTTGATTTATTGCAGAATAGAATACACTTTGAGTACCAAACTGGATGCTTTGCTTATGTTTGGAAGGTTGCAATGACAAATGCAATACTTAATTGGGTGAAAAGCAAAGTTTTGTAACAATTATGTGCATGATTACATTCTACAAGTCGTTTTACGTGTATACACTCTGCACAGCATTCTATTTGAAAGCTAACAAAATTTAAAAATAAAAAAGGCCGTGAGACTTCTGTCGATGTCTTCACTGCGTGTTCGTGGGACTCGGCGGACATTAGTAAAGGGGATAACTGTCACAGTACGTTGACTAATTGACCAAAATCTGTTAGCTTTGTAATTCATGGCTTTATGGACCATGTTGCAACTGCAGTGTTAAAAGCCAGTCAATATTAAAGGCTATCCCTATTTAAACCATTCACAAAAAGCCAAGCGGCTTGGAGGTACTCATTGTCCAACTTTTGTGTTTTTAATGTCGCATGCAAAAACCGTGCTCAGCTTGAGCTCAAGATTTCGTGCCGTTAATAATGGGCAGAAGAGTGACCTAGTCACACCGGGTACGTCGTCACTATCTCGACAGTGTGTCCTTGGCGGAAGCATCGGCGTCATACTTCCAGGATAGTGAAGGTGCGTCCGAAGCAACCAGGTCCGCACGACATCCTGAGGCCTTCTGCGCGCAAGATTTTGGAATTGGGCGACGAAAAGGCAGATTTTTATCACTGAATATTTCGAAACTTGCTGCCATTCGCAAATTGTGTCAATTGTGTTAGTCTTTAATATTCACTGCCTTTGAAACTAGAATTGAAACATACCCCATAAAACCATTATTAAAAATTTTGGTTAATTAGTTCTGAATAACATTCTGCTAAGGGTTTTCCCCTTATGTAATGTCCTCTGAGCCCCACAAACACACATTGAAGTCCACATCCAAGTAACACTCACGCCGTTTTTTGTGTTTTTTTTACTTTGTTTGAATTAAAATAGAAAGCCTTGTATTTATGTATATATAAATATAATAAATACCGAGTGCATGTGCATGCAGCCGTGCACCATCCCACTATAGAGGTCCACTTTTTTCTGAAGTAAAACTGGTTCAAACGGACAAGGCCAGTTTTACATAAACCCCCGGCACTGCATGTACTAAAGACTGCCAAACATGATTGCTCACCTCATAGAACACTCTGCGCGGCTTGAAGATAGCGGCTTGCGGTCTTTGACGGTGAATCTACTCGCTTGGTGCAGCTGGGACCTGCAATAATTTCAATACCGCTTGCCATATCCCATAAAGTAACAAAGAAAAGCCAGTAATACATAAGTCTACAGCAGGACATGTCCCAAGGACCGCTAGAAATTTTCGCTCGATTCATAGAACACTTCATGCGACAAAACCCTGCATTAAGGACCGATTGAACTTAGTATAAATGTTGCAGAAAAATAAGGATCTGTATTCAGCTGTGTCAAAACACGTAATCTAATGTAGTAATTGTGTGGCCTTATAGAAGACCACTGAAATAATTTTGACTAAAGAGAGTGACCACGAGTGTATACTGAAAGAATCACTAAAAATGATGAAACCTAGAAATCTATTAGTGCCTTCCCTGTGTTTTCCCATCGAGTGGAAGAAGTTTCTTGGCCTATATTTTTGTTAGAAACAGGTGTGATGCGTCCGTCTGTTTTTTTTAAACCTTCATGTTGTGCATATTTTTTATTTCCTAGGTTGAAAGCTCAAGGCATTCCCTGTTGTTTGTTCAATCACATTTACCCAAATGTTAGTAGGTTGCTTTTTTATGTTTACTGCCCTTGGGTATGTCAGGGGTTGTGAACAGTAAAACGCTGTAAGGCCCAGGAAGGAATTCCCTTTGTAAAGTGGTGGCAAGCAGAAGGGAAATCGTAAAGAATGACTTCATGTCTTCCCCTACGTTTTCTTTTTTGAGTCGCCTATTCATTTTTTGCCCATTAATACTCAGCTGTGTTTGATACTTCTCTGCGTTTGTGTCGTCCTTCAGAGAATCCGTCTTTAATAAATTATGTCTTTAACCTGTTTAGCTAGCTTGTACCCTCGTTTTTGTTTATTAAGAAATGACTGTAGGATTCAACTGCAAACACGGTGTTAATGCATACTACTAAATAGCAGCATACGTTTATTGACTAGTGCTGATGATTGGACTAGTTAGTAGCCAATTATTGAAAAGAAATCATGAAGGATATGGGAACGGAGGATTTGAACACAACACAGCGCTGTGTTGATCTCCTCGTTCTTGTCCGTGACATTCACATTCCATGTTTTTAATAACACACTTATTAATAATTTTTTGCTTGCTATCATCTGTATAGGGGTTCACTGGAACGACCCACCTCCTATTGCATTCACTTTAGGGCAGCTCCCCCTTCCTCATGGTGCCATCGTTCAGGAAGTGCAAGGCGGGTGTCACTCTCACTCTTGTGGTTCAGTTCCCCAGGTTCCCATAAGTTTCAAGCTGCTAGCCAAACTGAGTCGGGCCTTCTAGCCCTGCAGGAAATGTCAATTCCACTCTTTTAGATGTAGACACCCACATTTTGCATATACGTGAAAGAAGCTCTAACAGAGAGGAAACAAAATGATTGGCCTTTTTTTAATGCATCCTTTTCTTTTGCTGAGAACATACATAAACGTTACACGCTATTGTACATACAGTGGTTCGCCTTAATTTAGGAAGAGCACTTTTTTTCATATAACTTTTATATAAAGAAAAACTCAATATAATGGGTCGGGCATAAATGGTTGCTATGAACTGCCCTATACGTTTACACATTACCTGATATCATCAAAAGAGTAGAGTAGTGTAGGGCTGCACTGCACCCATTACGACTTTGTAACCAATTAATAGTTGGCATTTATTTGTTTATTACTATTGGCTATTATTCTTTGACAGAAAGAATAACCGGGCGAGTTGGTACGGCGGTAGTGTTTGAACTCCATCAAATATTCAGGTTTGACATTAGTTCATTTTTTCCGCCTTTTTTCATGTTTTTGCTTTTTCCAGCTGCTCTCATTTTTGTAAGGGCTTTCGCCACTAATAAAAAACGTGACATCTAAACTCCTTTTATTTTTTTGCATCACACAATCGTAAACGTAAAAAGTGTGCCGGTTCGGTAAACGCGAAGAGACCTAATTTCCGAGGGTAAAAGCTCTAAAAACAACGGAAAAGTAAAAGAAACAAACAACACAGGGCGTTGTTTGTCTGTTGTTTTCAGCGCTTTTACCCTCTGAAATATGACGAAGAGACCGCGCTTCTCTACGGCACAGGCATTAATTAGCTTATGCAAAAAATCATGCTGCATGCTCGCTCTTGTAACGTTTTCCTCGCTACCGTCTTATGAAACAAATCGGTGGCGAGCGGCTGTCAGGACAAGACGTCAGAACTAGCATGACCTGTGATTAACACTTTGGGATGGCGACTGAATGCTTGAACAGCCGTCAGACGGCACTTGAACGCTCCGCACAAGCGTCGTCGGACGAGCGCCGCACGACGGCGCCCAGAACATGCCCACGGTTCCGCCGCACGGGAATCTTTCTCACACTGCGGAGCGAGCCACAGGTTTTGAAGAAGTTACGCTCTTTTCAAATAACGAAATAACACAGCGCAGAAGCATAGTTAGAATCAAGCATAGCTTAGCAAGCACACGGTACACGACAAAGTTTGAAACAGCAGCCCACTCTGCAGAAACAAAAGAAAGTTGCTTACCGGCGTTTGCACGAGTCGTGCATGGGCGGTTCTGAACTTACGGGCGTTGGCAAGACGCAGCGTCTCCCAGCTCTCAGTCATCGATTGCTATTCTTGAACACGGTATTCGTAAGGAAGATATCTAAAATATCCACTAAAACGGCTAAAACGTAAAAAAAAAAAAAAAAAAAGATTTCCGAAACCTCTGGAATTTCAACGACCATTAAACCGAGCCCAACGGGAGCTGATTGCAATAGCGATTGCCTTGCGCAGTCTTCAAGAGTCTCTTTTCCTTTTTATTTATTGTTATTTTTTTAGAACGATACTAAGCAAATTATTATTATATTAGTAACAATAAGAATATCCTTAGAATAATAATGTAAAAGATTACAAAAAGTGAGTAAATCTTAGGTTTTATTTAAACTTTAGGTTGTTTCTTTTTTGTGTAAACCGAAACCGAAACTAACTTGAGCAACGTTTCGGGAAGATGCTCCTCGGGAATACTTTTTCTTTAATATTGGGGTTAGGGGGCTGAAATTTGCACAGCTAGTAGAAATTGAGCTCCTCTTTTCATTTATGTAATTTGTTTGGTGATAGCTGCTCTAGTTCAATATCTGTGCTGCATGATATGCATAAAAAGCACCCGTCTTGTGCACACAATTTTTCACACTAATTATAAAGATAGGGCAACCTAAATAGCCAGGATGGTTCCCCAATAACTACAGACTGTGAATATCTATTTGAATCAGCAATACCTAAAATATTTTAGAGCGCAGCTCTTAGGGGCCCGTTCCCGGCTTGAGCGGCGTCGCCGTCGGCGTAACCAAGGTCATCCCAAGGTCACGTGACCCCCAAGGTCACGTGACCCCTCCCAAGGTCATCTCAAGGTCACGTGACCCCACGTGACCCCCTGAAGGTCACGTGACCCCTCGAGGTCACGTGACCCCTTCCAAGGTCATCTCAAGGTCACGTGACCCCAAGATGACCCCACGTGACCCTTTGAAGGTCACGTGACCCCCAAGTCACGTGACCCCTCTGAGGTCACGTGACCCCCGAGGTCACGTGACCCCTTCCAAGGTCATCTCAAGGTCACGTGACCCCACGTGACCCCCAGGTCACGTGACCCCTCTGAGGTCACGTGACCCCCCCGAGGTCACGTGACCCCTCCAGGTCACGTGACCCCAAGGTCACGTGGGGGTCACCTTTGGGGTAACGTGGCCTTGAGGTCACCCCCAGGTCACGCCTCCCCGAGGTCACGTGACCCCCTCCCCGAAGTCACGTGACACGCCCCCCCGGAGCATATTAAAGAATGAGGGGAGGAGGAGGAGAAGGGGGAGGGGTCTACCCTCCCCTCAGTACCCTTCACTCCTCCTCCTCAAGAGCTGCGCTCCAATTCGGCGTTACACGGATTTGTAAACGGCTTTCACTTTTTTGATATAAAAATAACTTTTTGTGTCAGTATTTTGAAATTTTCACTTTTTGTTTAGTATTTTCTAAAAAAAAGAGGTAGTACTTATCTTGTAACTAACAAGGTTTGCACACTCTGTGCACTCTCAGAAGTAGCTGTGTAAAATTTCATTGCGATTTGACAACTACAAGGGAAAAAATTGTGTGCACAAACTCCGGGAACAGGCAAAAACACCTATTTGAGAAAAAAGCATTTCAAAGTTTATTTTTATGCCAGATACCAAATGTGACAATCAAACCACATGAAACTTCAAGATGATATAGTCCCAGATATCTATTTCTAGACCCCCAGACTAAAACTCTCCTGCCCAATAGGTAGAGCCCTCACGGTCTTTGAGGTTAGAGTCCTCCGCACGGGCACGCTTCAGCTGACGGCGTCGATGAGACCTGGCCTCAGCGGTCAGCTTTGCAGACATGCTGGTTATCCTCTTCTGGTCAGCCGCACTGCTCAGATGGACCAGCTGCTTGGAAGGGAGGACTCCCAGCTCTTCCAGAACTTGCTCGAAGCTGGAGTGGCCCCGATTGAACCATAGCACAGCAATGGCAGTGGCGGTCTCCACCGCAGTCCGTGCAGCAAAGCGGGTCTTGGGGCACAACATCCAAATCTTGCTGTTCAAAGACTCCGCAGCATTCTGTGTCTTCACCTGCAGACAGCGAGCAAGGAGCTTGATGTCCGTCAATCGTTTGTAGATGGGAAGCACTGCCTTCCCTTGTGCTTTGGTGAGGAGGGGTGTGTGGGCCGGAGCCGGCGCTTGCAGAGCTAGTGCCCGCTTATGCTTGCACCAGGACTCCTCCCCGTCAGGGCAGAACTTGTGGTTGCTGGCTCCGTCAGTCGAGCATGAGTGAAAATACGATGCCCAGATTGCACAGTACATGCCTCGCACACTCCCTCGGTTGCTGGTGATGGCAATTTGGTAGTACCGCTGCAGCTGTTGAATGGCCTTGTCGCCAAGCTTCTCCCCACGTGGTAGAGGAGTCTTTAGTTTCCTCAGTGCAGTTCCAAGACGTTTGGCGACATGATTCGTGCAGCCCTCCTTCGTCACCGCGGTGGACCCATACACCTCTGCTTCCGACACTGCCGCATACGCCTTGCTGTCCCCGTCGCTGAGGAATGTCGTAAACTGCATCTTTGTGTTGTATGCCTCTGTCCTACGCCAGATGCGTAGAGCTGCTTCAATTTACATTGCATGTGACGAGCAGTTTACGTTCTTCTCGCACACCGGAGAATGAAATGCCTGCCACACTTCTTCCTCTTGCTCATCGAGGATCTGGTGCCTGTTGCAGCCGTGGCAGTAGTTAGACAGCACCTCGAAATCCAGGCAGAGGCCTGTGTCCACAGAAATGGCAGTGCCAACTCCATTGTGGCTCTTATGTCCCCGTTTCTGCCACGTCCCGTCAAACATCACGGCGATGTCGCTCTGACCCGCTTCAGACGCAGATGCTCGCCTCGCTTCTGCAAGGTTGTCGGAAACGGCTTTGGTGGCAGCGGCGTGGACTTTTTTCGAGATGTTGGCGAACGTCTTATGATGAAGCGGTTTCGGGAGACCAAGGATGCCGCAAAATCTAACCAGCTGGTCGTGACCGATGCCAATCGCGCGCGCTGCGAGCACTGCTTTCACGTTGAGCGCAAAGCTGTCGCGGGCGCTTCCACTGCTCTGTTCCGGGTCGCTCATTTCACAACCAGCGGCGGTCGCACGCTGCGATGTATACGCAGCCGAAAGAACTTCGGAAGGGCACGCAACGTTTGTACACTTGAGCTCCAGCAAAGATGCCAAACCCTTGCGTTTGTTCTCAACTTCCACAACGGCGAGTTTGCACTTCCCACATGTCCCGCACGTCGCGCCGCTCACAAGTTGCGTCAGAGTTTCACTTTCGCAGATAACGGCGTTTCCGCCGCTTCCCTTGTCAACGGTTTCATTATCGCAGAATGTCATCAGCTTCTTTTCCGAAGCACTCACGGAGTCCAACACGTCGCTGATGAGTTCCGATGCGCTCCGTTGCCCGGCACGCGCTTCGCTCGAAGAGCTCGTAGGCGCGTCGCCATTCTGCTGGAATGGTAGGTCCACGGGGGGAGGCTCTCACGTGATCGAATGACGTTTTAGCGAACGCCCACGTTTCACCGAATGACACTTTAGCGCGAATAATCGGACGCCGCGAAGCGGCCTTTTCGGGTGGGCCAAGTGGATTCCCATTTTTGTAATGAGCCGCCGCAGACTGTCGCCGCGAAGAGGCGTAAAGCGCAGCGCGGCAGATGGGTTAACGCGCGCCCCCGTTATTCGCTAAAACGACCATTCGCCCAAATGTCGCTGTTCGCTAAAATGTCATTCGCTCATGTGATATGAACCCGTTCACGGGTGGGTCTGTCGCATTCCTCGCACTTTTGCGCGTTTGCTTGCGCCTTCCCTTGAACGGCCGCAGTGACCGGCTCTTCCGGAGTCGAAAGTTGCGTTTCTCGACGCCATTCATCATGAGAAACTCTCGATAGGCGAACAGAAAACGTAGTTCTCCTTTCAGACAATGTGCGACGTGAAGCGAGCGGAAAAAATCCGCTGTCTTCACTGCATGGTCTGTCAGCGCGTTAGCCAATAGGAGTGCCGCATTTACGTCACGTGGTTTTAAAGCGCTACCTAGGGCCTCATCGGGACGCGAGGAAATGTTTTATTTTTTTTTTATTTCTACTTCAAGTACAAAACTGTGGAAGGAGTCAACGGAAAGAAGGAGGCTGACTCCTCCTCGTCGAAGCGACGGCAACAATGGCCAACGCGGACGTTAGGAGGGACGCGAGCTCGAAAATGACGAACTTCCCGATTTTCGTGAGTCGCGGTAAGGCGTTCAAGTTCGCTTTTTTGTAACTTCTAGGCCGAATTTTTCAGCAGTTCTTTTTTTATATGAAACTAGAAGACATACAGATGGCAAAAACATTAAAAAACAAAAATCGAAAATTTGAGCCAAAACGTCTATTTCTCGACCCGCATCTCCCCTTCGTAGTAATTGTTTGCGTGTGTGTGCGTGTATGGGTGCGTGCGTGTTTGTGCGCGCACGGGTGGATGCGTCCGCGTGCATGCGTGTGTGCGTCTCTGGTTGTGCGTGCGTGTGCGTCTGCGCGCGGGCGTGGGTTTGCGCGTGTGCATGCGTGTGTACGTGCGTGCGCGCGTGTATGTGTGCGACTGCGAGCGCGCGTCTGTTTGTGCGTTCTATTGCACTGCGCCCGCAAGAAGAACAATTGGATGTCCCTGGACACTGTTAAAACACTAACTTATTGATTATTATTATGATTATTATTATTATTATTGTTGTTGTTGTTGTTGTTGTTATTGAAACATAGCCCTGAGTCTTTAGACAGAGGGCCCTAAACGTTTCTATAGCTGACTGTAGCTGTATCTATAAATTTCTAAGGCCGACCATGCAAAGCTACAGGGGGTAATAGCCTGCCATTGAATTTTCCATAGGCGACCATAGGCCATTTTTGTATGGGATGTCTCGGACTGGTTTACTATGGGATTTGCCTCTTTATGTGTGTGAGTTTTTGTGCATGTCACCATATTCTTAAATGAATATTTTACTCAGGTTGACATGGTCATATGACAGGTTCTAGCAGCATGTCATGCATATTTGTCAAACTTTTTCACTATATTTTGATTTCATGTTGCCAGATATAAACTCGAGACTAATGATTTTTTTACTGTACACTTCCATCAATAAATATTTGTAAAAAATGCTAGTATAGAGCATCTCACCCTACTTTGCAATTTCTGAGCATGGAGTGATTTGTAAGACAATAAATATGAACTCATATATAAAATTTTGATTGCAAAGATAAAAATTGTATGCAAAAGAGGCACTTTATTATCAGTTATTTGCATGAATTACAACTGACATTATAAAAAACTAGACTGCTAACAACTGTTGCTTTTCAAGCAGAAATCTTACCTGTACATTATGGACAGAGCCATATATAAGCTTTCCAAAACCATTTCACATTATTTATTTAGCACCCTCTTCCTGCACCTTTCTCACATTCTTCACTAAATGTAGGGTGTAACACGAAACAGCACCCTTTTCGTTAAAATTATGAGGTTTTATTCCTAGTTTTTAGGGTGTTAAAAGGG
The DNA here is from genome assembly GCF_016920785.2 of Ixodes scapularis. Lineage (NCBI taxonomy): Eukaryota > Metazoa > Arthropoda > Arachnida > Ixodida > Ixodidae > Ixodes > Ixodes scapularis. Next base: position 32,783,900 of record NW_024609837.1, read on the forward strand.
TGTAGCCTAGTGTGTAAGTTGATACAACACCCCTTTTACACCCTTAAAGGTGTAAACACTTTTACTGTGTAGTACGGCCGAGCATCACTGGCGTCAATCACCACTATAGCGTCAATAGCGTCACGGCGTTGCCCACCACCCGCCAACAACCACGTTGTTAACAACAAAACCAGCGTTCTGCACATCTAGGTCGAGGTGTTCATTTTCTTTTTCGTTTATGTGTGGTTCGCTTTTGAACGTTTCCGTTGCGGTTTTAATCGAAGCTGTTAGCTTTCGTTGACTCAGGAAATCAGTATCCTAGCACCTATATAAAACATTACTGAGACTAGGTTAAGTTTAATCAATATATGAGAGACGTCTTGTTTAGGCTCTTCCAAAACACAAAGCCTGAAATATCCAATCTGATCCGATTTAAGCACAAGCTGATCGGGAAGCGTGTCTAGCGTGGCGGTTTACTAAGCTAAGTGCATTGATGCACCTATAGGTTTTTAAGGTAGAGAAGGGGGCTTATGGTCGGTGTACAAGTATACACTGGCTGGGTAACGGAGGGCGCGTCTTCCAGGAAAGGGGAGTATGTGCGCCTGATGCACCCGACTACAACTTTTTTTTCTTCGAATGCGGTTGGGAAGTAAATATGTGGAGCACTAACCGAAAAATCGCGGATGTGGTATTCGCGCTAAGAGGTGCCGCGCAGCGACAGAGCCTTATTCTTAGCGCGAAAATGACGTGGGCGCTGTTTTCGTATTTTATTTTCATAGAACAACGACGGGCACAATATTTTCCCACTTCTGGGCCCGTTTGCTCGAACCACTAACCGCGGCTAAAGTTAGCCGCAGTACCTAGGAGAGGGATTTTGAGATCACGTGACCGGCTCGGTAGGGATGCAGGGAAACATGGCGGTGCCCCAGTGAGTGAGCGCCGCTCGCTTTGGAACTAATATGTCGTTGTGGTTGCAATATCGGGCGCGTTAGTCAGCAAGGTGCAGGAGGCTTTCGCTTTGCCTTACCTCACTTAAACCGCAAAGCATGGGCAATGACATCGCCGCATTTTTTAGATAGTGTTTCGATTCTGGGGACTCCTAAGCCTAAATGAACGCGATAATTGTCAGCATAGCAACGCCTTTGGAAAGCGGATTGTTGATAGCAAACAAAAGCAGACGGCGTCCCAACAGACCTTTTTTTCTAAATTATCCAAGCACCGAGGTGCATTCTACGACTGTAGTTGCACGCGTCGCACGTGCTGGCGTCTGCAGTAGTAACCGTTCTAAAACAAAAAGTATAAAACAAATTTTGCCTTGCACGCGCGTTCGTTAAAGCCTTATTATGATTTTTTACTTCAAATCTTTTATAAGAGGAAGGCCAGCGCGCGTGAACCGTAGAATCACACTTCCAGCGTTCTCCTCGCGATGCTTGGATAATTTAGAAAAAAAGTCTGTTGGGACGCCGTCTGCTTTTGTGTGCTATCAACAATCCGCTTTCCAAAGACGTTGTCATGCCGACAGTTATCGCGTTCATTTAGGCTTAGGAGTGCCAAGAATCGAAACACTGTCTAAAAAATGCGGCAATGTCATTGCCCATGCTTTGCGGTTTAAGTGAGGTAAGGCAAAGCGAAAGTCTCCTGCACCATTCGTTGCTGACTAACGCGCCCGATATTGCAGCTACAACGACATATTAGTTCCAAAGCGAGCGGCGCTCACTCACGGGGGCACCGCCCATGTTTCCCCGCATCCCTACCGAGCCAGTCACGTGATCTCAAAATCCCTCTCCTAGGTACTGCGGCTAACTTTAGCCGCGGTTAGTGGTTCGAGCAAACGGGCCCTGGTAATGTTCCAAATGAATATATCACACGATAGTGCTAGTTAAGACAATAGCCTTTCAAGTCTAACGAGAAAAAAAAAACTGAATAAAACGGTGATCGTTTGCTTGCGCTAACGGTGTTCGCGCGATGCACGCACTAATATCCTGCCAACCACTCGCTCATGATGCTTCTCTCGCTGCCCGTCGTTATGCCAAAGTTTCGTCAACGCGATGAAGTTTAGATTATGGGTGTCCCTGCGGCGAAACTGAAAATCAACACTTTTGGCCGAACACTTGACGGCCATGTTTATGTCTCCGGCGGCCAAGCTGAAAATCAGCATTTCTGGCCAAACACTCGCCGGCCGTGTTTATGTTTCCGGCGGCCAAGCTGAAAATCAGCACTGCTGGCCAAACACTTGCCGGCCGTGTTTATGTCTCCGGCGGCCAAGCTGAAAATCAGCACTGCTGGCCAAACACTCGCCGGCCATGTTTGTGTTTCCGGCGGCCAAGCTGAAAATCAGCACTACAGGCCAAACACTTGCCGGCCGTGTTTATGTCTCCGGCGGCCAAACTGAAAATCAGCACTTCTGGCCAAACACTTGCCGGCCGTGTTTATGTCTCCGGCGGCCAAGCTGAAAATCAGCACTGCTGGCCAAACACTCGCCGGCCATGTTTATGTTTCCGGCGGTCAAGCTGAAAATCAGCACTACAGGCCAAACACTTGCCGGCCGTGTTTATGTCTCCGGCGGCCAAACTGAAAATCAGCACTTCTGGCCAAACACTTGCCAGCCGTGTTTATGTCCCCGGCGGCCGCGATGAAAATCAGCACTGCTGGCCAAACACTTGCCGGCCGTGTTTATGTCTCCGGCGGCCAAGCTGAAAATCAGCACTTCTGGCCAGGCGCTTGCCGGCAGTGTTTATGTCTCCGGCGGACAAGCTAAAAACAACTAGTTTGTGGCCGGACTCTTGCCGGCCTTGTTTATCTCTCCGGTGGCCAAGCACTTAAAGTGGCCAAGCTGTCCAGACACTGGCCAACCGTCGGCCGATCGAAATTCACTTTCTGGTGCTGCTTGGGCGCCTTCCTAGCCTTGGGCAGCCAAAAGATCCGTTGATGACGTCACCGGCAGCGACTGTCTTTCGCGTTTTCTCGAGTTTAACAATTCTTGCGCAGCAAATGGTTTGGGTATTCGGGTTCATAAGGTAAAAATCCAAGAGAATTCACTTCTAACTCACTTTTTTCAAGAAGCTCAGTAGCCTCTTTTTAATTCATTATGTTGCCAGTCTTGTGTTGATAATGCAATTAATGCAAAGGTGCAAGCGAGCTGGACAAGAATGCCGATAATAATCCCGGGAGAAGGGGAACCTTCTTGTTTCTGCCTTTACACGCGAAAATGATGACGAGATGAAAAAAAAAAAACGTGATTGAGCATTTTGTAATTACGCGCAAGGGATTTAGTAGCGCCACGTCGTAGCAGCAGTTCGACGTGCGGCCGCGAACGTACTGTTTATACGTAGGCGCGCCGACGGATAGTGCTAGGCCGCTACACGGGACGCCATAAATGGCGGACGGAAGTGGCGAACCGAAACCGAACGGACGCTCGGCAAAGCACTGGTAATGGAAAGGCGAACTTTGAAGGGGAGGAGGAGGATTTTTCTTAAATGCGTCGGAGGATCAATCAATAGCGCTACTTTCAGTATATGGGCATTAGACCCCCCTACCCTCTCTTCTCCCTCATTCGCCAAGTGATGCCCTAGTTTGAAACTTATCCCTCCAGTTTCCTCTCAAAATTAAAAAAAAACTAGACTAGAATTTTTAATTTTTAACCTTAATAGTGTCGTTATGGCGTAATACTTTGTGGCGACTTCCCTAAACCATTCAAGTTTTTCAATGGCCTACGCCACCTCGTGGCCAAATAAAACGCAATTATTCCCGTTTTCTAGCCCCTCACCTTGTCCAGATTGATTTTATGTTACGTCAACGACTTTATTCTTCTCCTTATTGATTTTTTGTAGATTGTGAAGGCTATTATTTCTGTATAGCATCACAGCTAGTGCAGACAAACGTTACACAAAGATGTTTAATATTTGAGACAAGATGGTGAGTTGGGCTGGTTGGTTCATTATGCACCAAGGTGCCGAAAGACAGATGGTTTCTGGCGCCTTTACTCTGCGGTAATTTGGCGCTTCAGTGTTTGCGTAAAATTAGTTTAGGTCAGGTCATTCGTGTCTTACAATTAATCTCGTTTTTTTTTTGTACATTTTCTAGTAGATTATGGCCTACCGCACTTTAATGTTTGAATGATTCAACCGAGGTAACTATTTTAAATTGCTCTGGAATTTGTGAAGAGCGAAGTCTGAGGAGTCAAAATGTCAATCTTTAACGGTCGCTACAATACGTAAATCCAAACAAAACGTGATTTGTTCAAAAACAGCAAAAACAACGTCATATGGGCGCAACGTCATATGGGCAAAAACAACGTCATATGGGCGCTTTGGCACTTAGGAGTTGCATATCCCGGAATAAATATGAAGCTTTAAACTTAAATTCGCTGATTCCGCGGGAACATTACCTTCAATATCGGAATGCAAAAACCTTCGTTTTTTTTTTACTTATATTTTTTGTGTGCCCTTTTTTTTATTGTGTCAGTCTTACGTTGCACACGCGAAGCAGCGTTGGAAATTTCAAATGAGGCAATAAATATTTCGCGCAGAGCATTCGCTCGCTCGAAAGAGGTGCCATTTTCCGTGGTAACGTAACAAATGGCAAATAATCAGATAAAAATTTACTCCCTCATAACATTCATGATTGCCCCATGTTTAAGCCTGGGTTAATACGGATATGCGCGTTAAATTAGCCCGCAATTGAATAGAAAAAAAAATACTAGAAATTTGAACCCAGCAAAATGACGTGATTAAGGAAACTTTGGCAGCTGCGTAGTGCTGTAGCGAGTATGAGTTGATGTAATGATATGTCTGAAAAAGGCTAAAAGTGTTCCGGTATGTTTTTTTTTTTGTTTTTTCTACGTACCCCTCTATGCTATTTTCAAATAGTGATGTATATGTCTCATGAGCTCTCAAAACGTCTTGCCTTTATCTATAAAAACTTCTGTTTTTTAAATAAGAAATGAATAAGAAATATCTATAATAATAGAGTTATTTTATCAGTCTCAATTTGAGAAGACATTGTCCATAGAAAGACAACCATTTCTATATTTTCTATTCCCAATATGCTTACGTGGTGTCAAAGCTCGCCCCCCCCCCCCCCCCCCCCCCTGTTCCTTACTTCACCTGCCAAGAAATATAGATCAAAGCAAAAACCGAAGAGGGGTGTGCTGACATATTCGTACATGTGGGCCTTAACTGACAACCAGCGAATACTATTTTCTGCCGGCGGAAACAAAAGTATAGTGAAGCTGCTGGACGTCGATCTCTGGCCGTCAGTAATACCCGACCATCAAAAACACGTTGGAGTGCAGACAAAGGACTTTGCCGTATTCCGGAAAGAACCTACTACACCGACGAAGACGTAACCCAAGCGAGACTCAATCTTGCGGATTAATACGGATCAGAAACCAAAGCGAGCCGCATGCTGAGACTCCCGCTCGGTCAGTCTTCGCTTTCTCCCATAGCTTTGTTACATGCATTTTCCCTGCTCCGCCATCCACTCCCCTCACCACTTTGTGTTGTTTTTATTTTCGCCACTCTTTCTTGACTTGTCGGTTCCTCGGCTGCGGCATCGGAATGCCGCCTTCATCACCATTTGTGTTCGGGCCCTTTGTCTCAATCGACAATCCTCACAATAGCCGGCTTGAAGGAATCATTTGTTCCTATTTTCCAAGTTACTTTCTTTTTCTTGTCTTTCTTTTGTCTTCTGATTGACTCCTCTGGTTTTATTCCCCTAAGGTGCTGCGCGTTCCCTAGGCACGTCACTGTTTCATTTATTTTTATAACTGCAAACCTTCTTCTGAACTTAGCTCTTCCTTTCCTCAGGTTTTTGCTTCCCTGATTTCCTAAGACCCCTCGTCGATAACCGCTTCCTTCGTCAAGTTCATCTTTTAAAGTCGCTTGTCCTTATGCTTTCCTTTCCTCTTTTTATACCGCTAAACTTTGGCGGCACATTTGTTTCCCTACAACTTTGTATTCCTAAGCCCGTTTCTTTCAGCTTCGACTTTCTCCCTACGTTATATCCGTCTCCTTTCCTTCTGCTCCCTATCTGCTTTTTTCAAAGCCGTTTCTAGGAAACGGGAGTTTGTGCCAGTCGCCCCCATAGGTGTAGCACAATAAAATCGCTTTTTGCTGCCGTACAAAAGAACAAAAATGCAGCGGAAAAGGCTTAGCTCCTCGAGAGAGAAGGCCGCACATCGACGCCGCACAGCCGTTCATCGTACGGCTCCAGCAAAAATAAACAGGCGCTCCTTAGATAAACAGACCTCTAACTCGGTGAATGCTTCGAGACCGCCTGGGCACGAGGATATGCGGGACGGAAGGTAAGCAAAGAGCATCGCTTCTTTCTTTCTTTCTTCTATCCGGCTCAAACACCTAATTTTGATGAGTACTCACCAGAGTGTGTTGGGATGAAAACTATACGAAGTAAGAACCCGCAACCGTTGTTGGCATTCAAGCGCCCTGACTACATTTTTTTATGTTTTCTGCGTTCTTAATGTTACGTCAGGTAATAACCGGAATAGTGTAACTTTTGTCGACCACTTCACAGTGACCGTGTGTTGCTAATTTTCGCTGAGAGCAACTTTAAACAGATGAAACTATTTTACCAAAATATGATGATGATGGCGGTGGGACTACGATTTTCTAAAATTTTGAACCGTGCCTTTTCACGTGAAACGTTCTTTTTATTTATTTTTAAATGTGATTTTGATTCACTACGTATGTAGCATCTCGAAGACCTTTAAACGCCGAAAAATAGATACGAAATAAAAAAAAAATTTAAAAAATCGGATACTGGTTAAGCAACTTCCCTTCATTACCAATATTTTTTGCGGGGGCTACAAACTGTCTTTGTTTTTATTTTTAGGCCCTATCTTCAATTCGCTTATGCAAAACACCAATAATTACTAGGATTTGGGTGGGAAAGGGAAAAATGTGCAAAGAGAAGTGGCCAAATGTAAGATTGTATCGATTCGCAAATAGCGGTGGGAAGATTATTTTCGCGAGAAAAGATAATTACTCGAAGCCAAGATACTCCACTTTCGATTATTGAATATTTAATGCGCAGACCAAGGAGGTGCGGCTGCACGATACAGCACCAATGTCGTACAATTTATATCGCTTTAAAAGCAAAAAAATTGCGAAAAGTCTGCGGAACACCCGATTTTTATCTCAACAAATGGACAATAGAGCGGCCGAACGAAGTCACGTACAGATACCTATTGATTTTATGTAACAAATAGTGTGTGGTGAGCATGGCTACTAAATAAAAGTAGCGACAAAAGTAACAAATTTGTTCCAGAAATGAGTGCGTTTTCGAACAAACAGAGGCGCGAAAAATACACACCTCTTCTTTCTTGACCAATTTTGTGCAAAACAAAAGCAAACCGCCTTTTCGGTTACTTGTTTCGACAGCAAATCACTACCAATTTCATTAGGAAACTGCTCATCATTTGTTCATCCGGACTATATTTTAGATGTCATAAAAGAAAACGCGGTTTAAGGAAGGCGACACAAGCATTCTACACGCCACTACGAAACACCTACGTCCTATGTCAGCATAATTATTGAGAAGCAAGTATCTCGGTGTTCCAGTTGGGGTGTTGGAACGAAGCGCGTACGGCGGTTCATCAGAGAAGTACACAATTCTGATGCCGTATCATGTTTTGGTCCTCTAGCCATCTACTGGCCATGCTACAACCGTAGCGTTTGTGTCGTTTTGTCAGTTTATGCTATAAAACAGTACTACCCACCTCTGCATTAGAGTTTCCTAACCATTATTTCCTTCCGGTGACAAAAAAAAACTCGCGCCCAATATAAGTTTTGCGACAGTCTAATTTGAAGTGTTCGTGAAAATTTCTGGACGGTGATGTAAAAACATGTAGCATGCGCAGAAAAGAGTGTGACCCAATACCAAACATGCAGCGGCACGTAAGCCCAACACGTTCTAGGCGCCTGCTTCGGGAGGTGACCGTAGCTGGGCCAGCGCACGGCAAAATGACATTTGGCGCCGGGCTCTTTAGTCATTCATGCATTTATATTGAGTGGCCCACAAACAAAATGACGCTTTTTTAGTGGTGCACTTTCCAGATTAGTATGTAACAGCACAACAAAAGCATAAATAGGAAGGAAAACTTTAGAACAACACTCTATGATCAACAATATTTCTAGATCTACACGCGTCATCAAAAATATCGAGGCTACTATTCGAAAAACTGTGTTCACAATGGTTGCTAAAAAATTCGAGGAACGCGTAAGCATATACTTCGAAAATACTTAAAAGCGCTTCCGATATTCGAGATGACTTTATACTTTTTATATGGAGGAATTAAGTATTCGTTGTTTTTAATCTCACTTTGTAGCAGTTAATTCACATGGGGGTGAAATTAGATAAACTTTGTGCACTGTCCTTATACAGCTTCTTCTTAACACGGGCACCAACTTACCCCTAACTTACCTGGTAACCTTTTATATTTATCGACTCTCTACTTGATCGAGGCTCGAGGAATTGAAGTTATCGTGTTGCCATTTGTCGGGCAAAGAACAACTATTACATCTCAATACTTTCCACAGTCTGATATTGTTACTGTCTCCTCTCGAACAAAATACATGGGTATCTACAAAGTCGGTGTTTTAAACAGTCCTAATACGCGAAGACTTCGTAAGGTTTCTCGACACAAATTTTGCTCTAAACCTTAGTTTGGAACAAGTTTCCTGTAAACAAGTGTTTCAGTCAGAATACTTAAGACATCATGCATGTCGCTCAGCCGTCTTTCGACCCTCATCGCGTCACTGACGCTTACCGTCTTCATTAATTGCAGCCAACAGATTAGCGGTTTACCGTATCTTCGTTGGGGCAACTAGCTACCCAATCTGCCTCGTTTGCACGAGTTCTTGACGAGTCACCTTACTGCCTTGCTCGGTGGGTCTACGCAAAGAGCGGCAGGCTTATTCAACGCCAACCACGTACGCTCTATCAATAAACGCGTTCAATATTTAATGCGGACGAGCTCCCAACGTCCGCTCATTCGCGGTGTAGCACCGAGCTGGAAAAAAAAACCGTGTCTTTAGCGACGCCTCAATAAAACAAATGGAATAACAACACTCCAGAGTAGTTTTCGTTGGAATGTATCTAGGTATATATAATTTTAATGCGCACTTGCTCAATGACGCGCGTTTGTGATTGACGTTTTACGCCGTGTCGTAAACCTTGGAGGAGGAATAGAACCACCAGTGGCACGAGGCGTATTGTCCGAACATTTTTCAGCATGTGGAGAGAATAAATTGCGAAATCAGAATAATAGGAAAAAATTGCAAAAATGACGAGAATACAATTAAGGTCCTAATTTAAACAAATGCATAAAAAGTAAAGGGACGTGAAGCCAAGAACGAGGTCACTAATTTCAAACAACGAAGAGCACTCAGCAGTGCAGTGCTTCTTTTCTTTCCCAACATTTTTTTTTCAAGATTTCATTTGTTCCTTTAAAGTTTACTTAATTACACATGCCTCGAGCCTCCTGGCGCCTTTCTTCGCCCGAGCCGTGCCTTCCTCTTCCCTCGCTTGCCGAGGAGAGCCAACGCCGAGGCGCTGTCTTTTGAATTCCGGGACCGCTTCCGCATCGCCGCTAATCCCCTTTGTTGGCCAACGTAAAATTAATGTCGGACGCCTCCTCCCGACGGCGTCATATGACCCAGATTCCAGAATGTTTTTCCCTCCCTTTTTTAGCCCATCGCTCACCAGGCATAGCTCTCGAATGTAAAACGTCACCTGTCGCTGTTTCGCGAGCCGCTTCCTCAAAGTTTCACGAGACGAGTTCTAAAACCGTGCTTTAAAAACCGTTCAATACTAAAACTTTTCGAGTTGTGTGATCCTGTATCGACGTCGTAAAGCCCGTTTCAGCAGATGATCGTTGCAAGTCGGTTCTACTTCACACCTCGCTTCCAGAAAATGAAGCTTCTTTTAAATAACACTCGCAAGAAAAGACGCCGTTGCTAACCCATTTGAGGAAAGAATGCAAAATCAGCTGGCTGCTTGTTCAAACAAACATTGACACATTTATAATTTGATCGGTAACTTCATAAATTGCCCTCGTAGCATAATATTTTTGCAGTTTCCGGATCCGTGTTATGTTGCCATTCTTGCAACCCCATTCAAAGGTGTTTGTTTTGGGCTGTTTTGACGCTACCAAAGCCATAGAACTCGTTCCAGCAGATAAGCGTTCCAACTCCCCGTACTTCACATCACACAGAAAAAGCTTCTTCAAATAAAACTTCTCACATAAAAATAAAAATAAAATGCGATTAAAAATACTGTTGTTTGCCCATTTCGTAAAAAAAAGCATTGTGAAATCGGCTGACCGCTTGCTGAAAGCAACGGAGACACCAGATGCCGCCTGATTTTGCTTCCTATCTCCCTCAAAAAGAGGATCGTCGCTTTTCCGGTACGTGACCAAAATTGCTTCCCGAGCATTCTCCCCGTGACGGCAGCGATCTCTTCCGTGCCAACAAGCAGCTCATGTTCCTCAGGATTCTTCATGACACGCTCAAATCACGAAAATACCCTGCCGAAACGCGTATCAGCTAAAAAGAAATATAAAAAAAAACGCGACCGCAAGTGAGAAGACGAAACAAAAAAAAAAAAAATCTTAACATAAACAAATAAACTGAAAAAAAATATTACAAAAAAAAAAAAAACACGCAGCAAAAAAAGAAAAAGAAGGAGAACTTAAAAGATCCTCTGCGGCATCTTGCGAGGTCTGTTTACATTTCTGGTTTACATTTAAGGCGTCTTTATTTTACTTTTGTGTTGACCAATTGGAAAACATGAAAGCTGAGTTTTTCCTTCTCTCCCTGAATTTTAAGTTATTTTTCGACCCTATAGATGAGGTTATGTTCCATCAGGCGTAGCTTCGTGGCATCCCTTTCACTGATGTTTGTTCCCTGTCCCTGATGCCTTTTTCGTATCCCCTTATTACTGTTTCGGTTACCTTTTTGTATTTATCAGTTTCTTGTGCTTGTCGTAGGACCATTTTTTTAAGTTTTGACTTCATTTATGGCCTTCCCCATTTCTTATCCTTTAAATAAAATGTTTAAAAAGCGCGAACAAAACAGAGACAAGGTAGACACAGACAACATGATAGGCGCTAACTCTCAACTAATTTTTATTTGAAGCCATCCTCACGTATATGCACACACCTTTCTGGCCGACCCGCACCACAACCAATCACCACTACCACAAACAGCCATCCATAAATGCAAGTTCTTTTTGAAGTAAGAAAGGTGGTGCTCTAACAAAACTGTACTCGGTCCTTTTGACAAAAAAAAAAACAAACAACAAAACCCCTCAATAATCTTTATCGGTGCTGTCTTTCGCATTCTTTAAAAACGTCGTCCTTGCTCGCTTTACGCACACTCTTCCGTTTGTTTCATTCCCCTCTCTATCCTCATGTGACACATTCCTATCTTGTATTCCGCATAGTTGACACCTTTCTTTTTTTTTTTTTAGTATACCGTGTTTACTTTTTCTTTATACTCAAGCCTATTTTTCTGTTCCCCCGGCACTTTTTTTGGTTGTTGCAGGTGATGGTGTTTATTGCTTGATTTTATGTTCCAATAATATTACTTTGAACTCAGCGCCAGTTTTGTCGTATGTGTGCCTCTTCGTCCCTGTTCAGTTTGAGCTATTGTAATAATGTCAACCATGAGCCCTTTAGCCCAATCAAAAGTGGTTGTCCTTCCCCTTTTGCAATTTTTCTCTCGCGACGTTATCGTTAATTTCTACGTTTTCGTTTTTGTTTTACTCCCGTCTTTCCCTTTCTTATTTCTCACACTTAAAGTTCCCTATTTCCTCATACCCATTTTTCTCTGATCTATCATCTTCTCTCCTATCATATACAATGTAGCATCTCTAAAGCACCCACTCGATCATTAAAAGAAAAAAGGATAAAAAAGGTTAACACAACAAAACGAACAGTTGAAAAAGCACAAAAAAAAAAGTAATAGCGGCGCTTTGAAGCGGTTGGACGGCTCAGAAGGAACGGCACCAGCGTACAGAAAGAATTTTTTTCTTTTTTCTGAATGAAAAGAAAAGAAAAATTAGGAACAAAGAGAAATACGACGACACTGAGCAGTTGCTCGTTTTTTCTGCGGACGTGCGACGCTTGCTAAGGCGATACCGACTTCTGCTTCGTCCAAGGATCCCGTCTCAGATTTCCATTTCCGGCATCGCTTTTCTGCTCCTTGCAAAGTGTCGCTCAGTCGCTTCTGTCGGCGTCGTCACTGGTCACATTTCTTATGCCTCTGTTATATACTTTTTAAGCAGACTGAGCCTCTCTCTCTATCTTTCACTGTCAGACGTATTCTTCGTCAACCGTTGCTGGTCACACTCCATAGCTTGAGAAAGTCAACACGCGGTTTCAACATTTTCTTCCTCATCACTTAAAATGACATTGTTCGAACCCACGGTGTTCTGCTCAACATATCAAGAGCTATTACTTCAATCACGAGGTATCATTCCGAGCCCAGGTTCTTCCAAACTTTATTGTTCTGCGACTGTCACATAAGCTCAGTATATGGATATTCAAGAACGTGTTAAACTCTATCGGACTCTTCTAAACAAAATCTAATTCCTTTTCTGGAATGTGCAGAGTTCGGCATCGATTGAAGTCCATTTATACGACACGCATTGCACCACGAATAACCTGACGTCTTTAATGAGTATCACATGACAAAGATTACGAGGATGCATGCCGGTAAAATACGCACCTTGGTTGAAATCTGTACGAGTATAAATTAAGCTCACGATATGATATTCCGCAGTCGGAGCTCTCGGTGTGTTATATAATCCAGCTGAACAGCTAAACACCAGCTGTCTCAAGCACCAAGCGCCCCCCCCCCCTCCCCTCCTCTTTCCGTCACAATATAACCACTGAAAAAGAAAGAACCATCCGTTTCAACACTAACATCAAGAGTACGTAAAAAATAAAAGAGCACCAACGGCTGCTTTTTCTAACTCTGCACGGCTCAGTCAGCATGAGCCTGGCATCTGCGCTTTTTCGCGTTTTACTTTAAGAATGTGCTGCCTTGCGTTTCTGCCGGTTGACAGTGCGTGTGGACTATATTTTACCCGCTAGTATTGTTTATGAATTTCCCTTAAATTGTAACGAAAGAAGGTGCAAGCCGGTGATCATTTGGTCGTTTTAACCGTGTCGTGTTCGGTACCAAGTAAAATTTTAACATAAAACTAGATATCATCAACAAACATTTTATACACCACGTCCTCAGCGACCCTGTGCCCATGGTAGCATAAAATAGCTCGAATAGTCGAATAGCGTGTTTCTCACGCAACACAAACGCACACAAAGGCAGGAATTATTGATGAAAAACAATATATAAAATAAAGTTGACCGCCGGTTTCGCGAATGACACTCCATGAAAACCACAAAGTGACGCCGTCTTTACGAGCTGCCGCTGTTTTATTGGTGGTCGTAAAAATAAAGTCTAAACGTAAAGTAAGGCGAAAATAGAGGAAGTTGAGAATGCCATGTAGCGAGCAAAGTAAAGAAATGACGAGGTGAACCTGAACAAACGAACAAACATGAAAACCAAACGAATTAAGTGGCGGGACCGCTGTCCCTCTCGAACCCTGTCATCGCTCAGGAATATAAACACGTCGACGTTGCATGGTGAAACTTTATTTGTGCCCCAGAAGCGCGAGCAATCCAAGCTGTTCCGCGGCATCAAAGCGTACCAACCTAGCCCGCAAGATATCCTTTGAGGTTTAGAAGCTAGCTCCAAACGCGACAGATGAGATAAAAAAACACAGTCTCTACAGAAAGTCAGGTGCATAAAAATGCGCACAGAACTCACAATACAGAAATATTAGGCGTCGTTGCTTCGCTAAAGAACCCATCTCCGATTCTAATGGTCACTATCGTCACTGACAGAGCGAGATCACCATGGCGCTCGAACTGCACGACACATCGAGGCGATGTGGAAGGTAGCAAACTGGCGCTTGAGGCGGGACAACTGATGCCCCTCTTTGCCGTTCTCACCCTTTCAATGACTCTACTAGAATTGACGTTCTATGAAGTAGCATCGCTCTGCAGTCAAAGGTATGCATTTTAAACTCCAAGCATTTTAGTAACTGAGTTAGTATACAGACAGGTCCAAGCTTTGAAACGAATTTTTAGCCCTAGAAGCTATGGCATAAAATGAGATCCGCAGTTTTTTTATATTTTAATAATGTACGTACTTAGTGGCAACATAACTGGCAGGTTCGTCCTGTACCAAACTTTTTTTAGGAGTTTAAAAAAAAACAATACCTATTAAAGCCTGCAACTTTTAAAGAGGTCATCAAGATACAAAAAAAAAAAAAAAGATACGGTTTTCCTACGTGAACCTTTCAAGAAACTAACCACCAATTCGTCTGGGCCTGCAAGTACCCGTCCAGTGCAGTAAACTCTTTCCACTTTAGTTCACGAAAGACTGGTGGGGAGAGAAAAAGCTCCCCTTTCCTCTCTAGCGTTCCATGTACCACGAACCGCACTGCACCGCTGCGATGCGGGCCCAGACGAATTGACCATAAGCGAGCACGATTTCTAGTTAACGAGGATTTGGGAACAAAAAAACAAGTAAGAAACCAAGGACAGTCTAAGGTTTGAAATACTGGACAAAATATAAGAAAACAAAGATTGATGCCGACGACGACCAGAATAAAATTGCGATCCTTCTCATGGCCTCCCGTTTGTCGTATATACCTGGCGGACTTTGTGAATTTTACCCCGAAGGCAAGACCATACATCCTGAAGGGTCGTTTTACTCTCAATATTCGTTCCAGTCGTTGCTGGGGGAAGAGATGTACGAAACACATAATGCATCAAAACTCTGTCTTTCCTCTTTGCTAAACGGGTGTACCATTACAAAACACGCAAAATGAAACGATAACAAATAAATGCGTAACTTTAAAAAAATTTCCTTGCAGTGCTCAGTACACAATAATTATTTTCAAAGAAAAAAAAAAGTAAGAGACAAACTCCTTTTTTTGGAACAAATGGTTCGTTCTACACATCACATAGTACCTCATCCCGAGCTTCTTTCTGCTTACGATTTTTAATATAAGAATAAAAATATTGAAAAACAAAAGTATCCGTTTTTGTGCCAGGTATTTAAAAAGCCACCTGAGCACAAGGCGAAATTTTTATTTTCAGTAACATAATACCAAGTTGATGTAGAACTCAAGAAAGTGCACGATGTGGAACGAAGTAAATAAAAATAATTTGTTGCATCTAGGAAATAAATCGAAAGGTAATTTTACAAAAGGACATAGGGAGGCTTCACGCGGGAACGTGGATAAGATCTCATTCCGGCTGAGAGTATACGAATCAGTATTATATAAATTAAGAAATGATGCACAACTATTTTGCATTTGAATGTCATTAAGCAGACTGAGATACTAAAACATTTCAAACTTTGATAGTGAAGAAACAATAATGGAGTTACGGAAGGCTGACCCCGCGTGCAAGTAAACTACAATATAGGCGAAAAAAAAGTTTTTCCAAATTTAGTAATTGGGGAAAAATACACAAATAATATGATCTGATCTCAGCTTGATCACTTTCCCTTCATTGTTAAATCCCACTCCTTCATTAATGTTTCTTATTGTTTTCATTTTTAATGGCTATCTTTGACACTAGTTCACCTTCTCCTAAATTTCAACTTGTGCTATATATACCGCAAACCAACAAAGCTACGTCATGTAAAAAAATGTAACCGCGAATCACAGCATTTTCCCACCTTTCTGTATCACTATTATTAGATTCATATTAGCATTACCGCCATCTGTTTTGCAAAAAAGTTACTGCTAGTTTAAAAATAAACGCGTTTTCGCCTGAAGATCTTTTATCATAGCCTTAGATTCTTTAACAAATTCCAGCGCATTATGCTGCTTTACATTTTGGTTAAAGGAACATAAACGTACTTTTACCGTATCTTATAAAATAAGAAATAATATGAAGGACTACTGGCCACAGAAGCGCTACGGCAGTTTAAGCAGAGAACGACTATTCTTCATCTCACAGACATCTGCGTAACGACATTGGCGCCAACGCAAGGCTTCAGAAAGCATGCATCTTTAATGCACAAGTTTACAAACTAACAAAAAAATTCTGCTGAGCTAGGCGCCTTTATTTGGCAATCCAAAAATGTTTGAGGTGCTGTATGCACACGGCAACGTCACTCATCTTAATGCTAAATACATTGATATTCACCCTGATTCATTGCTTCATTGAACTTTAACGGGAGTAATCGCACATCTCAAGCGTCCTTTAAACTTGCACGATCTAGTGCCTCCCCGCGTCATTATTAAGGACATATTTACAGATATAACGTGAAATAGGCGACTTCAAAAGCCGCTGGATTTCTTTGAGATGTTTTTCTTTACTGATGAACAAAGGCAAGATTATGTGTAACAAACTTTTTAGCACTTGAAAGGTAACCTTTAATCACTATCCGAAACACCAAGAGCCTGAAAAAAATTTCCCTCATACCGGCCGTGGCTGCCATACTTGTATGCGCCTCCGCTTAGCGCCAGTGACACACCATTAAATTAGACTCATCTGTCACTGCTGTTGTACTGGAAAGACGTTAAATTACACCTCCTATCGCTCACGCTTATATTCGCTCGTGAATTCCTTTGACGAGACCCAAAAAATTTACAATCGACGCTAAAACATTTGTTTACTGTATATAATAAATGATAGGTTCCATTGAAGGAAAACCGAAACATCTCAAAGGGTCGTATCGTTTAATATTGATTATGTAGTGTTCATCACCCGTCCGATTCAACTCTTAATATTTTTTTCACGTTTTATTCATTGCCATTATCTCTGTTCTTAAAAATGATGTCAATTGAAAGGTAATATGTCCCCTGAGTGAAAATAGAACACGGCCCATGCGGCTATGATATAAATTACCTCGAGAAGAACACGCCAACGCACGAAAAGTACAAATGTTCGCGAGAAATTAACAACTATAAAATATGAACCGTCGTTTAAAAAGCATTTAGCGGAAATGCAAACAAAATGTTTATAGAAAAAAAAGTGAAAGCCGCTTACAACTCCCTGTAACGCCGAATTGGAGCGCAGCTCTTGAGGAGGAGGGAAGGGCGCTGGGGGGGGGGGGTTAGACTAACCAGGGGGGGGGTCACGTGACCTTGGGGGTCACGTGACCCCCAATGCCGATGATGTCATCACTGACGTCACTGATGACGTCATTAGTGACGTCACTGATGACTTCACCAGTGATGATGACGATGACGATGCGAATGTCGG
The DNA here is from genome assembly GCF_016920785.2 of Ixodes scapularis. NCBI lineage: Eukaryota > Metazoa > Arthropoda > Arachnida > Ixodida > Ixodidae > Ixodes > Ixodes scapularis. The sequence continues at coordinate 32,801,190 of NW_024609837.1, forward strand.
TGACGTCATCAGTGACGTCGCTGACGACGTCATCAGTGATGATGACGATGACGATGCGGATGCCGGTGACGACATCAGTGACGTCACTGATGACGTCATCAGTGATGATGACGATAACGATGCGGATGTCGGTAACGTCACCGGCATCCACATCGTCATCGTCATCATCACTGATGACGTCACCGGCATCCACATCGTCATCGTCATCATCACTGATGACGTCACCGGCATCCACATCGTCATCGTCATCATCACTGATGACGTCACCGGCATCCGCATCGCCATCGTCATCATCACTGATGACGTCACCGGCATCCACATCGTCATCGTCATCATCACTGATGACGTCACCGGCATCCACATCGTCATCGTCACTGATGACGTCATCATCATTGATGTCATCATCACTGATGACGTCACCGGCATCCACATCGTCATCGTCATCATCACTGATGACGTCACCGGCATCCGCATCGTCATCGTCATCACTGATGATGACATCAGTGATGATGACGATGTGGATGCCGGTGACGTCATCAGTGTCGATGGCGTCATCGGGGGGTCACGCGACATCGGCGGGGGTCACGTGACCTCGGGGGGGTCACGTGACCTCGAGGAGGGGGTCACGTGACCTCAGGGGAGTCACGTGACCTCGAGGAGGGGGTCACGTGACCTCAGGGGAGTCACGTGACTTCGGGGGGTCACGTGCCTCCCCACGAAGTCACGTGACCCCGGTGGGGGGCTCGCGCGGTGCATTATGGGATATTTCCCATGATGCACCGCGCGGTTACGCCGACGGCGACGGCGACGGCGACGGCGACGCCGCTCAAGCCGGAAACGGGCCCCTAAGAGCTGCGCTCTAAAAAAAGAACAACATAAAACAGTGTCCTACGCAAAATACTAAAGGCCAAGCTTCGGTTGCAAATTGGCTCTAGAGAATTCCGTGCCGAAGGCGTCCCGAAATGAACCGCACTCCAAAAGTGAAACAAAAGGCCGGCGCGCATGGTGCGTGCTTCAGAGAAATCGCCTCCTGCTTAGTCTTATTCATTTTTATTTTTTTCACAAGTGAGTTCATCTTCGCTTTTAAAACGAGGTTGTATACTTTATAGCGGCTTCGATGATTACTAGTCTCATTTTATTCTTCAAACATCGGTGTTTAAATGGGTCGCTCATTATCATCTGTAATTAACATAGTCTGAAGTATCAGAATAGGGATGATAATGACAAGCTTGAATATCGATTTGGGATTCCTTGATGATATTGATAGCGTGTATAAACCATGTTATAATTTGATTTATCAAATTTAATGTTGTATTGGGTTTGGTTCGTTGTTTTACTGCCAGAGAAATAATGGATTTTGTTCTTGCCGACTTAAGTATTTTTGATTTTGGTCAAGCCGAACTAGTGTCTGCAGGACACCTTATTCACCAACACGTTCATCTTCACTGACCAGTCGAAGACAATAAAACGCAAAACACACGTTTCTAAAAGTGCATTTTAGATTTGCTTAATATTTTTTTTTCCTGTTAAGATGAGGACCTCAACGGACACTGTTCAGCAATGCAAACAACCAAGCTCCGTTCAACGCTTGGGTATTGGTCGTGGAGATTGGATTGGTCGCGAAGATTGTTAATGAATTATGTCCCTCAATACTATGAGCTTTTTCGTAGCTTTCGATAACCCTGTCGTTTGTAAAATATTTGTCACAACCACAAGGTTAAATTTTGAAACGTTTCTGAATGCCCCTCTAGTTTTTTTTGTTTTTTTTTGTATCCTTACTTTACAAGTAGTTGCCCTGTTCTGTAATCCGATGCTAACAGTGTGCTTTCCTATTATTTCGCATTTTAGCATTTTACATGCAAGTTTTAATTGAATCATTAATAAAATGTGAATTTTTTTAAATGTAAAAGAAACCAATTTAGCCATTTCAATTTATAAAAGCCCACTTAGTCAAAAGCGTTGATATTCATGTGACCTAATTTTTGCATGTTTTCTTATATCTTGCAACGTGCAACAAAGGCTTGGTGAGAAGAAGTAATGAAGTAGAGAAATGAGAACCAAAAAGCAAAGAAGAGATAAGCGCACATAATCCACAGTGTTGATAAATATTCTACTCCTATATTAAGAACAACGCAATAATGAAAGTTGAGTATAAAACTCAGTTTACCAGCACCTTAACACAAGTCATACTGCTTCTGCAAGCGTTACACCTGTGCACGCAAACCAAATGTGACTACTCTGTGAATACAGCATTAAAAAGAAGGCAACCCACCCCGTTCCGTGTTTAACGTGTTTATTTGTTTATTTCTCTCCGAAAAAGGGGAGGGAGGGAGGTAGAGAAAAAAGCTGCCATTGCAGCTTGACGAGGCCTCAATCTCCCTTTAAAGTATAGCGCAAAACAGAACATCTGCAAGTGCACATGCAGAACCAAACAAATTCATAATAAACGCTTGTACAAGATTTAACACGATTAAAAATGAATGCTAGTTACATCAAAAAGGACATTTTCACATTATATTCCTCATTCATAAACGATCTCACTCTCCACCAGGAGTTCTTTAATATTTACCTGGAAAATCCCTGAATATCACCCGGAAACAAGCAATCCAGTCCAAATCTTCAAGCTGAAAACCAGGACAGGCAAGGCTGGTCAGAAGGTGCCGGACTTTTAAAACGCCGGAAAGCATACGTCTACTGGGTGCAGTGACAAATGGTAATTCGCCGCAACTCCACGACTATAGGTATATTCTCCACCCAAAAAGATCATAAATCTCGGCCTCATTAGATGTATCATATCCTTCCGCTTTACCATTTTTATATCTCAAGCAATCAAACACGGGTCATTGATCGCGTTTCATTGGACAGCCCTTACTGTTAATTCAGCTGCCTGATAAAGCAATACGTACAGTGACGAGTCGAACGCAACTCTCCCAATCTCCGCTTTCTTTACGTTTTTTCCCCATAAAAAAAAAACTGAAAAAAAAAAAGATTTTTTAGCACTCTCGTTGGACACGCGTGTCAAAAAATAAAGTTTACGCGAAAGAACATTTTAGTGCAATATTGACTGTAAGAGCGCAAAGTCCTTGACGTCACGGAATGGTTATTCGCAATTTCGACCTCAAAGAGATGATCATTCGCTCTTTCCACCTCCACGTGAAGGCGAAGCTGATCCACCTCTGCTCCACGCGTCCGAAACGCCGAGAAAGAAAACAAGTGGAAAAAAGGTGACTACCGACTAAATAGCAGACATACAAAAAGGAAGTTTATAAAGAATCTGTAAAACATCTCTAAAAAAGCAGAGCAAGACAATCACTAGATGTCACCCATACAAAGCAATCAACCACCGTCCATCCTGATGATGATACTTTCCTCCCCGTAGATTTCCCAATGCGTCGGCAGTAAATCTCTCCCCGTCCTTCTTATCGTGTTTCTCCACGTTGTTCCTATCCGACGGTGGTCGCTCCGAGCGCAGGCTTTAACTTACGGTGCAGTCCGGATGTTGACTTGAGAGTTTGTACGACGAGAAATAAAGTAAAGTGAAATCGGTAAAAGCAAACACAAGTTTTTTTTGTTGTTGTTTTCTTTTTATCAGATCAGTTGTTTAAATTTCCCGTCCTCCAGCGCCGTATATGTTCCTCGTTTTCTTGTGTTTTCTATTTAATCCAAATGAAGACGACGTATGTTTTTTTTTTCTTTTTTTTTTTGTGTGTAGTGTTGGTACTCTTGTTTTCTGTACCCTTTTTGTTTCTCTTTTGTGCCGTTTAAGTTATTTTTGTTTTCCTTTTTGCTGTGGTACTGGAGTTGTTCAGACAGCAAAACCGTCTTTTGTTTGTCTACTTTCTTTCAGGATTCGTGTTTCCCTGAGGAACGCTCTGATTTTTTCCGATGTTTATCCCGTGTTTTTTGTGAACCTCCCGCATTCCAGTTTTATGTGCGTAATTTACTGGTACTTTAGATCACTGCAGGTTATCTTCTTATCTGCACCGGCGTCACTGGAAATCGTGAGCAAACGAACGGCATGTTGCGTCGACTGCGATCTACGAGGCAGGAGGGCTCTATATTTACTCAACTGTTGCTCAGTCGCCCGGGAGGCACTGAAATAACACAGTCACCATTTGAGCGGGTGGATGTTTCTGATTCTCCATCACAACGCTTCGATGCGCCTTTCATCAGACTCGGTATCGACACGACAGCTGTATCGAAAACCTTACTTACCCCATTGAGCGAAAAAGCGGCGTATCTGGCCACTAAATACAATTGAGCGGTACGCTTCGCTCAAACCTATGGTCAGTGACAACGCTGTTTTTGGCGTCACCCTTGGGGGCGTCCTAGAAGTCGTCCTAGACCTCTAGGACGACCTTATTTGTCCCATTACCCAAAAAAGCGGCGTCGTTATGAACAAAAGATGGCCATAAAAGTACGTTATCGACCACGTGCCGCTCACGCTAACGCTCAAGTGCATTAGCGTGATGCCACCGCTGGAGCGTAGTGTGCAAAAGGTGCGCTTCGGATTTCATCTGTGCTCGTTGCGTGCTTCGTGCGATGGACTTTGAGGCGACCGCGTCTACATCTACGGCCTTGACATCGGCAGCACCGCTTAAATCTACGGCGGCTTCCGCAGGAAAACAATGCCGCACACGCAAATACGCAACAACCCCTTAGGTGTCCCCCTCATGCCGTCGTTCACGATAACGTTCTAGACGTCTTCCTTAAGGTCGTCCGAGAAGTGGTTTTATACGTCGTTCGTGACGTCATCTCCTAAGACGTAATCCTGGACGTCGTTTTAGATGTCGTCCTTGCGGTCATCCGAGAGATCGTCGTCGGCGTCCCCTTAGACGCCTTCCTTGGCGTCTAAGGCGTCTAAGTCGCCTTGGCTTAGATTTCCTTGGCGTCGAAGTCCAGGACGACCTCGACTTCGTGCTAGAGGTCGTCCTAGACACCGCACTTGGCGTCTATCTCTAGGACGTCGTCCTCGACGTTGTCCTATCCGTCGTCTTTAAGTTTAATATGTGTGGAAACATTACTGGAAACATTTCTCCTGTGGGACCATAATGCTTTCACCTTCCTACATGTAAGCAGTCTTGAGCGTCCTGTAATTGTTTTTTCGACGAGGGAGCTGTGAAACTCTAACAAGAAAGCGGACATAAAACATAATACGTGCCCCCTTTTTTCCCCAGTCAATGACGTCTCATGATCATGCATGTGCGTGTACGTGTGTGTATGTGGGAACAGACGAAAATAGAGGAGCCATTTGCCTCTTATACAAAGAACAGAGTTCAAATACGTTTTGTAGTACCTCTGTAGTAATGTTCTTAAACTAGACTATATGGAAGGAAACACATTCACCGACATATTGATTATCCGGCGTTCCAACTGATTTACAACGAAAATAGAACACTCACAGAATAATATAATTTGAAACCTTTGCGAGGAAAGGGAAGAAAAAAGGAAGAAATAGAACACAGAGGAGGATGCACGACCAAAGCAGGCCTCAGTTAATTCTTAAAACAAGGAAAGAGGAAAAATAAAAATATTTCTGCAAACAATTAAAAAAATTATTTATTTTTTGTTTATTTATTTGTTTATTTATTTATTCTCAGGGCCAGAGGCGTTATAAAGGGGAGTGGGGTAGAAAGGTCACAAAAGACAAAACAGCATAGAGAAAAAAAAAATTATACAGTTGTTAGCGTTTTTTATAAGGAAAGATTAGCTTCGGCAGTTCTATAATGCGTGCAATGAAGGATTTCGGTGATGGCTCCGGGAAGGTGATATCACATTGTTGAGGCGATAGGAATAAAAGTGTCATGAAAATGCTTCGTGCAACTGTTAGTTATTATATTAAGAAGGAAAAAAACACATTACTTGCCGCATTTCTTATTTAAACTAGGTATTAAAGAAGTGGCAAGCCGACGCACTTCGGCACCTGTTTAGACTGGGACGTGACAAAAAACGATTGTTGCAGAACGTTCGTCGCCTTCAGTGAGTCGCGAGAAAGCCCATATCTTCCGCGTGCCTGGCGTTCCGACCATTATCAAACTTACAATCCCGTGCGTCCCTGTTCTTCAGAACGACAGTGCTCAATCTGGTTTGCAGAGTTTACAAAAAAAAAAGTTTACATTTCTCCATGTTTACACTTAGGTGTACGTTCCGGCTAGAATGTATTCAAGTGATGCTTCAGGTCGTGTTGTCATCACTGAACCTATTTAACGCATTCTTAAAGTAGCTGTTTACTCGTCTTATGGTTAACGGTATCACCTAAAACATGATCTACCGAGGGCCAGGTGGCCATTAAACGTAGTCGGTGCCCGGTCAAGAGCTCAGGGTGAGCTTCTCCCACCTATATTCACTTCAGCAGAGCCAATACTGGAGCGGAGGCGACCTCCTTTCTTTATTAGAAAGGAGGTCGCCTTTCTAATAAATAATTAGAAAGAGGTGGGAGAAGCTCACCCTGATTTCTTTAACCGGTCACCGACTAGACATTCAATCTAATATTTAAATTGCATCAAGCACCGCACATTACAATTTGGTGCCAGTTCAATTAAAGCAATGGCTTCCTTCTTCAGAGTTCGTCTTTACCATGCAAAAACTTGCAGTCTACAAAATCAAAAAGTGAGAAAGAAATGAAGAGAAAAAACCAAAACAAGGACATAGTTCAACTTGACTGGCTAGCTCACATTGTCTTACCACCGGCACTAGTTGCATTGCCAAACCCAGTTGGGGCTCGAATGGAGTGTACGAGCCGCATGATCGAGAAAGAGAACAAGATAAAACCTCGAGTAAAACTTGGGAGGAAGGAAAACCCTAAAATCCATCCGCTCACAAAGTGGAAAGTTGAGTCAGTTGGTTCATGGTTCTTTAAATAATTAAAAGCGCCGAAAAAGACAAGGACAAAGAAGTGGAAAAAAACAAGGCGCACTCGCAATTGTGGTTTATTTCGAAAAGGACATGCATTCATAGGCCCAAGAACCCTGTCAGTCATCAGAGTGTCCCCTTGCAACGCTTCTTTCAAATATTCAAACTCACTCTTTGAGAGGGCGAGTGACGCTTCACTTACACACTCAGCGCCCTTATCCCTAATTGCATACGCCTCGTGCACCTCTCTGCTTGTTCGGTCGCGATAACGAGCCAAAATCTTAATGTCATGTAGCCATGGCGTACACGGGCATCTATTACAATGAAAGGCGAGATGGCCAGACGGGCTGGCTCGCGTGGCAGCCGCATGCTCGCCGGCGCGGTCATTCACACATCTGCCCGTCTGGCCAATGTACACAGCGCCGCGTGACAACGGGATTTCATATACAACTCCTGAGGCACACTCGGCAAATTTTGTCTTGTGCTTTTTGCTGCAAAGATCAGTCTGTTGATCGGGACAATTGATTTTACGGCAAAGCCATACGCTCATGTTTCCTTAATTCCACTTAAGGAGAAGCTGCCGACAGGATAGGGCAATTAGGCAAAGCCCGCCTCAGGAGCTCGAGTAAGCGACGTCACCGCGCCAAGTCAGCCAGAGAGGCTCAAGAAGAGCCAACTCTCGACGCCATTGTGGTCCCTTAAACAGCGCGTGTACGAAGGTTCAAAGCCCGATTAACTCGAGCCCAATTACGGTAACAAGCATGTCTGCCCTCAGTTTAAGACAGGACGCTCATTTAGCACTCCGCCTACGTCCCGTCCACGCGTGTTTTGAAGAGACCGGGAGAAAACGGCGTCTTTCCTGTAGGCAGCCAGAGGTCTTCAGAACGGGAAGAAACCGCGGCTACAACGCTTCGCTTCATTCGTGGGCATGAAGCTTAGATTCGCTTTCCTTGAAGGCTTTTCGTTACGCTACGGAGGATCCTTTACTAAGAAAAATGGAGTCGACCACTAGAAATGCGCCTTATGTGCCATCAGGAATAGAGTGCCTCAATGTTGGTCGCTAACTGCGCCTGCTCTGCTCCTTGACAATTTAAGAAAAGCAAGGCGTGTCTGAATTTGTTCACAATTCTTCTGTCTCTTTGTTTTTCAGAGTTTTAATAGCAGATTCACACGACGAACCTGATAGCGATTCTAATTCGGGGGCCGTGTATCACGTACCCAATACGCCACCGATTCCTGCGATCCGCTTTTCGTCCGTGATTTGTTACTCGAGGATTCTTCGCGGGGCATTGACTTGAAAAAAGTTTGGTCTGGGAAGAGATCAACGTTTTTTTCTTCTTTCTTCCTGGTTTTTGAACGAGCCAAACAAAGATGGTTCGTTTTGTCGCGCGGACCTTGGGGGGGGGGGGTTACATTAGTGAAAGCAGGTGCAGGAAAAAAAATTGAGTTGTGTGTATGTTTATACAGCCTAGAACTTGGTCTGCCTCAACGGGCGACTTGTGTCCCAGCTGTAGATGAGAGCCAGTGCTGTACAACCGCTAGCCTGGGGGTCTTTAACGTGCACCACGCAGTAGTAGTACACGACCGCACGCCGGTACAATGCTCATCCATATCGAAACGGGCTGAGGTGGGGATTGAACCCAGGATTTATGGGTTCGGCAGCACGAGCTTTCGCTCCACGTGCTCCGAGCAGCTGCAGGAACTTTCTCCAGCTGATGCGTAGCGGTATCAAGTACTCCTCCGGGTCCGCATTAAAAAGTTTCTCTCAAAACCTCGCTTAGCGCGCCTTCATTTTTTTCTGCGCGTCTATTCGGCGTTTTAACGGCAAGACGTGTCTTGCGGTTGTGGTTTCATGAAGCGTTGTGCACGAGCATGCGGTGCGCAAAGGCATCTTCACAGCTCTTCCGCATACCAGAGACTTTATCGTTTTTACGCCGAAACCTCGTCGAGAAGTACCACGCTTGTTTTATGCCTTGGGTTAGTAAAGCTAGCGCGCTTCACTGCAAGCCTATCACGGTGTTTTGTCTCAATCGGTACGTAACAACGGAACACCATTCTTTTGTCGCAGTGGCGCCTTGACCATAGCGGCGAACGTCGCATTCGCTCTTGGACGAAGGTGCCACTAAGCGCTGCTGGCGTCAAACAGCACCGTATAATCGCGAAGTCATCATCGTCATCATTTATTATCCTTGAAGGCCTTTTCCAGCATTACATGACAAAGCGGTGTATTTTTTTATTTATTGTTTCAAACGAACATTTTTGCACGGAACTTTACACACAGTAGAAGAAGGAATTTGTCGGATAGAGCAGAAACTAAAGTGGTTACAGAAGCAGCAAATTTCCGTGTCTCAGTTATGCTATCAATGTCATTTGAAAGTATATTCCAATCGTTGATGGCCAAGGGTAAATTTAAAACTGTATAAAGTAGTTAACAAAAAATAGGCCGCAAATTACAGGAGTGGTCTAAGCGGCAGAAATTCTGCCACAGGGATAAAAGCAGCGATTCACGAAGAGGCACGTTATATTGAAAGATGTGGTGAAGGAGAGAGATGCGGGACACTTGGCGCTTGAATGAAAGTGTGTGAAGGTTAGCAGTTTGGCGCAATCCAGATATGCTTGTGAATGGTGGGTAATAAAAAAAAAGCACGGGGCTCTGTTTTCTAAGGTTTTATGTGTTATAACTTGGTAGGATTGCCAAGCGCACAAGGCACCATACAGAAGAAGCAAATTCAAGCTTAGACCGAACTAAAGTCAAGATGATAAAGCAATTGCTTTAAAGATGCAAGCGAGCTGAACAAGAATGAATATAACAATATCTGGAGATAAAGAGCAAGGGGGACAAAGAACAAACACAAATCATCAAACACAGTTAAGCAACTGGTGCGCGACTGAAAAAAATTTGCCTGGTCGTAGTATCCAACGAGGGACCTCTACATTTCTCGTGGAGAGCTCTATCAACTGAGCTAACCAGGAGTTACACATCAGTAGAGCAAACGGGTTTTATCAGCTGCCAGCAGTCTGACCCCAAAAAGGGTGGAGGGCCTGCATTTTGAAGTTTTTTCGGTCGCGCACCAGTCACCTAGCTGTGTTTGGAGATTTGTGTTTATCATTTGTCCCCCTTGTTCTTCTTCTCCACGGATTAATATTGACATAGAGTTAAGTGTTGTTTTATCTCTGGCGTTGCGGGTTTCAGGTTTCGGCGCAAAATGCCGAGCGTGGTTCCGTTCAACATTGCTGTCGCCTGCTGTTCTCCATATACCAATGCTCTGGGAGGCAGACTACCTGCGGACGAGCCGTAACGTTATCGATCCGGCCACGGATCTGTCCGCCATGTGACTCAGCCACAATAGGGAGTTTCGAAAAGAATAATCTTCTATATAATTCCAATACCGACACCCAAAACTTCGCCGATCATAAAGGTCCCTTAGCTAAAGGAACCTTAATCATCGTGTGAATGGGGACGAAAATCGTTGTCGCACGGGACTCATTCCGAAGAATCTGCCAGGACATGAATATCTGGCGGCCCTTTCGACCTCCTGCACGCCTCAAGACAATGCCACCTGGACGAACCAAAGCCTGTGCACTAGATGATTGTGACGTCATCACGGATAGACTGAGCGAAGACATCGATTAGTACGAGTGCAGCGTCAGTGTTCGGCTGGGCCCCATGTCCAATCAACGCGTCGATGGACGCTCGGTATCGGACTTGGGTCCATTTGCTGAGTAGATACCATGCGACCGTGATGACGTTCATTGGAGGAAGAGGGCGTCGTTCACAGGCCTCGATTATTCCAGGTGGATTTGCTCAAGAACGCCGGTTCGCTTCGAATCGATCCCGTAACAGAAGCTCTTCGAGATGCTCTCGGCAACAAGAGAAGCATATCCTTTCCGCCGCATCTTATTTTGAGCTCGCTCCTACTCTTTCTTGATTGCTCGGTGGCACGTACACGAAAGACAGACAGCCAGCACGCAACTCTTTCGAAGTGGACGACCGACCGAGCGTCTTCTCTTTTCGCCTCTCCTCCACACTGCGATCGATGTTGCGTCAAACCGACGCGAGGCGGCGCCAGGTATCGGCGGCGCCCGGGCAACAAGGAAAAGGTGAAGTCACGCGTGACGTAGCGGTAGCGGTGGACGTGGTGTTCGCGGTGGGCCGCATGAAGCAGGGGATGGATTTGAAGCAAAGCGAGACATTTTGGTGGCGCTAGCACCCCTTGGGTTGTTTGCACGAGGTAAAATGTAGCGATAAGTGGTCTGACTAAATGCGGCTTGACTGTGCCATATTTAGAGTTTGTATATGTATCATAGTATTACCCTTCCACATAGAGTTACAATGTATAGGGTTGTAATCCGGAGCTTATTTTTTTAATTAAATAAAACGGGAGCACGTACGACATTAAAAAAGGAAGTCAATATAAGTTATTGTTAAATTAATTTAAAAAAATTAGTTGCTTTTGCCTGCTATCCTACCTCCTCCTTTATTCAGTTATAAAAACAACACGAACGTATGTCCGGGTTGTGGGAAAGAATTTCAAGATCGCCAGCGACCTTTATCTCCGAAGTCCTACGATATGTATGTAATGCAGTATTTAAGGTGCGATCTCTATTTTTTTATAAAGACATTAAGCCGTCGTTCCGAAGAGTGAAGACGAACGTTTATTCTTATCAATTTCCGCAGTACGCCGAGCGGTGAGACTTGTTGCGTTGTTCACGTGGCGTACAATTTTCCCACTAGATTTGGGGGGGAAGCTGGATGTGTTTATTTTGAATGATGTCTATTTCCCAGACAAATATGACGGGGGAACTGAATTAGTGTATGGGTCACGTGACGCCATTTGTTTCGCTGCATCTAGAGGTAAACTATAATTGTTGCATAGGTCTCCTGACATCAGGTCACGTGATGTAAAATGTTCCGCTAATATAGCGGAACATTGGTGTATATTGGAATATTTGTGTATAGATAACATGACGTAAGGTAACGTGGTATCAATTTACATCACGTGACCTATAAATCAATGTTACTGATCCGTTAAAATAAGCGGGAAATGCACCAGACGAATGCACCAATGAACAAAATTTTGGTATTCGGGACAGAGAGAGGGGTGGGGGCCCTCTGTGAGAAAGCATTCCATGCTCTAAATGTGCTTTAGGAAAAACTCAAAGTGCACGTCGACGGTTTTCTTTTTAAATCTTTTTATTACGTACAAAAGCCTCTTTGCCACTCAGTTCATAGAAAGTTGAGTCTCTTAGCGAAAGCTTGGTAACCACACTGAGGCTTCGAAGGAAGTTGGTTTCAAGTCATGTGATTTACGCTAAAAGGAGATCCTTTACAAGGCAAAAGTCCATGCCCTAGTTGCGCCGAGTATTGTCGAAAAACGCTTTTCAGATGCGAAAGCTGTACCCAAGCCATCCTGTGCTGACTACGCAGTAAATCATGCACAGCGCGCAGCGACTTCAACGTCGGTGTTGTGGTACTTGGCATACATTTTGAAAAAGGGATAAATAAAAAATAAATCTCATCATAAGAGAAAGTCTTTAACGTGCGGAAAAATTGAACGCTGTAGTGAGATAACGTGCGTACTTCGGATTGTTTAGCGTGCCGTTAAATGGGGAGAACGTGACCAAAAAGAGGTGAAAATAAGGGCTTAAGTCAGACGGTCTATTTTCACCAACGCCCAATTTTTTGACGTGCCTTAGTGTAAAAGCCTGGTTTATTGGCATTTTTTCAGCATGTAAGCACCTGATTAAGTTGCATAGGAATTAAGATGAAAAATCTACGGGATCTCGTGTGGGGTAGAACAACCGGGTCACTGCAGTCAACTTTCAATTGGTGTTTTCCCCGGGTTTTTTTACGTCACGCGGTGACAACCAAGCAAAGAAAAAGCACACAAAAACAGGTTTTGCACATACTTTTATCGCATACCTTATCCTTGGGACTCACCGAAGAAGTTGGAGTTTCACTAGGGTGCCTGTAACGGGTCTCTGATTGATCTGTGTACCGCGTCAAGAAAAAGTGATCCCTTGATTTTTGTGTGATGACGTTATAGTAGTGTCACGCCGCCGCCGACAGCGATCCTGGCGGCGTCACAGCAGCGGCAGTGGATGTGGCAGACGCCTGGTCTGCCGTAGATATATCTCTCTTCAGCTGAACAGTCCACAGCCGCTTCCGCTGTTGTCGCAGTGACGCTGCGACGACAGCGTCACTCGCGGTTACTCGTGCCTTTTGCCGCAACTTCTACTACCAACCGCCAGGGTTGTAGCATCCGACGGCGTAACACACTGTGACGTCATCTGTTTCCACTTCGGGACCATTTTCTATGCACGGATGGAATAAGACATTCAAAAGCACGCTTTTTTATTGCGGAACGTCCATAATGGGCTCGCGTCGACGGCGCCGCTTCAAATCGCATCGAGGAATCGGCGCTTGTGACGACGCGGATTTTCGCGATTCAGCCTCCTTCTCAAAAAAACAGGTTGGTTTCTAGGAACTCCTCTCTTTCACCCGTCTTCCCCCCATTCTTGTGACGTGCTCGTTGAAGTATCCGCAGCTTCTGAAATCTGACACTTAAAATGCAAATGCACTCCCTTTTCCGTGAGCGTAAATATATGTAAAAATAAAAACGTAAGAATATAAAAAGTATTTGGAAAAAAAAGGTAACGACTTTCGTTTACGTGGAGTTTACGTAAAGGCAAAAAAAAATCGAGTAAAAAAAAAAGATTGTTGATAAACCTTTCTTTTACCAACTTTAAGTATATCATTTGCCTTTTTGTGCATGAGTGTCGCAGCATACAAAAAGCTGAAAAAGTAGGAAAAAAAGACGGTATCTCTTGGCTATAACTGAAAACAAAATTCAAAATTAAAATAAATAAATATAAAAAAAGTAAAAAAAAAAACATTGCTGTCAAAGCAAGCGGTGTTTGGGTGGGTGTTCGCCCTATCACCTGTTCTGCGTCTCCCCCCTAATCTAGATATACCTTCCTCTTTTCCCGATTGAATTCCGAGGTTCCTTTTCAGGCACCTTTCAAATCACTTGTGCGAATGCCTTAGCTTCGATTGTTTATTTCCCGGGTTTCCATTTTTTTCCTTCATTCTCTCTTATCGTTTTGTATGCACTAGACTATATTTTGCTTTATGTTTCACCGACGATTTATTTATGCTAGTTTTTTCTTGCACATATCTAATTTTATGAGGCCGCGCGCGAGCAAATAGTCTTTGCAAAACAAGATTCGAGTAAGAATTCGGTAAGAACTCTTGACTGGTTTCGTGTGCCCCTTGATTTAATCATATTTATTTACATGACGTCGCCCCCTTACAACTCTAGATTGTCGTCACTCCCTTCCGTCGTACAAAGCAGTATACCGTCTCGTCTTTCATTTGAACCGGCAAAAAAAAGAACAAAACACTGGGAAGCAAAATTGGCTAAAGAAGAAAAAATATAATCCTAGTGTAAGCACAGGGGGCATATTACGGAGGCGCAGGAAAGTCAACTGCTGCATCACTTAGATTAAAAGAACCGCGGAAACGTCTACCTATTTTTTTATTATCTTAATTTCTCTTTATCTCTCTTTTTTTCTCTTTCTCTCTGGCTCACATTTTAAGTCCCGTTCACACATTTGTGACTGTTTAGGACTGTGCGCTTTCAAAGCTCCTAAAATTTCTTACGACGAGCGAACGCACTGGCTAGATCTATCGGGTCTCTTAGAACACTTATCGTGTCTTCATATATTTGCTATATCTTTTGTTGGCGTATCATTCCTTTCTTGTAGGCCTGAGAACTTTTTTTTTTTTTTTTTGGCAATCTTATGAACTACTGTTTATCATAAATAGCAAGCACACTTGATCACCGTAATTACCGCAAAAACCTTCCTCCAAGCGAAATATAGTTCCAGGGTCTCTTCATAGATGCCGCCAGCGTGCCACTGTGTGCCCTCTCGCCATAAGAGATGTTCAGAGGTTTTAAGGCACCAAGTTCTGAGGAAACGCAATTGTGTGAATGGGCCGTCAGATTTGTGCGTTGTCATTCTCCCCCCTTTCCCGCTTCCCCCCCCCCCCCTTCTCCCCCCAAAAAAATTATGATTTGAAGGTTATGTTCTTACGCACTCACTCACTACGTCTGTATATATTTTTTTTTGCCTTTAATATTTGTTTCAGATTTATTCGGGAATCTTGAAAGAAAGCGGACTGCAGAATGTATGCTGATCCGACCTTGAATTAATATTATTTTATACTGACGCTGAAAGGTCTTAAACAGGACTCGCGGTGCCTGTGAAGCGTCTTCGACCGGGGTGTTTAGCGTTCTATCTGGTCAGACGCAGGATGCGCGATATTGTCTTTTTTTAAAATATAAGGCACGACTTCGTCGCATTAGACATCTAGCTCAAGTCTTCGCACGAGACTACGTTTTCTTACGCGTGACAACCATTCACTGACCTCGACTTCCCAACTAATGTTTATTAGACGCCTCGCTGCTGTACCCTGCTCGCGCCTCTGTCACTGCATTAAGTCGTCGAAGCAGTTTGTACACATAATACGCTGCTACTTATCTCAGTGACCCTCTCATCGGCTGTGGGAACACACACCGCGGTGTGCGGCAAAAGGGTCAAACACCTCAGTGCATACGCGACGCAAGCCTTGTCCGGAAATCCCGAAAAAAAAAAACACTTTGTTACCCGTAGACATGGACGAGATGCGGCATCTGACAGGTACTTGTACCATTCCCTGTACTTGCTTACAGCCCAAGAAACGCAATAAAGACAGTGATAATAAGAAAAAAATGTGATAAGAAAAATATGCAACACCTTCTAATCACTTCGCAGCCCAAAAGATTGCACCATTAGGTGATAAGAACACCGAGGAACGATTCAAAGAGTGAGACTCGTCGACCATAATAACCTACACGTCCCGTTTCCCAAAGTGGTAGTAAGTTAACTGTACTCACAGATTGAGAGACGCAGAGCGAGGTTGATTATGATCAATTTCCTCGCTGCATCATTTGCTCGTCTGCGTACTTATCGGTTAATACAGCAATTTTGTTGGCTGAAGAAGGTTAATGTGATGCACAAATCTCGTCACGCCCTGCCTTCCCCAAGCCGATGGTGATAGCATCTGTACTACTTTCCAATTTGAAACCTCCCCTTCCTAAAATGTCTGGAACGGCCGAGGAAGCGTCGGCGCTAACCCTGTCTCACTCTTTGACCTATCTGCCCTGTTCGCCTAGGATTTTGACATATAGAGCAAAATGTGCTTAATTAGAAACTGGACAGTACTCTCCAGAAAAACTGCACAGTAACCAGAAACAAGTTAGAAACTGAGCAGTAACCAGAAAAAAAACTTTCGAATTTTCTCTTTTGATTATTTGTAAATGCTCGCTATGTTGCACTCATGATGGCAATGTAGTTCGTAAGTCTCACCGACGTGTGTGGTCAGACGTTTCTATAAAAAAAAAAGACAAGAGTTTTATTCTAAAGAAGAAACGGTACAAATGTGTGGGTGTTTCCATTATTACGCCAGAGCTACGAATCGTAAGCTCGCTAAGGTGATCATTGGAAAGGCAACGAAAGAAAGTTTCGTTGTACTAATCATCATAAAAAAACTGATTTGTCAAGAGCAAACGGATTCAGATCCCTCCGTCAGATTTTTTTAATGGTTCCCATATCCAAGAAAAAAAAAAAGAGGAAGCGAGACAGTGTACACTGAAGCGATTACAGCGGCTTGAACTCAAATCCAATCAATCAATCTGGGACGACACAGCTACAGCGAGAACGTGGGAGACAAAAGAAAAAAAATAATACACTCATTCGCGTCGCTTCAATCTACGTGATGTAGCAGTCAGTTTGGTACTTTTTTTTATAACTCCTCTTTTTTGCCGTTCCTATGAGTTAAACTTTTTTTTCTTCCTATTTTGTTTAATTTGGTTAAACGCTTCTGTATTTTGTCCGTGTGTTTTTGTCGGAGCTCAAAAAAAAAAAAGAGATAAAACAGTGTAGTTCTTTGTTGAACGAAAAACAACCACAAAATACAAGATGATTCTAGAGTGAGTCATATAAAACGCAGTAATGTATAAAACATAATAAGTGCATAAACCTGCAGCAAAAGGCAAACAAGAGCTCATACGAAATTCGTACTCAAGCCCCGTTTTGTAAGACTGTTTGCGCACGTACAGTCCCGTAAAACTTAAAAAAGAAAAAAAAAGAAAACCGAAAGTGACATTCTGCGGAAAAGGTAACGCGAAACGAAAATCAATGCATACCGAAGGATGAAATAAAACAAGAAATAAAAAAGTAAAACGCGAGAAAATAAAATAATGGGACAAGAGCTGCCGAAGCGATGCGAGGGGTGTCGGAAAGAAGACTCGAAATTCAATCAGGAAAAGAGGAAGGTATCTCTAGATTGATGCAGAATAGGGGGACAGGGGGGAAACTCTCATTCAGACTCCCCATTTTTTAAAAGTAAAAAAAAGCCCTTTTTTTCTGCCTTTTCTATATTTTATTTTCTGACTTGAATATTCTATCAAAAATTGCTTTTACATGTAACTTATTTCTGGGCTCTGTGGGCGGCCGAATTTGCACATAAAAATATGATAAAATAAAAAAAGACTGGCAAAAATGCAGTTTGTTGTTTTCTATTACTTCTTTTTTTAGCTACGTTTCTGCTTTTCTGTTTGCACATATGTGGTGTTCTTTAAGTGTTCAGTTTTTAATCGTCTTTATTTGTCGCCAAAACGCCTCGTAGTTTTATTTGATCCGAGGGATTTCCGGAGGAACTGAAACTTCCACGAGCACGAAAAGCAAAATATAGCCTAGGAATGACAGGTAAAATTTTTTATGGAAATCATATTTGTTTATTTCAGAAGAAGATACAGTCCCGTAACTTTGCATAGTCCCTAGGGTCGGTTGGCAGCTGCAATGTCAAGTGGCGACGTCGGCAGAAGACTACAATGCGCTTAAGCCGTCGCAATAGGTGCATGTTTGACGGTCGTGAGTGCTACAGACACTTCCGTAAGTGAACATAGTCACTCTCTCGGCAGGTATCTAATAAACTCTAAAAGATTATTTAAAAGAAAATCATTTATTTCCTTATCACATTAACGAATCTACAGACCTCGGTTCTCCGCGGGACAAAAACAAATTTTGTTTAAACTTTTTCTATTTTTTTGTTTGTTTATTTTATGGGTGGTAATAATGATGTACATCAGCTTACCGCTTTGACATGGTTTTAGTTTGTATCTCCACTCTTCCACAGGGGACAATATTGCTTCAACTCGTATATCGTGATCGGTGGTAGGAAAACTTCTCATCGTATCCAATGAATGAATAGTGCGGGTAAATTATTTCTTCAAATTCTTTACCTCGGAGGCATTTAGCGGCGCGATACTATTGAGTGACCCAGTCTGACGATGATTACGATTGATTACGATGACTAAACCCACGATTTGCGTTCGTTCGGGATTGCTATAGACGGATTTTTGCGGCTCAATACACCTTTTTCAAAAGTTCACCAATACCTGTGCGCCACTGCTTGATCAGATATTCTGAGGCCTGCGTCAGCATTAGGCGTGCATTCGGCTCAGCTCGTATCGAGAGCGAGTGTGACGTCAGTGTTCGGCGAGGACTCGGATTCAATCACGCTCTTCGTGTCCAAGAGGTGGTGACCGCCAATGTTGCTCGGTGAACTTTTGAAAGTTGTCTATTGTCTCGGAGAGTTTAGTTAGCAATAATAAACTCAATTCATGGGCATAAAACGTGTTACTAACGCGTAAGTTCCTTGTGAACGTAGTTTATTGCAAGTAATACTTTAATGATGATGATTACATACCATTGTGTACTGAATTTCAGCGATTGCCGCGTGGGAACGAGACCACCCATGGGGCAGCCATTCTAACGTGAAGACGCTGGAAAGGGTGGCCCATGCGTTGGCTTCCCCTCACTATTATCCTTTATGAGGGGAAACATGCTTGACAGGCAGAAGTCCAATCTAAAGGGGTCATCAAACCATTTTTCTACTTTCGCGAAATACTACTTACACCCCTGTCGGACGGGCTAACTTAATGCACTTCAACCAAGTGCACTTCAGCTCACTGAATGTCACTTCAAGTGTTTCGGTGCCACAAAAGTGTCATTCGCAAATGATGACAATAACGATGGGTAAAGAGTGCTATCAAACACCTAAAGTGATGGCATAAATGTATCGGAAATATTTAGTATTTTTAACAGAGATACGTTTAAAAACATCATTACGTTAATTTAAAATACTTATGCAGATTGGATTATTTTGAATGATGATCACAATCCAAGATAAAAATAAGTAAGATAAAGAAGACAAAGCCAACTCACTTAAAGTCGAGTGTATTCTCCAGGAAGAAAGCGTGTGTCACACTACACAAATGACACTAAAGGAGAAGTGCACTTTACTGAAGTGCATTTAATTGAATAAACTTGCCCTTGTTTTTCTTTCTGTGCAAATGCCAGTGGGCAAAACAACTCAAGAACTATGAGCATCGTTCGTCCCCTCAACTCGAAACCAGAACAAGCGGTCACGTGTCATTCTGTCTATCCTTTGCAGCCAAAGTTATGATAGCCACGAGCTGGGGTTGGCAAAAAAGAAACCTGCGTACTGAGCTCCAGGCGTTGTTAGAGTTAGGCTATTCTCATCACCGCAGTGGCTCGACACGAGCCACTACACGTGTGTCTGCCGAGGCATTGGTTGTTACGAGCCAAAGTAGAGTTCTCACGCAGTTCTCGTGTGCAAATCCCGAGCCGCGCTCAATTGTCGTCAGTCGGGCGGTTATGGGATCGCACAAACACACAGTCAAGCGTTGCGAAGGCAAGACTGAAGGAAATAGTCCCCTTTTATCCTCGCAATTTCACCGTGATGAAGGAGCTTCCGAATCACTGGCGGTCTGTGTAAGTATACCTGGGCCATACATGAACCAGTACGACTCTGCAAGGTCAAGAGCATTCCAACCGAATATCGCGTCATAGCACCTTGACGACAAGTGTTGTCAAGGTGTCAGGGTTGGTAAGTACCTAGGTACAAGTAGCTGCAAATCGGTAACTGGGTAATTTGTTGTACCTAAGGTACAAACCTAGAAACTTTTATTTCTCTTGTATCAGTACCTATATCTTAGGAACATTTTTCAGTAGCTTGTAACCTAGTTAAGTTACTTTTTGCAGATACTTTATGTTCGTTTTAGCCGAATTATAGCAAGTAAGCACTGTAAAGTATTCACGCGCTAAGATTGAGCCGAAGGGCACATTTATCAGAGATAACGAATATCGAGATAAGGGATCTCATTTGCTTGCCGTGCCCCCAGGGTTAACTCATGGATTTTGACAGCATGGGACAGCATGGAATCATTGACTGCGCACCGCGTTGTACGCGCTACCGAAAAGAAGTAACGAAGCAAGTTTCTCGATACTTGCGAATAAAAGTGATATGTTAGCGGCCCTATGAAACCTCAAAATAAAAGCCACACCCTACAAATAACAACTCAAAAATGCATGTTACCTTGGTATTAGTTTTTTTACATGATAAAGTATCACCACATCAATAGCGCATTCACGATCAATTAGTTTTTTGAGTCCTTTTGTTTCTCCTGGAGGCACATTTTCTTCTCCTGTTGAAGGAGGCTTTGAAGGCCAGAAGGGCATTGTTAACATTCAAGAAGCGTCAATGTGTCACACGTCTTGGGCCAGATAAGGCCCCAACACCGAACAGCGCAGTCGAGAGAGTGTGGCGCACATCATTGCCTCAAACTTATGCGCCGAGAAGCTGGGAAAAACTTGGAGACGAGAGCGCGTGGGATGTCAGAACGTCAAGTTATGATTGGATAGATTAGTGGGTAGACCTGAAGCTAGCTCCCTTTGTCTCCGCTGCACTCGTCGAACGCGTTCGAGTGCGAGAGTCAAACACCGGACGCCGACATTATCTGTACTTAGGTATCTGTACTTGGGCATCTGTTCTTAGGTATATTCTTTAATGCGTATCTAGATATGTACCTCGGGTACATTTTGCGTGAGTAACTGTAACTGTATGGTAAATAAATATCTGAGGTAACTTTAACAACGCTGCAAACTATGGCATGGCAACTGTATTTACCAATATAGGGCATCACATTTGAGTGCTTGAAAGACTCAATCATTTTAATAGAATCACTAGCTTGAAACTGTCAAAACTTTGCAACGCAAGAACAACACAAACATACCGAAGAAACCTCAACTTTTTTTTTTATTGCAGACGGAGTTGTGCGCATTCATGTCCGCACCTGAGACTTATGCATGTGCTTAACCCTCTCTACATAAATTATCGTAGTAGCCAGTTTAACGCTTAATGCCACGTATTTTGTTTCCTATAGCGACATAAATGCAGGCTTGTACGTGACAAGTTACAAGTAATTGATTAATTGTAATTAAAACTTTTTAAAGCTTCAATTACTTTTGACTGTGGTAACGTTCGCTCTAATTCAATTACTATTTTTCAGTAATTAATTATAAATTATCAATAATATGTTTCCGAATCAGCTAAAAGTATTGAGTTTAGTATTTTACGAAAAAAATATCGGTCTGCCCACTCGTCCCTCTTCTATGTAGCACCAGCCTTAAGGATCACATCGTTCATCCCTGAACAACTAAAACAAGACTGCCTCGTTTAATGTGTACGGGTTGTTACCATCCGAAATCGCCGCAGGCATAGACGACTGTGTACTGCACTGACCTCATCTAGCCACCCCAAAGACCCTCCCCCCCCCCCCCCCCTTCCCCTATTCCACCTCGAAAAAGTTCACCAGCACTGCGCATGCTTGTGTGGAACATGCTAAAAACATAAGGTTATCTTATCTACGATTCTTTTTGTTACAAGATCAGGGTTTTTAATAGTCCACCATGTGGTTGTTTATTTTTTTACTTTTCTCTAACTCTTTCTCCCCTTCTATCTCTATCTTTGTTACTGAAGGACTTGACGAATTTTATTTGCCATAGCTACGTTTGTTCTCAACAGTGTTGCGGAATGGGCTACCCCATTTCATTCCAATTCCATTCCGTGGAATTAGAGTTTTCGATAATTCCATTCCTTTCAACTCCTAGGAATGGAGACACTGGGCCCATTCCCACTCCTGGAATGGCTGAATCGTTCCATTCCATTCTCTAATTCCTAAACGTTAAAAAGTATCACTTGAAAGCTGCAGTACGTTACCGGGTTGGGCAGAAATATTCAAAAATGTATTTGGAAATACAAATACTGGGATAGATGAAAATAGTTGCTAAGATACTAATACTCAAGACTCAAATATATCTGCAAAAATGTATCGTGATACGTATCGGAAATACATTGTAAAAAGAGGCAAAATGTCTTTGGAAATATAAATACAAGAATACATTTTAGGGAGGGCAGAAATATAAATACTGATAATGCAATACATTTTTTCAAATTTCTTTGAGACGCCAACTGAGATGAGGCTTTAAGTTTGAAGTGGAAGTTTTTTACTTTTCCGCGGGCTTGGCACTTCGCCTTGAAGGTAGTGGTTAAAAAACGTTCCATCAAGGGTTGACCATGGTCCCTTCCCTGGCATCCTGTCCAAGTTACCAGTGATGCGAAAAGGCTCCGACCTCTAAATAAATTCCATCAAAACATCACCACTTCCCTGTCCAATAAGAGCGCCCCTGTCAGCACTGATCACATGACGTCACGGTGGGATGAACTAGTATTCTTGAATCTGCAGGTGTTGCCTTGAACATGAAACTTTACCCACGCTGCTGTATGAAAGGACAATGCGTACTTTCATCATACGTGACCTCGTTGAAGACCATGCAAGTAGTTGCATTTGAAATTTTCGAGAAAAGTGGACCACCTGAAGCATCCTGAAGCACATGTCTTATCTTCTGTTGCAGTTGAAAAATCGATACGGTGGCATCCCTGTTGTGACGGTCCTTCCTGCCGATTCTCCGTCACTGACGCATGAATGTCAGTCTTCAAGTTTCGCCTAGCATGATTCAAACAGAGGCCTCGTGGATTGCGACCTGAGATGGCCGGCACAGGTGCAAGCTCTCCGAGAAACAGCGCGCTCGAGACAAGTCACAGGTGTACGAAGTCTGGGTCCGCGCAGCGAGGCCACGTCTGGCCTCCTTCTTGGGTATCGGATCACCAGAGCAGCGGGTCACGTTCACGTCGGCTGATGACGTGCCCTTGAGCTGTGCAATATTACAGGCGCAGACGCATTTGGATATGTGCTGAACTTCACTGGTGAAAGGTGCCACCGCCGCCCCCCCCCCCCCCCCCCCCTTTTTCTGTTTTTTGGTTTGACGCTTGTTTTTTGTATTGTACTTTTGGCGTATAAGTGTGTTAGGGCCTTACGCGGGTTCGCAGTTTCCCGCTCATTTTATTTCTGAACAACCGGCTCCCTGACTAAACCGATATAGCTAAACTGAACAAAAAAAAAAGAAAGGGAGAAGATATAAAGAACCTGGCCCATTCCATTCCCATTCCATTCCGGGCAAAAGGCACCTAATTCCATTCCCATTCCATTCCCCTCAACGTTGCCGCCATTCCATTCCCATTCCATTCCGGGGTCGCAAAAATGCGGAATGATTCCGGAATTATCCCAACTCCGGAGTGGCAACTCCGCAACACTGGTTCTCAATGTGCCCACAAAGAAGGTCGTACGTGCTTCCTCTTTACGAGAACTTCGAGCGACGACTGCTGTTGATGCTTATAAAGTTGTGAATGACAAAAAGAAATGTAATAACTTTGAACATATGTATGTATCCTTGATTTCGTCATAAAAAGTTAAAAAAGAAACGTAAAAAGCAATCAATTACTTTCTGGCAGTTTTTCAAGTTTTGCGATGCAGTAACTGAATACCGTAATCAGTCACAACTTAATTCAGTAATTGTGATTGTTATCAATCTTTATTTTTAGTAGCGGGTACGAGAAAGCATAAATGTGTAAAGTGAGTGGGCAACAAATATCAGATTGATAAACATCGTTATATCTAAGCTTAATTAAGTACCTTTAGTCTAAACAAGAACTACGCCTTGAGAATAACATCACGCAGCGTTACAATACTTTTACTACCTATTCGTAAGCATTACTAAAATAATAATATACTAATGTTACCGACTACTCAAAGACTTAGTGCGTTGACATACGACGTTTAGTTTCGAACTGAACAGCTTTCGTATAAAGGAACTATGTTAGTGAGTAAGCAACAAAATATCCAGCCAGTTTGAACGACAGGCCTCCAGATTATTTTGATCACAATTCGTTGACAATCGTGAAAGGCATCTTAACAGGGTTTGTATGTCGGATATTAAATTAATTTCTCTCAATGGGCAAAGAAGAATTACATAGGTCGCCTACTTTGTCCAGTTAACCCATGATGAAAATCCCGCATCCCTACCGTCACCTTTTCTCGGCCTTTTATTATCTTCGCAGCAAGCAAAAAGCACATCGTTAGACAGGTAAAGCTGCCGCCATCTAGCGGAACAAAGACTAATGAGCGCCATGGTTTTGAAGCCATAGTGAAGGCCATAGCGGAGAGATGGCGCCAGGGCGTCTGTGCCGTCGGTAAGCCGGAAGTCGCAACACGTTTTTGTTTTTCATTATTTTTATGCTCCATTTCAATAGTTGCGTGCAGTACAGGCGAAGGCAACACCAGGCGAAGTGAGGAAGGTCGAGCATTTCGAAGGCGTGACGGGAGAGGAGGAAGAGGGGAGAGAGAGAGAGAGAGCACAAGGAACGTTAGAGAAGAAAGTAGCTTTCTCACCTCCTCCCTATCCTTCATAGTGCTTGCCCTTTCTCCCCTCTGCTGGCGTTGCCTTTGCCTGTACAGCACGCAACTAGCGACACGTACTATATAATCAGTTCTGCATTGTTTGCTTTTGTTTGCAAGTTGTTTCCTTATTTCTTTTGGCCAGTCATTTGGTATCAAGGCTCAGAGTAAAATACAATGGTTTTTTTCTTGCGTCCTGTAAAAAAAATATCACTAACAGTTTCTGGAAATATTGCTCTCAACACTACATATATAGCGCTAGAGGCTGGAATAAGGTGCCAATATAATGTACCGTGACTGAAACATTTTGAAGTAATGTAATTATACTGTACTGTAAAAATACCCCTTTAAATATCACGATCATTTGGAGATAAATAGCCTCTCCTCTGTTCTTTTTTGCAGCATGAAACCCATTAACATGAGGAATACTAAATTGCCAATTCGTCTCAGTAAATATCTGCACATACAAATTTGTATATTTAGATCTTGGTCGCCTCAAGAACAAATCAGCAAAAAACAAATCAACATCTATATAATGGGTGAAAACATTACAGAAGAGGGAGGTACTGGTCGATAAAGCATACTTGAGCATACATATGATCGAACATCAGACTAATGTTTACCGCTCATTAGTGTGATAAGATGTAGATTTACAAAGTGCTCTGCCTAAGACACGTGCATTTTATATTTTATTTATTTGACAATACTATTAGTCCTCACAACGGGGACCATAATGGGGGTGATTAACAAAAGTGAACATAAAATAGCCACGCAGAACAAAGGGTACAACATAACATTATTAGCGTACTCTACGGTTATATTATCAAACACGGTGGAAACACACTCACAAAAAAGAAATACACAAAGCACTGTGAGCAACAGATTTAGACGCATAAATTTTACAATAACTTTTGCGGAGCTCTCATAAATTCAGAAACGGTGTTGGCTGCAACAGTGCTTTCTGGCAGCGCATTCCACTCCTTTATCGTTTGGGGGAAATGTGAATTTTTCAAGTAATTTTTGGCGTAATATAACAAAATAACTGAATTAACGAACTGCTTTGTTCCTTCTGCTATGCTTACTTCGAAGCGTGCACGTGACAAACCTTGGGTATCTCGCCAGCTCCGTAGCCTTATTCAAAAGAAGCGAAGTGCGTTCCTCAAGTACCGTAGCACCCAACTTGCAGCCCATCTTGCCAAGCTGAGCGAACTAACTGCACACGTAAAAACCAGCATTCATACAGCCAAACAACAATATTTCCAGGCATTTGAAGAGAGGGTGAAGAATAATCCAAAGGAGTTCTGGAGATACGTGCGCAGCAATGCCAAAAGTGATATCTCCGTTCCGCCGCTTAATCACGATGACAGTGTTGTACAAAGTGATACCGATAAGGCCCAGCTTTTGAATTAATTTTTTTATTCCGTGTTTAACCCGCCTGCACAGCGGGATGTTTCTTTCGATGCGCCCTTTGTGACTAATGAGATGCCTCCGATCACACTCCAAGTGGAAGGGATTAGAAAGCTTTTAAATGAACTTGATGTAAGCAAGGCAACAGGCCCCGACAACATTTCTCCTTGTATTCTGAGGTCATGCTCTGGTGTAGTCTGCCTGTATTTTTATGTTCTTTTTGAAAAATCTTTAGATACATCATCATTGCCGTCAGATTGGAAGCTTGGTCGGTTGGTCCCGATACACAAGGGTGGCCCAAGGAACGTGGTCACAAATTACCGTCCGATTTCACTAACTAGCACCGCTAGTAAGGTAATTGAGCACGTTTTATATACAGGCATAATCCATCATGTAAATGCCTCGGGAATACTACATTCCTCCCAGCACGGCTTTCGTCAAGGCTACTCGTGTGTGACACAGCTAACAGAGTTTGTGCATGAATTGGCAGGTGCTCTTGATGGCCGTGATAGCGTTGACTGCATTTTTCTTGATTTCAGCAAGGCGTTTGGTGTTGTCTCCCATGACTTGTTAATTGCGAAACTTCACGGTTATAAAATTGATAAGAAAGTGGTATATTGAATACGCGAATATTTGTCTCTCCGTAAACAATATGTTGTGCTAAATGGTTGCCAGTCCGAATTTGCTGACGTGACATCAGGGGTCCCGCAAGGGTCCGTCCTGGGGCCGCTGTTGTTTATGCTGTACTTGAATGATATCGTGGGTGTTGTGTCATCACCAATGCGTCTCTTTGCAGACGATTGTGTTGTTTATCGAAAAATACGAGCGAGTGATGACGTCGACATTCTACAGGCAGACATAAATACAATTACCGATTGGTGCAAACTGTGGGAAATGAATATTAATTTTAAGAAAACTGTCCACTTCACATTTACGAGACGGCGTGTTCCGTCCCTCAGTACTTATACCATTAATGACGAGCCACTCACTGTTGCCAACGAATACAAATATCTTGGTGTATTCCTAACCTCGACCCTAAGTTGGAGTAAGCACATTGACTATACTGTCTCTAAAGCCTCGAGAATGCTTGGCTTTCTTGCTCGTAATTTTAAGCCTGTACCACGTTCCTTGAAAGAAAGACTTTATTTTTCGCATGTCCGCTCAATTTTAGAATATGCCTGCACTATATGGGATCCTCACGCTGCTGTCCAGATAATCAAACTTGAAAAAGTACAAAACCGGGCTGCCCGTTTTGTTTTAAACAATTACGACAGGCGACTTAGTATGACTCGTGCGAAACAGAGCCTAGGATGCAAGGAGCTAAGCTTTAGAAGGAAGAACCTTCGACTGAAATTTTTTAATAACATATTTCACTGTAGGACTGGGATAGATAGAAATGCCTACCTTCACCCGCCAGATTACATATCGCAACGAAAGGATCATGTGTATAAGGTCAAGGAATTCCGCTGTAAAAGTGACGTCTATATGAACTCTTTTTTTCCTAAAACAATACGGGATTGGAACGGTTTGCCAGCCTCGGTGGTCAACATTGTTCCTAACGATATGTTTTATTCAACACTAACCTCGTAGTGTCCAGTTAGTAGTTGAGTAACGTTCGTAGTGTTTAGTAGACCGCATTTTTATTTTTTATGTAGCCTGCACTTTGTTGTGATACTGAAAGATTTATGGGTTGTGAATATTGCTCTTTTAACTTGTGTATAACTATTCGTGTTCTTCATTTCCAACTTCTCCCCCCCCCCCCCTACTGTAATGCCCCATGGCGCTGTAGGTATCTGAATAAATAGAATAAATAAATAACGATATTCTTCAAGTGTTCTAGTGTGTTTGTTTCGCGTAATTCTAGATGTATGGTGTCTTATTAATCTATCTTTGTCTATCAGAAGTGTCCCGTTTAAAATCAAGTAAAGCATTTTCAAGCATTTTATTTCTCCGCCTCTCTTCCAGTAGGTTGATTCCTGCCCTGGAATACAGTTCCATGGGTGAATCTAGCCTCCTATACTTCGAGAAAATAAAGCGCAACGCCAATTTCTGAATCTTCTCTAATTTTAATACTAACTTCTTTGTGTACGGGTCCCACACTTCACTGGCAGATTCTATACTTGGTCATATCATCGTTTAAAAGCTAACAGTTTAGTTTCTGGAGTGGCCATTTTTAACGACCTTCTTAATGACCAAAGTTTACCTGTAGCTTTCTTAATTATATTATTAATGTGATTGTCCCATCGAATGTCGCTGGTTATTGTTGCCCCTAAGTATTCAAATTCGTTTACTCTAGACAAGGGCTTTCCGTTTAAGTGGTACTTATGCACCCCAGGAGTTCTCTTATGTGTCATTGACATGCAAACGGTCTTTTCCAGGTTTAAAGACATCTGCCAGTTTTCACACCACTTGCTATTTCTTTTTGTAAACAACCGTTCAGCTCGATGAAATCACTGTCATCGTTTATATAATTATATAACATGCAATCATCAGCGTAGAGCCTTGCTTTTACAGTAATGTCACAAAGGACGTCGTTTAAAAAAAATTAAAAATAACAAGGGTTCGAGTACAGATAGATCCCTGTGGGACTCCCGAGTAAACTTCTCGTAGCATCGAATCATGCCCATCAATACTAACAAACTGTTTTCTAAGACTCAAGAACGCTTCAATCCACCGCAGCAGTTTGGAATTCTTTAGCAAAGTCTCTAGCTTAATGAGCAGCTTATTATGCTTCACCTTGTCGAAGGCCTTCTGGAAGTCTAAAAAATATTATGTCGTCCTGGCCTCTATTGTCAAGAGTCGAAGAAAAATCATGAATTAGCTCCGTTAATTGTGTAGTGGTAGACAAACCTTTTTAAAACCGGTGTTGCTTGCTATCAAGTACTTGATAAGCATCTAAACACATTCTTATATGCTGTGAAATGACGTGTTTTAGCAATTTACAACAACTAGATGTTAACGAAATGGGTCTATAGTTTGTAACGGAGCTTGCATTACCTGCTTTATGTACAGGTATTATTCTGGCGATTTTCCAGTCATCTGGAACAGTTCCATCTGAAAACGACCTCTTGAAGACGAGGCTAAGATACTTTGAACACTATTCACTGTAGCGATATAAGAATTCGTTAGGAATATTATCAGGACCAGCAGCTTTCTTTAAATTGATACAAAGTAGTAAAGAAAAATACCTTCTTCTGATATTTCTACGCCATTCATTGGGGGAACATTTTCAAATAAAGAAAACTCCGACATGATTAACACTATAACAAAAGGCTGACGAAGTATTCATTAAAACAATTTGCGGTGTGTTTCTTGTTTTCAATAACATTATTTCCTACTATCACCTTAGTGACTCCTTATTTACTTGATGTTAGTTGTCGCCAGACCTCCGTGATGAATATTTTATGAAGTTTTGGCTTTTAACATTAAAAAAGGAGAATTTTGATGCCTTTAGTTTTGCTTTAAGTTCCGTACATAGCGCCAGTATTTTAGCCTGTAGCAACCAATCCCTTTTCCTACGCGCTTTTTTTCTACACCTGGTTAAGCGTCTTTTGTGATGGATTATACCCCTTGTCATCCAAGGACTATTTGGATTCCGCTTCTTTACGCGCATTGGAACGAACTTATGTATGCATTCTAGTACAGTCCTTTTAAAATTAAGCCATAGCTCGTCCACTCCAATGAGCGGGTTCCTAGCAAGGTCCTCAAATGTCTCGTAGTTAAAGCCTAGATGATCAATGATTGATTCGTCATCAGCTTTCTTAGAGCTTCTATATGAAGATATATCTATTTTCTTAAGTGTAGCTTCCATCGACAGTTCGAAGTGTACCATTCTGTGATCAGAAATTCCCGTGTAAATCTTGGAATCGTATGTGTGACGTGAGAAGGTCTCACTGACAAATATCAAATCTATTAGGGACCGTGATTCCCCTTGTACCCTAGTATGCTCTTTGACAACCTGTGTCAAGTTGTGCATGAAAGCCAAATACAGAAATTCTTCGGAGCGCGGCACTTCACTGTCCCCAGTTCCTAAAGTAGCCCAGCCTATCCCACCGAGGTTGAAATCTCCCATCAAAATAACTTTCTTTGAAGTTACTTTCAACATAATAAGAAACGTATTTAACTCCTCAAAATATCCAATAGGCATCTGTGGAGAGCGATGAACTACACCTACTATTAATTCACTGTTTTTCAACTTAATCTTACACCACACATTTTCAATACTTGAAGCACCTTCCATTTCAAAAGCGATCAGGGACGATTGAACTATTAGAACCACACCTCCTCCTCCTCAACTTCCTCTGTCATTTCGAAAAATAATATAACCAGGGGGAACTATCTCATTGTCGAACACAGATGAATCAAGCCAGGTCTCAGTAATAGCCACTATAGCGTTTTATTGACAGTACTTCGAGCGTTAAGTTTGATCAGTAGAAGGTTTTTTTTGTTTCCTGTGAATTAGGTTCACGTCATTGTTCAGAATGCAGTACATTGGGTGGTACATTGGCTGGAAAAAGTTAAACTCTCTGGTCAGTATCTGAGTCCCATCCGTACGTTACTCCATTGATTTTTAGCTTGTCGTACGATAAGAACACCTTGTCTCCATTTCGTTTATTTGCAGCTGCAGTCTCCCATAGCTTCCCTCTGATAACTCTTACGTTTTTTTTTAAAGCCCTCATTAATAAAAAAAATGCGAGTATCTTTAAGCTTATTGGCCTTTCTAAGTACGTTTTGTGTTTTGTTATTACCTCCAAAGCTTAATATGACGGCTTTCTGCTAGGTAGCCTTCCAAGACGGTGAACCCTTTCGACAGACGTCACTTCAACACTCATTTTTGTTTTGAAAACATCTTCAACCACCTATTTTTCTCAAGTCCAACTTCGTTTCCTTCTCTGTGTATATGTATTATTATTGCTATTATTATTAGTAGTAGTAGTAGTATTATTATATTATTTTTAGTAGTAGTAGTAGTAGTAGTAGAAGTAGTAGTAGTAGTACTCTCTCCGCTTTGACGCACATATATATCAAATGATTACGTCCGCCTTGTGTACTTTGGGTATTGCCTGTAGGATGTCTAGAGTATTTCCGAACTCGAAAGCATTCTTTGTTTTCTACTGCACGTTGGCTCAATCCCATCTGAAATACGCCACGGTGGTCTGGAACAGCGTCTGTACCAGCAGCTCCTTCAGGCTAGAGCAAGTGCAAGATAAATTCATATCAATCTGTAGACATAGGTACTTTCGCGATAACTCATGTTTGTTCCGCAATTATTGTTTAATGAGCGCCCTACATTTGTCTAGCTGACATCAACGCCGTGAAAAAGCTGATCCTTCATTTTACTTTAAAGCCATTCGCGGCTTTAATGAATGTCCTTACTTACTGGCTCAGATATCCCTTAGGGTTCCACAGATGGCGACCCGCGCCTATGCCTTTTTATGTTCCAGTCGTGTCAAGTGTACACAATCCATGTTTTTGTATGGGAAAGACCTAAAATGGTCTTGCCAGTCACCTGAATATCTTTTGTGGACGTAAAGACATTTTTTTGTTCAATCTTTGTGTCTGTTGTATGATTCACATAATACTTTCGTGGACGTTTGTTGTTGATGCTGATCTTATTTCTTTTGAATATGAAAATGGCGCTGTTTTTTCAGGTACATATTTCTTCGCTGATTGTATTACTTTACGTCATTGTAAAAGTGTTTATTTTTTGTTCTAATTTTTTATTGGGTTATGCTATTTCCATCTTATGTGTGTTAGGTATTGAACGTGTTTGGATGTGCTAGTACTAAAACCGAAAGGTCGTTCCTAGGCACCAAATAAAGCCAATTCTTGAGTCTTGATTCTTGATTATTACTATTAAGTAAGGATGCATGACTATAATTTGCTCTCGCTGCTTTTACGGACGACAAAGATTTCTGCGCTGCACTGAGTGCCAACTTCGCGCGCATACGAAGTGCGTATGCTTTCCGGAGACCGAACGCTCATTTCTTCAGCGTGAGGTGAGCCATTTCTCTACCAGAGCTGAGTAAAGAACAATGGTGGAGCTAGGCCTAACGTCAGCGGCGAGGTCTCCGGTTCTCCGGTGACCCCGGCGGCCTGTTCACCCGCTCTCCTCCTCCGACATCGGCCTCACCTACTCGTCCGGTGACGCTGCCTGCCTCCTTTCCCGATGACCTCCACGCACGTGGGGTTCCAAGCCTTCAGTCCCTTCGGTCCCTTCGGTCCCTTCTCGACGAGCTGAAAGGGCTTTCTTTCCTCACCGAGGAGGTTGCTTCTCTCGGTGAAGAAAACGCGCGTGTCCGTCGTGAGCAGACAGAGCAGGCGGAACTCCAGGCAGGCTCCATCACCTGCTTGCGGGCGGAAGTTCCCAGCTTATGCGACGTGTTTGGCAAGCGTGCACGAATTGATGCTGAACCGCAGGCAGGGCCCTGGGGAGAAAAAACATTTGCTTCGGCACAGCGCTTCCCTCCAGCTTCGGCTCTCTCTGCAAACCTGCAAATGCACCTACCAGTGAACTGGACGACGAAAAATGATGCGCTGCCTGGTAAGCCGAACCCCATGAGCCCGAAGGCACGGGTCTCTGCGCAGGTGAGCGTGGCGTCGTCAGATGATGCACTGCCTGTTAAGTCAAACCCGATCAGCCTGAAGACTCGAGTCCTTGCGCAATCCGGAGCGTCGTGGTATACAAGCTGAGCGTTGCCCCCTCATCTTCCCTCCGGAGGGTATTGTTTGTGACCAAGCTGGATCCGGTCACCACTTCTACTGGCATCGTTGGGCATCTGTGTTCACTCGATGCGGAAAACTTGAAGTGCCACCGAGTGAAGACTCGCTACAATACCTACTCATCCTTTCACGTCTCTGTAGCTTCCGGAGACTTCAAGAAACTCTCTGACCCTGCTCTGGGGCAGAAGGATTGTCTTTTTAAACCTTTCAGAAGGCGCGTTTCGTCAAAAACTACTTCACTGGTCTGAAGAAGCCCACAAGCCCAACACTAAGTACATTGATGAGTAACATCGATTTATTTTATCAGAATGTCCGTGGCCTGCGGACGAAAGCTGAATGTTTCTTTACCAACATTACTCTCTTTAATTCCTCAATTGTTTGCTTAACAAAAACTTGGTTCTGTCCTAGCGCTAGTTCATCTGACTACTTTCCGCCCGGTTTTGATTTCTACCGTTACGATCGTGATTTCTCTTTCAGGGGCCAAGTAGAAGGCGGTGTTTTGGTCGCAGTTAACAGACAATTTAGCTCATGAAGACGTGAAGATCTGTAAGGATTTCCCGAGTCTCTGTGGGTTGATATTGAGTGTTTTAGGAGATAACGTATTTTAATAGGTCTGTTTTACCTTCCTCCTCAGACGACACCAGATGATTTCCAAAGGCGTTTCGCTGACAGTGAAAATACAATGAATGACTCACAGGGAAACAAGATCTTAATCTTGGGGGATTTTAACACTCCATGTATTACTGGACAGATTTCAATGTCCTTACTGACAACTTCCATTGTAAACAAATGTGCAACTATCTCCTCAACTTTACTTCTTTTTTAGATCTTAGACAGCACAATAACATTCTAAAGGACCAAGGTAATGCTTATGATTTTTATGTGAACTTTTTATGGTTCCTGGGGATAGATATCACCTTGCTCTTGATGCAGTACTTTCTGTTTTTGATCCTCCGGTCCTCAGACCGTCTAATGGTCCTTCCCCACACACACATCGTATAAGTATCTAGCGGAGGACTACACCTTAGTGTATCACCGCCTCTCGACTAAATTGCCATACTCAGGCGGGTTTGGTGACTCATTAAGTTTCGTAGTTGTCAATGAGGCATGTGTTAGGCTATGTATTAAGAAAATGAGACCAGCATAGTCTGCAGGTCATGACGGGATACCCGCTGAAATTATTAAGGGTTATCATGATTTATTTACGCCTATACTGTGCACAATTTTAATAACTCTTTGACGTCAGGAATATTCCCTGACGCCTTGAAAATGGCAGTGGTTGTTCCGGTCCTAAAATTTGAAAATAGGGGTGGCATTCTTAACTACAGACCGATTTCTCTTCTCTGCATGGCTTCATATCCGGCAGATTGACATCTAACAATCTCGTATCTTTCACGTCTGCTGAAGTAGTTTGTAATAGAGGTGCAGTTAAAGTCTGAAAATGTATCTCCAACCAAAAATTTAAAAGCAACCCGACGTTTTGAAACGTCGGGTTGCTTTTCAATTTTTGGTTGGAGATACTTTTCAGACTTTAACTCTCACGCAACCAGGCAGATATCTGTCGATTATGTTTACTTTCAAATAGAGGTACAGTTTGACGTTTTTTTATTTCGACCTGAATAAGGCCTTCGACGTAGTCAGCCGCCACATCCTCTTATACAAGCTTTCCTCGTGGAGAGTATGTGCTTCGGTATACAATTCGTTAAAAAGCTATTTGTCTGATAGGCAAGCCTACGTCCGCGTCAACACTACTATCTCGTCCATGTACAAGGAAAGCTCTGGAGTGCCTCAGCGATCTGTCTTTGGCCCCCCTCTTTTTTAATATTTTCGTAAAGGAGGTATCTGAATTCGTCATTTCTGCAGTACGCTGATGATGTAAAACTTAAAAAAAATATTGACCTTAGTGGATTGCATCACGCTTCGAAATGACGCATATTCCTTCCGTCAGTGGTGTTCAGGCAACGACCTCCGTTTGAATCATTCTAAAACAAAAGTAACGACATACTCTGGCAAGACCCACAATATTTGTTTTTCATATAGTTACCATGGCTAACTGTTGTCACGTGTAAGTGAACTAAGGGACTTTGGAGTTGTTTTTCATTCAACCCCAAGATTTTACACTCACGTTACCAGAGTGGTTCAATCGGCATTGCGCATGTTAGGCTCCGCGTCTCGCATAACGAAGGAATGCAAAAGCCCGTTTGCTTTTTTCACCCTGTAATCTTCTTTAGTTAGATCCCAACTAGAGTGCGCCTCGGGGTTTTGGAACGGCATTTCTAAAACTAACCGTTTATCTGTCGAGCTAGTCCAAAACAAATTTATTTCTATCTTTAAATATTGTTACCTTGAGAAAGATGATCCTTGTTTAAACGTTGGGTGTAACTCGCAACTCGTCGACTTGTTTAGCCTGCACCAGCGTCTGGCGAAGGCAGATTTGTTGTTTTTGTTTAAGACCCTGCACGGCTCGACGAACTCTCCCAGCCTTCTATCCGAAGTGAGCCTTAGAGTTCCACGTGTGCCTAGACGGCTTCAATCATGTTTTTATACAGGTCGACATTTTAGCCCCTTAAAATCGATCCAAAAATCCTCTGAATGTTATAACCACAGCTCTGATACAATTTATATTTTTAACTCATGCGGGAGCAAGTTCGGAAACGCTGTTCGAAACTTCCCCTTGCAAGAAGAGGGCTGATCAGTTGAGGGGTTGATGTTTGTCATTATGATATCCAAGTATTTGCTTTTTGCTCTCACGCCGGGTGATATCTCTGTTTTGTGTTTTTCATTTTCCTTGTTGATTTGAGTGTTTTTCGTACTTGTTAATATTTCTATTCTCAGACTGGTGAACTACGTTCCCCTTCTGCACTCGTGTATACGTTAGTCTGTATGTGTGTGTTTTTGCTCGTTTTTTTTTGGTGTGCCAGCACTAATATTGATTGGTTGTTCCTGGACACTATAGTGAACACTGACTGATTGATTGATTATTACTAACCTTCAGGTGAAGGTAACGCTCTATGGTGTTCGTCCTCCCTCAACTCGTCCGTTATTTTATAGCGTTTTTATCCAATACGATGAATCGCCAACTAGACCAAGTAGATGATCTTTGAAGTACATGCACTATCAGTGACAAAACAAAAACTCATAATATGTCTCTCAAAAGAAAAACACAAAAAACCTTATTTCTCATGTTTACGTTCCGAATTTTGTCAGTATAATGTCCCTCTCTACTGAAAGGTAGCGACATCTTTTGAAGGATGCCGCCAGCTCCTTTCATTGGACGAATGTAGTTCACCATTCGGAGCTCGTGGCGCGCGTATTTTGTTTTAACGCGAAAGCATTAACTGTCTCATGGAGCGAGGTGACGTCATCAGTTTAAAGCGCGAAAACGGCGCATAGTTTCCCCGATCTGTCGGTTTTGTTGGCTGGCGCGCGTCGACGGGGCTCCCATTGGCCGCTGCGCTCGTCAGTTTCCATGACCGCTCACCTTATGGCGCTGCGTGTCCATCAGCACGCTGTTGCTCCTCTGGGCACGGAGCGCCCAGGGTCACCGTGCCCAGGAGAGCACACGCGATGACCGGCGACGAAAAGTACGCAGCAGACGAAAAAGGGAGCGAACGAGTGGCTTGCATGCTTTTGCATTTACAACTCATAAGAAATGCTTAGGTGTACCTCGATATTTTATTTTGGCTGTTTTTGCTTTTCAAAGCTCTGCGTCGCCATTTTCGCACCGGTGGTCCTCCGAGCCAGCCTTAGCGGATGGTTTGGGTTTTCGCTCGTTCTGCTAAGATTTTTTTACGCAGAATATTCCAATTTGGTTATGCTTCGTATAGTGTGAAGGCTCCCAGCCGCGCCTTTACAGCAATGGGGATCAAATGTTAGTAGATCGTTTTTGCGCAACTATTATAACACTTTGCGCTCGTCAAGGACGGCTATCGTGAATAAGGGAAACGTTTTATTATTCAGACCAAAGAAATCTCCGCTTAGCCTAAACTAACCTCAAAAGGTTGAAAGTGGAGACGCTTTACGTTCGATCGCACCTCAGCTGCGTGAACGCTCGTGCAGCGAGAGCCCGAGTCAAAGCTGCCGGCTCACGTTTGTAGCCTCTGTGATTGGTCCATATTAAGGTGAGACGAAGTACAGTCGCTTTGAGGAGAGTACTTCAGTTGTGAAAGAAAAAAACAAAAATCGCTTCGTGCTTCAGTTGTGAAAAAAAAAAACAGCAATCGCTTCCTGTTTACGTGTCACGTCTTGCCTCCTTACGAAGCGACGAAAAAACCGAGCGTGTGATCTCCCTTCTCTGCGTCTGGGGCACACACGCGCTATTACAAAAAAAAACTGTCTTCAATTATTCTAAAGTTACTGTGCAACCATAGCCTCCTCTGTACTATCAAAGCCTTGCAAATCACCACGAGACGCGGCCGCCGAAAGTGAAAAGGTATAGCGGCAGACAACGGAGGAGAGGAGTGGCATGTAACGGGCGCCCGGCTACGACAAGACGCCAAAACACACTTGTCCCGAGTGATGGAAAGTCCGCTCGTGCTTCTCGCGTTCCTCGGGCTACCGGTTCTTTTCTCGTCGGGTTTGAAAACCATGTTTCGGGTTCTCGGCACTGCAAAAGCTGTGCGGTGAATACCAGACTCTCCAAGAAATGCTCTGTGCTACCAGATCCTCGCACTCCCACTCTGCGACCGGGTACTCTATGGTTTCGTCATCGAACTGCTAGCCTTTGTGAGTATAGAGGAGTTTATGGTGCAATACACAAGAGTTCACTGCTGCACGTAGTCGGCGGCTTTGCTCGCGCAGGAGCAAAACAGACCCCAGCTCCGGTAGCATAGTGGCGTACACCGTGCTCACATCGTGTCCTCATTTTCGCCCTATTTCGCGTTTCCTAGACCGTCAAGTGGTTCTGGTGACATCTCGAAATCTCTGTAGTTAATTACGCATTAAACTGTAGAACTCGCAACAGAAATGCAACGCGAAACACAAAAGTAATAACAACACCCTTCCGCCCCATTGCCTTCAAGTGGGAGCGTCTTCTAGCTTGAAGCGATCCAGTCGGCACCACAGTTGACGCGCGAGGGTGAGAGAGAAAAAAATAGGGGGAGGTGGGAGAAGAAGTCGCTACCTTTTAGTATAGAGGAACCTTATGCCTGTAGCCGTTCAGGCTCCCTCTGGTGGCCACAATATTTGGGACCGGGAAACAGAAGACCGCGTCAGGTAACTAGATTACCGAGATTCCTCACTTACCGCGATAACAACCAACTTTTCGAGGCACGCGAGCTAAACAACCAAAGCAAAACTCTTGGTGATATCCAAACAAAATGAGCACAAAGGCGCAGAGGACTCCTGTAAACAGAAAGAAGGGGGGGGGGGGGGGGGGAGGACAAGACGGTTCCGCGGAACTCGCGGTAATATTTGGCAAAGGGTAGCCGGAAGACAAAGATAATTCGCGATTCGAGCTAAGAGCAAGAATGTGCGAGACCCCACACCGTGCCCCCTCGACGAAGTTGTGGTCAACGGACCACTGATTGGATTGCTGCCACCTTCTGACTCACCTAAATTTGTAGTAAGTTATGTGTTTCAGACTGTATTTATCTGTTGGATGTGTTGTTTTGGAAAAATGTTCCCACAACACATCAAGAACTATTAGCCGGTGACTGTGTACTCAGCTGCATAGGCTGTCTGGTACGTCGCGTTTGCGCGCGGCTAAACGTCTACGGACACCGGCAGATGTTCCTGGTTTGGCGTGGTAAAAACAACGCCTCAGTTAAGACTGCGAGAAAGAAAGCTTGTCAAACCTCGGATGCGCAAGCGATTGATACTCGTCTTCAGCTGGCACTCCGCATTTATTTTCTTCGTGTTTTTTAGACAGTCTTAGGTTAGACTGTGCGTAGCGAGCCGGCCCTTGTTTATTCTCTTTTGCACCTAAAAGAGTCACTTTACACGTGTCACACAACCCACCAGGTCCACAAGCAATACATAGCATTATACATTGCGAACCAGCAGCAATTCTCTGGCGCGGGGGATTCATAAAATATTGCACTAGCGAAAGTGTGATGCCTCACCTTTAATACGTCTCGTTAGCACTATACGTGCCAGTTAAAACAAAAATGACTCACAACGTTTTTCCGGTGGCTGCACTTTCCCTGATACAATTTACGCGAATCAGAAAGAAAGGAAACCAATCCCGCACAACAATTTTTCATTTTATAGCACCACTCATTGCTCTAAAACTTTCATCTAATGCCCTACAATTGCACCTATAGAGTGTATATAAATGCCACTTTCACCATGATTACGACGTTTACACGTATGCGACGAAAGTGTATCAAGTTGCAAAAACAATATCTATAATTATGCACACACAATGCTCCTTTTTAGTCCACGCAATCACTGTCATGAAATCTCCAATCAATTCGCTTGAATTGCAGTCTATGCTTACATGAATGCTACCTTTACATGAGTAGCTACGAAGCGCATCGAATTGAGACGGGGCCAATCACGCACGTGCCACTCAATCCCCCTCCTCTTCTATAACCCCATCATCGACTTCAACTCTTAACTTCATACGCTACGGTATCATCCTATGTTTTCATCAATGGCTACGTTTACATGAATGAGACCGCAGCCTACTGAATCCCGAGGGAACAAACCACCCGCATTCGATTCTCGTATCTCGTCTTCAATATTCAATACCGATTTAATGCTCAAAATGTTCATTCAAAATTTACATCAATGGTACGTTTACAAGCATGGCTACATTTACATGAATTCGACCGAAGTGGATCGAATCGAGACGTTTCACTTTAAGAAACCTGAAGAAACACTCCCGCAAAGCACTTGGGAAAGTCAATCGCTGTAATCTACATGGACAGCTCGGTGAATGGCGTGACTGATATATTGTCGTGGATAAGATGGGCTCCACGAGTGTAAACTAAAAAATAAAGACTTAATCGGTGACTTTGTGCCTGAAAGAAAAGAAAACAATGAGCGCCGAACAGCAGTAGCGATCGTGGCGGCATCAGTGTGACAGCTGTTTCGAGCGAGATTGCGAGAAAGAGTGTGCCTCGTCATGGGTACAGTTGTTGATGTTTATATCTTACAGGAGACGTCTCAGGGCACATGGCAAAAGGCATAAATCCCTGACGGGGCCATGCCACCCCTTTGGCAGCAATGGTAGCAAAAACATGAAACGAATGAGGGGTCCCCCAATCCAATTTCCCTCCAAACTAAAAATTTATACAAAACGAAACAAATACATCACAAAACAACATAATTTGAGAAGTCATTTAATAGTTATCAATCGTCATAAGCATTTTGCTTAAAACATTTCCGGTTTTATTCCTCGGTGAGTAAATGTTCTTTTACAATATTTTTATATTGATAGAGTGATCGTACGCAATCCAGTGTAGCTAAAATATACGGATGTTGGTTTAAATGGTCTGCTATAGAAAAACTCAACCTCGGGTCTACATAATTCGTTCGCGAAGGCGATTTTATTAATAAATGTTGCCTTAAAATATACGGCCTATCTTTCGTGTGGTACTTAGCATGGAACGACAATTTACAGATATGAAATTGCCACCAAATTTCAAGTGATAGTTTGTATTTGGTGTGTACTAAAATATGGTGTCGCACTTTTCAGAAGTCGTATGTTACCAATTGCTCGCAATGCTCGCTTTTTATGGATAAAATACTGTCTTGATTTGTTTTGGGTTGTAGTTGACCACATTAAAAGGCAGTAGCTTATACGGAGAGCACGAGGGCAGAAACATTTTGCTGTTTCATTTTCTTTGGGAGATAATTAAACCCCCAACAGCTCGACAAAAACTTATTTTTGAATAATCAGTATGTGGCGTCCATAATAGTTTTTCATAAAATAAAACTCGCAAGAATCGAACGGTTGAAGATGGTTGGATACAAGTGTCCTGGAATTCTAATTTCAAATTAGAAAGTGGTACATATCATAAATTCTGGCCCAAACCATAAGTGCTTTGCATTTTCTATGTTTAAATGAAGTTCATTAGATCTAAGTCGTAAGTCTAATTCCCAAAACAACTCTTTTGCCATTCCAAAAGGGTCGTAGATATCTAAGCGTAGATGTCTAAAAGAGAGTCGACAGGGCCATGCCCGGCTCCTTATCGACCACACTCGGTATCTCAATTTTTCGTTCTGGAATGTTCGGGAGTGATCTACGGCAAGACTGACTGTGAAAGGTCATGTCGACTTCATATTATTAACACTGGGGTAAGAGCAAAATCGAATCTTCTAGAACTACAAAGAAGGGTTCCTTCTCGGTCATGCACGCGGCGTTTCACCCCCCTTTAAATGTACATCGTTCTGAAGCGCTGAACCAAATAGCAGCAATAGGTAAACTGGGGCTTCGTCTCAACTATGAATTGTCGTCACTCCTACTGAGCATAGTACGGCGTGAGACGAACGACATGCACTACTTCGGCTTGCGTCTGGAAATGCCCTGATGCTCGGGTTCTTTTGGATAACATGTCGCAGTTCAAGTCTTCAAGGCGGTAAATAACCTTGCAGCGCCCAAAGTATTGTTTTAGCAGTTCCTCGCTGATACCACGGCGACGAATAGGAGTCCACACCCACACTCTTTCTCCGGGACGGAAGTGGACATTGTTACGTTTCCGGGAAGCCCATCGAGACGGAGACTGTAGTTGGTCTGACTGCGTTTATTGTATCTCGGCAGCAGGACGAAAAAAACCACGCGCTGCTAGGCGCAGCCGCTTTTATCGGTTCCAACGCGGCAATATGCGCCGCTGACGAAGCAGGTTGACGGCGACGCCCTCGCTAGCGTAGATGAGCGAGGCCAACAAAACAACAACATAACAACGTCACGACGGCAACAGCCTGAAGCAACAGCCTGAAGAAATGGACCTACTCAAACCCCCAGAACCACTTCGTTCTACTGGTGACGTAGGCCAGAATTGGAAATTGTTCAAGCAAAAGCTGGAGCTATACTTCACCGTAACGGAGCCGCACGGCAAGCCATTAAGGGACAATGCGAAAACTGCGCTACTATTGAGCTTGGCGGGAGAAGATGCCATTGAGGTCTTCAATAATTCCACGTTCGCCGAAGGGGAAAGTGCCAACAACTACGAGACCGTCGTAAACAAGTTCGACAGTTACTGGGAAGCTCAAACGAACGAAATTTACGAGCGGTGCATTATCCGGAAAAGGATCCAGGCAGAAGGAGAGACCTTCGAGCAGTTCCTTCGAGACGTGAAGAAACGAGCACGTTCATGTAACTTCGGAGGGCTGACGGAGTCGATGATTCGCGACCAAGTTGTTATGGGAATCAACGACGACCACTCGAGGGTAAACTCCTGTGAGACAATCAACTTACGCTGGCGAAGGCCGAACAAATGGGCAAAGCGTCCGAAGTAGCAGCTTTTCAAAATGAAGCCTTGGGGGCGGAAAGAGGAACAGGTAGATCTCGTAAAAATAAAGACGGCAGCGAAAGAGCTACAAAAGAAATTCAAGTGTTGCAGCTGCGGCCGGGAGCACAAGCCACGTAGCTGTCCCGCCTACGGGAAGACCTGCAGGGCATGTCAAGCGAAAAACCACTTCGCAGCCTGCTGTAAAAAAGCGGCGGGAGTCGGTCAATTGAAAGACCAAGACGACGACTTCAAAATTCTTGACGTACAAGTTGACAGCATCAGGACACAGCGAGACTAGACCGTGAAGGCAGTCATTGCCGGCGAAGAAGTGATGTTAAAAGTTGATACGGGATACCAAGCGCACCTCCTTCCCTACTCAGTCTACAAGAACATTAAGGCCAGGGCTCCACTTCGCCGGAGTGGCTCCATCTTGCGGTCCTACAGTGGAGGTGTGATCAACCACATGGGTGTCATCAACCAGCAGGTGACCTTCAATGGCCGATGATGCAGCCTCGGTTTCTCTGCCGTAAAGAAAGGACGTCAGGCGCTACTAGGTCTCCAGGCAAGTGAAAGTCTTGGGCTGGTCGCCCGCAACGTGGACTCCGTAACAACGAACAGCTCTGAGCAAATGCTGGAGGAATTTGGCGACCTGTCTAAAGGGACAGGGTGCGTGCAGCGCCGATACAAGATGGTGCACCGCGACGCCGCAACCCCAGCTGTCCACGCGGCTCGACGCGTTCCTCTGGCCTCACGAGAACAGCTGCGCGACGAGCTGAACAGAATGGAACAGGCTGCCATAAAAAACAAGTCAACGAGCCAACGGACTGGGTAAAGACGCTCGTGATTGTCAAATAGAAAAACGGAAAACTTAGAGTTTGCTTAGATCCAAGAAGGATCAGCGCGTGCATTAAAGGGGCACTGACACATCAAAATCATATTTTTTTTTATTATCCGAAACGATTGAAAACGATGCCGGGACATTACCCTCAAAATTTGAAATTTGGGAGTTCAGTATTTGTGAAGTAAAAAAACAATTTCCAAATGCCGAATTCGAAGTTCCCGCGCGATCGGCGCCGGTGCCTTGACGTCAAAAATCGTGGAGACCAGAGAGTCGACTTTTTTTCACCACTCCCTGCTGTTGCCATGGCGACCCAAAGCGAGGAGGAAAGGAGCGATTGCCGGCGTTGCGGCGGACCGGTTTTGAGCGGTGTCGCCTGTTTTCCGTTGGGGGATACAAATCCAGGAGACGGCACCACAACGAACTCCCGATTTTTGGTATTTCAAAAAGAAGGGCCGTAGTGCGTTCGCAATTGCGTTAAAAAACATGTTTTACGATTGCCGTAATTAAATGTTATAGAGATGTCGCCTACAAAGCTTCTAAATTTCCTGATTTTTGACGTCACCGATCAAAAGAAGCGAGGAGGCGAGAGGCGGGAAAATCAAGCGCCAAAAATAAAGAGGCGCGCGCGCGCGCGGGAAAATTGTTTTTCGCGATGCGGTTTTTTTTGCGTGTCTATGACTGCAACTTGCATCGTTTTAGACAATAAAAATAAATACGACCTTTGGGGTGTCAGGAGCACTACAAAATGCCCAGACGCGAAGATATAGAAGCCGAATGATCAGGCGCGACAGTGTTCATCCGGCTGGACGCGAAGGCTGGCTTCCACCGAACCTCTCTTGATGAAGAAACATTAAGGATTCTTACGTTCGCTACTCCTTTTGAACAGTACAGGTTTCTAAGACTGCCTTTCGGAGTCTCGTCCGCATCAGAAGTATTTCAAAAGACTTAGAACGAGATTT
This sequence comes from Ixodes scapularis, assembly GCF_016920785.2. NCBI lineage: Eukaryota > Metazoa > Arthropoda > Arachnida > Ixodida > Ixodidae > Ixodes > Ixodes scapularis. The sequence goes on from NW_024609837.1 coordinate 32,845,135, forward strand.
TTGACCGTTGTTCACGTTTACGTTGATGATATTTTGGTGTGGGGAACGTCCAGGATTCAGCACGACCAACGACTCACTTGTAATCCAGAGAAATGTAAGATCGGAGTTTCGGGAATTTAATTTTTGGGCGATACAATATCTCAGGAAGCAATAAAGCCAAACCGCGAACATATCGAGTCTATGAAACTGATGCCGATTCCATCCGAAAAACTAGGCGTGCAGAGGCTGCTGGTTGTAGTTAATTACTTTTCCAGGTACATTCCCTTGTTGGCCGAAAGAATGCCTCTGTTGCGAAGTTTAATTAAGCACTACGCTGTTTTTGAATGGACAACTACCCACACAAAAGAGTGGCAAGGAATATGCGAATGCCTAAGCAAACAACCACATCTTGCAATGTTTGATCCGCGTAAAAAAACGAAGGTAACGTCGGATGCATCAATGAATGGTCTGGGATCATCGCTTTTACAACGTCATGGCGAAAACTGGCATCCCGTGGCGTACGCATCGAGGACGTTCACTTCAGCCGCGCAGCGTTACTCACAAATTTAAAAGGAGGTTCTAGCAGTGACCGTTGGGTGCCAAAAGTTTCACTACTTCGTTTATGGCCGCAAGGTAATTTTGGAAACAGATCCTCGGCCATATATTGCTATCGATCAGAAGACGATTGGAGAGATGCCACCCAGACTGCAAAGTTTTTTTGTTTTTTTTTCTGCGGTTGCTAAAATATGACTTCGTTATGGAATATCTTCTAGGGAAACAGCTCCTTTTGGCCGACATGCTCTCAAGTGCCAGACATAACAAGTCAGAAGATGACACAACAAGCGAGGACGAGGTCGAAGTGCACGCCGTGAGTGTAGTAACAGCCTTTGTCAGCGCTACCACAATGAAGAGCATAGCCGAGGGCACCGCTAAGGACCCGTATGTACGCGCCGTAATACAAAGCGTCAGCAACGGCACGGGAGTAGAACGAGAAATAAAGCCTTTTGAGGGCGAGCTATTAGTGGTGAAGGGTATTCTGCTGAAAGGCAGAAAAGTTGTCGTACCCGAAGCCGTGCGACCCGAGATGTTGAAGAGAATTCACCAAGGTCACATAGGTCTAAATAAGTACAAAGCGAGAGCACGTAGATTCGTATTTTGGCCAGGTATTAACACAGATGTTGCATCTCTGATAAAACTGTGAGATATGCAAACGCTACGCGTACAGTCAGCCAAGCGAACCCCTTATCTTGAGCCCGACGCCGGAGTTTCCGCGGTACAGGGTTGGTGTTGATCTGTTCGAGTATGAAGGAAAATCATACTTATCGGTATATGATGCTCTTTCCAACCTTTCAGAAGTAGAGGAACGAAACGACACGTCGTCAATCCCAGTCATCGAGAAGATGGGGGCCATATTTGCGAGATATGGTATCCCAGTCGAAGTATGCGCTGACAATGGACCCCAGTTCTCAAGTCAAGAGTCCACCTTATTTGCTCGCAAGTATGACTTCAGACACATAACGTCAAGCCCGGAGTTCCCTCAGTCAAACGTTTTATCACAGAAATGCGTGCAGGAGGTGAAGCGGATTCTCAAGAAGACAAGAGAGAGCCGAAAAAAATATTTGGCTGGGTCTGCTGTGCTTTAGTTCAACCCCACTGAAGACGGTCGTTCGCCAAGGGAGCTGCTGCAAGGACGACGGCTGAAGTCAAGTCTTCCGGACTTCGGTGACCACCCAGGTTTGAAGGTGCAGAAGCACGTCCAGACCGAGCATTCCAGAGGTCCACTTCCGCCATTGAAAGAGGGCCAGGTCGTCAGAGACAAAAAGAGGTGGTGGTCTAAGAAGGCAAAAGTCAACACCAAGACACGCCCGAGGTCGTACCAAGTTTTAACCGAGGACGGTAGGGTTATTCGGAGGAACATGCAACATCTACTACCGACAAGCGAGCCTTTCAGACCGAACGCACCGCAAGATGACACCTCGGATGATGAAGCTCATATAGACATACCGTGGGTGGCATCACCGGGCAATCAGGATGCTATAATGCCTTTAAGCAGGCGTTCACACCCTTCTCCACGAAGATCCCAGCGACAAACAAGGCCTCCTACGCGACTACACTATGACTGTAACTTTAATCAAGTGCCTTGATGTGTTTTTTTTTCTTTTTTATAAGTGACGTAACTGCAATGTAACTAAAATTTTATTTAAAAAAAAGGGGGGATGTATCGTATTGTGCTATACAAGATAACCACGCGGTGAAGCGAAGAAGTGCTCGCGCTATCAACGCGAGCGCCCGGGACATGGTTCGGAGCTTTTGGACTGAAAGGACACACGCTGGTCACAGTGCTACATAACATCGAACTTATAATAATGTTGTAAGAATAAACTTTGATACAGGCACGGCTTCAAAAGCTGATAACGCTGGTTCGCACCGTGGGACAGATAATGCTTTCGCATTAAAAACTTGGCAACTTGCACTGCAGTCACACACATAATTGTTTTTGTTTTGGCGTATCGCGTAAGATAATTTGTGGCGAAGATTATACATCGGTTCCTTGACGCCGCTGGTGGGAATGAAGCGAACAAATCTATTTTAGTATGCTGCAAAGATGAAGTCGGAGGAGCAATCGGCTGAAGGAGACCTGCTGCCTTTGACGGCAGTTTCTTGCATCGCTGGCACTCATGACACGATCGTGTGTTCAGATACACCGACTTCGGAAGCTTGGGCCAGTAGTACTTCTCAAGAATTCTCGCGAGCGTCCTACTGTAGCCCAGGTGTCCAGCCGTCGGGTCATTATGGCAAGCTTGGAAGATCTCCTCTCCAACGCCGATGTGGACTACCAGCAACCGCGCCCAGCTGTTATCCCCGAAGTTCTATTTGCAGAACACACCGTTCCGAAGGGTGAAAATTGCCAAGGCTCACGGGAAGGCACGCGGACCTGTACTCCCTCGTCCTTCTTGGTGCTCGAACAGTGCGCGTAGCTCAAGTTCGTCTAGCTGAAGGGCCTCCATTTTGTTGACACTAACTGCGCTGAAACAACGCTCGTCGCCAAGGCCGTTGGTGCTGGCGGGAGTGAAATCGACGGGGGCCCTTGACAGACTGTCAGCCTCGCTGTGCTTGTGGCCAAACTTGTAGACCACGGTCATATGAAATCCCTGCAGCCGTATACTCCACCGAGCGAGAATGCCTGATGGGTCTATTAGGTTGCCAGCCAAGAACAGGTGGTGGTCTGCGACCGCTCCATACGGGCTCCCGTACAAGTATGGGCGGTGTCGCAAAACAGTGGGCATGGTACTGAACATAGCGGCCGATTGGGAAACCGAGGTGCGTTCGGGAGTATTAAGGACGACAAGGTGTGTTTTTGTTGTTGTTATTTTTTGCGCGAGAACGGGACAATCGGCCAGAGATGCGAGAATGTGGGGTCAAGAAAAATTCAGCAGGGCTGACTGCGCGACGGTGATCTGAGCCACCTTATGCAGAGGAGAAGAGAGGGAGACACGCGAACGACACTCTATGGGTGAGGAGGTAATTTATTGGGTTATTTTACCCAAGCATTCTAGTCTTCATGTCAACGACAAAGAAAAAGACGTCCGGACATCAGCACAGAAACACCAACAGCGTTCCAAGAAGTAACTTGTAATAAACAAGATTTTTACAGGCGAAACGTGGTGATTGCCCAGACGACAGCAAGACACTCGTCCTTGGTCGCTGAGTAATTGCTTCCGCCTGTGACAGAGTCTGACTGACATAGGCGATTAGTCGTTCCGTACACCCTTGTCGCTGAAGCAGCACCGCTCCGAATCCCGTATTGCTGGCGTCCGCGTAGCTTTGTGTCTCGGCGGACTGGTGAAAGTAGACGAAGATCGGTGGCGACTGAACCCTACTCTTGCATTAGGTGAATACCAGCTCCTGCTCGCCTTTTTATTGAATGTTTACAACGTCCTTCATGAAATACTTGAGCGCCGTTGAAAGTTTCGCGAACTTTTGCACGAAGAGTCGATAGTAGCCACACAATTCAAGAAATCTTCGGTAAGCTTTCTTGTCTGAGGGTCTGGGAAATTCGTCGGTGGCGGCCGTCTTTGCAGGGTCAAGACAAACACCTTCCTTTCTCACGATGTGACTGAGAAACCTCAGTTCGCTATATAAACCGATATTTCGCCAGCTTTAGCTTCAGTCTTGCGGTCTTGATCGTTTGTAAAACGTCTTGAAGTCGTTCAACTAATCATCAAAGTTGCTTGAAAATACCACAAAGTCATCGAGGTAGACGAGGCAGCTATGCCATTTTAATCGTGCTAACACAGTGTCCATCACACGCTGGATTGTCGCTGGTGCTGTGCAAATACCGAAAGGCATCACTTTAAACTCGGACAGTCCATCTGGTGTGATGAAGGCTGTCTTTTCGCTGTACCGTTGATCGACTTCGCTCTACCAGTAGTTGCTCTTCGTGTCCATCGTCGCAAAGCATCGAGTCTGGCGTAGCCGGTCTAGCGTGTCGTCAATTCGGGGGAGTGAGTTGACGTCTTTCGTTGTTACGGCGTTGAGCCGCCGATAATATACGCATAACTTCAGGGTTCCGTCCTTCTTTTTGCCCAGCACAACCGGGGAAGCCCATAAACTGGTTGAACGCTTAATGATGTTGTCGTTGAGCATTTTCTATGCTTGCCCTTGAATGACGTCCCTTTCTTTTAAGAAGACTCATTACTTGCGGCGCGTTGGCGTCGGTGTAAATGCGATTTTTCGCGATCGCTGTTTGACGCTCCTTCGACGACGGGACGAAACGGTCACTAAACTCGTCGAGAAGGTTTGTCAGCTGTCGATGTTGAAGAGCTAAGAGCCTCTGGTTGAAGTTGAGCTTCAAGATTAGAGTACACTTGTGCGGCGATGATGACACGCCTTCAGAGACAGCGGTGATTGCAACTGTGTCGCGGAGTTCCTCGACGTGGCCTACGCAATAGATTTCGTAAGGTGCTGGGCCTCCTGTTGGAAGTTTGTTATGAGCAACACAGGGCATCCGTCTTGGAGTTCCGTTTTACCTCTTACGACGCCTAGTCGTTTTCCTATGAGCAGCTGAACACTGCCCTCAGGCAGAACTCTGCCGCAGGTAGCTCCGCCTGTTCCGAAAGGCTGAAGGACACTCGACCACGGTGGCAGTTCAGAGGGTAGGAGAAGAGTTGGACAGCGGCTGATGTGATTTCAGGATCCTCCGGCGTTAACCACTAAAGGGGTGTCCAAACAGGACACTACAAAACCCGCGACTCCGACAAATCGTGAAAATTGAAGCGGACGCTTCTATTTTTACGGTCTGCCGGAGTCGTGAAAATGTTTGCAGGAGTCGTGAAAATTTTTACGATCACGACTGCTCTCCTCTTCATATTGATGCCACACGCCACCTGCGTCTGGCTCACCTCGCCAACGCCCTCGCGTACCGCCGTCGCCTCGGCTCGAAGGCCAAGGAGGTCCGGCTTTGGGTGGATTTGGGACATTCCTGCGTCGAAGGGTGCGTTTCGCCCGCCTCGGATCTGCTGTCTTTGTCGAGATTCACTTTCGTCGTGATGGCGTCCGATGCGGTTCCGTATTGTGAGCGGAGGCCTTGAGCAATTGACTGACAGCCAACAGAGCGTGTGAGTGGCTCTCCAGACCCACGTGATAAGCAGAGCAAGGCCGCCGTGGAGGAAGCGAGGGGGAGATTTGACGGAGGGAAGTTTCCCCCCGGGAAGAATTGACGGAGGGAAATTTCCCTCCGACGGCCGGAAGCGGATCGCGGCAGAGCGCGGCACGATTTGCCGGAGTTGCGGGTTTTGTAGTGTCCTGTTTGGACACCCCTTAAGTCACACTGGAAGCAGATCCGCGTTCGCAAAGCGGTTGCGAACGCGGTTATATAAAGATCCAGTGCAATTACACGCGCACTTGATGACATCAAGTGCGCGTGCAATTGTACTGGATCTTTATACCATCGCGTTCGCAACCGCTTTGCGAACGCAGATCCGCTTCCAGTGTGAATGAGCGGTTGGAGAGGCTTCCGGAGCGTCAACTTGTATGCTCCCAGGTCTATGACGGCGCCGTATTCAGACAGAAAGTTCATTCCGGGGATGATGTTCCTCGCACAGTCATTGATTATAGCAAAGCTCACTGGGCACGTCTCACCGTGGATCTCGACGCGAGCCGTGCACCTTCATATTTGCGTGATGAGGTGTCCTCCGGCGGTTCGAATTCGTAGACCATCCCATAGCGTCATTACTTTTCGAAGGCGGCTAGAGAGTTTCCCACTCAGAACGAAATAGTGTGCTACGGCGTCGATAAGCGCTGTCATGTAGTGTCTGTCGATGACCACGTTGAGGTTATTTTACACCTTAACGGGAGCTCGTGTTGATGCGTCTTGTTGGTAGAATGGGAGCCTTCGACGTGCTTTCTCGTCGGAGGGTTCCCAATTGCATCAGGTGGTCTTTTTTCTTTCTCTCCAGGTTATTTTGGTATACCCAACATTCATTCATGGCGGTCTAGTGTTCAAACATATCGTCAGTGTTGGCTGGGGAAAGCTGGAACATTTCTGTTGCTGACTCTTTTCGGTCCTGTTTTTGCATGGGCGTGAGCAGTCATGGAAGATCTGTGCATCCTTTGTCTTTGGCGATACTACCTCCCGGTATTGCCGCACTTGACTTTTCCGGCCAGGCAAAGGAGACAGGTTTTTTCGGTAGCACTTACGAAGAGGTGATGCAGGGCGTCGTGGTGAAGGACAGCGAGCTCCTCAAGACAAAGCGGGAGGAGGAGACGGTGAACGGCGAAGATACTCGTCGATTCCTCATGGGCAATCAAAGTAGCGTGGGCGCGGGTCGTGCGGGTGGCACCCGCACTGCCCTAGTTGCCTGTAGGGGCAGCGGGGATAAATGTTGTCGGCTTCCACATAGTGGTAGCATAGCGGGGGTCGCTCAGCCGTTCTCCAGACGTCCGTCTTCTTTGGCACCAACTGTTCTTAGCGGACATATTGGGGTCGTTCCTCTCTTCGTCGAGCGTAACGAGATGCAGGCGTGTCGCGGTGAAAAGGCACCAAGTACTGGCGAGCGACTGATGGCAGTCGTTGGGTTATGGCCGTGTACACTCTTAAGTGTGTCGATAGTCCTCACTAAGGGGAGGAACGGTCTTGTAACCTATATTCTTTTAGAAAGATGGAAACTTTCGTCCCTAAAGCAGGGGAGCAAATAGTTCCTCCGTCGCCTGCATCTCATCATGGCGGCCCTGAATCGAGCAAATCGAGCTGAATAAGGCTTAACGAGGACGCTACGTCTGTTGTACGGGACGAGAGGAGCAGCAAATAAAAGCGTAGCACGAGCTTTCCGTGAACTGTGTTTATTTCCGAACTCAGATTCCCTCCGCAGGTACAGAAACTTGCGTTTCGAAAGCAGTTACCCAGTCTTCTCGTCGTCAGCACTGCGATGTTAAACGAATACAACCGATACCCAGCTACTTCGTGCACTTTGTGTCTTACCTTTGATGTTCTTCGAGTCACAATTCCTTCGTCAACCGCACATCACGGAGGAATGGAAAACAAATCCGCGAAACCAAAACCCGCTCTCAAAAGAACAAAATCGAAGCCGCTGATTATCGCATAGAGTGGAAGAAGTTTAAATCGCTTGCCACCAGATGGCAGGGTCAAGCGGAGTAATTGCAAATAGCTAGGGTAGGTGGCGCTAGGTACCACCAAATACATGTTCTACAAAAATATTTTTATTTCCTCAGGCCATCTTTGCGCTTCGGAATCTTCTACTATACACAGATGTAGACACATAACGCACACTACAAGCATCAGGTGAACATACATTGAGCGCATACACATAGATGGCACATACTAACATCAATACAACGGCACACTAACCCGAACACTGCACCTTTGCTCAGCGTTTCCGTCTTTCATACTGGTCGATTTGAACGTACAGAATTTCTCGGTGGCTGCCTAAGCAATAAAAAATATTCCCAGCATGTTGATTTTTTCCAGAAATGTCATACCTCTGAGAGTATTTTGAATGACAGAGGGGATGAATTTCTTATTAAAAAGGAAACCCTCAATTATGCCGCAATTATTTGAAAGCCAATAAATCAAGCCGCTCCAATACGCTCCAATTTCTATGCTCCAATACGGTTTGAAACCATGAGTTTGTTTCCCCGCGCGGCCCGTCGTGGCCTGTATTTCTATTGTGTTAGTTTTTCTATTTGTGCTGTTCGCGCACGGCTGCAATTGCCGTCTTGAATTAATCTCTGTAAAGCTGATACTCACTCAGCTGGAAGCGGTGCTTCACTGGCAGAGAAATCGCTTTTCGATCAACTTTAATGCAGTCAAAGCCGCGACTTACGGTAGGTGTTAAGTGTACGGAGCTACGCCATTGGCGAGCTCGAAAACTTCTAGCGCTCACCTCAGCGCGCCCCTTGGGCGGCAGTTTCTCCAGGAACCTTAGTATACTTAAACAGCAAAATAAAGGGTACATTTCTTTTTAGATTTTACCTACTATTTTTTTAATGCTAAAATTCCACACTGTAAATATACGTACTTTCCTTCACAATTTCGTCCTGTTCAGTCCTTTCCCCAGCTCGCAATCGCTCAAGGGGAGGAGACAACCGACAGTCACATTGGCCACTGTACGATAGGAGCTTACTCTTCAGACCAGTGTTCCAACATGACTATACGCACGTCGATCGATTGCACCTAACCCCTCCGGTGGTCTTAAACTCTTTAATATAAAGCAGAATGTCAACCTGCGACACCCCGCCCCTTCCGATCACTGCCCGACCAGCGGCATCAATGCCCGACAGTTTACGTCATCTCATTTTGTTGTTACACCACTCGTACGTGAACACACAGTCACATCGGCGATAATTCTAGTCTTCTGTTCACAACGCACAACACTGCCATCACGATGTTGCTGCTATGTTGCTGACACGCAGAAATACAGAACCATGTTGATTGCCGGTTTGCACTCAGCATCAGAAAACTTAACCGAACTGAGCACGGAAGGCACCAAGGCAGCCAGCAGCCGGCAGCAAAACCTGCCTGTCTTGGACGCAGTTCCGGCGATTTCCATAACGTCGAAAACGTCGACACAGTTCCGCGCAGGTACCACAATCAGGAGACGGCCATCTTACCCAGTGTACGTAGCGCTGCTGGCACTGCTCCGGAACTTCGCTGTTTTTAGCAGCTTCGTTTGCTCGTTTAAAAAATTACTGGTAAAAACGTCAATGCAACTGAAATGCTCTGCACGTTTGAACTGGGAGACGGAATTACAGACGGCCTTCGCTGCCACTGAAACTCAATCAACTCAACATTAATTTATTAAACAAGGTGCACGATGTGCTCAAAAAACGAAACCGAAAGAAGATGAGCCGGGAGGCCGAAAGCTTTCTCCGTCTGCCTGGAGAACGAGAAAAACGTCTTGTTCCTCCCTTTTTCTCGTGTCCGCTTGGGGGCGCGTCAGTAGAAGGGAGGAAGACGCGCCGTCTACCTTTTTCCTTTTTTAGGCCGTAAGTCAATTTTTATTCCTCCGAGGTTGCCACGTTGACGGGAGCTTCCGGCTGTAAGCTCCCTGAACCTCGTCAAGTACGATCTCGAAAACTGAAAGCAAGGTCGCGCATTCAGCAGGGGGGAGCATTTTTCGGAGCTTCTCTCGGACGATGTCTAGGATGCTCTCGCATTTGTCCAGTGTACTGGCGCCAAGGTAGCAGCTTGACAGTCAGGGTGCAGCGACGCCAAGTACTTGCTGATTGGGCAAGGCTCGTACCTGAAGGGCACGTTCGATGTTCGTGGCCTCCAGCACGAATTGTTCGACGGCCGTAGATGGACTTCGCATAAGGCCGCCAAAGATGTTTCTTTACCTCCTCCACCCCCCTCCCCCCTTGGGCATGACGATCATCAGTGTATTCGCTTCAAAAGTTTCAGCATCCGTCGGCTGTTGACTCGAACCACGTCTTCGACGAAATCGTTTGGTCCTTGAACCCTTGCCTGAAGCAGCTCGTCAGTGGGTCCTCGTCGTTGCTGCGTCGCAAATGCTCAGCGGAGCTCATCCTCGCATGCTTCCTAGGTGGTCGTTTTCTCGTGGTTTTCATACCAGTTGTGTGCCGTTCCCTTGAGAAAGAAGTACAAGGTGTCCCCGTAAAAGAAAACATTAGAGGATTGTTTTCACCGCACAAATTATCTACGCATCGCCGAGCTCTCGTTATCCGCCCAAAGGTAGCGCGAGGGGTCTGAACCAGATGCCAAAGTTTGAGCCTAAACCGATATCTTATTCAAATGTTATAGGTTATTTTCTGAACATTTTTATGGGAAGATTGGGCCCCTTTTCGCCGGTTGTTGGTTTATGGCGCAATAGAGCGCCATGGAGTATTTGAGAGCTCCGAGGGCCACCTATTTCCCATCAATTTTCTTAGAAAATCATTTATAACTTAGAAGAATGGATAGTTGGGCGAGTTGGTGGGAATTCATCTTGGGACACAGCGCGAACAACAGACGTGGACGAAGGAGAAACACACAGGACGAGCGCTGGAATAGAGGTCGTTAGAACATTGAACTTCCGAATGCAATTTATAACTTCCGAATACAATATCGGCTCGAGCTGACACTTCAGCGTCTGGTTCGGAACTCTAGAGCTACCCTTGGGAGGAGAATCAGCGTTAGGCGATTCGAGATTATTTTGCGGTAAAAAATAAAGAAAAGAACCCCGTAAGTTTTCTCAGGGACACACTGTAGATGTTCTTCAGGCAATGCTCCGGCGTCCACCCATTGTGACGGGAAACTTGCGTGCCTTGCTGCGTCCAGTCGTCGATGTCCTTGTAGACGCCGCTGTGGAAAGGCGTCGGGGTACGGGGCGCGAAAGGCCGGAACGCGAAGGAGGATGCGGCAGCAGGCGTCTTCCTTGGCTGGCCCATAGAAAACATCTCCAAGTTCGTCGAATGCTTCCTTGGTTGTTTTACAAATGGATCTAATTCCGGCGACTGGCCTTGAGTGCAGCAGCTTGCTCTGATTTCGCAAGCTCCGCAGTTGAATGTTCTCCGGAGCTTGAAGTCGATCTCGTCCGGCGGCTGCTCTGGCGCGTACGAGGAAGGGACCAAGAAAATTACCCCGCACCTCCACTCGTGGACGGAAAAAGCTCGACGAGCGTTAACTGAAAATAAAGGTTTAATCGGCGAACTTGTGCCAGAAAAAAAGAAAAAAAAAAGAGATGTGCGTTGAAAATGCAGCAGTCAACGTCGCGGCGTCGGTTTGACAGCTGACTGGAGCGAGACAATGAGAAAAAAAAGTACGTACCTCGACATCGTGAGAACGAGTGGGCAGAGCCACGCTAGGCTCCTTATCTACTGCACTCGGTATCTCGAATATTCGACCTAGAAATCTCGTTAGTGAGCTAGGGCAAGACTGATTCGGCAAGGTCCATTCTGGCCTGCTTATCATTTACACTCGGGGCAAGAATAAACTCGAATCTTCTAGAGTTACGAAGACGCGTTTTTTCTCGGTCATGAATGCGGCAATAGCTAGCCGGCAACAGCCAAGCGGCTCCAGCAGAGTGAGAGCCCACGGTTATGCCCTGTCTCGTTGTAACTTGGCTAAGGGTGAACAATAAGCCTCACATTGCGAGTCCACGGCTTCGACATGCGCTACGAATATCAGTGCAACGCACATATATCGGAGCATGACGCAGCGGAAAGCCTGACACTTCTTCGCAGTAAAGGCGCACTCCGGTGATACATAGTCACGTTCCGATTGGCCCTCCAGAGCCGTAGCTTCTGCAGTACTGGTATGTTATGCGATAACGGCTTCATAACCTACCCATTATTTCTCGCTTCAGACACTAGGCTTAGCGGCGCCACCAGAGTAATAGCTCACGTTTCAACGATGCAGAGTCCACTCCCAGACACACCCAATGTTTCTTGCTTCAGTCGCTAGATATCCCCAAACAAAACAGCATTGCAGGCGGCCCATATGTTCACTTCTAAAACAAACCACAGAGCCACAACCCATATGTTCACTTCTAAAACAAACCACAGAGCCACAACTCTACATTGTGGCTCTGAGCATGATGTCTTACCGTACTCATGTCCACAGTTCATACCATTTCTTCTGTTGTTGTTTTTTTGCTTTTTTTCTTGCGGGGGGGGGGGGGGGGGGGGGGGGAGAGCGCCCTCAGTATATTGCAGCGATTGCCTCTCGGAAGTCCTTTCCGTAACCCTCGTAATAACAGTCAAATTAAGCTTTCCTTCTTTTCTATCCCTCAGCAATCAAGCTCAGACGAGAGGGCGACTTAGAACAAGGCGGTAAATCTCTCAACGGGAAAATTCGGCACCTCGTCTGCCCCGAGTGGGGGCGGCGTCCTCCGGGGACGAGTGATTAACTCCCTCCGATGAGCGGCGCAACAGACGCCGCAGTGTGCCCGAGGGCCTAGATGTAAGAGAACCCGCAACTCAGAGCATAAGCGTTTGCGATTCAATGACGGACGCCTCCTGGTCGGATTGGTCGCTAGTGTGCACTCGTTTCCACTGTCGCGTTAGGGCGAAGAAATCGGGCGGAAAGGCGAAGGCACTTGCGGACGACAAACGCTTTCGACCCCTCCTCGCAGCGCGTATAGTGTAAAATCACGTGACCTGCATCGTGCGCTTGGAAGCACTCCGTAATCTAGGCACACTGTAGGGTGCACGCTTGTTTCCCAGCCACTCACCCCGTTTGGCGAAAAGGAAGCAGATGCGACGGTGGCGTTCCCAACACCGCTGTGTTTTCCCACGCCTTCCCACCGAGCTGCGCGGGGTTGAAGATCTCTGGCGAAGGTGACAACGAACCAGACACGTTCACGTTATAGAAATAAAGTAACTGCACACCGTTACTCGTCGCTCGCTCAAAACGTAACTAAGTAGGTTATTAGATACTGGGATTCGAAAGGAACGCCTTACCTGCACTTACAAGTAACGAGTTATACTTTCGTTATTCTGGAAGTGTCATTTTCGTAAAACATTAGGCACGTTCCAATATCTTGTGTCGTTAAAAATGTCCAGTGTTTTTTTAACAATTTGCTGGCAGTTTTTTGTTTTGAAATTCACCGACGGGATCTGGGGTGAAAAACAAATGGAATAGCTTGTGTCGTACAGGTTCTTGTCCAGGAGTGATTTAATACCTTTACTTGTTAATCCAGCAAAAGGTAACGAAGATACACCTTACTCGCTCCTAGTCTTAAAGTATAACTTTGTCATTACTTTGTTACCAAAAGAAGTAACTAGGTTGGAGTAAAGCGTTACTTGTAATGCGTCCCCTACAAGTTCTGAAACAACGTCGACGTCGTTTTAGGTTGTCGTAGACGAATGCTGTCGCAATTCATAGAGAGGGTGCGAATGTGAAGGAGTGTAAGAACGTGAGCTGAAATGATCTACTGCGCATGCCTACTGGGCTTTAGGAGGCCAGAGATTCCAAGAAATCCGGGGGGAGGGGGGGGGGGAGGGAGGGAGGAGGGAAGCTAAAGATTGCAATCGCATTAAAAGGACACGCGTGCGCACTGCGCGGTTCTTAGCAGCAGGCACGGCGCGCCGGCAGGGAGAGCGGCGACGCAAGTCGGTCGGCGCTCCGGTTTTATCTGTGTGACGTCTCTGCCGTGTCCAAGTGTTTGTGACATCGATCTCCGAACTTTGCACCCGCTTCCGAGCTCGGAGAAAGACGTTAACGCAAAAAAATCGCTGGGTCATGGGGCAGTGATTGTGCGCGATTTGTTCAGTCGGTGGTAGCATACCCACTGGGACAACGAGCGACGTAACGAGGTAATTTTGGCGCTCTTCCATTAGCCTCATCAAACTGTAGCAGCCGCTGCGGTCGGACTTCCAGTGAAATGGAGTTGGGACGGCATCATTCGACGCAAAGAACGCGCTCATTTGAGTGTGCAGCAGTTACTGACAACTTCAGAAACGCGGGGCGCGGCTCATTGTGCTGACACTTCAAGCTTCGTGATTGCGTTTTAGCGTTGTAATCGACCACAGTCCTGATCTCATTGACTGAGGAATTATAATGAGATTCTCGGAACGTAAGACGCGAAGTAAGGGAGTTATAGGACAAAATTAAAAAAAAAAAAAAAATTCTTAAGAGGGTCAGCGAAGCTTCGTGTCTGAAGAAAAAAGAAATAGAAAAAAAAAAGCTGCCGTTGATTTTGATTAAATGAAACAAATGTGTCTTATTTGTCTTATTGAATCTAACACTTAGTAATGTGTGACTAATGGTTATGTATAACAAGCTTTCCACAGCGATACTTAGATGCAAGCTCGTTGAGTTTAGAAAAGTTTGAAAGGTGTCTGAGCCGGGGTCACACTGCTTATTAGAGCCGAGATGTTTTGGTGGCGCCCTGCTATGGTTCTCTCTCGTGACGTCGCTACCTTACGAACAATAAGTTCAATTGCTTTTGCAATTAGCATAATGGAAGCTTGAATTCATAGATATCTCATCGCAACACTGACAACACCGTCGAAATTGAAGCTCTTAGATTACTCTTATTCCAGTCAATGAGAAATTTTTTGCTGACGTCATAGCCAGCATTCGCCCAATCGTGGCAGGCCGACCACAGTGACGCTTTTGATAGCACACAATTGCAAGCAAGGCTTTTGGCCGCCGCTCGTGCGGGCAAGTGCGTGCAATCATAGAGTTATTACAATAGACGCCAGAGGCTCAGCTGGCGCTAGTGTCTACGGGACTTCCGGTTGCAAATTGAAGCAGACAGCATGCAGTCTACTTTTCCAGTCTTCCTGTGTATACCTATGGGAAAACGCGCGTGAATATTGTCTCGTCGCCGGAAAATGACATTAATAACTTTTGTTATTTCGGTTGTACTGGATAGTATGTACCTTTATTAATATTGTGAAAGTGTAATTGCTTTAGTTGCAGCATTTTTCCTTTACCACTGAACGATGCTAAACTTCGCTATATTTCAGGCCCAAACCTCTGTTTTATGCGGGTATGTAGAAACGAGAGACGATTCCAAGCAAAATAACTATGGAAAGGAATGTAAAGTGTGTTCAAAGTTCGCCAGCATTCCGTTGGTGCTTATATATTGCTAATATGCCTGTCCTCTCACTATATGAAAATGACCCCGTCGTGCATCTTTACGAGTGGTTAAAAAAACGTTCGAAATGTAAAGAACAAAGTACAGGGGGCTACAAAAGGTGCATTTTCTTATTATTTCTTATGTTGGGCAGTTTTCATCGCGCACCTGTTCTCTGGCTTCCCTGTTAGCACTGTTAGCGCGAACACGCCGGCGCCGTGTTCGCGCTAACAGTGTCCGACAGTGCACGTAAATACATCTACGAAGCGGTTTTAGCAGCGGTATTAGCACCGTTTTTCATGCCACGATTTTAGAATAAAAACACCGTAACTAACCAATTATTTCATCTGCGTGTCTGGGAAATGTTCCAATGTGCCTAGTAGGTACGAATTATTCGTGATATTTGCTCTTATAATCGAGCGTCGGGAAGAAATGCACTCGCTTTTTTGCGTAGAAATGCATTACCGGAAGTCGATTTCGGACTGCTTGCTGTCTGCTTCAATTTGCAACAGCACACTAGCGCCACAGAGCTGTATATGTGGAGAGTTTGGTCAATGGGAGGCGCGGGCAGAGCTAGGGCGTGCGGCAGACCCGAAAAAGGGCTTGGCATGCTCTCTTGACCACTGATCTCTATTTTAGTAGGCTGGATCGCGGATCGGGAGCCCGTCGGTGTCGCCACCGGCGGCCATTGCTTGACACCAGGTAATACACGCAACTCTATTGGAGAAACGTACAAAAGCAAGAATATTGAAGCATGTGCGCTGTGCTCGGAGGCGAGTATTTTATGGTGCGCTGCGATCCTTATGTTGGGTGTTTGGAGATCGAATCGGTATTTTTCAAACGTTCGGTCGCCGAATAAAAAAATCAAACGTACCGGAGCACCCACGGCTGAGCTGGCAAGCTTGCTCTCGTACTGGGGTAAACAAAGGAACTTGCCGTCAATGAGACCGTCTTCGGGGAAGCCCAGACGCTGATGAATGGCAAAGAAGTTCCATGCCGACAACGGCTTTCCGAGAGTGAGCGAATTCCACGTTGCAAAGCCTTGGAGCTTGTCGTCTGCTAACCCAACTCAACGAAACCGCCACCGACTCCGCGATAACTCTAGGTAACTCGCCTCATTGCGCTGGACTACAGCGGAGTCACTCTCGACCACAAAATATTTATTTATAAGAATTGCGAGGGCTGTCAGTTTTAATGTTTTTACGCAAGCTATTTGACGGGCTTATCAAAAAGCATCCAAAAAGTTTCAGTGCCGAGAACAGCTTAGAAAGAAGGGAAAACGGCACTTTTTCTCGTTCTTGCCATAGAGTCCCATGCATTGGCTGGTGCCAATCAATGGCCGCCGGTGGCGACACTCGGCCCCAGCTGCCGAGGCCGCGATCCGCGATCCAGCCTACTACAATAGAGATCAGTGCTCTTGACCAACCAGAAGCCAAAAAGAATCCCCTAGCGGTGGTAGCGAGAAACAGTTCTAATCAAAGGTCTATGTTCGTATATGATTTTAATAAGCGCGTAAGAGTGAAATGGAGTGACTCTTTGTGGTTGAAAATAGGGTTCACGTGTTTTTTTGATCATGATCATGCAGAAAGATGTAAGAAACGAATGCGCCGCTCAACTCTGTTTTGCGCGGACAGAGTGTGACCGCTCGAACGGCAGAATCTTGGCCCTCGGCGCTTGGCGTATAAATTATGTCGACCGTTCCGCTAGTCGCACTCTTCCAACATCATTTTGGATGAACGTGATTGAAACATCACGTGTACGATATTTTCAGCCATTGAGAGTTACTTCAATGCAGTTATCAGGTTTATTTCTCGCGACCACCGCCAGGGTATTATTTCCGGCTTCTGGTTGGTCACATTCGAATTTCTGAAGACGCCCTGGAACACGCCCAGCCCGCTTTCGGCCAATGGCGCCTCCTCATTTGTCTCCTATACTTCCCAACGAATGGCCAAACCAGAGCCGTATATGTAGAGAGTTTGGTCAATGGGAGGCGCGGGCAGAGTCGGGGCGTGTGGCAGAGTCGGAAAGAGGGCTTGGCATGCTCTCTTGACCAACCAGAAGCCGAAAAGAATCCCCTAGCGGTGGTAGCGGCAAACAGTTCTGATCAAAAGTCTATGTTCGTATATGGTTTTAATAGGCGCGTAAGAGTGAAGTATAGTAACTCTTTGTGGTTGAAAATAGGGTGCACGTGTTGTTTTGATCATGATCATGCAGAAAGATGTAAGAAACGAATGCGCCGCGCAACTCTGTTTTGCGCGGACAGAGTGTGACCGCTCGGACGGCAGATTCCCGGCCCTCGGCGCTTGGCGTACGGATTATGTCGATCGTTCCGCTAGTCGCACTCTTCCACCATCATTTTGGATTAACGTGATTGAAACATCACGTGTACCATATTTTCAGCCATTGAGAGTTACTCCAATGCAGTTATCAAATTCGTTTCTCGCGACCACCGCCAGGGTATTATTTCCGGCTTCTGGTTGGTCACATTCAAATTTCTGAAGACGTCCTGGAACACGCCCAGCCTGCTTTCGGCCAATGGCGCCTCCTCATTTCTCTCCTATACTTCCCAACGAATGGCCAAACTCTCTACATGTACGGCTCTGGGCCAAACTCTCTACATATACGGCTCTGTAGCGCCAGTTGAACCTCTAGCGTACTTTATAATAACTCTATGCGTGCAATAGACCGATCTCCCAAGCCAGATTGACTACGCCAGCGCTACCGCAATGCATCGAGCAACTTTTGTCTTTCCTCACGTGCGACAACCTCCCTGGAGCTCTGCGCGTGAAGTGCGCGAGATGGCACGAGTCCTCTCCTGCACTGCCGTCTGCCTCCTGTGAATTAAAGTTATGGCGGCGTGACGTATGCGGCCAACGCTTAGTGAGATCGGTCTATTGCACATTTGCCATTGCTACATTCAAGCGGACGCTGCACATGTTTGCTCGCATAGAGCACCAGTAAGGCGCCATGCTTGCAATTGTCTCTACATCGTTCGAAAGATAGTCCGCATACAAATTGGAACTCGATTAACAGCGAGATCCGTGATTCGAGTGCCGCGTGACAATGAGGTCAAGGAGACTTGGCACGCGGCATTTGAACCACGGATATGCCGGTGAGTTGTGTTCTCAGACTGTCTTTTGTATGATGTATCAGCAGGGTGACCCGGATTTTAGTGCGCACAATCACATGCAGTCTTTTTGTTTTCGCTATATAATCGTGCTAATAGAGAGTTTTACCGCCGAATTCAGAAACCTCACTCAAACTACACTCAAACTGAAGGGCCCCTCCACTTCCTCGAGGAAGGCGCGAGGGCCGGCGCTGGCCAATCGCGAAGACGGATCCGCCGTCGCGATTGGCCAGCGCCGGCCCTCGCGCCTTCCTCGAGGAAGTGGAGGGGCCCTTCAGTTTGAGTGTAGTTTGAGTGAGGTTTCTGAATTCGGCGGTTAGAATAGGGGCCCCCAAAGCTTGGAGGCCCCAAAGAAATAGGGGATCACCACGGCGCATGAGCAGAACCCAAACTCGGTTTGGGGCTTTGGGTTGTCGCTTGGGCCCTTGGGGCCGGGTTGCGTCGGCAAACATGGCTGCGCCCTTTCCGCTCGCTTCGGAGCAAATTCGTCATGGTCGCTGCAGTATTAGCCCTTTTCAATGCCAATAAATAGTGCAACCGGCTTTCGCTTTGCTTTATCTCGCTCAAGCCACAAAGAATGAGCGGTGGGCTCGCCCCATTTTAAAAATCGTCCCCGATTCTGTCCGTTTCTAAGCCTAAACATACGCGGTAACCGTTGACATGGCAACGTATTGCTACTCTGTGGCTCCGAGTAGATTTCGTTCGTGGCACGATACCTGCATCTTGAAAACAAGTATTTCAAGGCTTCAAAGTCGCTCCAGCTCAGATTTAAATTGTGCAGCTGCTCGCAGAGTATGCGCGCTCGCGTTCGTCTCAGTCTCGGCATAGTTGAAGGCCAAAATCTTCGGCTGCATATGTTCAAAGCGCGCACGAACGCCCACAAAATTCGAGAACGAGCCATACCTAAAACGGCGCGCAAGCAAAGAAGAAGAAAAATAGAAAAAAAAAATAGTCGTTAGTTGTTTATACAGCAGGCATTTAGTCTGCCAGAACATGGCGACATTGTTACCCACTGTAGATGAGCAATTTAGCCAGTGCGGTACAACCGCTAGCCTGGGGTCTTTAACATGCACCACGCCGTAGTGACACACGACCGCACGCCGGTACGGTGGTCATCCAGATCGAAACGGGCAAGGGTGGGGATTGAACATAGAATCTCTGGGTTCTACAGCGCGAGCTTTCGCTCCACGCGCGTCGAGCTGGGTGTGCGCTTCAGCCCACTCGGCCACCGATCCCCCGAAAATAGAACACAGGAAAGAGTGCTGACTCCCAACTTATGTATTGTGAAAGAAAGAGAAAGAGGAAGCTTCAGACATGAAGCCCCGCGAGCACCCACAAGGTATAAAGAAGAAAGAATAAAAAGATATAAATCACTAAGTTGCAGTAGAAAAGGAGAAAACTGCATTATAAGGTCACGACGAAAAAAAAAGGGGAGAAAAAAGAAGAAAGAAAAACAACAACGTGAATAAACGTGTTTTTTTTTTGTTTTTTTTATTATGCTTAAAGGGAGAAAAACAAAGAGGTAAGCCAAGGAACGTGGGGTTCATATCTGAAGCTTCCTCTTTCTCTTTCTTTCACAATACATAAGTTGGGAGTCAGCGCCCCTTTCTGTGTTTTGCTATCTTCCTCCTGTGCTTGTGCGCTGTATTAGGTATGTCTTCTAAGTACCAGCTAGCTCAACTCTCTATGTTACTACGAGAACAAGCGCCATATTAGACCGCTACGGATTGGATTGTTTCGGCTACACCCGAAGCGGGATGGCCGAACGAGTCGAGGCCGATTCAAGGCCAGAAGAAAATGGCGGAAGAGAAGGCTCCCGCGCGCGTTCGCTTCTTGATCGACGATGACATTTATGTGCTACGCGAAGTGTACGCCACTAACCTATTTCAGGATTCCAGGAGATGGACTTCAATTGCCGAAAGGATCTCCGAAGCAATCGGAAGAAATTTCCCCACGCGGGCCATCCGCGACCGGGTCGACCTGCTGCTGGCACAGTTTACTACGAAGCACAGATTTCCCGGTGACTTTTCGTAACGTAAAAAAAAGAAAAAATGGGTCTGTGTGAACGAGCTTTCAGCCACGGCGTAGCAATACGTCACCATGTCAACAGATACGACGTATGTTTAGGCTTAGAAGCGGCCAGGATCGGGTACGTTCTTTAATATGGGGTGAGCCCACCGCTCATTCTTTGTGACTTGAGCGAGATTAAGCAAAGCGAAAGCCAGTTGCACTATTCATTGGCAATTAAATTGGCTAATACTGCAGCGACCATGACGAATTTGCACCGAAGCGAGCGGAAAGGGCGCCGCCATGTTTGCCGACACAACCCGGCCCCAAGCACTTGGGGGGCTGAGTAACGGTTAAGAGTTGAGCTTGTTGGTACATACTTGTAGTTATATCAGCTTGAACTTTAGAAATATCTAGAACACGAAGACAGAAAGGACAGGATATGTCCTTTCTGTCTTCGTGTCAGCACGCGGAGGACTGTGTCAGCACGCCATCAATCACCGTCCACAAAAAAGAAAGACAGTACCTAAAGAATGTCACGCCCCAAACAACAACAGCACGAGCTTGTGGCGGGTTAGTTCAAAAACAATAATTTGCGGGGAATACTGTGCAAATGATTTGTACATATTTTTTGTATAAGTGTAAATATCGGGAGTGATCTTTATTAGTGGAATAGGGTAATTTGTATAATAGGTTAATGTGCTCCACTTGGGACTCAAAAGGAAGGAGCAAAAGCGCAAAGAAGAAGTTTAAACTAAAAAATCGTTGGTAGTTCAGCTGTGTGTCATATCCTGTCCTTTCTGTCTTCGTGTTCTAGATATTTCTAAAGTTCAAGCTGATATAACTACAAGTACTTGGGGGGCCCCACGCTATTTCTCGAATTTCACGTTGGGGGCGCGAGCAAACCCAAAACCCCAAAAGGAGTTTGGGTTCTACGCATGCGCAGTGCTGAGCCCCTATTTCTTTGGGATCCAAAGCTTTGGGACACCCTATTATAAAACTCTCTATAACTGTCGTGCTGCTTCAACTACAGGATGGGCTAAAAGCAAGCTACACCTACCAGCGTCGTGCCTGTGACCGGGGAATGGTCCCGTCGAGCTCGCAGATAATTCCATTGGGGCATATGATAGCCTGGTATTTGAGGGCGTGCACTCTCTTGTGACTGGGGTGCCTTCATGTGCGTTTTGCTTAGGGTGATCTGACCATTTTGTTCCCATTTTTGCATTTATTTTTTGTTCAGAAGCGCGTGAAAGAGCGTGTTCCTGCACGCGTCTGTGGCGCTGACTGTGCTATGGCGACATTTTGTTTTCATCGATTTCTTTGTGTTTTCCCCTTGAGCGCGTGTTGTCGGCATCGGGTACTACAAAGGGTGGCATCACTTTAAACAGAAGGTCATTGAGGCACCCTACTTGTGACCAGACAAGTAAATCTTCTGATTCAGAGACGGTCGGCAGGTGGGTCTTGCTGTGCCGTTCCAGCTGGTGTTACCCTCCCTATTATTTGAAGCGCAGGCCACAATAAAGTGTCGTTTCAGCGCAAATGTTTTACGTTTTTATAATTTTCACTGTTAAGAAGTTCGTTCGTTGTCCACAATGGCGCTGCACGCGAAAAAGGCGAGCTAGCCGCGTTGCGTCGTCACAAACCCTATTCTATAAGCACGCTGCGTGAGGTGTCGTTGCGTTGGGTACCCCAAAGCGTTGGGTTCCCCAAAGCGTTGGGGCCCCCTATTCTAAAACTCTCTAATGTTTGTTTTAAACGAGGCGTAAAACGTGACGTAACTTTAATTTTGCTTGTAGTGCGTTCACGTTGAGCGCCTCAGCGAACTGGTGGCAATCTCTATCACGTAAGATTCTACCTCAAGGCTGCAGGCTCGAAAACTTTCAAAAACTTTAAGAAATATTTAGAGTTTTATATAGTTAGACCAATATCAATAAGTATAAACCCAAAATTCACTCAAATTCCTTAAGTAAAGAATTGTCCATCGCCCGAGAAAGGAACCCAAACTCAATTCTAAGAAATCATAAGTATCGTAACTAAATTAAATGGCCCTCTTTACCCTTAAAGCTGTCCCTCCATCGCGCGTCTCAACTCGAGACTGAGGGTCCCTTAGTTCAACCCACGCGACTTCTTTAAGCGAAGCCCACGAGCGCGCAAACCACGCCTACCGAATTCCGCCGTCAAACACCACGAGGAACGGCAACACGCGTTCCGCGTCCTATGCACAAATTGGCTCCACTACGCACATCCCTTTCGGCAAGTCAAACAGCGAGAGACCGAAAGCAAAAAAAAAAGAATAAATAAATATGAAAGCAACAGAGACACTTCTCCGCTGAAGAACTCGCATCGATACACAGTCGGCAAAGCACACCGCCTGCGACTATTCGCGCTCCGAAGCGCCCTCAGTACGACCGGCGGTGAACGCCGCGGAGGCTGGGAACGCACGAAGAACGCAGTTTGCACTTTCCGAAAGCCTCTCGGAGAGGAAACACCACTGGCGGGTTAAGAGTTATGAGGAACTCTGGCCGACAGTTAGCTTCGCAAACACGGCGTCCGATGATTCGGGCGCGTCCCCTATATTTCCGTTTTCAGAATAGGCCGGGAACCGTAACCATTTCGCCCCCTCCTCCTTCTTCCCCCGCCTCATCCCCCAGAAATAAGAGGGGACGGCCGCCCCTTGTTCCCACCAAACAAGCAACCCAAGAAACGGGACGGCGGTAGTATCTGGAATTGAATTAGGGAAACTGGGGGGGTCGCAGACGGGCTTAAACGGATTAGCAGCTAGTTGGGGAGGGTTGCTTCACCCCCTCTATTCTCCTTCTTTGCTTCGACGTCCGTTTCGGTTTCTATTCCCTTTTTTTTTAATGTAATTTGTTTTGTTCTTTTTGCAGCCAGCCCGTTTGGTCTCCGTCGATCGAATGGTGGTGATTGCGCTCTTGGAATGTAAATGGAGTTCTTCTCTCTCCCTCTCTCCGTCTCCGCGTTTGTTCCCCTTTCAATGTTGCCCGACATTTTTTTGTTTTGTTTTTATTTCTCACCACCCTCTGTCGTGCGGCGGCGCTCCCTATTGTCAAAGGAGAGAGAAGGGAAGTAAAAGGAAGAGGGAACAAAAGGGAAGGGGGTGTTCTCTTCCTTTTCCATTGTACCGTCGGGACGTATTCAAGTTGGCAATCTGGGGACGCGGGCGGGGTGTCGGACTTTGGCTTCGTTCCACGCAATCGGATTTGTTGTCCGGTGTGCGACGTAGCTCTCGCTTCTCCCGCCGCTGCTGCTGCTGCCCTCAATTGCCTTCCTTCGGGAGCTGGATGGGGAAAGCGGAAGCTTTGGGGGAAAAGAGGGGGTTTGTCGCTTTCGTGTCTGAATCCCGCTAGAGGCGCAGTTTCGGGCGATCGTGTCGATGATGGCGTTGCACCGCTCGAGCGTACCCTAGGGTGCGCCGAGGATTCATCCTAACCGCACTTTAAGAAATCTAGACCATATATTTTCCCGCCAGGGACTCATTAGTGCCGAATAACGTTGCGATCTACAGAGGGAAGTTGGCGAGCAAGAGACAGCGAAATGCGTTTAGACCTAACAGTCTGCGTTCTTTCACCGGAAAGTACACTTCATGCACCTACATTACGCTCAGTGTCACAGCACCTACTGTATTTTCGTTTTAGGCCTAAATATATCTTACAGCCTCGCTATTCGCCGAGCTCCCCACGGGGATGGCAACTATTGGCTCTCCCCAGTGCTGCATCTCATTACCGCTCGGCAGCCAATGAGATTTCGCCATTAGACGATGAAGACTCCATCAAAAAGCAGCGAGAGGCGACATAAGAAGTAACAGCCTGCGTTTTTATAAGTTGTCTGTAACTACAGAGTTACGAGCCTCCGAACTGTTGGGTATATTCTACATGGTGCATCACCGGGAACTACAGGGTTGCTCATAAAACGGGATTTTTTTTCTACTTACATGGCTAAAAGACTGCATTGAAATCAGTTAGCATGTTCTGATACGTTGCACCGGCGTAGATGCTTATCTCGCATGTTTGATTTGGGGGACAAAGGACAAACCGTTTTTTCCCCTTGTCCAGGAATTATTATTTTCATTGTTGTCCAGCTTGCCTACACCTTTGCAGTATTTGCATTATCCCAATAACTTTAAAATGCAGGTCGTTCACTCTTCTTGCTGCCAGACTGGAGGCACCTGATAAAACCTGTTTGCTCTACTGACCTCTAACTCCTGGTTACCTCAGTTGCTAGAGCGCTCCACTGGAAATAGAGAGGCCCCTCGTTCGATTCCAGGACAGGCAGATTTCTTCGGTCGCGCACCAGTCACTTACCTGTGTTTGGAGATATCTGTTTTTCCTTTGTCTCACCTGTTCCCCTTCTCTAGGAAGTTTTATTGACATTCTTGTCCAGTTCCGTGCACCTTTACAGTAATTGGTTTATCACCATAACTTTAAAATGCAGGCCGTTCACCTTTGTTAGGGTCAAACTAGTGGCAGCTGATAAAATCCGTTTGCACTACTGACGTCTAACCCCTGCTTAGCTCAGGTGCTAATGCGCTCCACTGGAAATGAAGAAGCCCCTGGTTCAATACTAGGACCAGGATGATTTTTTCGATCGCGCGCCAGTCACCTAGCTGTGTTTGGAAATTTGTATTCGTCCTTTGTGCCCTTGTTCCTCCTCACCAGGAATTAATATTGTCAACTCTGTCTTCTATTCCTGGATAATCTCACGTGCCGCACATTGGAACATCACAATACGTCAAGCAAACGGTTGGGGTGCCACACCTTTCCGGAAGAGTCTGTTATAAGATCGCGTAAGGTTCGATCGCACGACTGCTTGTCGAGCTGCTTAAGCTTCACTTTTTTTCTTTATATGTAGACCAACGGTACACCTGCGTTGGCGTTTTTCTTCGGCAACTGCTATCTTGGCATGCAGCCCGAGTCAGCCACGATGAATGTGCCCAACTGATTTTGCTTGAATCGCACGGACGTGTCCGGTGCGTTGGAAGCGCATATAAAAAAGAAAAGAGAACTGGAAGGTCGCTTTCGTGAATACCAACAACCACTAGCGTTCAAACCGATTCCCAGAGGGCGTCTGACGCTTCTTAGGGACCACAAGAAGCACGCCGTCTTGACATCGATCCTCACTCACCCTTTCTCTGCGATATGTGGTCGGTTGCTCTTCGTTGTTTATAGTGGAATGTGATTTCTTTTTCGGTGCCCTATTTTTGGGGAGAATCGTTGGATGCCTGTGGCTTGGCAAACGTAATATCTGAACTGGCTATTATTGGGGACATAATTTATTCGAAGAAGTACTTTGGAAATTAATTTTTATTATTTTATTAAGAAAGGAAAAGAGGAGAAATAAAACACCTGGAAGACAAAATACAACACAAACTGAAACAACAGACACCGAGGACATGAAGACAGAAAGAAACAATATCGAATAATGTTCCGCGCTCTGCGGAACAAAATGAAACAGCGAAGCGCATGGTCTCGCTAGCGTATGAACTGCTAGCATAGGCCTTAACCCTAGCCTAAAAAGACCATATGGCTGTGAAATTTGACTCCCTTGGGCATCGCTATTGGGCAGAAGATGGAACTATACGAGGTGCTTTGTTGAGCTTGTTGTTCCCTCAGCCCGGTGTTTACTAACACAGCATAACAATGAAGCTAGCACGGTCTGGGCACGAGCGCTTCGCTCTGACCAGTGCTTTGGACGCATTAGAATCGTCATCTTGGATATCTCTGATAAAAAATATATATATGTATATTTGTTATCCCCACAGCTGAAGCGGTCCGCTAGTGTCGTGGCTATTGGATCTTCTCCCCAAAGCCCTTTACAAATATCGTCTTGTGCACGCTACCATCTTTGTCTGCTGGGCTGTGAACGCCTTCTCAGGACGCACATTGATCTGCTGCGCGGTAAATCCGACGCTGCGCGCGCGTCCACAGCTCAGTGACTCAACGTATTTCGCCCGGGTGATAATCGATGCGAAGAATGATCTTCAGACCTTTACAAAAACCGCCTTCTGCGCGCTGCCATTTTTGTCTGCTGTGCTGTGGAACTCCTTCTGAGCATGCGCCTGTTGATCTGCTGTGCGGTATATCAGACGCTGCGCGTGCGTCCAGAACTCAGTGACTCAGCATTTCCCCCCCCCCCCCCCCCGGGTTATAAGCGATGCAAAGATCTGCACACCGTTTCACCGGTCCGAAAGCAAGCCGACATCACGATTGGTCGGCGCTGGAGCCACTAAATGAGCTGCGCTTAGAGTATCGGCACTTCGTTTCCCGACATTGTTTTTGGCGCCGCCATTTTGGGGCCTCTGCAGGACAGACGCAACTGCCGATTGTCATAATTCAAAAGAGCGACTTCCTCAGCATT
Organism: Ixodes scapularis; assembly: GCF_016920785.2. NCBI lineage: Eukaryota > Metazoa > Arthropoda > Arachnida > Ixodida > Ixodidae > Ixodes > Ixodes scapularis. The sequence continues at coordinate 32,871,664 of NW_024609837.1, forward strand.
ACATTCGGTGTTAGGAAGCTGATGTAATCTTGCTTTGCTCTGTCGCGAACTGTTTAAACATGGAGGCCGGAAGGGCGTTTCCTGTGATTTCAGATAAGCTTCAGATAACTGGCAGCCATGATTTTAAGTCACAATATGGCCAAGTGTCGTTACTCTGAAGAGCAGCTTATTTAGTTGCACTAGACGGCGCCAATGAAGCGATTCTAGAAATGCATTGTCATAGTTCTCGCTGTCTCGGTGGGTTCACTATAACCGGTTCAACCAATCGCGTGTGGAAGAAAGGATTATGGTACATTCGCTATGCCTAGCTGGTTTTGTTGGTCATTCAGAATGCACAAAAAAATGAGTGCCGCAATGATGCACTTTGAGCACTGCTCGATTGCTACCTCCACCTGCTGGCTGCTGTCCGATTTGAAGTTAATCAGAGCACATAGTCACGGCATAAGCGTTGTGTCATGCATTCCGCTCGTCTTTCTTGTATCGCTGAGCGCCGTACTTTCTCAGTTTCATGATTATATAGGCCTCTTGCGCTGAAGCTTTAAGTAAACCATGGCGCTCTGATTGGGCCTCGCGCTACTTGTGGTGCCTTCGCTGACATTTTTTCTTTCTGTATGGTGCTGAAGAACGGAAAAATACATCCGTCGACGTCCGAAATCAGCTCTCAGTGGAGAAAGAGGTGGACTTCTTTTTTTTTGTGTGCGGTTGTTACAGTGCATGGCCAGTGGAACGCGATAATGTTAGCCAGTATTTTTTATGGTATTGTCATTAGAAAAACGATTGACGTTCCGAATATATTGCAGAGATGCATTCATGGCGAAGCACCTGAGAAAACCTCTATAGCTAAGTGGCTTCCGCGAAGCGTACCATAAATCTTCAAAAGTTCTATAGGTCATGATACGTTCAGTAAGGTCACCTCAAGAGGCTTTTACAAATTTTGAAGACAAAAAATAAGGAATGAGGAAGTTTGGTACCTGAAACACTGAATATAAAGCGCGTGATCGGGGTAAAGTTATGTGTTACCCAAAAAGTCCAGATTAAAATTCGAACGACCAATACCCAAAACAAACCGAAGCAGATACGCATCGTAGAATTCCCATAAACGTAATTGTGTTGTGTGCATGCTTATACAGGCGGAAGTTATTCATTCCCAATGGGAATCTGGTACATCAGCTGTAGATGCGAAATATAAACAGCGCACTACCACTGCTGACCTGGGATCTTTAACGTGCATCACGCAGTAGTGGTACACCAACGCACGCCGTTACAACGCTCATGCAGATCAGAACGGGCAGGAGTGGGGGTTGAACCCATGACCCCTGGGTTGTGATCCCTGGGTTCTGCAGTGCGAGCTTTCACTACACGCGTTCCGAGCTCCGGTGGGCTAACTCACTTGGCCGTCGATCCCCTAATTTCCATCCGACAAGCATAGTTTAACATAGAACTCGTAGTAATGTATAAGTGATTTTGATGACAACTTCTTGGAAACCACAATAGTTTATTGCGAGGTGTGGGCACATCCCTTATTATTTTAACTTTGCACAACAACAACAACAAAAAAAAAAGGTCTGCGCTTTTGAGATTCTTGGGGTGGTCAATAAGACGTTCTTCTCCTGGGTTTCACGGATTAAGTGTAAAAATCAGTCGTTTTCAAATGAGTTACGTCTTTACAATGTAGTACACACCGCCCTGCAACCCAGCCCAAGCGTAACGTCCAAGTTCTCCTCGCTATCTCGTGCAGGTCAACCGCTAACGCCAAACTCTTAGAGTCCACGATGGTGAAAACATAAGGGCAATCACCAACACAGGTAAGCTACCGAGCAAACGTTTAGTTATAAAACAAAAGTCAGCTTGTTCGCGCCCTTCAGTAGGTACACTAATACTTTAGAAAATTAAAGCAAGTTACCGAAAGTAACTACTCCAGCAAAAAGCCCCTTCGGAAGTGGAAGCTATCTGGTAGCTGCTGCGCCGATTCTCCGAATTCACCATTGCTAGGGCACGCACTCTGAGCATGTATTGGACACGAGGGCTGCATCACAGTTCGCCTCGAACTCGGCTCCGCTTGCGTCAGAAACGAGTGCTGCGTCAGCATTCGGCGAGGAATCGGATCCGATCACCCTATTCGTGCCAAAGAACTGGAGACCGCGGAAGCTGCTTGATTAGCTTCCGAAAGGGGTCTATGTTTCGTCCAAATGCGAAGTTAGAATCACGGAATAATTGATCTTCTTTTTTTTTTTTTAAATAGTCATACAGACATTCATTGTTTTCTTCACCGCGAGTGTTTGACCACGCTTGTTTTTTTAGTTATTTTTTGTTCCGGGAAGCAGAGTCAGTGATCTGGCATTAACCCGCAGCTGTCCGGAATACCAACGGAGCGTCAGCGCTCGAGGCAATGCCCAGGAGGCTCGAACGCCTCGGAGGGAGGGAACGCAAGCAGCGCCATTTTCTCTCGCACAAAACCGAACCTCCCGCTCCCTTTTCTTTTTCTTTTTACGCGCGCACAGCTGGAATTCCCCTTCCAGCCTCAGCTGCCAAAGCGTAGCGTATTTACCTTTGGCGAGCGCGGGATTGCCGTATATGAAGACTCGCTTGAGCCGGTGGCCTCAGCCTCGCCGTTGTTTGTCCAAGACCAGGGCGAGGATATCGCCAGCCGGACGACTCGACGGGAGTCGAACAAGTCTGCGGTATTTGTGTCTGTGTGTTGGCGTGATCTAACCCCTCCTGCATACGCGGACTGTGGGAGTCTAAAACGCGGAAGCCGGGTTTAGATTGGTACAATCGGGGATGATATGACCTGAAATGGTGCTTCGTGATTTTTTAACGTACCTTCACATTTTGAGAGGTCTGTGTTCCGAACTTGGAATTGAATGCAAACTTTAGGTCCTATACTTCGGACTATTTGACATATTGTGAGGTTATGGCTTTTGGTGACGGCAGACGCAAAGCAAACTTCATATTGTCCGAGGAAGCACTCCGGCTTGCCATGTTTGCCTCAAACATATCTGAATCTGTTTCCGTGTTAAGAAAAGAAAGTTTCAAAGTGTTCCCGGTTGATTTACTGATTGATAACTTGATAGATTGATTAATTGTCATGAAACCGCTTTAGTTCAAGTGTCGTTTAACAAAATTGGGTTGAAACGTGTCTGATATTACTCAAGCTTACTGCCACCATCGCGACCCATGTCTACTGAAACGCAACGCCATTAAACAGGAGACATCATTTTATTTTAAATTGCAGTGCAATTTTAAGAATAACAAACTGACTTTTACCCTCTGCCTGTCCCTCAGAAAATGTAATGGCGTAGAAACGAGGACTGGATTGTTGCCATAGTCATGGGGATTTCCCCCCGATGACGATATTCAAACGCAGCGCATAGATTGTAGACGAGTACTGCTGAACGCTTGTCCTAGACACGCGGCAACCGATGCCTTGACGAGCAGTCTGGATGTGTCTCGTGCCAAATTTCTGTGCTAGCAAGAGCACCCGTCTTGCATGTCTATATAAGTAACCCCACATACAGAATCCAGATTACACGTCAGTAAGAGACCATGATGTTCCGTTTTGTTTTTTATGTATGGCTTCTCAAGACAACACCTTGAGTTTCCCCCCTTGCCCCCTCCCCCCCCCCCCCCCCCCCGAGTTTGTTGAGAGTGATTAGATGTCCTCTCATATAGATATTGTCCCCATGCCTGATCCTCCCTCACTTTTCTTCTCTCTACTCTCCCACCTTCCTTGCGGCCCCCCGACTGGGCCGTCTGGCTTGCCCCCCCTCCCCAACTCGTTTGTGTGCTACTGCCCCTACTGGTAGAGCACGTCCGTGCTGTGTTGGGGGAGCAGTGATGACCCGATCCGGGCACCGGACAATGGAGTGAACAATAACGTTTCCTCTCTCTTCTCTCTCTCTCTCTCTCGTACAAGACCAGCTGACTGTAGGCATTCCTAAGGCCAAGGGGGCTGAATACTTGACTGCCGTTCAGGGAAGCAAGAATATCTTCCACCAGGGGCATGGGGTATACTGTTCCGTCTTCGTGGTCGCGTTAACTGTTAGTTTGAAGTCCCCAGATAGACTGGTGTTCCTGTTGTTTTTCACCACCGGCACGACGGATGTAGCAAAGTCGGAAACCGTCACCGGAGATAGTACACCCTCCTTGACCAGTTGGTCGATTTCCTTTAACACTCCTGATGAAGGGCATAGCGCACTGTATCTGCATTCCAAAGAACGTTCAGCCTTTTCACTCTCGTGAAGAAGGAAGACCAGCGGAGCTGTACTTGATACACTGCCGCAACGCGCACGCGCCCGTTTCCCGCTTCTTCTCGTCCGACACGCCGCCGATTGTGGATACGTCTCTGGCGAACCAGAGTCGGTCGCACACGGCACACGTGACGCCAAACGGGTAATGCACGAACTCCTTCGGAAGCTCGCCGTCGCGCCCGGGAACTGTTCAGCCGGCGTGGAGAGAAGTCGTCGCCGGGCCTCGCGCTTGGACTTGGCCTCCGTGGCAAGATCGTCGCCCGTGGCGTTGGCCCGCCGGCGCCCTTTACATCGCTGGTTTAGTTTTCGGCGGAGGCTTTCGAGGCGAGTGATATGCCCTTCTTTGGCAAGGGAATCTGAAGCGCACGACGCAGTGGAAGTCGAGGCGACATCGGCTTTGCGGTGATTGCGGATCAATTTGCGCTGTAGCGTACGTTGCCGTTCCTTCCACAGCCAGTCTTCTTTCCCCGAAAGGGCGCGCGGCCGATCCACCCTAAGACCAAACCGAAACTGATAAGAGCGTAGGATACAGCGCGCAAAACATATGACGACAAAGAAACACACGTGACGAACGCTGCGCTCGTTACATGTGCTTCTTTTTTGTCGTCGTCTCTTTTTCGCCCTGTTTCCCAAGATGAATTCCCACCGACGCGCCCAACTATCCATTCTTTTATGATAGCTGCAAAGGTTCCCGCCATATAAGAGCGACAGTGGCAACCAGACTGGTTGTGTGCTTGCTGCCACCGCTTATAGATGGCGGTTGCTGTACAGGTAAGTTTGTGTCAACAAGCGTTTGATACCGGACACGATCCTGGGGAACCTAGCCCTTAAGCCCTTAACAGCTCCGCTGTAAAAAAAGTGGTTCGATCTTTTATGTTTAAGTGATCTGTAGGTCTTTTGCAAAGGCCTCGAGTTGGCTCAAATACATCAGCAGAGTTGTCCAGTAGGGTCCTTAATGTGACCCTTTTGGGCTGAGCAGGCTTAGTTACATGTAAGTTTGCCAGTATTTTGTTTCCCAAGGAAAGCACAGGCTCGTCCAAATAGTTAAATGTTTTGATTGTGTCTCTGCCGGCAATGAATAGGGCCCGTGCCATTCACCACCGTTAGCGATCCTGCAACTGCCTGCTCCCGAACTTCACTGTCATCCCTATCTTCCCGCGATAGAACTTTCCCGATAACAAGGAAGTCTCAGCTCTGTTTTCTTCAGGGTGGACTACTCGGCCTTGTGCCCCTCGTAAACGTCGGTTACCGGGATCCGGTGTCCATTAACATCACGATCGATACGTTGTTTCAGATCATTGTTCTATAAATGGGCGTCACTGTACCGGTGTCAGCTAACTTTTGAGCCACCAGTGTAACCGAAATATCTTACTCATCCAAATCGGAAGCGTAACCCTCGTCCAGTGCGTTAGTCTTGTTGCTTGTAGCGAGGCTCCTTTTTGGCAGCCCGGTAGGCCCTGTCAAGATATCTACGGTTTCCGCACTTGAAACAAGAAGAACGGCCAGTGTGTGCAGCCATGTAAGAGGTGAAACTCATTACTGCACCTTCCACATTGACCTCGGCCATTCCCGGTTTTGTTTCCAGGTTTCGACCTGTTTTTCGGGTAGCGTCCCGACTGAACAAGGTGAGCGCCCTCTACCATACTAACCTCCTGCTCCCTGATATAGCTTTCTGCAGTCTTCTCGGATGCAATGGCGAAATCTTCAGCCTTTTTCCAAAATTTCTGTCTTCGGCCAGTCTACGCTCCTCCGTTAATAATGCCTGCACGGACCCTACGTCCCCTAGGTTTCGCATGATGAAGTTATAACTTGCTCTGATCTCGTTTACTTGCGGGGAATAGTTGTAGTACTATTCCATATGCTTTGCGACCTCTTCGTAGCTTAGCTCGTCTACCCTCTTAACAACGACCTACCAGCACGTTCACCACGTTGTCGCTGAGAGCAGCCACCAATAGCGCCCGCCGCTTCGGTTTCTTGATGTTGTGGCCTTGAAAGTAGGCCTCCAGCCACATTGTAAGTGTTCCATGAGCCCGTTCTCTCCTTAAACTGCGATAAACACGCCGTCACGGCTGGAGCTGCGAATGACGCAGGGTTGCTTCACCTCCTCGTCGCCTACTGTAACATCTCTACCTAAATAACGCCGGGTAAGATACAGAATAAAAAAGAATCTTATGAACGCGTGAATGGTGGCTTTTTATAAACAGCTGCTTGGAAGAGCTCAGCGTAATCCCCCCCCCCCCCCCCCCCCCTTCACAAAAAAAAAAAAAAAAATCTGCTGATGATGATTAGATGGCCTCTGGGGTATATACAGCAACCAGAACCCTAACATTGTCTAGATTTAAGGAAATATCCCAATCCTGCCGCGTGGAGCCGATAACAAAATGGATTGGAGGGCTCAAACTAAGTGTCTTGAAATTGCAGAAAGTAAGACGCTATGGCCATCAACCTTCTTGTATCTAGGTCAGTTGACAAGCTTCGGAAAACGGTTGACCACCTTATGGACAGACGCGGGGTTACCGGTGGATCATTTGACGCAGATTACCTGTGGTGGAAACAATTTTATTGCGTTTTCGTGGTATTAATTAGGTTTGCAAATCACTTGCCGCAGAAAAAGCGTTCAAAACATGTTTTTCTCTGTTGCTGGTAGAGCCGTTGTCGCTGGAGGCGCTAGGAACGCTATCTGCTCTTACCTGCTCGTGTGCCGACAACCGAGAAGAACCGTTTTCGAACGCCGGACTTCCGTGGAGCTTCTCAACTGATAAATCTAAGAACGTTGATTCCGATTTTCGGACATCAGAAGACGTTACGTTTCCTTAGACAAGAAAACAACCAAATTATGGTACCTGTAAAGCATCTGCGACTGTTGTATTTACCGCACCGCGATCCTAACTGTGTCACAGTAGCGGTGGTGGTGTGGCATACGCCTGTTCTGACGCAGGTAGCTCTCGGGCTTGACAGTTCGCTGAAGCTTCGGCAATCAAGAGTTGGGACGCCGTGACGACAGCGGCACTCGCTATGTCTCGTGTTTTTTTGTTTTTTTTTAATTTCTACGACCAACCAGCGGAATGCATGGCGACATCCGACGGCGTTACACTTCGGCTGACGTGACGTCACTTGTTGCCACCTCAAAACCACTTTTGCTGTATGGGCGGGACAGGACAATGAACATACCTCTCGAAGACACGCTCCAGGTACCGTCCTTCTGCCGGGCTCTGCTTGCGCGCGCGACGAAATGTAATCAAAGGCACCAAGCTCGCACTCGGGGCGGCGCTACTACAGGGTTCAGAACTTGTCATCTACTATAAATGGACACTTTTAGCAAACCTTTACTGTGGTTCGTTACCGCACTACCGGAGCCATTGAGGCATGCTGTAAGGCGAGCGCCCAGCTGCCAATGTATCACCCCGTCGCGCGCTTAAATGCATGCTTCAAAGGCTGCGGTAATGCTGTTCGCAGAACACGGTAACGGTTTGCTAAAAGGCATTATTAACTGTATTGAAGTGTTATGAGGCTGCTCACCATTCTCAAATCGTTTTTTCTGCGGCAGTTATTGCGAGGAAAGAAAAAAATAACGCGTGTTTCGTAGGCTATGAAGGTAAATAAACCATTCAAAAATTTAGTGTCATCTAGTGGCTCAAATACCAGTCTAAATGTTTGTACGCTAATGGCGGTTAAAATTTAGTTTATATTCGTTAACGAAGACGCGTGAAGTTACGGTGTTCTGCGCTTTGCAGTTCATTCTATTGCTTTGTTTGAGTTGTAGTGGGGTAAAGAAACTATCACTCAGTACGAGGCTCTTACATGAAGAAATATTTTGATAACATTCACTAAATGTCTTTGTAATGAGCTGTCTCAGGGCGTGCCCAAGCCGAGAATTCCAAGGATTCTCATGACATGGAAGCCTAAGTTTCTCGTCACGCTGACGCCAAACAATGATACAGCTGATTAACATCTGGAATGTTCACGGCTCTACATCGGTGCCTGTCTTCAAGCTTTTCCTTCATCAGCCATGAAAAGGCAGCCGTTATCGTGTGCAGATAACATAAACTTAGTTGAATATAGTTACCGATGTGGCCGCACTGAAATTCGGAAAGCGTCTATCATTAATTGGATGTGGTATTTCGTGAAAGTACCAAAATCATCGCACCGGCTTTCATGAATAAATTTGTTTTGTTTTTATATGGTATTGAAACCATGAATACCTGAACGCGACAACGTAAGTAGTTTGTTGAGTTTCGCGGTCTGTGGGTCGCTAGTTGAAGACAAATGAAAGCAGAACACATGTCATAGATGCACTTCATCGCTGACGTATGAAAACTGAGCGGCTGCATACGAAATGTGTGTAGGCGAGCAACTGAGGACGCAGATTTTCGAGATAGACGATGCTCGCAAGTGCCGCACTTAGGCGTTGCCAACAAGCGGGCTGAACCTATTAGCACGTTCTCGTCCCCATCGCCTGCCTACGAGCTTGCGTGCAGTTTCAAGATTTTGCACGCATCGGTGCCCACCGCGTTAATTGTTCCGCGTGCGCATTATTCAAAGTTCTGTCGTCTTTATACCTTCGTGACTTTGTAACGAAGGTACCACATGGGCAGTCCTATTTCAAATTAATTGCCCCTAAGTTTGTGTCGCATGCACGCACGCTCTCTTTAAAGGAAGTTTTGATAGCAGGTCTTTTTGTGATTACTTCTAAAGTCACATGCACACCCCATACATGACAGACCCCCCAAAAAAACATGGTGTTCGTTTCAGACATGATGCCAAAATTACTTTACTTGCGGCTGCGGATATGGCTCAATCATGTCCTAAGCATGTTTTTTTTATGCCTTGAACACATGTGGAGAGAGTGTTTTGCGTGACCAATGTGTCAAGACCGTCACACATGAAAAAAACAAGTATCAGACACTGTCTGGAGATTGTTGTTTGCATAATATATAATCAGTGTGACCACGGCCTAGAGGGGTCTTCCGGCAATTTTTTTAGCTACCGTAATTAAATATATCTTCGGAATCACCTGTCTTTGCCCTTACCGGTATGTTATTTAGTGTCACGAAATTCGGAATATTTATTGTGAAATCAGCAAGTGAAAATTACGCCAAAACCGACGTTCAAATAGGCCAACGCTTTTCAATGCCATGACGTCAAGGGAAGGCAGGCTTCCAGGTCAAGTGGACAGTCTAAAAACAAAGTATGACGTGCTTCTGCGTGGTTTTCTGGAGCGAGCTTCTCAAAGCATTCGTTTGACACCATGAAAGCAATGGTAATCAATTGGGAACAAAATCTACAGAACAAAGAGTGAACCTCCGCCTTCTGTGGACGTCACTTTTTTGTTGTTGCCAGTCTTTTACTTTTTACACACACGGCGAGGACCAACTTTGTAAATTCAATACATTCGTAAAAGAAACAAACAAATTATTTTGGTTCAATGTGTGGGTTACTATTTCAGCCATATTTGTTGGCATGTTTAACAAATGTTCAGGCAACTCGTACATTATCCATGTTGAACATACCTGAGACTGGGGCAGGAAAGAACATAAAAGTCGAAGGAACAGAAAGGGACAGGACGACGTCTCAAACTCAGCTACCAGGTTTATTTAGTTCTCCTGCTTATATAGCTCACAATCAGCCACCACCAACACAAAGGGGCAACTCCAACCAGTTCAAACGCCAAACCCTCCAATCAGACACTACCAACACAAAGGGACAACCTCTAAACAAACCAAACGACAAACCCTCCAACACACAAAAGTAGCGCTAAGGACGGCCTTCATGCCGATTCACGAAGATAATTCTACTTCTCCCCCAAAATTAACAAAAATTTTGGGGGAGATTTATTACTTGCTGTGGAGTATACAGTTAACAAACGGCTTCGGCTCTTTGTAGCCTACAGGGACTCTTTAAGTACATTAAAAGCCCTTGTTTCACTAAATTTAGTCATGAATCCTTTAGTTGCTCAGCTGCAAGATAAGATAATATCAGCCATCAAAACTGGGTACGAAATTATCTTCTGCTGGGTGCCAAGCCATGTTGGCATCCCGAGTAACGAGGAGGCAGATCAGGCTGCTCGCTCGGCCGTCACACACTTTGTGGACACAAGAGAAATCCCCCCAAAAGATTACCCTAAGGAGGTGAAAAATTCCACAATGCAGAAATGGCAACGTGAATGGGGCCGCGAAGTAAACAACAAGGTGCATGCGGTGAAGCCCTTACTGAAGGAATGGGGAAATGCCCGGCATCGCGAACGTCTCTACGAGGAGGTTCTCTGCCGTGTAAGGATTGGCCATACGCGCCTAACGCATGGGCATCTTCTGCGTGGCGAAGGTCCCCCGGAATGTGAGCATTTCCTTAGCCATCTAACCAAACATTATATTTTCCTTGAATGTAATGCGTACGGCCCAGAACGCCGTAACCATTTTCCGCAGCTATACAGGAAGCATATCCAATTAAACTTCATGATTTTACTTGGCGACGAACCTCTTATTATACACTCTTGTGTTTTTTTTTTTTAATTTCCTCAAAGTACTCGGCCTTCTACACCGACTGTCATTTGATTCTAGGTCTCTAAACTTGTGTTCATACCTTTTACATTTATACACACCTCATGTTCATAGTTTATCATATCATCTGCTACAGGAGCTCTTTTTTCTCCCTAACCCTTTTCAGCAATAATTTATGTACATGGCGCATTAAAGATTCAGATGCTTTTGCGCCACAAAAATCGAACCTAATCCAATTCACCGTTTTGAACGAAAACTCTGTGTGTTTTGTGAGTGCCGTCTGAGTAGGGCCCGTTTGCTCGAAGCCGGCCAACTTTAACCGCGGTAAACAATTTACCGCCCTTCCCCACTATACTTCGTTTCACCTTATGTTGTACCGCAGCGAAGGCTAGAAGCGCAAGCTCATAGCGTTGGCAGCCGCACTTAAGTCACGAGAGTTTGTGCCGCCTAGATGTTAACCAGAGCAAGGAGCTCGCGCTTGTAGCGTTTCCTGCGGTACATCATAAGGTCAAAGAAAGTATAGGTGCCTCTAGTACTTGGCCAAGTTTGACGAGGGCTGGATGAGCGACCGCTTTGTGTTTTATGCTAGGGTGGTAGCTTGTTTCACCTACTGGTTGTAGCAAATATAAGCGGCTTTAGTGGAAAGTTCTGGAAAAGGGGGAACCAAGAAGGCGCGCTGCATAAACCCCTTGATAAAGGCGTTTTTTTCAAGTATTGCCACCATTGTTCTGGAAAAGCGGAAGACACGTGCCACGTGCGGGTGCTTTGCCGCCATTTGCTTCCAAGGGCCGCTCTAGTGCCACTAAATAAGCTACGCTTCAGAGTAACGACACTTGGCCATATTGTGTCGTAAAATCATGGTTGCCAGTTATCTGAAGCTTTATCTGAAATCACAGGAAACGCCTTTCCGCCCTCCACAAATGTTTAAATAGTTCGTGACAGAGCAAAGCAATATTGCGTGACCTTTCCACAACCGAATCTAATGCTGAAAAAGTCGCACTTTTGAATCATGACGATCGGCAGTTGCGTCTGCTCTGCATACGAGCCAAAATGGCGGCGCCCACAACAATGCCGGGGAACGGAGTGCCGATACTCTAAGCGCAGCTCATTTAGTGGCTCTAGGCCGCTCGAGACACGGGAATTGTGCACTGGCGCATTTGACGCTACTTGAAAGACAAGCATTGACACATCGAAGGGCTTTAGCACTGCACGGGACGTAACGCGGCATACATTTCAGCTTAAGAAAAAAATTGCTGTTGCTCGTGGTATAAATTTTGTGTATAGGAAAAACCATATTAACTCTTGTTTGGAAATTTTCATAATGTTTCGCTGTCGAAAGTGAAGACAAGCCTCGTTGAAATTTCCTTCCGAGCTCAAAAGAGAACGACGAAGTTCAGTCCTAGAAACGATGAGGAAGAGCTGATCAGTGAAATGCGGGCGGTACGCCGGCAGCATATGGTTGGCCAGCATGTAAGACTTGCATATAAAGCCATCATAAATTGAAAACCGTGTAATTCAGCCCTAGTGAATATAGACGTATCACTAAATTATCCAGACATCGAGGAGACTGCTGAAAATGTAGTTCTACACTCCGCGCGCGCTCGCCTTCGCCGTATAAAAGATTATAATTAAATATTCGTAATAAGGCTTTGACGAACGCGAAATTTGTTTTAGGCTTTTGCTTTAGAACAGTTGCTACAGCAGACGCCAACACATGCAGCACGTGTGACATGCGTGACATGCACCTTGGTGCATGAGTAATTTAGCAGAAGTTATATTGGGACGCGGGGTCTACTTCTGCGTGCTATCAATACCCGGCCGATTACCTATTAAAAATTTCCTTTGTATGAGAAATGTTAGTGTCTAATAAACGCATATAAATCATACAGAATAACTAATAACATATAGGAACCATATAAGAAACTTGTGAGAAGTTTGTTATAAGTATTCTATACGGTTCTCACATGTCCTTATATATCTTATATAGTTCTTATATGGTTCTCATGTTTTTAAATATCTTGTATGATTCATATGTGTTTATTGGACACCAGATATTTCTTATATAAATGACCTTTTCACTAGGATGGAGTCAAGGCAATCCACTATATTATTCCAAAGACGTGGCCATGTCGACAGTTAACATGTTGATTTAGGCTTATGAATGGCCAGGATCGAAAAACTCTGAAACATGCGGCGAAGTCATGGCTTATGCTTTGAGATTTAAGCGATGTAAGGTAAAGTGAAAGCCTCCTGCACCATTCAATGCCGATTAGCGCGCCCGGTATTGCAGCAACTACGACATACTGGGAAATTGTAGTAGACCGTTTCCGCAGCCCGCTAAGCACCCGGATAGCGCTCTGTAATCTGCCACAAGACCTTGAACTATGCAGATAAGGCTGGCGGCGCGCTTGCGCAGCTGCGTCGTTTTCTTCGGGGATACCGTAGCGGAGGAGAAAAACGGTCTACTACAATTCCCTATTACTAGTTCCAAAGCGAGCGACGCTCTCTCGCAGAGGCACCGCCATGTTTCCCCGCCGTCCTTGCTTTGCCGGTCACGTGAACTAAAATTTTTCCTGCAGGGAAATGCCGTTAACCTTCTACCTTGGTTAAAGTTAACCAGCTCCTAGCAAATGGGCCCAGGTTTTTTAAACTTGGATTACTTGTGCGGCGTAGGATTAAACAATAAGATATCGTGCGGCTGATATTCATAAAAGAACTGTCAATATAATTTAGTTCTTCTCTGATTGAACACTTTACCGGATAACCCCGTAAAGGGCGAATAGCGCGCATTTCTGAGACGGGTCTACAGCGGCCACTCTGTACTAAACACAAACATATCGATGCTTACAAGCCAATCCGGGAATGGAGTGTCAATAAGTTAAGCAAAGGTTATTTAATTGGTTTAGGCCATTAAATCGCGAGATGCGGGCCGCCCGATACTACATTAACACCACCTGGACACGCGGCTAGCGCGATGGCAGGAGGAGGACCTTCGTCCTAGAGGTAGAAAGGAATTCAAGAGCAAAAAAACGCGCTCAGTTAAGCTTCTCCGCTCCCAACAGAAATCGAAACGTAATAATGTAACTTAAAAGTTTATCGAATCGCCAAACGTGCACTTGTGGCCTATGCCGCAAACAACCTCTTAAGCCCGGTCACGCCGCTAATACATTGTTTGAAACACATCCCTGCAGAGATGTCGGCAGAGAAGTCTGTCAGAGTGCCTGCAGAGAAACTCCGTATCTTTCGTTTAATGTGTGATCCGCGTGAGTGCGACCTACAAGGCCTTCGGAAGAAAGACGTGCTCGACCTTGCAGGCCGGGCTCGCCGTGCCAAAGAGATGGCAGAGGTGAAAGAGCCATGTTGGACTAGAGATAAAAGAGCAAGGCAAGCTCTTTCTGCTACTGAATCAAAATAAACAAAGATGTGGACATTTGAAACGGGGGGATCCGCTACAGTATTCCCGGGAAATTAACATTTTACAAACAAAACAAAAAAAAGTTAACGCTGTTGCATTTCAACGCAGTCAGCAGCGAAATACCGCAACCACGCAGCTTATGTTTTTTCTATTTTTTTTTTTCTTTGGTGGGGGGTGTCCGGAATATAGTTGGTTGCACGTACCGAGAAGATGAACCGCACGTGCGTGAAAGCCAGGCGGTACGCCACTAGCGCATGCTGAATGCGGGCTCTTCGCCGTCCCCGCTAGAGTCATTAAAAAGCGATAAAAAAAAAAATAACTCGTAAAACTTGTTTCCTGTTCATAGCAAACCGAAGAACAATCAAGGAAACAACGGTTTCAGGCGCAGCAATTTTTCACCGGATCCTAGAACTGACAAAGCGCTACACTCTGGTTAACCATGGGCCGCGGAGCACGCCACAAAGCCATCGAAGCTAATCCTAAGCGTTCTCCGCGACGGACGGGACGCTCGCCGCTACTACGAAGCGCGTAGTCACGTGATCATTTGAGAGCGTTGTATTGGTAGGTATGACTGCTAGCATCCGCTGCGTTCCATCGTAAGGTGGATACGGTGTAGACGAAGTTTATGCGAGCTTTAACCTCAGCGACAGGAAGCACACGGGTTTCTGTAATGTATACATTTTTTTTTTCGATAAGACTTTTATTTGTTTGTAGATATTTTGCGTGGTGCTTCTAGATATTAGTTCAAGCTGCGGCATATCGCTCATGTTAATTTGACCCAAAGTCATGTGTAAGGAATTATAACCTAAGGCGTCATGATCCTAAACCCTATCAAATATTAAGGTTTGGTAGCAAGTCACATAAACGCGTTTTACCACGAACATAATTTGGGCCACGTGCGTTTCTAAATTAGAATACCGTTGATTATATTCTTTACTTTACAAACAGAATAGAAACTGACTTCAGTGACACCATTGGCTGTTGCGAATATAGAAGCATTATCGCTTCATTACAAACTGAATAGAAAAAAAAACGTGGTGATCATTTCTTTTGTCTTTAAATGGGCCATTACTGGAAAATTAAAACGTCAAATCATTCTTCATACTGTAACGAAGGAAATTTTATTGGTACCGAACCTCATGAGGATCCCCCAACCCAAGCTTGAGACAGGGCCCAGGTGGCGCGAGTTAAAATCATTCAACTGTCCGTTACTGCATCTCTTTCCACTACTCGTACCAAGGGATTACTTTAGAGAGTGCTTAATATTAGCATTTTATGAACACTTTATTATATTTATAGATAATTTAATAATCACAATAAACATAAAAACTCAGGTAGCACGGTTCTTCGGGTGAAAATATGTCTTTTCTGCGCCAATTTAGAGCCATAAAAAGTGGAATTGATCAAGGCATAACCAAAATAGGCCTGAAAACTTGCCCGCCATCCATAAAAGTTTACCCGTTCTTCACGTACCGCTCATAAGATCAAATCAAGCCCTATAAACCGTTTTTCATGAAGTAAAAGACAAAACAAAAATTGTCGACTTTTTTTTCTTTCTTTTACCGTTGTACACGTACGGCTTAGATCGCACCTGCGACTGGAACGCTCGCGGAAAAACCCACGTCCTAGTTTATGAGGGGGACGATTCGCAAACTTGCGACATTCTCCCGAAGTTACAACTTTGCTGCAGCCTCGGTCTCTAAAATGTTCCTGCCAGCCATGTACGCCGCTTCGACCTTCTTCGAGGGACGGCTCGCTCTCGTAGTCGGAGGTGGCGGGGGAATCGGTAGATGTGTTTGTCTCGCTTTCGCCAAGGAAGGCTGCCGAGTCATTGTGGCTGATATGAACTTGGAAGGAGCAACGGCTGTTGCCAAGTCTCTAACGGGTAAGTATGATGACGGTCACATATGAACGTCTTTTTTTTAAATTTATTTTCAGATCTGGCCTGTACCCCGCTAGCCGGTGGTAGTAGCCGAGGAGTCACTCGGGCAACGCCGTAAGCGCAACGTCATGGCGTCCCCCGTCTTTCGATGCGTGCCCATCCGCCGGTTCCATCAATCGAGCGCAGAGAGTGCGCCCTTAATTTACGGTTCTGATCTTTGCATGTGCTTGTTTGTTTCTTAGCTGAAGTCACACTGCATATGCCCGTGTCCCACTGGAGCGATAAACACAGACAATCGACAGGCACAAGCCTCAAACACATGAAGCATGCTGGCGATGGCATCTTTGGAAGGCGCTTAGCCGTTCGGTGCTCGTAAAGTAAGCACGAGGGATTGCAAGACTGCCAAAGATACCCTCGCGTGCATGATGCTCGTGTTCGAGCGTAGCCTCCTTTATTCCACAAAACCTGCCAAATCCCGAAAGAATTTGTGTTGAGGCTTGTCGCTGTAAGCTGTTTCTGTTTGTCGCTTCGAGTCTCACCGAATCGACAAACACTTTGGTGAGAAACGCTTTGGTGAGACATCAGTCTGGAAGACTGCCATACTTTTGTATGGCAGTCTTCCAGACTGATATCTGGAAGACTGCCATACAAAAGACAGTCTTCCAGACATCAGTCACCGCGATATCCGTGGTTCGAATGCATCGCGCGAAGTTTCCCCCTTGCCATGCGGCATTCTAAGCACGAATCTCGCGGTGATTTGTGTTTGAATTCGTATGCAGACTGTCGTTTGAGTCAGTTATAAACAGGGTGATCCCGGCTTTAGGCTTTGACCGCGCTGGGGGAGTTAAAAGTGCACGACTTCTTTTCGCGGTCATGGTCTCTGACCGCTACTTCAAGCTGCGATTGTCTTGCTCACGAGTGAGCCTTTGATTGTCGGGAATTTTGTTTTCTTTGCATGCCGGACGCAGACGTGGTTCTCAATAACACTGTAGCAAGGTCCGTAAGGAATATTTATTAACAAAAGAGGTACCATTTATTCAGTGAGAAAGCAATTGTTTTCCGCCTGCCTCCAACCTATAACATATATTTGTATTGTAGGTTTGGCGACGCGGTACTGTGCGGTGGAATATCAGTGCCAAAGACGCTTATATTGGCGAGGAACGCTTCCAATACGACGATGCTCTATGTTGATCTTAGCGCGAATAGTTCAAAACGACCCTCTAGATCGTCGAAGATTTGAATAAACCGAGATGGCGATTTTCATGGCAGCGTAGACAGATTAGCCAATCGCCTTGCGAGGTTTTGGTCGTCTGTATGCGAGTATCCGTTTGTGTCCGGCTAGCAGGTAGGGAAGACAATGGCGGTACCTTCCCAGGATTTAGTGACTTTATTCGCCATAAAGCGGGGAGGTTGAACGAGGTAGATCCGCCATTGTGTAAACCCGAGGGAGCAAATCGAAGCAAAAGTCACAAAAAGAGAAAAAGCAGCAACAAGTTACACTACGTGAGTTCTCACCGCTTTCCCGTCTATAACGCTATTTCCAGTTCTCTACCGTTATTGTTAGGGTGCTGGGGCGTCGGAAATAACAAAAAAAGGTATTGGTTTCTATGCTTTGACAGTTCTAGAATAAAACACAACAATGTCGCAACATGTAAAACAAGGGCATAACTGAAAAAAAGCGGATTTAATCAAAAGCAACAAAAAAACACTAAAACAAAAAAAGACAGCATGCACTTTATGACGGCGACTGAAACAAGACCGGTCTCACGCTGCCAGCCACCGCCTTTTCTTGTACAAATCGCATTAACCCGAAGTCACGTGCCCAATACATTATACAAAAGGCAGCCTGTAGACAGCGTCTGGGGAGCTTTTCTTCCTTGGATGACGGACGTGTCACGTTGAGGGTACGAAACATGTCTACAGATATTTTCGGAGCTTCTGTCATCATTCCTGCAACGAGCACCGTGTATTTTGTAAGATGTATAAGTCTGCCTGTCCGCGGCTTCGGAAAATTTCCCGGTACGATTAAAAGAAACAAAACCAGGTAATAGGGACTTTTAGCGAACCGATACCGTGTTCCGCGTATCAGGTGATACCGTGACCGAAGGGCGCGCGTTTAAAAGCTTGCTTCAGAAGCTCCGGAAGTACGGTAAGAGGAACTCTGTAACGGCTCGCTAAAAGTCCGTAATGGGGACTTTTAGCGAACCGTTACCGTGCTAAAAGTCCCTAATAGGGACTTTTAGCAAACCGTTATCGTGTTCCGCGTACCAGGTGATACCGTGACCGAAGGGCGCGCGTTTAAAAGCTTGCTTCAGAAGCTCCGGAAGTACGGTAAGAGGAACTCGGTAACGGCTCAATAAAAGTCCGTAATGGGGACTTTTAGCGAACCGTTACCGTGCTGAAAGTCCCTAATAGGGACTTTTAGCAAACCGTTATCGTGTTCCGCGTACCAGGTGATACCGTGACCGAAGGGCGCGCGTTTAAAAGCTTGCTTCAGAAGCTCCGGAAGTACGGTAAGAGGAACTCGGTAACGGCTCAATAAAAGTCCGTAATGGGGACTTTTAGCGAACCGTTACCGTGCTGAAAGTCCCTAATAGGGACTTTTAGCAAACCGTTAACGCGTTCCGCGAACTGCACTACCGGAGCCTGTGAAGCATGCTCGTAAATGATCGCCCCGCTGGTACCGTGACCGCGGGCCGGGCGCTTAAAGCATGCTTCAGATGCTTCGGTAGTGCGGTCTGCTAGAAGTCCCCAACGGGTGTGGTTTCGAAGGAAGACTCAGCCTCGCGGACGGTCGTTTGATTCTACAATCAAAACAAAATAAAACCGGGAAAAAAGGTTTTCATTTCGCAAAAGTTGAATGTTTTTTTTTGTGTTTTTTTTTTCCGATGTCAATAAAATTCTCCCGGGGGTTCATTTCCGGAGTTTACCGGTTTTTAGCGAAAATACGGTACCCTAGTCATGATGTCGAGGACATTCTAGACCAAACCCGAGCCTTAACTAGAATGCTTAAACAGATGCATGAAAGGTAAAATAAAACTCCAGGTAGTCGCGTTTTTAACATAGAGTACAGTTCTATCCTAGTTTTCTATAGGGCTCTTTCTCTTGGGCAAGGAGACGCGAGCGGGCCCGTAAAACGGGTCTACGCAATGCTTGCATCGAACATAAAGCGCCACTGTAGCGTTCGAGCATGCATGATCCACGGTCGTTACAAGCGTGAATAAGCTTCTGGTAAGTCGCGTTAACAGTGCGTCTAAAAGAACAAGGAAAACTTAAATAAACAAACAAAAAATGAAGCTCACGTTGTCCATTCAAAACGAGAAAAGTGATTTTCTAACAGAATATATATATATTTTTTTTTTTGTGTGTGTGTTGTTCTTGTTATCTTTTTTCCTCAAATTTTATCCACGAATAAAATTGTGCCAACTTAGCTTCCGCGAGCAACCTGAAAAAGCCCAGCGACGCGAAATCGAGCCGCGGCGAGAAATATTCAGTTTGGCTCGCCATAGGCACTGGCCAAACTCGAGAGCTATAGGCCCATAGTAACTCAAAGCGTGAAAATGGCAGGGCGTGTATTCCAAACTGCCGGCCTTCAGAACGCCCTCCGTGCCTTCCGCCGTGCTTT
Organism: Ixodes scapularis; assembly: GCF_016920785.2. Taxonomy (NCBI): domain Eukaryota; kingdom Metazoa; phylum Arthropoda; class Arachnida; order Ixodida; family Ixodidae; genus Ixodes; species Ixodes scapularis. Next base: position 32,891,333 of record NW_024609837.1, read on the forward strand.
TGCTGTGCATGCGCGCCCTCGAGCTGCACAGGACGCCCAAGCGTTGTCGGAGGAAGGAAGCTTGCGCTGGGTGCTAGACTAAAGTCCGTTGATACCTCTTTTACAAGTAACGAAACCAAAACAAATGACAAGGCACAATTCACTAAAACAAAATGGCGGCACTCAGTTCAAACCTCTGCTGTGCACTGCCATTCACTTCCTAAGACCTCACCGTCACGCAGTCGGCGCTTCAAAGAATGTCGCTACATGTAGGAAGCTCTTATCTACGGACTTTAGGCTAGACAACTGAAGCTCCTCCTTGCCATTATCACCTTTGTAGTGACTATGGACCTTTTCTGCGTGGAAAGCGCACCTTTGAATACCACAACGCATCCCGAAGTGCGTCAGATTCTGCGGCGGGGCTGGGTTGTGGCGGAAGCTGAACTTTTTCATCTGTCATTGACGTGCGAAAGCAACGCTGTCCGATGAAAAACAATTTCATGGCCGCCGTTCAGCTCTTTCTTCGGTTTCAAACACAACCCAGCAAGAGTGAAAGCTCGTGGCAGCCCTTTCACACTTCTCACTCATCCTAGTTCAGCAAAAGGGTCTAAAACAGATTAAGGATCTTCCGTTTGTATTACGCCTGAGGAAAGAAGGTTCATCTCTTGTCCTTCTTATGCTCTCTTAGAAGTAGCATGACGTTCGTAAAGAATGCAACCGTGTGTGTGCCTATGTGTCGTCTCAATTGGTCGTTTCAAATGCGCAGGTACAGGACACGAAGCACTTCAGGTAGATGTGGGTCAGTCGAGGTCAGTGGCTTTGCTCTTCGAGGACGTCTCCAGGCTGTGTTCTAGGCCTGCAAGCATCGTGGTCAACTGCGTCGGCATTGCAAACCCTAAGACCTCTTTTGTTGACTTGTCCGAAGAGATGTTTGATAATATCATCCGAGTAAATCTGAAGGTAATTTCGCTAACTTCGAGAAAAATGAAAGTAAGCTGGTCATGACGTTGCGATATTGGGCCTTTTTAGTTTCATTCTCATAATATGTAAAAAAAAAAGTCGGCCCATTAAGTACAACGATAATTCCTTTTGTTTCAGTTCATTTCTAAAATAGGAACACCATGATCTTTTTTACGCGCCGCCAGAACAAACAAATCATCGGCAACATAAGGCTTGTATTAAGTATATCGTCTCGCGTACTTTTCTAAACACAGAATTTGTTTGTGGGCTGGATTTTATGCGAGAAGTGTGACGCTCGGGTGTGAGGCAAAAATGTTGCACACAAGCCAAGACATAACACATACATATCCCATAGTAGGCAATGCATAAGCGTCCCGAAAGGGCAGTATCTTAGTTAATGTTACGTACTCATAATTAAAGGTAATGCACGGTCACACGCGAGATTATTAACCGGCTCAGTGGGAATCGAACTCCGGACCGCGAGATCCCCAACCCGACTTTCTTGCTTTCTTTATTTTTAGATGCGGAGCATCTCTTGCTCGGGTCTATGTCCCGCGGCGTCGTAGTCCGCACTCACACTACGCATGCGCAACTCTCCTCCTTCCCTCTCTCCAACAGCCTGCGCGTTACTCTCTCCGCTCTCTCTCTCTAGCAGCTGCGTGCACTTCGCGTGCACTCGCTTCTACTCACACCGCGCGCGCATGCGCAACTCTCCTCCTCTAGTCTCCTCTCCTTCAAGTGTGAATAAAGCAGCGGTAGCGCACTGCGCGCGTTCAGTTCTCCGCTGTTGACTCCACTTCACTCCGTTCTTCCGATAGATGCTCCGCATCACCCCATGGTTCCCCTCGGGAAGATGTTTTTATGTTTTTATTGCGCGCCGCGAGGAAAGGTAACAGAGAGCAAAGAGCAGGACATATGTGATTCATAGGAGCTTACGCGAACACGCGACCGTCGGCGAAGAGAAGCGAACCTTCTCACGTGATTCTATAAAGTTAGGGGACAGATCACAACGCACCGAGGGACAAACCAGCGTGCATATGACGTCACAACATAGCAGCCAATAGACAGATTAGCGGGTGTGATACGCTTCCTCAACTAGCGATTACAGCAGTTACCACAAGGGTATTCCCAATATCCAAAGGCCCGAAGTACTCAGTGTGCTACATACATCCTCGGTAAACGCAGAACCGTAATACTTTACTAGGAGAATACATTCTAGTTCGGTCATGTGCATTAGAGAGGTGGCCTTCAGCGCCGCATTTTTCCAGGGCTGTTTGGAAACGCACCGTAGGAGAAAACGCATGGGCATTCCGATATCGACGTTGTCGAGGTTTCCCGTTGAGCCGATGGAGAGGGCTGCCGCCGAGGCACCGGGATACCGAATTCGCCAAGGCAGCAGACACGGCTGTTTCCGATGTCTCGACGGGTTTACGCGGAGATAGATGGCGGCCGCTACCCCTCCAAATTTAAATTCGAAAACCCCGAGGCAGTGAGCGTCTAGCCGTTCCTACTAGGTAAAATCTGTCGTGGTGTAAACTATACTTTTTAGTAAAATATATTCAGAATCCGTGGAAACTCCTTAGTAAAAGATACTCATCTTACACTTCACTCCTAAATATATCTAAACTTGTCTCGATCATTCCGATAAATCCGGTCAGCGCATGACTGTGTTCTATGTGCAACGCATTCAAAACAACCCCAAGCTCCATGACCGATTATGACTAACCAGGACGCGTCCATACTGCATGCTTGACAAACATTGTGTTTGGTAAAATGTCCGAAAAAGGATTAATATTTTTTTAATCCTCCTAAATGTAAATATGTACCTTAGCTTTAAATATAGCCCTTCGTTAAAAATACAAATGTGTGATTGTCGTTAGCCGATACTGTTGTTCATGTTTAAATAACGTCTAAACGTTAGAAGTACACTTCGGTTTAAATTTTAATAGCCCTTTATTCTGACGGCAATCTTAATACACCAGACAAGTTTGCCTACTAAAAAAAAGACACGACTAAACAACAGTTTACGTGCTATGTCTTCATGCTCGCAGGGCACGTTCCTGATAACTCAAGCAGCGGCGCGGGCTATGACTGCAGGAAACGTTCCTGACGGAGCCATCGTGAACGTTTCAAGCTTCGTGTCAAAGCTGTGCCTTCCCTGCCGCGGCGAATACGCCGCATCTAAAGCGGGGGTGGTGGCACTCACCAAAGTGGCGGCCAAGGAGCTGGCCTCGCAGGGAATCCGTGTCAACAGCGTCCTTCCGGTACTCACGACCACGCCTATGGCCGGAGCGAATAGAAAGCCAGACGAAAGAAAGAAGGCGGTGGAGGACATTCCTCTAAAGAGAGCCAGCCGCCCAGAAGAGGTGGCTGACGTCATCGTGTTCCTCTGTGGCCCCGGGAGCTCTTTCATGACGGGCGCTGCTGTGGACGTCGCGGGCGGGCTGTAGCAGACGGGCTTCGCCAATGCCCCTTAGATGACAATTCGTGAACCTTTAATCACCAAACGTCAGCACTTGCGAATCCACGCAACGTCGCCTAGCTTGAGTCATCATCGCCGCCAGCGTGTCTTGTGGCGTCTCAACGCTATTGAGACGCCAGCATGCGTCGACGCCAAGACGGAAGCGTCTTCCGCCAGGCAGCTTCCTTCGTCGAACCTCAGCGGGTTGGCCGCTTAGAGCGCATGGGCGATCCACTAATAAGGACGTCGTGCGGTCGTTTTGTCTTCTATGTGGTATTGGCTTCACTATTGTAGCGTTGGATTGTTTATTTCGATTGGAAAATAAAGTCTACTTCATAATAAAGCCATTTTCTGTCATCTGAGCTAAGTAAACATTATGCTCCAGTTGGCGTTCAGCTGGGAGGGGAGGGGTCGACGCTTCGTCAGGCATTTTTAATTGTCTTTTGCGACGGCCCCCTACGTAACTGCTTGATGTACAGGGTGAAGCAATGAGACGCCAGGCTCTTTAAATCGACCGGAAAATTCGGTTTCTTAACCTATCGCGCTACGACTTTGTGCAGCGTTGCCCACAGATGGTGCATTTTTTTTTTTTTTTTTTGTAAAAATTGCAAAGAGCGGATTTACCTGAAAAAAAGCAAAGAAAGAAAAAGGCTTAGCTCCTATGGAAACGCAGCGACGCCACCGGTCTTCAAACAACACGGCGCCGTTTCGCACGGAAGACAAGAGATGGCGCAAGCGGTCACGACGCCAACTGCCGCCAACGAACGAGCAGACGACGCCGAGAGCCGGCGTATTTAGCAGACAAGGAACGGACTTCTTCCAAAACCGACGCGCCCCACCGCGGCGAAATATCACGCAGTGCACTCTGGGAACTAGTTGGCCACTCAGTTTCGGTTTCGACTGAGCAGCTTCATCTCATGCTATCACGCCGCGACCGAACGGGCTGCTTGCGTTTTCGATTATCTGACTTTTGACGAATGTACACTACACTCATTCTCGAGCGATGCAAAACGAAGACCGGGGCACTTCCCTTGGTTCCCGAAACACCGGATATTGTGCGTGCGTATGCGAACGTAGTAAGTCGTGGCTTAGTCACCTCACCCCACAAGTGTATCTTTGAGCTCAATGTCAGTAATCCCGTCTAGTACCAGTGAACTACAACTAAAATTTGTTCGTCTGGAGCCTTACACGCATTTTGTTTGCCAAACGTCCGCTTCTTGTTACTTCATTGGGCGAAAAGTAAGCCGCATCCTCACAGGGTATCAAAGTTGAGGCCAGCGTTTACGCATGAACTTTTAAGGAAACGCAATAAATTCGACCTCACTACTGCACAAAAGTTACTATGATGTCTTTCTCGTGTCATCATATATCTCCCACTCAAATTTTATGCTGATAGAAGATTAACTTTTCGCAAACGCTGAGATCGGCTAGCTACGACGGAGGCCCTAAAAAGCGTCCCCTACTCCTCGCTAAGCCTTTTTAGACGAGTTTTTACTGACGCCCGAGATCTGTGCCGGGAACGGTGTGTCTGAAATTATCTCGGCATACTCAGGCAGGAAGAAAGCAAACACATAACAAATATTATGGCCATTAGCAACCGTGAATGCGCTTTGAATTCGTTCGAGCACTTGTGTGAAGAATGTCGCACCGTGCGCCGGACGGGCATGAACCCCAATGCGGTGCGCATAGGGGTTCATGCCCGTCTGACGCACTTCCGGCGAACGGTGCGACATTCTTCACACAAGGGCTCGACTTTGCATTCTTAAAACGGTCTGTATGCGCGAATTTGCCTATATGATTGCAGGATAACTTTATGCGCATACGCGATGTTGAATATTAGTGGAATGCAAGCGGGTGGGGGCAAAAAGTAATATTTCGTCTATGGACGCACGAAGCAAACAAACTTCCTGATAAATAACACTAATGTAAAGGCGCGAGCTCGATATATGCATACTTATTGGTTGCTACAGCTTGTTGATTCGTACACAAGCAAGATCCCAGAGCAGCCGAGCTTCGCAGCGTCGAGACTCGCAGCACTGGCTCGTCCACATACCTCGATTGGAACGCTAACAGGAAGGCTCAAGTACAAAAATACAACAAGCATGTGTTAAGACAAGCTATACGTCTCGGGATTGTGCTAAAGCTTCGAGGTATGACCATTTAGGCTAGTTTAGAGAACACAAATGACGCTCTCGGGACCAGGAAACAATCTCTTGTCGACGTGTCGATCGAAACCGAAACCATGCCGCCCTCCTCCCTGGCCAACTAGTTCCCAGAGTGCAACGCGCGCCGTGTTGCATGCAGGGCTTTATGGAAGTAGTCTACTGTAGTTCCTTGTTGTTCCCGCGTTACCGCGCCTGCTTTTGTTTCTGCGACTGTCGCCGCCTGCGGAGCGCGCGCCGCTTTTGAGTCGAAAAGACGCTGGCTCTCGGCGCCGTATGCTCGTTCGTTGGCGGCGTTCGTTGCGCCATCTCTTGTGTCCCGTGCGAAACGGCGCCGTGCTCTTTGAAGACCGGTGGCGTCGCTGCGTTTCCATAGGAGCTAAGCATTTTTCTTTCTTTACTTTTGTCTCAGGTAAGTTCGCTCTTTGCAAATTTTACAGAAAAAAATGCACCATCTGTGGGCAACGCTGCACAAAGTCGTAGCGGGATAGGTTAAGAAACCGAATTTTCCGGTCGATTTAAAGAGCCTGGCGTCTCCTTGTTTCACCCTGTAGTTGTTTGAATAAAAACTTTGCATTGAACTGAATTGAGTTAGAAGTAACTCAGCGCTTGAGCCCGACCAGGCTTTATAGAACCTAAGCTTTCCTAGAAAGAGTGCGTTAAGATGGCAACCTGCATCTCCTTCCTGCCTTAGTCTCGTTTTCTTTTTCCAGGTGTGTGTCTGCGTGTGTGTGTGTGTGTGGGGGGGGGGGGGGGGAGGCAAAAAGGGCCTCTGATTTTTTGTTTGCTATGGCTTGAGAATTTGCGTGGTCGCGCTAGCGGTGACGTAAGCTGAGCGGCGCGAGCGCAGGACAGGGGATCAACGTCGCGGGCACTATTCGCTGGCTTAGTTTAGGTTTAAAATGGTGTACAAGAAAGTCATTTCTTGTTCTGTAGCGCCCGGATACATTTTTTTTTTTCATTGGGCTTTTACGTCAAATTTGTCTATATTGAGGTCGAGTGTCAAACACTCTATTACAATACCCCATCTCCCCCTCCCCAGAAATAAAAACTAAAAAGATGATTCAATCTTTTCAGCCCTAAGTAATGCCCTAGTTTCGTCTCTTTAGTAGCCTCCATGATCAACAATTTATTTCCATGCGCCAGGGAAAAAAGAGCCTTAACGCCTCTACGTTCTTTAAATTAATTGATATCTCTCTATAAAGACTATACGTACGTGTTGGTGGCATATGCATACGCGTGAGTGGTGCTGAATGTTGGGAATTTTTTAATATTAGAATGAAGACCCAGCCCCCACATAGAAAGACAATCTTTACTTGAATGGCAGTAAAATTTAAAAAGAAAAATTCCGACATTTACTTGCCTTCAAATTTAGTTCAGGTTTTTTTTGCAGTTTTTCTAATGAAGAATGTCCCACGATTCGGCAACAATGATATGTGTGTGCTTATAAGTCTGTCTTAGGTCCTTTGCATATAAACAAACACATGTATGCAAACAAAGCGAAAGAAGATATAAAAAAATCGCAGGAAACTTTACAGTTGTGTAGGCTCAAAGAGCCTATCCAGCTGTATAAAACATATGTTACGTTGAAAAAAAAATAAACACAGGCAATATATTTGTTTTGGTTTTTTATTGGGGGTTTCCATCCGCTGTACACGTAGAGTTTACCGCGCACCTGCCACCTAGGTGTGCACGTAAAATCACATGGCCGCGTCATATTCAAGAAGTGACGATATTTCTAACCTGTGCCATTATCCTGATGTGCCATCTTTGCTGCAGTCTCAGTTTCTGAACTTGTACCGAAAAACAAAAACATGTCTAGCTTTCCGAGCTTCTTCGAGGACAGGCTCGCTCTCGTAATAGGAGGTGGAGGCGGCATCGGCGGATGTGTTTGCCAGGCCCTTGCCAAGGAAGGCTGTCGAGTCATCTTGGCTGATATTAACTTGGACGGAGCAGCGGCTATTGTCAAGTCTTTACAGGGTAAGAACGGTAACATTCCCAAATTAGTACTTCTTTGTTTGTTTTTGTTGTGTCTTGACGGGGCAACAGACACAGTAGACCGGAGGACCATGGCCCGAAGTTTATTCCATGGAGCGTGGAACTAAAACGAACCTCTCGTGCTATCAAACTGACATGACGATAAAGAAGAAGAGCGAAGGAACGAATGCGCCGCCACTATAGTCCCAGTAGCGCGCGCTTGATGGTAACTACACAACACTCCTCCCCCTTTAATTACGTAGCAGCGTCAACGGCAGTATTATACAAAAGTTAGGAGCGAGCTTGGTATCTGCCAGGCGGACGCCGTTCTCTCGATGGGTAGCGTCCTTCAGAAGTAAATCGGCCTGTAGGAGGTACAGGATCCCGTTGCGGGATGGTGTGAGGCTGCTGTGGCCCAGACTCTTGTACCGTGGTCGGGACACTTGGCTCGCATGGTGAAAAGACCAGGAACCCCTCAGCATCGTCGGTGTCCGAAGGTACCGGCGTTACCGTTGGCCGTGTTTGGCTCAAAGGTTAATCGAGGTGTCGACGCCAGATGAACTTGCCTCGAGGCGTGGTAACCTGGACTTGGTAAGATACTGGACCAGTCTTCTTGAGGACGGTACCACGTAGCCACCTCGGTGAACTCCTGTAATTTCGCACTAGGACATTGTCGCCAGGGCAGATTTCTTCTCTGCTTGTCCTCCGTTGCTTACTTTGTATAAATTGCTTGTGGATCACTTTCCCCTCTACCGTAGGCTTGATTACATCCAACCTGGAACGCAATCTTCTGCCCATCAACAAGTTTGCTGGCGTGTCTCCTGTTGTTGAATGTGGAGTATTCCGGTACGTCAGCAAAAAGTGTTGCAATACTTCTTCCAGAGACTCACCAGCGGATGACTTGCGTCGTGCAGACTTCAGTGTCTGCACAAACCGTTCTGCCAGGCCGTTTGTGCTCGGGTGGTATGGGGCGCTCACGACGTGTCTGACCCCGTTGTTCCTCATGAACACCTTGAATTCCTCGGACACCAGCTGCGGCCCGTTGTCTGAAACGATTGTTTCCGGAATTCCGAACCTGCAGAAAAGTTCACGTAGGCACCTCACAGTGCGCTCGGTCGTAGTGCTCTGCATGGTGAACACCTCTGGCCACTTTGAGAGCGCGTCCACCACAACTAGGAACATGGTTCCGCGGAACGGGCCTGCAAAGTCCAGGTGTAGTCGTCTCCACGGTGCTTTCGGCCATGCCCAGGGGTGAAGAGGCGCTTTGCATGGATCATTACGCTGTTCCTGGCATGCTTGGCAGCTTCGTACCTTTCTTTCAAGGTCTGAGTCAATTGATGGCCACCAAACATAGCTGCGAGCCAGCTCCTTACTTCGCACGATGCCGGGATGGCCTTGATGCAGTTCGTCGAGCACGGGCTCCTGCAGCTGGCACGGAACAACAACCCTCATGCCGTACATCAGGCACCCTTGATGAACACTCATCTGCAAGCGTCTGTCAAAGAACGGTCTGAGTTGTTGTTCTTGCACGTGCGTCGGCCAACCCATGCTTGTGTATTCAAGTACTTGACAAAGTAACGAGTCGCGCGACGTAGCGCGTGCAATCTCCTTAGAGGGCACCGGCATTAGAGAGGTTTAGTAGATCGTTCCCATGACTCCGATAACGATACCCGATACTCCGCCACCGCCTCCCTTGGGCATGCATAGTATCGTTATCGGGGCTATCGGAGGTATCGGAACGATCTACTAAAACTCTCAATTGACTCTAGGCGCAGTGCATAGAAGGACTCTTCGCCCTCGCAACTATCGTCTTTCCCACTTTCGAGAGGGAACCTTGAGCAAAAATCGGCCTCTGCATTGTTACTGGATCTCTTGTACACCACCGAGTACTTGTACGCTGACAAGGTAACAGCCCAGCGCTGCAAACGTGCTGCCGCAATAGACGGAATGCCTGTCTTTGGGCCCAAAATAGTCTGCAGCGGTTTGTGATTCGTGACGAGAGTGAAAACTCGGCCGTAGATGTATAAGTGGAACTTTTTGATCCCAAAAATAATGGCTAGTGCCTCCTTTTCAAGTTGGCTGTACTTCTTTTCAGCTTCGGTCAGTGTGCGTGATGCATACGCCACAGGACGAGTGCTTCCATCTTCAGTCACATGAGACAGAACAGCGCCTATGCCATACTGGGATGCGTCGCACGCAACTTGCAATGGCTTACTTGGATCGTAGTGTGCCAGAATTGATGGTGCTGCTAGCGCTGTCTTGATTTCCTCGAACGCTGCTTGACACACTTTGTCCCAACACCAGCGCTGGTCTTGACGCAGCAGCCTGTAGAGCGGGCTCGCCAGGGTGGATAGTCGTGGAACAAACTTCCCGTAGTACAGGGTGTCACAAAAGAAAATTTACACGGTCTCTTTTACCGCAAAAATAAACTAGGCATCGCCGAACGCTCATTCTCCGCCCAAAGGTAGAGCTAGAGGTCACAACCAGATGCCAAAGTTTCAGCCGGATCAGATAACTTAATCAAAAGTTATAAGTGATTTTCTGAAAATTTCAATGGGAAAATGGAGCCCATTTTTGCCCGTTTTCGGTTTCTGGTGCCATAGAGCCCCAAGTGTTTGAAAATTCCGTCAGCTGCCATTTTCCCATTGAAATTTTCAGAAAATCACTTATAACTTTTGATTAAATTATCGGATCGGGCTGAAACTTGGGCATCTGGTTGTGACCTCTAGCACTACCTTTGGGCGGAGAATGAGCGTTCAGCGATGCCTAGTTTATTTTTACGGTAAAAAAGACCGTGTAAATTTTCTTTTGTGACACCCTGTAGTTTACCATACCCAGGAATGACTGGAGCTGCTGCTTTGTTTGCTTGAGGGTGCAGCAACCTTCAGCAGAGCCTCGATCTTCTCTGGCGTCGTGCTGACACCTGCAGCACTGATCACGTGGCCCAGATAACGCTGCTCCTTCTGGAAAAACGCGCATTTTTCCTTCTTCACACGAACTCCACGCTCTGACAACTGCTTTAGGACTGCTTCCAAATTGGCCAAATGCTCTTCCGGCGTCCTACCGGTGATGAGGACGTCATCCAAGTAGCAACTGACGCCTTTCAGATCATTCAGCATTGTGTCCATGATTCTCTGAAAAATGGCTGGTGCCGAGGAGACTCCGAATGGTAACCTGTTTACGGCAGACAGTCCTTTGTGTGTATTTAAAGTTAGGTATTAGCTCGACGTTTCAGCCATAACCACCTGGTGAGAAGCCCGGTTTAAATCAATCTTCTAAAATTCCTGGCCTCCTGAAAGCGCTGCGAACAAGTCGTCGACTCTCGGGAGCGGATACTGGTCAGTGTCAAGGCAAAGATTCACGGTGGTCTTGTAGTCGCCGCACAACCTTATTCCACCGTCCTTCTTCACTACTGGCACAACCGGCGTCGCATAATCACTCGTTGTGACTGGTGTTATGACGCCCACGTCTTGCATCTTCTTCAGTTCAGCCTCGACAGCAGGCTGTAGGGCAAACGGCACGTTTCTTGCCTTGAGGATTTTCGGTACGTGACCTTCTTTTAGCGCCAGCTCTGCCCTTTCTTCAGCAATAGTTCCCAGGTCTTTATTGAACAGATTTTGGTACTTTTCCAGAAGCGCGCTAAGCTTTGTGCGTTGTTCGGAAAGCGCCAAAACACCTGACCTGGCAATGCTGTTGATCCCGAAGATCCGGTTCCAGTCCAATCGGATCGCTTGCAGCCACTGCCGGCCCGAGCAGATGTGGTCCCTTTTCTCTTGTGATGTAGAGGGGAAGCTCGGTCCTCTGCTGTCCGTACTGCACGTCGACGTGAGCAACCCCGACGGGCTGAACGATGTCTCCCTTGAACGTGCGCAGCTTGAGCGTCGTCGGCATGATCTTTGTTGAAGGAGATATCTGACGAAACTGTTGCAGTGACATGACAGAAACAGTTGCTTTTGTGTCCAGTTCCATTTCCAAAGCAACTTCCTGCACGTTTATTGTGAGTTTTATTGGTTCCATACCAGACGTGGTCATTTCCTTCATGCCAACTGGGTCTTGAACAGGAACCAGTTTCTTCATCGCCTTACGTGGCGTACACTTCGATTTCTTTTCTTTGTCAGCATGACACACTCTTTGGACATGCCCCTTCTTGTCACACTTGAAACAGATATCCGCAATGTGCGGGCATACCCGGCTTCCATGTTTCGCTGAGCCGCAGCGATAGCAGTCTCGCCGCGTCACGTTCGCCTCCGCGACGGCCTTCACCTTGTGTACGTCCGAAACTCTAGGTTCTGACGCATGTGTTTCAGCGACGTTCTTTTTTGCTGCTTCCATGGCTAGCACTTTTTCGACGGCTCTCTGGAAAGTTAGCTTGTTGTCCTCTGTGAAAAACACACGCTGAATGCCCTCTCTGCGTAAACCGCAGACGAAACGGTCCCTCAAGGACTGTTCAAGTGCGGCTTCGAAGTCACAGGTTTGCGCCAATTTGCGTAATTCTGCAACAAAGGCTGCTACAGATTCGTTCTCGAGCTGCATTCTTCTGTGAAACTTTGCGCGCTCGCTGATTACCGATGGCTTCGGTGCCAAGTGATCCCCTAAAAGCTTCTTTAGCTCATCAAACGTTTTTCTTGCTGGCAACTCCGGCGCGGTCAATGACTTCAGAAGACTGTACATTTTCGGGCCTATGAGACTCAAAAGTGCGTGTGCCTTGTCGTCCTCGGCGATTCGGTTGACCAGAAGAAACGACGTGAGTCGTTCCTCATACGACGGCCAGTCGCTCGTCGATTCGTCGAAGGGCTCGATGTGTCCCAGTCGGCCGAAGACTTGCGGCACTTGACCCGTCGCTGCCGGATCCCCCGTTGCCATGTCGGCTTCCGCGTAGCAGTTCAGCGAAGCCTCCTCGTCGCCAAGTTGTTGTGTCTTGACGGGGCAACAGACACAGTAGACCGGAGGACCATGGCCCGAAGTTTATTCTATGGAGCGTGGAACTAGAACGAACCTCTCGTGCTATCAAACTGACACGACGATAAAGAAGAAGAGCGAAGGAACTAAAGCGCCGCCACTATAGTCCTAGTAGCGCGCGCTTGGCGGTAACTACACAACAGTTTTAATTCTCGTAGTGACTGCCGCCATATTAAACGCAAAGCGGGGTGGTTAAAGACCTTATTATCGCTCCTCAGTCAATATAATCGCATCATTAGTCGATAAAAAACAACAAAGAACGAATCACAAAGCAAGAAACAGTAATAGAGGAGGCAACGCCCTGAATTTCCTGTGTTGTCGGGTTTTTCCATTTTCTGATATTTGTCAAAAACCGTTAACAGAATGTTAACACATCACCGATGTGCGATATGACATTCGTGTGGATCCTCTTTCTTAAAACGCTGCATCTCATTCCTGTCACCATTTTTATGATTACACATTAATTTAAAAGGTACACACCATGCATCAAAAAGAAGACTCACCGTATCGACCAGATAGCTGACTTAACACGAAATGTTAACTTGTATTATCGCAAAGACAGTTTGCTATAACACGGCAGCCATGGCCTTTCCGTACCCCCAGCGCTACGTAGCGGGTGCACTCTGAACCATCGCGCCTACCCCGCCGTCTCTGTGTGGTGGAATTGACCTTCCAGGTTCTGATAACACTCTCTCCTTGTCGTCTGCTAGGCGAAAAGCAGACGGCGACAGAGCACTTGCTCAGGTTTGCTTCATGGCCCCTTTGTGCTGAGCCTAATTAGCAAGGAGGCGTCTTTCCGATTGATGAAAGTAATATACCAAGATATACGTAAAATCATCGGCAAAGATTATGCTTAGCTCGGTAGTAAGTTGTTTGGCTTGCTCGTTTCTTTGAGTCAGATAATCACCCTACCGAAAGAGACGCCCACAAAGCCAGTGAAGCAAACAGCGCCAAGTGCTGTGGCAGCGGCGTCTTTGCCCTAACAGATGACAAGGAGAAGGTGCGATTGCAACCTGAAAGAGTAATTCATCCGCACAAGGTAGGCGGGGCACGCACGGTGTTTCGGAGTCTGCTATGTGACGCTGGGGGTACGGAAAGGCCATGGCTTGCGTGTTAAAACCAGACTTGTACGTAATTAAAACTAATCTACTCAGGTTACTGTAGTTGAACTGCTTTTCTTAGTAGATCAGTAATTTTCAATTACATTTTTATTTCGTTATTCACTAGTTTGCTTCAATTACTTTTCCAAATACCTTCTGCTCCAAATTACAAATTTCTTTCCAATTTTCGCGGCAGGTTTGCTTATCGACACATTCCTGTACAAAAATATATACATTCTTAAAAGATCAGCGGACATTTACAAAGAGGGGGAGGCATGTGGCGAAGGCAAAAGGGGGTCCGGAGGATGGTTTGGAGGGTACGAAACCCCCTAAAACTTTCACAAGCCGCCCCCCCCCCCCCCCCCCTTACTGCAACAACCCTGATACGAGGCGCGCGGAGCGGACAGACATGTCGCAAGTGAGGCCGAGCAACAGCGGGATTAAAGCCGTAGGTCGGCGTTTCTTTGTGTCCCGAAGCTCAAGGAGACAATGCATTTGTCTCCGCTTTTTTCCAATGTTGAAACTCTCGTCCATTACAGGAGGTGTACAGATACATCCTCAATCAGAGGAGGCAACGAAATGCAGCACCCACTCTGAAGCTCAGCTGGTGCTCCCTTAGTTTGTGCGGTACTTGAAGAATCATGTACTAAAGTGCAACGTAAAGGGAACCTAGATAACAGAAAGTATAAAAAAGAGAAAGGACGAAACACAGACGAGTACATTCTTTCAAGTTGAAAGAATGTACTCGTTTGTGTTTCGTCCTCTTTCTGTTTTATACTTTGTGTTATCTAGTACATCTTACCAACAAGCTCGTTAGGAATATAAAGGCAACCTCTTTGCGTCGCCTTTCCTCTCAAAACTCAAAATATACAGGTCTTCCGAAATTCGAAGATCGGTCGAGAAATCTTAAGAATTCTCCCGCCGTTTTTTACAAAAATGATAATAATAATAATAAACAAGTAGTGTTGCAAAGTAATATAAGTACATGGTACTTAAAGTACTACTTTAAGTAGCTTTAAAGAACTTGTCCATTACTTGAAGTACATTCTCTGAGCATGTACTTGTACTTTACTAAAGTATGTTTTCTGGTATTTTCCGAGGACAGTTCAACTTCCGACTTAAAAGTACATTCCCCAAATATGAAAACGAAAAATGGCGTTTCATGACATAAAAATGCGCTATCGTTTCTCGAGACGTCATCTGGTCATTTCGCCAAGTGAAGTAATTGGGGCTGTAAGACCGATAAAAATAAGTGCCCTATAAGTGTTTTGTGTAAGTAGTTCGTCAGCGGGAGTAAAAGAACTACTCTGTGGCGGCATGACTTCATCCAATATTTGCCACCATTTCCGAAAAAAAAAAAAAAAAAACTGATACGCCTCCGATTACCATTCGAGCAATGCGTACCAGTTTAAAAAAAAAAAAGAAAGAAAAAACGTGCACAGGAAATGAAAGTGAATCATAAAAGGTTATGTTAAAATATACTAGTACTTAACATTAAAAATGCATTTTATGTATAGAAGTTTACTTCAGGTATATTGCACCAGGTGTGCTTTCTACATGAAGTACATAACACCTCTATTATTTGTACTTTACTTCAAGTACATTGCGCCAGCTCTACTTACAACTTTACTTGAAGTAGATAACCTCTCATTTACTTTGCGCTTCACTTCAAGTACTTGTTAGATGTACTTTGCGCAACCCTGTAAACAAGCAGACACTATCCACAAAGTCAAGCTCAAGCAGTGCTAAACTTCAAAGCAGAAACGATACAGCTGCAGCACATCGTTGACCAAAATACAAAAAAGTGCAAAACAATTAGGGACGCTGAAGTAGAACCAGTTATTATAGCATATCTGTAAAAACACAAGCTGTTTTATATTTGGCTAGCAGAATTTCGCAAACAGATCAAAACCTATATATTTCTTATTGCCATAAAAATTTAAAAGCAAATTCAAAAGTAATTCGCTGCTTATTTCCGGTAGTGTGTAATTTACTAAATTGCCTTCCATTTAAGTAATTTCTACTCAACCCAAATTACCTTTGAGGGAAATGCTCGGTAACTTAACTTATTACCTTTTTTAGCTACTTGTACATGTCTGGTAAAAACTTGGGTTCCGTGTTTTCGGATAAATCTAATGAAATCCGAAGAACACTCGCCAGTGAAAATTTGTTCAATTCGGATTTTCCCGAAAGCTCTGAATATGGAGGTCATGATGGCCAAAAAGAAAGAAAAATAAACAGTTTTCTAAAACTAAGTTTGGTCAGAGCACAAACTCAGCGGTTTTCAAGAGAGGCCTCCTTTGAAATCTTGTAGTATAGACCGAAGAAGGTTCACCGCTTATCCAGACAGGGTTCGTTCAGGACAGCGGGGCATTGTAATTCTGGTAGACGACACAAATCACAGTTTTTCTTTCCAGATTGAACCTCTTAGAGGAAGGTAGGGCTGTGATTTGATAACCGTAAAAGCTATGGATTCTTAGATGTCTTAGGAGCTCCACTGAGGCTTCTATCTCACCACTCCATCCCTCGCAGCCGCCGGGAGAAGCGGTAAAATGAGATGAAAATAAAACAGACTTTTAAACGACTACATCAAGGAGTTCAGTGATTCTAATGCATCTTTTTAAAGCTTTGTCTGGGGAGAGTTTGTATTGCCGATGGCAAGGGCGCCAATGTCATGTGCTACAAGGGAGTTCTTAAACATCTAGGGCAGGGTTATACTTGCCGGTTATTGTATATCTTTATTTTCAATCTGGAAAATGTAATAACATAGTAAAAATAAACTCCCTAGATCGGAGAATTAGTAATCTAACAAAAATAAACTCATAAATACACCCTCCGAAATTTAGATGAAATTCTAGTTATAACTAGCAGTGTCCATGATAGTGCATCGTTCGCTATAGAGATGTCTAGAAAATACCATACAAAAGAACTATCTTTGAAACCCATGCAGATGATGAGACATAACCTTCCATCAATACTAAATAATTCAATAAGTAACAGCCCCTCCGCTGAAACTCTAAAGCCACGTTGCATCAAAATTATGTTTCTGTAATTGATTGATCATGAGTGGATGTGCATCTCTTGGGGTAATAAATGCTTTTTTTTTTTTTTTTAGTCTTAACCTTTTTGTTTTTGCATTTCTTTCGGGAATGTATTTGAGTTTTTTTTTATCGTATGTTTTTTTTTTGTTGTTTTTTTTCTAAAACAAAAGCGGTGTTGGGCTTGGTCAGGCTGACACATGTCTGCTTTTTACCTATGCCCCCGTCGCCTCTAGGTATGCCCAGACAAAAACAAAAAAACTGAATTTGAATTTGAATTTATGTTCATTTTGCCATAAGTCCTGTCACACTCGAAGGCTCGAACACGCACACAAACATGGAGACATATACTAAGAGCGCAAGTAACCGGGCATTGCCTGCGCTTCATTTGTTTAGCAGATGATAGAACTCCTTGCGAATAATGACGAACGGCCCGATGTTATTCTTCTAGCGCTGTTTGATTGGTACCGTACTTGAGCTGAAAAAAATCATAACAAGATTATTTTAGCAGGTACTGTATGATGAGATAATATAGAACACGGATGAGTCACAGTGCTACGCGGTATGACTGACCCAGCAATGGCGCTAGAATTAGTGCGCCGTATTTTGACAACTTGTCTGAAAGTCCAACGCTCCCTTCGCGATGAGAATGCTCTTGCCAGTGTAGTCTTCCATTTTCGGTGGAATGCAAGGCTGGAGTAAAATACAAAAAAGAAGTAATTTTGTGGATACTTTGTCAGTTAGCGAATGAAGCACTATAATATTGTCATAAATAGAAATATATAGATATATGTAATAGACGTATGCACATCTAAATATGCACGTTTATTCAGATAAAATATTTCTTGCAACTACAGCCGTGGCGGCAGCGCAGGCACTGCCACGGCGACAGAAGAGATAGATTTGATGCGCTGAGCCACAACATCATTTATACAGGTCATGTTGCCAAGAACATCTGAAACAAGAGTAAGCGAAAATTCCGGATACCTAACTAAAATTTTCCAGAAGTAAACCATAAAGTAACATGAAAACCTAGCTTGTAGAGCTTCTAACATTATGCTCGGTCCCTGTTTGGCGGTTTACTCGACAGAACGCAAGCATAGAACACAACCCTGCCCCGTTTAGATGGTATAAACAGGGCTCTATTGTACCTTTAATTGAGAGGACGCCTGAGGAATGAAGAAGCTCTATTGCCCTTCTTATGGTCTTTTATAAGTACAATGACGCTCGTGAATAATGTAACAGTGTGTGCGCATTTGTCCTCTTAACTGATTGTCTCATATACACAGGTACAGGCCACGAAGCGCTTCAAGTAAACGTGGGCCAAGCGAAGTCCGTGACTTCGCTTTTCGAGAGCATTTCCAGGTTTTCTTCCAAGCCTGCAAGCATCCTGGTGAACTGCGCCGGAATTGGGATTGATCCGACCCCTTTTGTTGACTTGCTGGAAAACGATTTTGACGATGTTATCCGAGTAAATTTAAAGGTAATCTTACAAACTTCAATACAAAAAAAAAGCAAGTTGTCTATAAATTAGCAATATTTGGCCCTTTATATTGGAGAAATCCATTCTTGAAATACCTGGAGAACAGACATTTTTATTATTCATCCTGCGGTGTCCATGTAAATTTAAGAAGTAAATCGCGTAAACAAGTTAACATCAACCCTGCCTGCATTTAAGAACAAGAACAGTGGACATTCGATTAATTTAGTTAAATAGTGGTCATTTTGATTCAGGTTACGATACTTGATAAATACGTCCCAGACCCTTATAAATGCAGGGTGTTTTTTTGTCGGACTAAAGCGTTAGTAAAAACGTTTTGGTTATTGCGATGGCTGATTGATTAAATCGTCTCTTTTTTAGAAGCCGCCTTTGCGGCTTCTAAAACCCCGGTCTTAAAAACCCCAGTCTTAAAAACCGAGGTCTTCAGTTTTTAAACTCTCGTTTATCTTACAATAATCACCCAGCGTATACATAGTATTTAGTTTATATTAGCGGATAAAACCCAGCACACGAAATATTTCTAACAATTAATTTCAAACAAAGTTTGTTGCCTATGCATTGAATAAGATTATGACGTTCACGCGTACTCAATTTGACCACAGGTCGCATTTTAGAGCCCAAGCGTTGTCGATGAAGTCGCTGCTCTCGTTTCATTATTTCTATTGATTAATCACTTGCCTTAAATCAAATGAAACGTCCCAGTTTTTGGGTTTTTTTCGCACCATATGCATGTATGTTTATGCACCTTCAAAGCCATATAACTCCATTCTTTTCTTAATATTTCAACGATTTGTCATGTTTCGTTTACTGTAGTCCTTAACATATTGTCGCCATAATTGTCTCAAAATAGATTAGTGGGATGAACATTGATAGAGGTTAGGCTTTTCATTTTAGGTTAACTATTACATACATAAATTGCATTCCAGTATGATCTTAAGTCAATTTCTTAAGACTGCGTAATCTAAGAATGCAGAAACGTATTCCTCTTCTCCACAGCGAAACTTAGTTGTCAAAAAGGAAGGTTTCAGAATAAACCTTGCACTCATTATTTATTATTATGGATCCAGTTAATAGAGACACCTCTAAGTGGACATAATATTCGAGGTCGATCTTGATAAATACGATCCTGTATTTATTTTCGCGTTATTATAAACGAGTCACATTGTGAACCATGTTTTTTTGTGTGTGTTTTTTTTTGGAAGAGGGCAGAGAAGGAAAAGAGGTATGCATTTTAACAATATATGAGTGTACTAGGTAATATTATTGCTGATGAAGGCGACTAGACGATGAATAATGAACTGAAATAAACGTTTAAAGGCGCGAACTTGTGCCCAAAATAAACGAACAACCAAAATTGATAAATGAACATAAGAACGTCGCGGGCGTCGGAGTCGGCATAAATTCCCTCGATACTTCTTTTTACAAGTAACGACAACCTATACGACAAGTAACGGCAACCAAAGCGCATTCCGCTGCAACAAAATGGCACCATTCAGTTCAGTCCTCTGCTGTGTGCCGCCATTCGCTTCCTAAAACCTGCACCGTCACGCAGTCGGCGCTTCAAATGATGTCGCTACTTGTACGAAGCCTTCATCTAGGAACTTTAAGAAGATGGAAACGGAAACGCACAGTCGAGCGCTGGCGAAAGAGTGCCTCGTCGTCGGGAGAGTCCGAATGAGTCGGCAAAAGCCGCTCTCGATACGTTATTTATCCCACTCGGCTTCTCGAAGATTCGACCTCCAGAATGCTCGAGATTGAACTAGGGCAATACTTGCTCGGCAAGGTTATTTTGACCTCCTTATCTTTTACAGTCGGGGTAAGATTAAACACAAATCTTTAGACGTACAGAGAGGTGTTCCTTCTCAGTCGTACACGTGGCAATACTAGAATATCAGACCTATTCGGGGGCATGAAAAAGCCCACATCCGCACTAATGTGCTTTCAAGCTGGTTGAATTACTAAACACTTGCTTGGTTGGCTTTCACATATAAGTTAGACCAAACATCAGCTTTACGTGTTATCTCCATTCATATTTGTAGGGCACGTTCCTGATCACCCAAGCAGCGGCACGGGCAATGACTGCCGCAAATGTTTGTGATGGGGCCATCGTAAACATAGCGAGCTTTGCGGCCAGGCTATGCCCTCCTGGAAGGTGCGCCTACGTAGTGTCCAAGGCGGCGCTGGTGGCGCTCACCAAAGTGGCTGCGAAGGAACTGGGCTCCCAAGGAATCCGCGTCAACAGCGTCCTACCGGCACTCACTAGCACGCCGCTTTCAGCATCGGCAAAAATGGCTGCCGAAAGAGAGAAGACGCTGGCGGCCATTCCTCTGAAGAGAGCCTGCCGCCCGGACGAGGTGGCTAACGTCATCGTGTTCCTCTGTGGGCCTGGAAGCTCTTTTATGACGGGTGCTGCTCTTGAAATCAGCGGCGGGTTGTAATTGTTGTGCTTCATACTTTTGAAGCGATGAATTGTATTGCGTAAAGTATTCATTGCAATAAACGTTAGTTTTAATTCAATCTCAATTATGTGGGGTAAAGTAGGGTTACCTTCAATTTAGATTTGCTCTGGACGTACGCACGTGATAGGTGTTATACCTTATACTGCAATAGGATGGCGATAAAGATGCATACGTAACGGATTTAACGTGTAATAAAACATCGAAGAATGTAGACTTTCAAGAGCCGAAATAAATAAAAAGAAATTTATATGTATTTAACATTCTTACTCTTTTCAGTTGGTTAGACTAATTTTGTTTATATGACGATATTTGAGGCTTCAGGTATATCGAACATCTATAGTGTTCATCCAGATAGCTTCTTCGCATCTCGTATAAATTAATATCTAAAAAAATGTCCCGCTCAAAAAACAATTTTTTTCTTTGTTTTTTATTGTAATACTCAATGAAATTATTATATTGGTTAGCCTGGGACAGGCACGAAACCAGGATTTTGTTTCGGGAGGGGGGGGGGGGGAGGGGGGGAGGGGGGGTGGGGGGCCCACCCATGACAAAATGCTGTATGAGGGGGAGGGGGGGAGAGGAGGTCCCAGCAAAATGGAAGATTTCAGTGGGGGGGGGGGGGGGGGGGGGCCCGGGCCCCATGGGCCGCCCCCCTGGCTACGTGCCTTGCCTGGGATATTTTATATGGTAAGGTATTGGTTACGCAATGTAATTTTTCATGAGACATTTAGGGTGAAATCACGAATACTGACTGCCCCGGCGATTACCGTTTTTATATTTGGGTGCCGTCAAAAATGATGATAATAATAATAATATTAATAATAATTTCATTGCAAGTGAACAAAACGTATGTTAAGTCAGACCTGCCTAAGCCACATTGGGCTTGACAAAATGAAACAAAATAAATTTGTCTCATTACCGTTTTCCGGTAAACTCGTCCCCTTTTGCTTAAGGAAACCTACATCCGGGAATTTTAGAGTGAAGGTAACTTGCCTCACAAGGCTCCTCTAGCTCCGATATTTCTGCAGTCATTTTTTTTTTTTTTTTTTTCTGATTTCCAGGAGTTTTCTACCTGCGTTCTCAACTTTACAATTAAAATGTTTTAAATATGTTAGTCTTGCGATTTGCACCACCTATATCAACAAGAAGACGTTTGAGTATATCTGTCAGATGGAGTTATCACTCCCAAGGTGCCTGCACTGTTCACCTAGCCCGAGCTTGACAAACCGAGACTTTGGAGCAACGAATTAGGATTCGGTTATTCGACCGAGCTTATCTGTGTCTGTTTTTTTTTCTAATTTCGTGCCTAAACATTTTTCGTATTTTATTTAATATTCAAGTTCAATATATATATATATATAAAATAAACATGCATAGACAATTTATTAGGCAGCGCGCCGCGCCGGCCAGGTCCTTGAAAGAGACGCCCTACCATTCTATACACTGGTTACACTAGCGCTCTTAACTGTCATTGAAAAAATGATCGTTGACATCTCCCAACTGTCACTGACGTCAACTAAGTTGTCCGGTGTTACACGGTACAAAGGGATAAAAACCTTACTTGAAATGCGCGTCAAGGGACACGTACAGCTCGAAACAAAACGAAACCAAAACTGAAGTTACATCACCTTCACTTAAAGTTATGCAAAATAATTATATGCCAACTTTTTATTCATTATAAACGTTTAAAAAAAATATTTTTAAAATAAATAAATTATCAGCAGAATGTTTGACTCCAATCAAGCAAGGGTGATATAACGAAAGCCTTATCGGTACCGGCATCGCCGAGCTCTGTCTTCTTGGACGTGCCGTGTTCGTGCAAGAGGCGGCTCTGGTTCTGAATCATACCTCTTCCGATAATATTTTCTGCTGCGATACTTTCTAGGTACCTCCCCCAATCTTCCGGTACCGTAAGTACTTCGCTGGCGCTGGCCATGGGCGGCGATGCGGTGGACGCCGCCACCTTTAGCTTTATTGAGGTGAACCCCAATCAGTTAATTAAGGTTGGCCAGCTCAGATGAACTCAATGATAGTTAACGGCTCAACGTGGGCTTAATGACACCGCCGCCGTGTAACTCCAACCGATCGGGATAGAGTCAACTGTCGTTGGTTTAATAACAGCTAAGACCGCTAGTTTAACTAGGTTATAATACCCATTTGCTCGGCAGCGTAAATGTACCTTGGCTAGACGTACCTTTAGTAACGTCCGTTCGTAATCACCCGGGAAATAGACTCCTCTCGAAAGTGTGCCCCCTTTTTTGAAGCTGTATAAACCATGAACAATGGCGGACACAAGTGCGAGCTTTGGTTCGAAAGCGTCCCAGCTCACGAGCCCTCGTGGAGCGGGAGCACAAGTCGAAGGTACCCGCTCGCGCTACTTGCACGTTCCGCGGTGTCGGTTCTTTCAACATCGGGAAGTTTATCGGATTTGTTATCATTGGGCACGTTACTTTCGAACCAGTAACGTTGTTTATAAAGAGAGGATGAATGTGTAGATGGGTGGTACCGGCCACACACTTTGTATCGGCCTATTCGTAACAATTTGCGGCAGGTGAACTAGCATAAACGTTATAAAAAACCTTTCTACATCCCAGTTAGCACAACATGTTGGCCAGCACGGGATACATCGGCCAGTAGCGGGAAGTTGACGGTGGTGCCTAGCCAGTGGCGCCCAGGCTCTTGCGTCCAGTTCCCGGTACTGACCGACGTAGGCCCTGTGCTGGCCGATATGATTGGCCAGTTAGAATTGAATGGATGAAGCAGGACGAGCTTGGACGAGCGGTGCACCACGGGCCTCAAGGCGGTCCACTTAAGAAGCTGAGGTTTCATTTTGAAGTGAAAGGTTCGTCTACGAGCGCCTATGCATTCGTGTATGTTGTCCTAAAAAAGTTCGCCATCGTCCTGTACATTTGGCCTCCTGGAACCGACGGGTCTTTGCGGTCGCCATGACGGAGCCGAAATTTCAGGCAGTGGATGACAGTAAACGCTAAGAACTTGCAAAATATTGTTTCGAAGGTCGTTACCTAGTTGACTCTAGTTGCTATTTTGCTTTGTTGCCACTGGCGGTAGGCATCGTAAGATAACTCTAAAACGTTGGGACCCTACGATTTTTAGGGATTGGTTGGCGTTTACCCTTTATTCATTGATAACATTTAACCCAACCAGGCAGACGTCTGCCGAAATGTTCACCTTCAAGTCTATACGCCTTGACTTCGGAGAGAAAGCAGCACAGCTAGCGAAGCGGTATGTAAACGTTGCCCGCAGTATCTCTACGTTCAGGACTCACCTTGATTTTACGACAGCCTGTCGAGATGCGCACATAGTTCCAAAGAGCCTTCTTCTCAAGCGCCTCGTCCATACACCTGAAGGACATAAGATACTCGACCAGGCAGAGCACCGTCTGGTTAAAGCGCGTATTCACGAGTGTCAAGCAACACTCAAGAAGAAAGAGCTAGACTTGTTCTTCCTTCGTCGGCAGCTTGAACACCAAATCCCAGATATCTTCCCATCCCTTCAGTTTTTCACCGAAAACATCGCTTCTACTTCTGCACAAAAACGACGGGATTCTCAGAAGGAGAAGCTCTTGAAGCTGAAAAAGAAACGCGAAGCAAGATACGGCTCCGATACTACCAGGTTCGTCACAAATCTCTCCTCAAGGGAACTCTCTTTGGTCGAGACTGCTGTTTTGGCAAAAGGCCACGGCTTTAACGTGACGACGACAAAGCCGCCCATACCAAAGATTGTCGCCACAATAGAAGACGGCATCACGCAATTGAGCTCAAGCGCCCAGGAACGGGTCCGACAGAAAACGGTCAGCATTCTGTCGAAAATGCCTTTGCGTCAACAATACAACATATCAAGAGAAGAGTCGACAGCACTTCGGCAGCTAAGAGATGACACAAAAATTGTGCTTTTACCGGCGGACAAGGGTAACTCGACGGTCGTCCTAGATCGGGAAGACTACGAACGAAAGGTGAAGGATCTTCTGGACAGCTCGGCTTATCAGAAACTCAAAAAGGACCCCACCACACAAGTTCAGACAAATCTGAACAAACTTCTGGCGGGAATTTTCAAAAAACATCCAGAATCAAAGAACCTTTACCTACGGCTCATATGCCGAAATGGTTCTGCTCCTGGATTCTATGGACTCCCTAAGATCCACAAGCCAAATGTTCCCCTCCGGCCTATCGTGGATTTTACAACTTCACCGCTTCGGGCGTTATCCAACTACCTCCATCGCACCCTTTCCCCTCTCGTCGGAAGAACGCCAACTAACGTACGAAACGCCGGTCATTTTGTGGAGCTCGTTTCAGAACTCAAGGTCACCACAGAGGACAGTCTAGTGTCATTCGATGTAATTTCACTGTTCACAAGCGTTCCAGTGCCCCTGGCTGTAGCCACAGCCAGGAACGCTCTCGAAAAGGAGAAAGACCTGAACGAAAGAACCTGCCTTTGCGTGGATGAAATATGCTGCCTCCTTGAATTCTGCCTTCACAGCACCTACTTCAGCTTCCAAGGAGAGTTCTTCAGCCAGACCAGCGGAACCGCAATGGGAGCTTCTATTTCGGTTACTACGGCAAACCTGACGATGGAAGCAATCGAACAAAGGGCGCTGCACTCATTTCCGGCTAGCCCCAAAGTGTTCCTACGGTACGTCGATGATTGCTTTTGTATCCTAAAAACATCAGAGGTGGACAACTTTTTAGCTCACCTCAACTCCATCGAGCCGGCCATCCAGTTTACATTAGAGCTTGAAAAAAACGGCACCTTGCCGTTTCTGGACGTGCTTGTCAAGAGAGTAGGTGAAGACATGGAGTTCACTGTATACAGGAAGCCGACACACACTGGACGTTACCTTCGGTTTGACTCATACCACCCTTCGAGTCACAAGGCGTCGGTGGTTGCGACCCTGTTGTCCAGAGCTCGGAACATCTGCTCCTCAAAGAAAGATAAAAAAAGTGAAGAACAGGCTGTCATCGCCGACCTCAAAAAGAATGGCTACACCAACAGCTTCATCAGCCGTGTTGCCCGTCGTCTTGGTCGCAGTCTTGAGCACCCACAGAATAGCACGCAGTCCCGCCCTAACATCCGCGTCTGTGTACCTTATATAAAGGGAACTAGCGAAACTCTGGCTCGTACGCTGGCCAAAGAAGGTATTCAGGTGGCTCACAAACCTGTTTCGACACTTGGGCGCCTAATACCTCGTCCGAAAGACCGTCCAGCGAGAGAAAAAGCACAAGGCATTGTGTACCAGATTCCCTGTGCTGAGTGTTCCGCTTCATACGTCGGCGAAACAAAAAACCTCAAGGAAAGAGTCCGCCAACATAAGAATGACGTACGGAAATTTGATCGAGAGCGTAGCGCTGTTGCGGAACACTGCGAGGACAATGACCACCGCATCGACTTTGAAAATACCCGAATCCTAAATGTAGAAACCAACTGGCGGCAACGACTCTTTATTGAGTCATGGCGCATACAGACCACACCAGGAAATATTAATCGATCCTCCGGCACCTTGCCCTCAGCATACGTCAGTGGACTACGACACTTAGAGAAAACACCAAAGAAACAGGCCCCTACCATAGAGGAAAACGAAGATGCTGATCCTCGTTTGTAACCAACTTCGAAGAAAACGAAGGTACCGCACCTGGTTTGAAATCTAACCACCGCAAAAAGAACGAAGATACTGCCCTACATTCACCGCAGAAGAAAAGAAAGAAGCTGCTTCTCCTTTAAATAGCCCCCCTGAAGAAGGTGCCGAGCTGGCACCGAAACGTTGGGACCCTACGATTTTTAGGGATTGGTTGGCGTTTACCCTTTATTCATTGATAACATTTAACCCAACCAGGCAGACGTCTGCCGAAATGTTCACCTTCACGATAACTCTAAAATAAGGTGTTCCCCTTCAGAACCTTTTAAGATAAATGTCCAACACCGCCAAACATGCACTTTGAGAAGCACATGTCAATTCTTGAAAGTAAGTATGATAACATTTAGATTACCGAGCTCGACGGCATTCTTTGTGTACGCCAACGTGTTCATTTTAAGGAGGCGTAATTTTGCAATAGGCACGTTCAACGAAACGCGTGAGGACCGAATATGCTAGTGTAAGTATTGGTCTCTCGCTAACTTTATTGTACCACGTTTGTGCTCAGAATTAATCCAGTATTTGATACTTAGAAGTATTTCGTTTGTTATAACAGATTAAACAGCATAAATATATATATATATACAGTGATGTCTCGTTAATATGGACGCCTCCGTTCCCCCTAAAGATCTTCCATAATATGAGTTGTACATATTAACTACACAAAAATGCATGTATTTTGTCAGTTTTCCCCGATAATGGTGTCCATGTAGCGGGGTATTTCTATTTAAGGCTCATTCACACAGAACCGTTTTCTTACGTTACGTTACGAACAGTCACCGGAAAATTTGTGATTCGTGTTAAGCGTGGCTACCAAGTCAAGGAGATTGCGTGGCACCCGACATCTGAGACACGAATTTTGGGTGCTAAAATCTGTGTGTGTGTATGTTTATGTGAGCGACGGGGAAGATGGGCACTTTTAGACTGCTTAGGGCAGCAAAATGCTCAATCCGCCTTTGCCTGCCTTTAAATATGTGACTAACTCAACTTGTGCTTCTGGTATAGCAATTAAAAAACGAGGTCAGAAATGTGGTGCATGGTTTGCACCAGTGCAAATCATGCACCACGATACTTGCACAAATGATTTGTAGAAGAATAAATCATACAAGCTGCCCAATTACACAAGTACAGTAAAATGTATTCCTTCTACAGTAAAAATCATAAAGGAAATAAAGGCAAAAATTAGTCTCTACAAAACAGAGCATCCACTTGTCGACCAGGAAACTCGTCAAAGTATGGTGTTGCTTACGATCATGATGCCCAAGGAGCATTTCGAAACCCTGCCTAGGAGAACTTAGTCTCGTCGCAAACACACTGTTGATTTTTTTATTATTTATTTATTTATTAACACTGTTCACCCGGAATCGGGTTGTTACAGGAGTAATAGTTACAAAAACATACGAAAAACCGGTATTACGAAATGCACGCTCCATTCGGCATATCGCCTTAAGAATACGTTGGTAATCCCGTCGGGGCCGGCAGATTTTTTTATGTCCAGATCTAACAGTAACGAAAAAATGCCTTGCTCAGTGATAATCAGCTCAGGCATTACTGAGAGTTGGTTTACGCTTGTCATTCCGAAATTATACGAAGCATTATCAGCGTCAGAAAAAAACAGAATGGAAAAAAGTGTTGAATGAGTCTGCCATTTCTGCTGGCTCAGCAATGATTTGGTCATTGACGGAGAGGTAATCTATTTTATCTCTGGACGGTGCGAGATGGCGCCAAAACTTCAGCGGCGAGCTTTTCATGAATTGGGGCATTACTTCTGAAAAATACTTTAATTTTGAGTTACTAAGTTTATTCTTTAGTATGTGCGACAATTCTGATAAGACGTTATCATTAGCCAGCGTTTTCTTTCGCCTTGTAGCGGTCTTGCGTTTGAGTTGGATTATATCGCGTGTTACCCAAGGGTTGTGTTTTGCTACCCGCTTGGTTCTTTCAGGAACAAACTTTGTTATACAATGCTGAATTACTCTCTTAAATTGTCGCCATAGGGTTTCAACGTCACCTCTGTCCGAAAGTTTATCCAAGGAAATCTCTAAGTAATCGTCCGCTCTATTAAAATCATGTACAAGAACGCTTACGTTATGCTTTTTCTTAGCCCCAGCGAAATTGATGTTTAACAGCACGAGCTTATGGTCTGACAGACCCTCAGAAACATCGATCTCGCAGTTCGGCAACTTGCTAGAAACAAACACTAAGTCAAGTAACGAACGTGTCGATTCAGTTATTCTAGTCGGTTCATTGACCACCTAATCATAGTTAAATGCGATGTCCAGGAGTAATTCACAGCTTTTATTTTCCACAAAACCAGCCTCAAAGCGCTCCCAGTTTATCCCCGGTAAGTTAAAGTCCGCTGCAATTATTGTTTTTTGTCTGTCGGTAACGTTAGCGCTAATGTAGTCGTAAATTGATTCTAGATTTAAAATCGGAGAATCTGGGGGCCTGTAAACAGCACCAATTGTAAATAATGCCTCGTTGAACCCAACGAGCTTGAGTAAACTTAGAGCGGTAAACCAGCAGCCGAAAATGGCACCCCCCCGATTGCCGCCATCTTGCCTGTTTGCCACATTAGTGATCACGTGACTTAAAGATGGCTGCGCCCAGAGGTGGGTCAGATCAGATTGGCCAGATCACGGTCAGCAGATGGGCTCTCTGGGGATGTGTTCCAATCTTACTCAAATAGACCCGAGTTATTCCGGCGAATCAAGTCACGTGACAAGACAGGTTGACGCGGGTAGGTTTTTGAACGCAACGGGTACAAGACCTTTTCCCAAGAGTGAGATAGAGTAAATTTTGGAACACGGCGACACGGCCGCCTGAATGGGAGCCACTGTAGCCGAGCCGAGCGCGAGTGTGTGCGTGTGCGAGCTGGTCGGGGGCGGCTGGTGCGGCGACGGCGGCAACGGCGGTGCGAGTCGCATTGAACCGCGATGATCGTGCTGTGGGAGATTGGAAAATCTCCATGCGTGCTATGTTTGGCTAGGCAGACGATGAACAAATAGAGCCGGGTATGAACGTATGGCACAAGATCTAACCAGGTATAAGCACCGATCCGAATCGGTCGTAGTACATGTCAAACATCGCGTGGATATCTCGCATGAAAGTTTTGCATTCTCTCTGCACTCGACCTGCGGAATGTTCATTGCTCTTAAGGATAGGTACGCAGGGCATATGGAGTGTCTGCGATTGGAAGCCGAGAATGAATGCGTGAGAGGTTTTGGTGCTTTCGCGTGACTAAGGCTCGAGGATACGGTTGATCACGTCAGACGTTCCCGGCCGATTTTCTTTTACGTCCGACCCATATTAGGTTGCTATAGGTTGCCGTGCCCGTGGGGAACGGCACTGCTACCGTAAGTTCGCGCTGTGATTTGTAAGCATGGTCCTCGGAGTCCTGAGCCCTCGGCGCACACCAGGCGCCGTCTTCATATATAAGATCTCTACCGCGCATACGTCCGACGTACCTTTGAAAAAATCGGCCGAGTATGTCCAACGTATGTAAGGAATGCCTTCCGGGTACGTCCAAACTACCTTTAGACACAGCGTTAATTCTCTGCTTGCAAGGCGCCGGTAGTCGTCTGTAGGTGTCAACACGGCTGAGAATAGTTGATGGAAACCAATGTCGTTGGTCAAAGTTCTCAAGACAGTGCTTACTCGCTCGCGTCGAAGCTTGTGAACGGTTACACCTGAAACCACTTTATGTCTCTTTTTTTCGGATACAGCTTTTTCCGGAATACCAGCAAGCGCTACAGCTGTTGCGCCGTCTTGTTACAGAAGGACTGGGCATCCGCAGACACAAGTGCAGTCCTTCAACCACTGCTGGTGTCAAGTGCAGGAAAATAACAAGGGGCTCACAGATTTTTTACAGAGCAGCCGAGACAGCATAATGCTGGATTGTAACTCTGTTGTTACAGTGTCTTTCACCAAGCACAGCTGTTCCGGGGACGGCCACGTGCTTTCTTTTTGCCTGTTTGCTACGGTCGACACGGTGGAGGCAGGTCGTGACATTGCACGGACGGCTGGACACCGAAGCGACGCAGGCTGACCATCAACCTTCTCAAGGGTGACCCATCTTCAGCCTCCTGAGTACGCTGAAGGCATCATACTCACCTAGGTCTGGTGCCATTGCAGCAAAGCACTTCTGCGCTTCACGAGGCATGCTTGCTTCTCTTTTTATGACTTTCTCTCGGGGCTCTGTCAGCATCTTCTTTGACTCTTGCTTTTGTTCGAGCGGTCATTTGGATCGTGAGAGAAAATAGTCTGCAGGGACTGCTGTCCCTGTCCAATATAGTGCCTTTAGCTTTCAGTGACGTCTTTCAGAAGCGACTACTAACAAAAGTCTCCGCACTTTCTCTACACTGGCATGGATCGAAAGCATCCTTACATATATGTCACTCCAGAGGCACTCCTGTAGCTTCTGGCGTACCAGAAAGACATCTAGTTGAACCATTGCTCCCTTTTGTGATTTTTTTTTTAAAAACTTGCCCTATCCTTGTCTTTTAGTGTTTTTCTTTTCTTCTTATGTCTGTGTCATTTACAGAGTCATATCAACCACACAAAACTTAATGTAACTTTGAAAGTTATGTAGACCTAAGTAATGGTTAGTTACACATCAACATATCTGCCGACATTTGTTCACTGCTTACTCCATTAGCATGCTGCCTGCGATGCGTCTCCGACTGGTGTGTTTACCGATTCTGAAAAAGTGGTCCCTCAATTTCCTCTTGGTGACGTCATACAAGCGTCATGCTGTTGCCGGCCGCAATCCTGGCAGTGTCACAGCAGCGCGGGTGAACGTGACGGACGCCTGTTTTGCTGCAGGTCGCTCTTCAGTGTTGCAGTCCACGGAAGTTTTGGCAGCTAGAAGTTGGGACGCCCTGACGACAGCGACACTCGTGTTCGGTTGTTCTACTCGCAGCCTTTTCGTTAGCATTTCTACGACCAACCGCCAGAATCACGACATGCAACAGCATGACACTTTGGCTTCTGTGACGTCATTTGTTGCCACTTTGGGACCACTTTTGATGTATGGGCAGCATAGGACGCTAAACACACCGGTTGGAAACACGCTACGGACACAATACTATATATAACCTTGACATGGAATCTGTCTTGCACTGTGAATGTCTTGTACATTTCTCTCGCTACCTTCTCTGGAATGCCGTTTTCTGATTCAAAGCGCATCCTTGATTTCTTATGCTGTAACCTCCGTCTGGTTTTTTCATCTGTCAACTGCCTTGCTTATGTTGAAATAGTGCGACCAAGACTAGAATATGCGTCCTCGGCGTGGGAGCCACATGTTAAATGTCTCTCATCCAATTTCAGGGGTGGATGCAGGAATTTCCTGAGGAGGGGGGGGGGGGGGGGGGGGTCAGGTGTTGGTCACCGTACCATATCTTTAGGAACCCCCTCCCCTTCTCCCTCGTTTCACGCCCTAAATTTTACGCATGCAGAAATCAAGAGGGGGGGGGGGGGGTCAGGATATCCGGACCCCCCCTCTAAATCCGCCCCTGCCCAATCCGGATTTGGTTCAGAATCGGGCTAGTACTCGCTTTATTCTACATTTTAGGTTTGGTAGCATCACTAAACTTAAATGCAACTTAAATGCAGTTTTTTTTTTTCAAACTCCCCTGTGTTCATATAGGCATATTAGTAAACTTTGTCTCCATCATAGGTTTTAATTCCTGCATGATTTATTCATCTTGCCACCGCATCGGATATTCCCTCGCATTGATCACTGTTCCTCTCAACAGGCCTGTCGACTTTAATGGCCTGTCTGAAGCCACTGTTTCCCTCCAAGACATTGACTCCTTTCGTGACATATTAAGCTCAATATTTTATTAAATCACTCCATTATGCAATACCCTAACCCCAGGGCTCTTAGGATACTTAAAATAAATAAACAAAATGAAAAAAGTCGGTAGTTGGAAAGAAACTGGACGATTCTTGTCGTGAGAAGCCAAGTCTTTTGATATGTGGCGCCAAGTCTTCATAAATGGTGTTTTGCAAACAGAAGCCAGGCTCAGATGGCAAATGTAGCACAGGTTTAGTTATTGTCCACGAAAGAGCACGAGCTTGTTGAAGTATTGCCGGACGGGCACTCCCCTTTCCTCGGCACTTTGCTGCCGGCACATGTGGTGAATCCTCAGCTGAAAGTAGTGTGCCAGCATCTTCTTGAGCATGACAGAGAAGTGAGATTGATTGTCAATTGTTTGTGCAACAAACAGGTGGTCGAACCTCTTGAAGGATGGTGACAAGGAGACAATACTCAATGTCTCGGTTTGCAGCCTGAGAAGCCAGTTCCGCCCTCCCTTGGCCACTGTGTCGAAGTTTCTGCGAAGCACCTTCTCGGCAGTGGTGCAGAGATACAGAATGTCTGGGGATGGACTGTGGAGACCGCCCTTGTCCTTGACACGCACCAGGTCACATTTGTCAGTGGTGAGAAGTGCAATCCTTGCACAGTCCGGGCATTTTGCGTCTTTTGCAAAGTGAACGGCCACATTGCCCGCAATGTATTGTACAATGCTCTCGGCAAACTCCGAGAGAGGCTTGTATCCTATAACCCAGGTGGCGTCGGCGTCGTCCTGGCTTGTGTCAGCTGTCGGGTCTTGCTGGCGCTTGTCCGACGAGCTCAAAAGGAGCGTCTCCGTGCCGTCGACCTGACAGTTGCCACGGCTCGAGGGCAGCACATTCGCGATGAGGCACTTCCTGTACGCCGAGCGAAATTCGAGGGCCGTAGGATTGTTGTTGTTGCCCGTTCTGTTCCTGATTATTGCAAAGAACAATTCGAGGTGGTCTTGACTTAGCTTGCGTGTCAGCAGGCACTTGAGCAAAGGACTGCTGCTCCAAACGAGGTCTTCAGCCAGACCCTTGATGGACTGGAGGGCCAACAGAAATCCAACAATGGCGGTCTTTCTTGGACCTTGGATCAGGGGTCTGCCCGTGGTATCCTTTAGGCCTCTGAGATAGCGCGAGGCTTTGTCAATCCTTGTCAAGATTGTCTCCTTGTTGTTGACGCAAATGGGGGCCTTGCTGCCAAGAGCGAGAGGGTGGCAGGAATTGGTGAGGTCAAACGTGTCGTCCACTACTGCTGCAAACTCGGCAGTGGCCTCCACACCCTCAAAGCCGGGGATCTGCTTTTCCTTGCAGAACAACAAGGCGCAGCTGACGGAGCGGCTTAACGTCTGTGCCGCCAACGACACCTTCATCTTCTGTTGGTGGAAATCGATGTGCCGTCTCCAAAGTTTGTTCCCGGCGTGTAGGCCTTCCTTTTGTTGTAGGCGATCCAAACACATTATGTAATGCCAGGCAACAGTCCTACCCGCACCATCCCTGATGAGCTCCTTTTCAGCCAGCAGGTTTCGCATGAGCTTCAACATGTGGCATGCGTCTAAGATTGCATACACCCTTCTTGACGGGTCGGAGGGGTGAGGGAACCAGCTCTTCATTCTTGGTTCCGCCAGGCTTACGCCAAGCGCTGAGAGCATGGATAGATTGCAGCTTGTGCCGTCGCACGTCACAGAGATGCAGTCGGCACCAGCCTCCTTCAATTTTATCAGGTATTGCTGGACCAAATTGGACCGAACAGTGCCGTCGAGTCCATCAATCAGGGCATATCCCAGAGGTAGCTTCCAGTTGCGGTTGACGGCAACTGCCAGGAAAACAAGCGCGTGCTTCGCATATGCAATGCAGTCGTCTTTGGGGATGCCATGGCCCAGGTCGCAGTAGCCTACAACTTCCTTGCCGTCCCAGTCCGCTTGTTTCTTTATACTAATCTCATCTACCATAAGGCTGATGAGGAGAGGTCCTTTCTGAGCTTCGTGGGAAACTTTTTCGAAGCACTCCTTTGTGAAGCCCGGCTTCGCACCAATCACGGCTGCCCATTTCCGAAGTGCGCTGGGGTGAGGCAGTTTCACATGTTTGTGCAGAAATTTGTAAGCTTTGGCCGAATAGAAATGCAGTGTCAAGGCAAACTTGCGCACATCTTCCGAGTAGCTGTTGTTTGCCTTTCCTGTTTTTTTCAGCACAATGTCTCGCAGTGTGCCACTGAAGATGTTGTCCAGGATGGCTACCGCTGGTTGAGGTAGCTGTGCCCTGAGTTTCTTCAGCAGCGCATTGAGTTTTTTTATCTTCATTCCCTTCCGGTTCGCCTTTCTTTTTGCTTGTCTTAGGATCTTCTTGGCTTTTCGCAGCTTGCGCTTGCTGGCAGCTAGAAGCATCCTGTCCCGTCGTGGAGACACAACTGTGTAGCTGTGGTCGCCAGAGCAGGTGGCCGGCCGTGAAGATGGAGCTTCGGGGCTGCTTGACGCTGCTTGAGAATCTGCTGTGGATGGGGCGTGTGGAGAGGGAAAGTCAGTCTGGCGGGACCGTTGAGATCGGACCACTTGGGAGGTGGAGGGAAAGTCAGTTCGGGGGTGTTGTTGAGGTCTGTCCGTTTGAGGGGTGAACAGTGTGGGCACTGCTCCTTGTTTGAGGTTAGTCTTGCCAACAAGCCTGTGGAAGCAGTCATTTTCGAAGTGCTCTGAACACAGCTTGGAGAACTTGGTGGGAGTCCAGTGTATGCATTCCATTTTCTGCAGCCATGCCTGGAGGAGTTCTGGATGTCTCAGTGGAAATCTGCGGGAGACAACGAGGTCGGACTGTCAAAACACCGAAACAATGCTGTCTTTCAATAAAGCAAATACATATTTGTGCATTTCTAATTATTGTTTGTGTGCATTTTATTATAGAAAAATATGCTTATTCTAAACTACCCCTTCTGCCTCATTTATATGCCACTAATATTTGAAGTTTCTGAAACATTTGTTGCAAGTATGACGAGCAGGTAATTTGAAATGTTTCAAGCCCAATTTGGAGTAGTTTAGATAATGTGCTTCAACCACAGAGCAACTTTCAAATATGTGCGGTTGTCCTACATAAATCTGACCAAAACTGCAAGTTTAGATCCAATGATTGCGCTTGCTTGCCTATCGCATATTTAACTGTATTATAATGATGCGACTTAATTATGCCGAAATGCGGGCTAAGGTTCGTAAAGATCGCAACGCAGTTGGAAAGAGTTGACCGCAGTAATTTGAGAGTTAGTGGAAAGCTTACCCGTGGAACGTTATTGCCGAGTCCTTCTTGTACCTGTTAGTACAGTTAGGAGCCGCGCACGAATGCGGCATAGCTTGTTCAAATCAAGTTGGAAATAAAATGGCAAAGGAATCGGACACGACGAGCTGACAGCCTCTGAACCACAGGAATATGCGCAGTCGTCTGCTATCTTTTGGCCGCAAATTCAAACGAAGCTTGATTGAAGTCAATGTTGTAGATTACTTTATTACATCAGTTATAAGCACTAAAAAACTGCGCCACTTTGTCAACATTGCAGTTATAACCAAAATCACACAAAAAATTGCGCGCCAAAATTGTCGTCTGCTACTTTTTGCGCGCCCTAGCTGCTGCTGTTCAATTCCATGAAATGCTCTAACCGGCATCTTCCAGCGATAATACGAAATCGGCATACACATATCAAGCAACAAATAGGAATTTCCGTTCTCAGTAGCATGCATTAATACAAACCCCCTTGACAACGGTGCACATTTCAACACTGCACTGTGGTGGAAGCATCTTGCAGGCACGCAAGTATGATTTCAAACATATCACTTCGATAGTCTATTGTCTAATGCATGCTACTGAGAACGGAAATTCCTATTTGTTGCTTGATATGTGTATGCCGATTTCGTATTATCGCTGGAAGATGCCGGTTTGGGCATTTCATGGAATTGAACAGCAGCAGCTAGGGCGCGCAAAAAGTAGCAGACGACAATTTTGGCGCGCAATTTTTTGTGTGATTTTGGTTATAACTGCAATGTTGACAAAGTGGCACAGTTTTTTAGTGCTTATAACTGATGTAATAAAGTAATCTACAACATTGACTTCAATCAAGCTTCGTTTGAATTTGCGGCCAAAAGATAGCAGACGACTGCGCATATTCCTGTGGTTCAGAGGCTGTCAGCTCGTCGTGTCCGATTCGTTTGCCATTTTATTTCTAACTTGATTTGAACTCTAAAAGCTATGCCGCATTCGTGCGCGGCTCCTAACTGTACTAACAGGTACAAGAAGGACTCGGCAATAACGTTCCACGGGTAAGCTTTCCACTAACTCTCAAATTACTGCGGTCAACTCTTTCCAACTGCGTTGCGATCTTTACGAACCTTAGCCCGCATTTCGGCATAATTAAGTCGCATCATTATAATACAGTTAAATATGCGATAGGCAAGCAAGCGCAATCATTGGATCTAAACTTGCAGTTTTGGGCACATTTATGTAGGACAACCGCACATATTTGAAAGTTGCTCTGTGGTTGAAGCACATTATCTAAACTACTCCAAATTGGGTTTGAAACATTTCAAATTACCTGCTCGTCATACTTGCAACAAATGTTTCAGAAACTTCAAATATTAGTGGCATATAAATGAGGCAGAAGGGGTAGTTTAGAATAAGCATATTTTTCTATAATAAAATGCACACAAACAATAATTAGAAATGCACAAATATGTATTTGCTTTATTGAAAGACAGCATTGTTTCGGTGTTTTGACAGTCCGACCTCGTTGTCTCCCGCAGATTTCCACTGAGACATCCAGAACTCCTCCAGGCATGGCTGCAGAAAATGGAATGCATACACTGGACTCCCACCAAGTTCTCCAAGCTGTGTTCAGAGCACTTCGAAAATGACTGCTTCCACAGGCTTGTTGGCAAGACTAACCTCAAACAAGGAGCAGTGCCCACACTGTTCACCCCTCAAACGGACAGACCTCAACAACACCCCCGAACTGACTTTCCCTCCACCTCCCAAGTGGTCCGATCTCAACGGTCCCGCCAGACTGACTTTCCCTCTCCACACGCCCCATCCACAGCAGATTCTCAAGCAGCGTCAAGCAGCCCCGAAGCTCCATCCTCACGGCCAGCCACCTGCTCTGGCGACCACAGCTACACAGTTGTGTCTCCACGACGGGACAGGATGCTTCTAGCTGCCAGCAAGCGCAAGCTGCGAAAAGCCAAGAAGATCCTAAGACAAGCAAAAAGAAAGGCGAACCGGAAGGGAATGAAGATAAAAAAACTCAATGCGCTGCTGAAGAAACTCAGGGCACAGCTACCTCAACCAGCGGTAGCCATCCTGGACAACATCTTCAGTGGCACACTGCGAGACATTGTGCTGAAAAAAACAGGAAAGGCAAACAACAGCTACTCGGAAGATGTGCGCAAGTTTGCCTTGACACTGCATTTCTATTCGGCCAAAGCTTACAAATTTCTGCGCAAACATGTGAAACTGCCTCACCCCAGCGCACTTCGGAAATGGGCAGCCGTGATTGGTGCGAAGCCGGGCTTCACAAAGGAGTGCTTCGAAAAAGTTTCCCACGAAGCTCAGAAAGGACCTCTCCTCATCAGCCTTATGGTAGATGAGATTAGTATAAAGAAACAAGCGGACTGGGACGGCAAGGAAGTTGTAGGCTACTGCGACCTGGGCCATGGCATCCTCAAAGACGACTGCATTGCATATGCGAAGCACGCGCTTGTTTTCCTGGCAGTTGCCGTCAACCGCAACTGGAAGCTACCTCTGGGATATGCCCTGATTGATGGACTCGACGGCACTGTTCGGTCCAATTTGGTCCAGCAATACCTGATAAAATTGAAGGAGGCTGGTGCCGACTGCATCTCTGTGACGTGCGACGGCACAAGCTGCAATCTATCCATGCTCTCAGCGCTTGGCGTAAGCCTGGCGGAACCAAGAATGAAGAGCTGGTTCCCTCACCCCTCCGACCCGTCAAGAAGGGTGTATGCAATCTTAGACGCATGCCACATGTTGAAGCTCATGCGAAACCTGCTGGCTGAAAAGGAGCTCATCAGGGATGGTGCGGGTAGGACTGTTGCCTGGCATTACATAATGTGTTTGGATCGCCTACAACAAAAGGAAGGCCTACACGCCGGGAACAAACTTCGGAGACGGCACATCGATTTCCACCAACAGAAGATGAAGGTGTCGTTGGCGGCACAGACGTTAAGCCGCTCCGTCAGCTGCGCCTTGTTGTTCTGCAAGGAAAAGCAGATCCCCGGCTTTGAGGGTGTGGAGGCCACTGCCGAGTTTGCAGCAGTAGTGGACGACACGTTTGACCTCACCAATTCCTGCCACCCTCTCGCTCTTGGCAGCAAGGCCCCCATTTGCGTCAACAACAAGGAGACAATCTTGACAAGGATTGACAAAGCCTCGCGCTATCTCAGAGGCCTAAAGGATACCACGGGCAGACCCCTGATTCAAGGTCCAAGAAAGACCGCCATTGTTGGATTTCTGTTGGCCCTCCAGTCCATCAAGGATCTGGCTGAAGACCTCGTTTGGAGCAGCAGTCCTTTGCTCAAGTGCCTGCTGACACGCAAGCTAAGTCAAGACCACCTCGAATTGTTCTTTGCAACAATCAGGAACAGAACGGGCAACAACAACAATCCTACGGCCCTCGAATTTCGCTCGGCGTACAGGAAGTGCCTCATCGCGAATGTGCTGCCCTCGAGCCGTGGCAACTGTCAGGTCGACGGCACGGAGACGCTCCTTTTGAGCTCGTCGGACAAGCGCCAGCAAGACCCGACAGCTGACACAAGCCAGGACGACGCCGACGCCACCTGGGTTATAGGATACAAGCCTCTCTCGGAGTTTGCCGAGAGCATTGTACAATACATTGCGGGCAATGTGGCCGTTCACTTTGCAAAAGACGCAAAATGCCCGGACTGTGCAAGGATTGCACTTCTCACCACTGACAAATGTGACCTGGTGCGTGTCAAGGACAAGGGCGGTCTCCACAGTCCATCCCCAGACATTCTGCATCTCTGCACCACTGCCGAGAAGGTGCTTCGCAGAAACTTCGACACAGTGGCCAAGGGAGGGCGGAACTGGCTTCTCAGGCTGCAAACCGAGACATTGAGTATTGTCTCCTTGTCACCATCCTTCAAGAGGTTCGACCACCTGTTTGTTGCACAAACAATTGACAATCAATCTCACTTCTCTGTCATGCTCAAGAAGATGCTGGCACACTACTTTCAGCTGAGGATTCACCACATGTGCCGGCAGCAAAGTGCCGAGGAAAGGGGAGTGCCCGTCCGGCAATACTTCAACAAGCTCGTGCTCTTTCGTGGACAATAACTAAACCTGTGCTACATTTGCCATCTGAGCCTGGCTTCTGTTTGCAAAACACCATTTATGAAGACTTGGCGCCACATATCAAAAGACTTGGCTTCTCACGACAAGAATCGTCCAGTTTCTTTCCAACTACCGACTTTTTTCATTTTGTTTATTTATTTTAAGTATCCTAAGAGCCCTGGGGTTAGGGTATTGCATAATGGAGTGATTTAATAAAATATTGAGCTTAATATGTCACGAAAGGAGTCAATGTCTTGGAGGGAAACAGTGGCTTCAGACAGGCCATTAAAGTCGACAGGCCTGTTGAGAGGAACAGTGATCAATGCGAGGGAATATCCGATGCGGTGGCAAGATGAATAAATCATGCAGGAATTAAAACCTATGATGGAGACAAAGTTTACTAATATGCCTATATGAACACAGGGAAGTTTGAAAAAAAAAAACTGCATTTAAGTTGCATTTAAGTTTAGTGATGCTACCAAACCTAAAATGTAGAATAAAGCGAGTACTAGCCCGATTCTGAACCAAATCCGGATTGGGCAGGGGCGGATTTAGAGGGGGGGTCCGGATATCCTGACCCCCCCACCCCCCCCTCTTGATTTCTGCATGCGTAAAATTTAGGGCGTGAAACGAGGGAGAAGGGGAGGGGGTTCCTAAAGATATGGTACGCTGACCAACACCTGACCCCCCCCCCCCCCCCCCTCCTCAGGAAATTCCTGCATCCACCCCTGAAATTGGATGAGAGACATTTAACATGTGGCTCCCACGCCGAGGACGCATATTCTAGTTTTGGTCGCACTATTTCAACATAAGCAAGGCAGTTGACAGATGAAAAAACCAGACGGAGGTTACAGCATAAGAAATCAAGGATGCGCTTTGAATCAGAAAACGGCATTCCAGAGAAGGTAGCGAGAGAAATGTACAAGACATTCACAGTGCAAGACAGATTCCATGTCAAGGTTATATATAGTATGGTGTCCGTAGCGTGTTTCCAACCGGTGTGTTTAGCGTCCTATGCTGCCCATACATCAAAAGTGGTCCCAAAGTGGCAACAAATGACGTCACAGAAGCCAAAGTGTCATGCTGCTGAATGTCGTGATTCTGGCGGTTGGTCGTAGAAATGCTAACGAAAAGGCTGCGAGTAGAACAACCGAACACGAGTGTCGCTGTCGTCAGGGCGTCCCAACTTCTAGCTGCCAAAACTTCCGTGGACTGCAACACTGAAGAGCGACCTGCAGCAAAACAGGCGTCCGTCACGTTCACCCGCGCTGCTGTGACACTGCCAGGATTGCGGCCGGCAACAGCATGACGCTTGTATGACGTCACCGAGAGGAAATTGAGGGACCACTTTTTCAGAATCGGTAAACACACCAGTCGGAGACGCATCGCAGGCAGCATGCTAATGGAGTAAGCAGTGAACAAATGTCGGCAGATATGTTGATGTGTAACTAACCATTACTTAGGTCTACATAACTTTCAAAGTTACATTAAGTTTTGTGTGGTTGATATGACTCTGTAAATGACACAGACATAAGAAGAAAAGAAAAACACTAAAAGACAAGGATAGGGCAAGTTTTTTAAAAAAAAATCACAAAAGGGAGCAATGGTTCAACTAGATGTCTTTCTGGTACGCCAGAAGCTACAGGAGTGCCTCTGGAGTGACATATATGTAAGGATGCTTTCGATCCATGCCAGTGTAGAGAAAGTGCGGAGACTTTTGTTAGTAGTCGCTTCTGAAAGACGTCACTGAAAGCTAAAGGCACTATATTGGACAGGGACAGCAGTCCCTGCAGACTATTTTCTCTCACGATTCAAATGACCGCTCGAACAAAAGCAAGAGTCAAAGAAGATGCTGACAGAGCCC
Organism: Ixodes scapularis; assembly: GCF_016920785.2. NCBI lineage: Eukaryota > Metazoa > Arthropoda > Arachnida > Ixodida > Ixodidae > Ixodes > Ixodes scapularis. Next base: position 32,932,616 of record NW_024609837.1, read on the forward strand.
CGAGAGAAAGTCATAAAAAGAGAAGCAAGCATGCCTCGTGAAGCGCAGAAGTGCTTTGCTGCAATGGCACCAGACCTAGGTGAGTATGATGCCTTCAGCGTACTCAGGAGGCTGAAGATGGGTCACCCTTGAGAAGGTTGATGGTCAGCCTGCGTCGCTTCGGTGTCCAGCCGTCCGTGCAATGTCACGACCTGCCTCCACCGTGTCGACCGTAGCAAACAGGCAAAAAGAAAGCACGTGGCCGTCCCCGGAACAGCTGTGCTTGGTGAAAGACACTGTAACAACAGAGTTACAATCCAGCATTATGCTGTCTCGGCTGCTCTGTAAAAAATCTGTGAGCCCCTTGTTATTTTCCTGCACTTGACACCAGCAGTGGTTGAAGGACTGCACTTGTGTCTGCGGATGCCCAGTCCTTCTGTAACAAGACGGCGCAACAGCTTTAGCGCTTGCTGGTATCCCGGAAAAAGCTGTATCCGAAAAAAAGAGACATAAAGTGGTTTCAGGTGTAACCGTTCACAAGCTTCGACGCGAGCGAGTAAGCACTGTCTTGAGAACTTTGACCAACGACATTGGTTTCCATCAACTATTCTCAGCCGTGTTGACACCTACAGACGACTACCGGCGCCTTGCAAGCAGAGAATTAACGCTGTGTCTAAAGGTAGTTTGGACGTACCCGGAAGGCATTCCTTACATACGTTGGACATACTCGGCCGATTTTTTTAAAGGTACGTCGGACGTATGCGCGGTAGAGATCTTATATATGAAGACGGCGCCTGGTGTGCGCCGAGGGCTCAGGACTCCGAGGACCATGCTTACAAATCACAGCGCGAACTTACGGTAGCAGTGCCGTTCCCCACGGGCACGGCAACCTATAGCAACCTAATATGGGTCGGACGTAAAAGAAAATCGGCCGGGAACGTCTGACGTGATCAACCGTATCCTCGAGCCTTAGTCACGCGAAAGCACCAAAACCTCTCACGCATTCATTCTCGGCTTCCAATCGCAGACACTCCATATGCCCTGCGTACCTATCCTTAAGAGCAATGAACATTCCGCAGGTCGAGTGCAGAGAGAATGCAAAACTTTCATGCGAGATATCCACGCGATGTTTGACATGTACTACGACCGATTCGGATCGGTGCCCATACCTGGTTAGATCTTGTGCCATACGTTCATACCCGGCTCTATTTGTTCATCGTCTGCCTAGCCAAACATAGCACGCATGGAGATTTTCCAATCTCCCACAGCACGATCATCGCGGTTCAATGCGACTCGCACCGCCGTTGCCGCCGTCGCCGCACCAGCCGCCCCCGACCAGCTCGCACACGCACACACTCGCGCTCGGCTCGGCTACAGTGGCTCCCATTCAGGCGGCCGTGTCGCCGTGTTCGAAAATTTACTCTATCTCACTCTTGGGAAAAGGTCTTGTACCCGTTGCGTTCAAAAACCTACCCGCGTCAACCTGTCTTGTCACGTGACTTGATTCGCCGGAATAACTCGGGTCTATTTGAGTAAGATTGGAACACATCCCCAGAGAGCCCATCTGCTGACCGTGATCTGGCCAATCTGATCTGACCCACCTCTGGGCGCAGTCATCTTTAAGTCACGTGATCACTAATGTGGCAAACAGGCAATATGGCGGCAATCGGGGGGCTGCCATTTCCGCTGCAGGCAGTGGGTTCCGGTTTACCGCTCTAAGGTAATACTCAAGCTCGTTGGTTGAACCTTATCTTCCACCAAAGGCTTTCTGTGTTGGGGCAATCAGGCATGATGATGCAGTCTAAATTTTTTTTTAAACAATTGCGACCCCTCCTCCCCGTGACCCTCGATCTTTTCTTATAATTTTATACGATGGTTGGAGTAATTCGCTGCCTTGAATGTTCTCATGGAGCCAGGTTTCGGTTACTACTACAATGTGTGGATTATGAAGCATCAGCAAATGATCAAGCTCAGCGACCTTATTCACAAGGCTTCTGGCGTTAACGTTAATCAGGCGCAGGCATTTTTCCTGCAACTGTTGTTGTTGTCACTTACTGTTTCTCTCAGGGCTGCGCCTGCTCGACACTTTTACCCTGTGTCCCTCGGACTCGCTCCAATAAAAAGTATCACCATTGACCTGAATCTTGTCGTGTATAAGCCTTACACGCGAATTATTAGCTCTCTCTGCACTGGTACTCGCCCAAAGATTCTTCCGTTTAATCCATGTGTCCAGAGAATAGTCATTGGAGATAGAAATCTTAGTGCCTTTGAGTTTTTTGCAGTTGCGAAACACTTCAACTTTTTTGTTGTAATCAAAGAGTTTTAAGATAATCGGCCTAGTTATGCCCTCGTTGCGTTTCCCCAGCCTGTGAATACGTTCCAACGTTTCTACAGCCACGCCCAACTTATTTAGAAAGAGGTCAGTGACCACTTTGGTTTTTACTTCGTCATCAGTTTCGTTTTGTGCCTCGGGAACACTATCAAGTTATTGCGCCTACCTCTGTCTTCAAGGTCAATTAACTTCTCATGCTGAAGCCTAATTGTTTCCTCCAACTGGAGGAAACAATTAGGTTTTAGTGCTGCTCTTACGTAGCCTGCAAAACAACTGTTCGGTTGGCACACCTGAAGAAACGCGCCACTGTCTTACAGGCATAGACCCTCAGGGAGTGCTGCTTCAATCAGTTCAAGCACCATGTTATGGATAACTGCTGTGGCCACAATGCCGGCAAATGCAGTGTCGAGTCCTCAGGTTGAACTTGACATCAGGAAAACAGCATTTCTGTACATCATACTGCCCTTCCTTGGGGTGAAGTCGTCTATGCATGACTTTTGTCATATATAAACCCACTGGCATGGCCAGGAATTTTATTTTTTTACAGCGAAGCTGTATATGGCTAGAGTTCCGTGGACTTTTCGTGTGCTTCAACCAAAACTTCATTTTCCCCGCTAAATTTAGCAATGAAATTGACGTCACGTGACCTCAACACAAATTCAGTTTCCCCGCTAATTTACCCACCAAATTTAGCGGAAAAACTGACGTCACGTGACCACAACACAGTTTCGCCTCTAAATTTCGCGGGAGAATTTCCCTGATGAATATGGTGGAAAATTTTCCCACGAAATATACCAAAACCTTTTCCCGCTAAATTTGGCGGAAAAAGTTTCCGCTAAATTTGCCGGGAAAAGGTTCTCGCAAAATTTTGCGCGGAAATTGACGTCACGTGACCTCAACACCAATTCAGTTTTTTCGCTAAATTTAGCGGGGAAAATAACATCACGACTTTGTCCCATGACACGCGACGACTCGAACCATGAACGAGTTCAGCAGCAGGAGGAGAGGACGAAGAAAGAAGGAGGAGGTGGGAAGCGCACCGCAATCTTTTTGTCGTCGCTCCAAGCGCTTGTGTGCCTAGTTTCGTTTCCTTCCTGCAGCGGCGGTCCCGTCACGCATGTCAAGTTTCCTCCGGCTCCTCGGGGCGGCGACAGTCCTCAACATATGCGTGCGTACCTTTCGTCACGGTGACCACCGATCAAGATAATAAATGTGTTCGTTCCTTTGATCAAAATCCTGTGTCACGTCTGTATCGTGTGCTAAACAGCTTCGCTGGTCATCCACCTTTACAAAGTGGAATGGCTCATCCTTTTTTTTTCTTTTGAGGGGGGGGGGGGGGTTGAGGTTTTTATGGCTTCCTAGGGACACGGCCATCCCTAACGCTCCGGCGGTAGGTCATTCAATGTTTGTCTTTCTTTACTAACAAAAAAGTCATGATTTTTGGGGGGGTAGGGGGGTAGGGGGGAGGGGGGTTGAAACCCCCAAACCACTCCCTTGCTTTGTACGCCAACGTACACAGCATTTTAAGCATACAAAATGGGAGGGCATTGTAAAATGCATGTGATGGTCACAGCATGCATCTGTTTAAGGAGTGTCTTAAACCACCAACATGAAGATGGGAATGTCAGGGTTGTTTTACCTTCCTTCGGCAATTGTTTGTTGTGCCGCAAAAAGTGTCATGATGTCGTGTTGTCCTGAAACCTGCAAAGCCTTCATCTCCTAAGCGAAGCCTTCATCTCCCCTGAAAACACTGCTCTTCTGAAACTTGATCGCTTTCAACATCCGCCTTAAAAACCCATTTGCTAAACAAATGCTGCCATCTACTGACTTGGACACTGTGCCAGAATGATTTGGATGGACAGCTGGTGTATCAACATTTTCTGTACACCGCACATACCGCAACTGCGATCGACCTATTCTACTGTTGATGACGAATCAGGAAAGGGTGAGCAGTCAACCACAGAAATGACACCTTGAAATGGCTTCATTGTTTCAAACACTTTGGTAATAGAGCTAAGTATATTTTGTTTTAGTGTCGGGGAAGGACGGTATAACTACCCATACATCAAAGCAATAGTACCGGTAGATCCCTTGGTTATCATACAAATTGTCAATTTTTTAACACCCAAAGCTCGCCTAGAACCATTGTTTTTTTGTTCCTGCCGATAGAGAACCAGAAGCTCATTCGCGAGTGATAACAGGCAGATCTGGAGTTTACTAACCTTAATGCTTTTGTCTACCTAGTTAAACAAACAGACGACGGCGGTCTTTGAACTACAAGACCTCCCGCTTGTTCATCACATTCTTTTGACGAGAACGGTCGTCTCTTCGCACCACCTGCCGCAGCCTGCTCCATTACAGTTTTGAACGAATCTCGCATCGTAATCTTTATGATTTGTCGTCGCCAAGAATAAAAAATATGAAGTGAAATATCTCTAGCAAGGGCGATAACCCTGCAGAAAAGTTACGGTTGTCGAACGATACCGTTTTTTTAAGCTAGGATTCCACTCGCGAGGCAAGGAAACTTCACTTAAGATTCTCTCAAAGCTCTGAAAAAAAAATATATATTTTTTGTTGTTTTATGTTTTAAAAGACGTTCGCCGTAATCTGATGCGTATGGCAGAAGTCTCGACAATCGGCTGATCGCCGAGATCACGCACTGCCGCTATTCTACGCGCCGATCAGAATGAAGGATATCCGTCACAAGTAAACATGCACAAGGTTGCCAATAGCAATACGCTACAGCTATGCTAAAATAAGCCAGTACGTGCGAATAAGCACGTTGACAGAAAAATTGACGGGAAGACTAACGTCAACCCCACAGCATCGTAGTTCCCCCGGTTAGGGCTAACTCGCACTCAGAATGGGGGGCAAACTTGATAACACGGGACGATAAACACTTCACACGACACTATTTGCCTCCTTCGCACTATCGAAAGTCATTTTGTCGAGCTTCTCACGCTGTTGTAGCCTCAAACACTTTTTACAACCACTTTTGTCTACCACGTCGAACTAAACAAACCAGTCGCCATGTTTTAAATATTGGATTAAACTACAACCAAAAGTAAAGCGCCCAATGTTGAGCGCTCACGATAGGCGTTGTTTAGTGCTAGGATTAGCGATAAGCAATTTCGATGCAACAGAACAAAACCGAAACTCAGCTCAGGTTCTTGGCTAAGCTCCGATTTGGGCCAATCGGCGTCGGTGCAACCGGTCCTAAGTAGTATATAACAAATGTAAAAAAAAAGACGTTTCATGGTTTAATGAAGTCCCGATCACACAGATAATACATCCCACAAAAGACATTATTTAGAATCTGTCTGCGGCGTGTTTTTCCTGTATGAAGGTGATGTTACACTGGGCATACAAAAACTGTTTGCATTCATGTTCGAAGCCTGTGTGAAGCCAAAAGACTACGAACTTGCTTCAGACGTGTCCGCATATAGTTCTCTCCCCAACATGCAACCTCCACGGTTCACCAAGTTTGTGTTTGATACTTCGAAAATAAGGCACATTGCACACTAAATATGGACGTTCCGCTTTCCAGAAGCTGTTCCTAAAATCCGTTTTCTTGCACAGTATCTATTAACGACACTGCTGCATTATCCACAAACATTTCGATCACATTTCACCCCAGTTGTATGAAAACTAATTACACTTTATTTAGTTTCGCTAGTACGAGCTGTGCGAAGCTCCACTCAATGTGTTGGTATACCGTATTAACTACTCAGCCAACGATGTAAACATGGTCAGGTCCGTTACTTCGAACATAATCGAACGAGTTTAGTTACTTTACTTTGTGTACGTCAATAATTCCAACGTCTTACAGCTATTTCAAGTTCTCTGATTGCCCAGACAGCGTGACAAGAACACATGGAAGGTTCCGGTCGTCACCCAGGTGTCCCAGCTCCAATTGGTGGTCATCATCCATAGGCCGTCTGGATCTTCAAACCCTGTTTGGCCAGCAATCTCTTCAGGCTACTCACCTCAAAGTGCACACATTCAATGAACTTAGGCGCTTTACTGCGTAATGGAATGAACCAAGAAACATTTAGCTACCTCGGAGTATCAAACTACTTGCGAGCAAAAAAAAAATAAAAATGACTTTGTAATAAAACAACATGCAGCATTGGTACACTTTCCTTTATTTCAGGCGTAGCAGACGACGGCTTTACTGGCTGGTGCTTTCGCCACAGCTACACCAGAGCAGTCTGTCAAAGTGCATCTTGGTAAACTCGTCTAGTACCGGGGAGTGCCTGCCCGACTTGCTGTGACAATTGCAGATTAGTGGGAGCTGCCGTTTCAGCAATCTTCGGGGAATGTGACGCACAATAGCAAGATCATTTGCACTACAGAGGTCTGAGACATGGGACAGATATCAATAAGGGGAATCACTGATGTAACCCGCATAATTAATTAGAACACTCCCATAAAACAATGCTCAGTATCAAGATTCAATCTGAGACCCTGAGCAGGGTCCATCATGTTCAGGAATGGTTTTCATAGTGCATTTACCCCACTATAAATTTTTACAAGTGTATGTAACTCATTATATATAAAACAAATGCAATATCAGAATATCGTCTTTATTCACAAGATTAAAATGACGGCTCCGGCTTGGCCGGCCGGCGTGTGGCAGACTGCATACTTCTTGCATTCGCCGTCTGCTGCAGGCATCGTGACCGGAAGTTGCAGTCGTAAATACTTCAGAAAGAAGTGATTACCGGCACACTTCTGTCGAAACATATATGACATTCAAGCTTTCTATCATTGTGATTCTTAGAAGTTTAAATCCTACTCCCGATTTTTAAACGGTCCGGTTTTCGTAGTGAAACCTAGCCACATGTATGTGTCCATAACAACGACCCTAGCAACGGTTTGTTTGGACCCATGACGTCACTCTTACGAAGTCAATCTCCACCCCTGCCCGTTTCGATCTAGATGAGCATCGTGCCAGCGTGCGGTCGTGTATCACTACTGTGTGGTGCACTTTAAATACCCCAGGCTAGCGGTTGTACTGCACTGGCTAAATTGCTCATCTAAGGCGAGTGGCTCGTCACAACTTTAAATGGCTGACCAATTACACGCTGTATAAATATCCCCACAACCCAATTTTTTTTTAGGTCCACTGTGTACAGTGTGCGACCTATCCAAATAGGGGCTCCTGGCCAGTTCCATTTTCAGTGTTCGTGCGCATGGAGCGTTCATCGCTTGTTCGTCGCTTTGCGAAGCGACGAACATGCTCATTCTATGCTGAGATCTCACGCTGGGCTGAGGACTTGTAAATATTGTAATTGTGTATTGGGAAGGAGATCAAACTGTAAGGGGCGCTTTATCGAGCTTGTTGTCCCCACAGCCCGGTGTTTACAATCACAGCATCAAAGAAATTGAACCTCGCCTAGCGCGATCTGCGCACGAGCGCATCGCTTTGACCAGTGCAATTGGTCGCAAAAGGAGCGGCCTTCGAATCAACATCTTCAATGTCTCTGATCAAAAACAAACAAAAAAAATCGGTTTGTTGTTTTCACAGCTGAAGCGTAACGGTAGAGGCGTGACTGTTCAATCTCCTCCAAAGTAGTCGGTGGCAGGCAAAGAAATGAGTGGAAGCTCCGCCTCCAGCACGCGTTTGTTGCCTTTCCCCGGGGTTCGGCTTGCGCGTGTGACGATGTGTTACCAAAGGCAGAAAGCTCGAGATTGAGGCGGAGCGATCATTAAAGTCATATGCAAAATCCACTATATATAGTCGGTTGCAAGCTAAGAAAAAACCGGAAATGCCTCTCAGAGGAAAATGTAATCCTACGCCGAGAAACGTCAGCCAATCGTTTTCATGACGTCACGATTCCGTGGACCAATCGCGATCCTTTTGAAAAAAAAAAAAGAAAAGCCCAACATGGCTGCTGGCCTTAGCAACGCGACGCTAGTTTCTCGTGACAATTATTCTGCTTTTTTGCACCGTGTTTTACGTGCCCGAGGTTACGCCACGAAATCTTAATGGTATCGGCTTGCGTTTGCAGCAGTTTTTGCGCGACAACGTGAGAATCCAGCGACGCTATCGCCAACGAAAATTTCGAAGCGGGCGCGAGGCTTAGCACTGCTGAGAGGTATGTTAGACGGTATGTTAGGCAGTATCCTGGACAGAAAATGAATTGGGAAGACGGTACATTGTACATGACTTTCTTTCTTTACTAAACAGCTATTTCGTTGACAAAAACGTATTCTAAATTATTTAAATGTCCTGAATGAATTAAATAAATATTGTAGTAGTTTAAGACACGTTTCCTGGAGGAAGAAAAAGCAACGTTGCTAGCGAACTACTTTCTCGACGGCGGACGCACTTCAGATGGGCGCAATGCGCTTGTGGGTGGAGCTAAAAGATTGTTCTTAAGTTGCATCCGACTATAGTAGATTTGAAGCGATTACGGAGCGCTTTTTTGTTTGTATCTTTAGGCACGTGCCAATCCGAGCTAGCTTTCGCTGCTGTAAACGCGCGAGCATGTACGGTTTTGAATCGCTCCAAATCTATCAGCGGAATTTACCAACAGCCTGTCACAGACTATAGACGCTTTGCAGCAGCTGTGCATGGGCAGCGCCATAACTGATCTTCAGTTTTTGTTCCCCCTTATTACGCTTACTTCACTTCATTATTACCATAGCAGGCCAGGTTATTGACATCTTAGTTTTTATTCTGTCTTGCTCCATTGGCCTTTGTGGAGGCTCGTCCACACCAATTTCAGTGGCTCGGTATCTCGGTAAAACAAGAGAAGGTCAGCAATGGCGGCTGTATTCTGGCGCGTGTGTAAAGCGTCTATAGATCAAATTCAGAGAACAATCCTACTACTAGAAACGCCTGGCGCATTTTCGTGAGACGTGTGCTCGGTTGCGCTCGCTACGCCTCGAGCCCCTTGAAAAACTTCACGCTTGGCGTTCCTTACAAGCACCGCAAATCAATGGTGCTCAATCGTGCAAGACAGTGGCCACGAGCGAGTGCTCCGCTGTCATTGGCTACGTTTACATGGATGCGATCGTAGCGCATCGAATCGAGCAGGAACCAAACGCACACAGCCTGTCTTCCTACTTCTTCCTCTTCTACCTATCTGGTACCAATCAAAATAGTCAAATCTCAATTCGATGCGCAACGGTCGCCATACATGTAAACGCAGTCATTTACTTCCAAAAGCCGCTCATTTCAGTGCTGCCGAGATCTGCTCCCAATGGCTGCACGGAGCACGCGCCTCGTGCATTGGCGCATCAAATGCAGAAAAAGAGCGTAGTTCAATAACGATGCTTCTCGGCTGCCGTGCGAGCGATTTTGCTATAGGAGAGTTATTCGCTTGTACTTTCTCGCGTGCAGGCGACAGGGAAGAGCCGTTTTCGAACGAGGCTCTTCTGTGGAACTTTTCAACTGGTGGATCTAAGAACGCTGTATAAAGTAACATCCCACTTAAAGAGAGAAAGAAAAAAAAACATTGAGGAATTTGTATTTTAACAAAATATTAACGCTTCATAGCGAGGTTTGCAAAAACTAAACATGACAAAGAATAAAAACAAAAAAAAATGTTTTGAAAAGAACAAAGATTCTTCAAGACCTAAGAAATATCAAGGTCGTAATGCTGTGACTAGAGCCACTAAATGAGCTACGCTTAGAGTATCGGCACTCCGTTCCCCGACATTGTTGTAGGCGCCGCCATTTTGGCTCGTATGCAGAGCAGACGCAACTGCCGATCGTCATGATTCAAAAGTGCGACTTCCTCGGCATTCGGTTTGGTGTTAGAAAGGTTATGTAACATTGCTTTGCTCTGCCGCGAACTGTTTGAGCATTTGTGGAGGGCGGAAAAGCGCTTCCTGTGATTTCAGATAAAGCTTCAGATAACTGGCAACCATGATTTTAAGACACAATATGGCCAAGTGACGTTACTCTGAAGCGTAGCTTATTTAGTGGCACTAGCTGTGACCATAGCGCGGGCCAACGCAGTGTTCGGATGTCTTCAATCTGTGAGGAGTCCCAGTGGCACGCTGCTCAGGTCTCCAACCTGTGTCAAGCGCTGGCCTCCGGCAGGGAATGTAGAAACCACAGCGGAAGCTTCTTATGGTAGCTAATGTTCGTTTGTACGTCCTTCTGTCTCTCATTGTGAGGAATACTTGGAAGACTGCGTCATTGTTCTAGGAGCAGATCTTATATCTTCCTGTTTCTTTTTCATTTGGTAGCCAAAGAGGACGTTGGAAACAAATACAAAATATTTCAAGCTGGAAGTCTCCTTAAAACGCATTTATTTTCTTCTTTCTCTCTTTCTTCACCATTTAATAAAAGGGATTCAAACCAATGCCATTTTGCCTGTTATAGTTGTGGACAAATTTTCATAGTAACGCAGTCAAAGCTATGGGCGTGGGTGCGTTTGCGCACCTTGAGTACCCATCAAAGCTGTGCACGCGCACTCTTAACTCCTGAAATGCCACAGAAAATTGTCCGCGAGTATAGTGGGTATGACGCGCGCTATGCACGTTTTCTGGAGCTACAAACTTGTGCGTTCTGGGGCGTGAATAATGCAGGCAAATCTATGATTTCGTAAATATTGGAATGGTGTATTAGCGAAGTCCGTGCCCAAAAACGTCGCTGTGTCCGGCTTTCCACGATTGAACAAATCACAGGCATATGATTATTGTCGGAATGTCAACATCGACGGTGCTTGTTTCAAAACGAGATGACTCCTAGCTTCTATTATTCTTTTTAAAAACACCGTCTTACTTGTCGCATCTGATGGTAACTAGCATGGGTCAGAACTCGTGGCGCCATGGCGAAACAGGAACTGACACCACCGTCAAAACAGGAACTGACACTGTGATCGCTTGTGCTTTTTATATCAGTGAAAAACACTTCTCAGCAAGAAAGAGAATATTGTTTTGTTTTTTGCTCACAATATTTTTTCTTCTTTTTTTTTTTTTACTGAAATAGGTGCTACAGGAGCCCACGTTGTTACCTGTTTTGACGATGTTAGGCTTAGGGGGACTTCGGCTCAGAGAAAATTTTCGTGTCCCAATTACCTTTTGATCCAGGTAACGCCATGTTCTCAAACTTCCTCCTTCTTTCCCAACCGCTATCACGTTCTCATGGCGTTTGAGCTTTCTGTGATGCATAGTTTACTTACCGAGGCCAAAAAAAACACGGTTCTATTTTCACAAAAACTAATACGTGTCCCAGAGATCTCCCTACACACTGATCTCTACGTCTATTTGCTGGATCGCGTTTGACCAGCTCCGCCTATGGACCGAAATGCGGTCACTGGCGGCCATCTTTAGGTAGAGTTATATCACCTCTAGCCATCAAAGTAATATGGCGGACAGCGCAATGGCGGCCGGGTGCCATAAAATAGCCGTGGATCTATTACACCGTACCGTGGGAGATAATTCGTGCTTGATTCAAGTTGTTCGACGACGCAGATTCTTGAAACCCGGTGTGAACGGTAGCCTCATCTTTGAGGACCCGAAGAAAGTTCTACGAAAGCGCAGCACCGGGGGAAAGCAGCGCAGCTCGCATCGAAAGCAGACTCCGTAACGGCGTCTGCTTTCGATACTTCCTTCGATGCGACTTTCGATGGGAGCTGTGCTGCTCTTTCCCCGGTGCTGCGATTTCGTGAAACTTTCACCGGGTCCTCAAAGATCGTGCTACCGTTCACGCTGGGTTTCAAAAACACGTTTCGTCAAACAATTTCAATCAAGCACGAAATATTATCCACCCTATTTTGACGGCAGCCTGCCACCACACCTGCCAAAACGCTGTCTGCCATGGATGGATTACAGCGGCTGCAGGAGCTGTACCTTGGCTAGAGGTAATATAACTCTACCTAAAGATGGCCGCCAGTGACCGCATTCGCAGAGCGGGCAAACGCGATCCAGCAATTGTCATTGCGATCAGTGTCCCTACACGTATTCCGCGCCCAGCAGAGATACGCGAACGGATAGCAGACGACAAAATAAAAAAAAAAAAATATTCGTCTACATTAGAATTTAGTTTTATCGAAGATATAAGTTATATAAGTTATATAAGAAGATATATTATATCAAAGATATAACTGGAACTGCATTATCGTTTATATATTTCACTAAAATGATTATTTATCGCGGTTGTCCAGCTCGCCGCCAGCCCCTGTCTGGGCATTTTAGCGTTCGCCACACCTCCTGGGGGTGAGTTCGCAAACCAGTATTCAGACGAAGGGCAGAATAATTTAGGACATAAAAAAATGCAAAACTACCACTTTATTTTTTTTATTTATTTATTTATTACGCCCTTAAAAATAAACATTTTTTTTTTTTTTTTGCAAACTAACGTTTGCGTGCCCAGTTTCAGAAACGTATACGTTTGGAATTCGAATTTTGTGAGCCGTGCCAAATGTGCTGGTCCAAACGACCGCACCGCCGAACTCTGAACTTTCGATAATTTCGAACGTGATTTGAACTTCTAGTCCAGTCGAAAATCAGAGCTTATTCTACGCCGCCCGTTAGCCGCTTCGAGCAGCGGCGGACGCAGTGCGAAGAATATCTAGCTCGAGATCGACGGTGAACAGCCCGTGGCCCGAGGTTACCTCGTGGGCCCGACCTGCATGCACAGCTGGGAGCATGCAAATCGTTTAATTGTTCCGGAAGAATTCTGCGCAATCTATGAAGAAAAAGGTACAAATAAATAGCGGTTGTACCCCCTTTAACTAGTGCATTTCATGCATTATGAAACATGAAATATAAAAGGTCGCTGCCATATTTTTATAGCGAAATACGTGTGGTGAGTCTATTGGACGGAAATCATAAATAAGCATTTAGCAAAACCAGACTTGCGACTTTTTCCAGCAAATTTTGTCACTTTTTGAATATACCCTTAACCAATTTTGCGATTGACCCGAATTCCGTACGGATGTCGGTTGATTTTTCGCACATATGTCCGAGCCTTCGAAGCCTAATATGTCGTGTATAGGCCCTTTTTGATACAGACTTTAAGCGCACATTAAAAATTATCGCGTGACTTTAGTTAACCCTCAAACCTCCTTCGCAGGACCTAGCCAGTTGTCTTCCTTAGTTTAGCGCCTAACCCCCCCCCCCCCCCCCCCCCCCCCCCAAGACCAATTCGGTGTTCGGGCCCGCTTGAATGAACCACGCATTTCAGAATTGCAGAAAACTGAGACTCCGTGAGAAAGTGACGCAAGTGGTGGCGATAAAATGCGAACGTTTGAGCACATGACGTTAGCTGGATCAAAGAAATACGAATGAAAATGAGAAATACTCTATGAGTCGACGTTCACCCAAACCTAATTTGCATCTTACCAAGATCTGAGATTTTGGGAGCCTGTAGCATTTATTTCAGTGAAAAAAACATGCCAGTCAGAAAGACAATGCTGTTTTCCCCCTTGTTGAAAAGTATTTTATATACACTGATATAATTGCTACATGCGCCCGCAACCCCAAACTTCAATTTGATTAATATTAGACTTAGGTCGACGTCGGCTCATAGAGCTCTTTTTTTTTTGCCTTTTGTATTTATATACTCGGGTAACGTCACGTGTTCAAAAGTTCGCATTTTATCACTTCGCTAGCGTCATATTCTCACAGAGTTTTAGCTTTTTGCATTTATTTTTTTCGCATCAATAAACAGAGTTTATTGATGCGAGCCGATAAAATCCGGTTTCATTTTCCCGATCTCACCCAGTACTCTCTACCATGACGGACCGTCCACCGGACACGCAAAACCCGCAACAAAAGGCGAGTCCTCCCGATCCACGGCGCAAACAAAAAAACTCACCATCTAAGAAGCACGCAAGGCGTCCGAAAGCAAACGGAATTCCTCGCGACGAAGTCCGTACCACTCCGCATTGAAACAACGACAAACAAGAAAAAAAAAAGAAGACTGAAGAAATAAAAAATAAAAGAACAAAACGAAGAAGGACTACGTTGCGGTCTCGCCGGCGTCTACAGCACGGCGCGTGGACGACGTGTTCATCGAAGGTCCCGCGGGATCGAGTCGACAGTTAGGCGACTGTGTGTCTTCCCGAGTCGACAGACGCGTTGTCGTGTTCGTGTACGGCGGGAGTCATGGCTTCGCATTCCGAGGACCAAGGGAAGTCTAATCAGGACCGCGCGAATCGCGTGCCAAACACGCGGACCCGAACTGCGATCGATGTTTCGTTTGCTTGTCCGTTGGCTCGGAGAAGGAGCTACCGCTCGGAGGTTTCGGTTGCGGCGGAGGCCGAAAGGCGATGGCGTCCCGGGCCGCGATGCAGCTTCGAGCGACTCGGAGTGTAGCTATATGCTTCCCGCCAGACGATGGACCGCAATAGACGCTACGAGCCAATCCAAGCCAATCCAGTGATTCGAACGTATCAAGAGCCATCTGAAGCCACGGTCGTGTTGCTAATCCATCGCGCAAAAAAAGGAAAGACAAACACACACACACACACACACACACACACACACACACACACACACACACACACACACACACACACACACACACACACACACACACACACACACACACACACACACACACACACACACACACACACACACACACACACACACACACACACACACACACACACACACACACACAAACAGTGCTCGAGGCGTGTTTGCCTACACTTTGATCATCACATCAGCAGCGAACAGCGTGTCTTTTGTGGCGTGTCCGCAAGTAATTTTGTCCTCGTTGTCTGTAGAGAAACTCCGCGTCTCTTGTATGAGTAGTGCAACTGGGGCATTAAGAAATTTGGAAAGGCCACTTTTTTATCGCAAAATCCCTCGTGAGGGTAAATTGCTGCGGTCCACTGCGGTAGCACCGCGAATGTCGAGACTGAAAACAAATATGTTTAGAACTTCGAAAATCAGTCGACGCTGCTTTCTATGAGTATCGTCGCGCTCAGTGCCACGGCGCGGACTTTTTTTTTTTTTTTTGTAAACATTTTTTTTACTTATTCGCCGAGAGCTTCCTCTGTAGATCGCAGCAATTGACCCCAACCAAGTGTTTTGTGGGAAGGTAGAAGCTACAAATTAGAGTGGTATGCACCCCGCGCGTCACAGCACCCCCTCTCTAATGTCACGTGCACACTCACCGCGACATTTGGTTGGCTTGGATGGCTCGTTGCGCCCTCTGTGGTCCGTCGTAGGGTAAAATAGGGTAGAGCGTACTCTGGTTGCTGTTTGGTTTGCGGCACCGCATTCCGGAAGTGCTTAGGTGTCTCCTTCTTTTTCTTTCGGGTTGGAACTCGGTATCGCGGGGTTGGTGGTGATGCTGCGATTCGGACAATGTTGTACTGAAGAGCCAATCGCCACCAAATAGATGTCTGCAACAAATATCGGAAATGCTCTATCTTGCGGGGTCTGTGAGTTCTTGTGAGAGAGAAAACGATCTTAGCAAGCAACTTAAGAAGGCTTTTTTATTTTTATTTTTTTGATTCACAAGTGCCTTTACCGAGGAACCAGATAGCAGGGATGTGCTCTCACGTCTCCATTGTGCATGCGTATTTGCTCAATACTAGCTAAAAGACAAAGGCCGCATTTACGCGGACGCGACAGAAGCGCATCGAGTCTAGAAAGAACCAATGATCACACACGCCCTCTGCTTCTTCCTCTTCTACTCAATCCCAATTTCTTATCTCGAATCGATGTGCTACTGTCGTGTCAATATATACGCGGATGAGGCAACACTGCCAAGCTTGCGTCAGCGACGCCGCCGGCACAACTTGCAGCGTCTCACAACATTGCGCGACGAAAGACCCAGGCAACGCCAAGAGGGTCGCGCCTGTCGCTTTGCGGCGTCTCTCCTGATGCTTCAGAGTGTTTGCTGCTTGGGGCGCCTCGGGGATACACTAACAAAGACCTTAAGGGGACGGCTCGTTTTCTAGGTATTTTCCACGTACAGCGTGCAGATGGAGTAAATAGTTACGTTTACAGGAATCCGCTGCTATCAAAGTGAGCGATGATACGAGCAATTGTACGCATATCCGTCTTCCCTCAAGCGTGATTTCTGTTCTACCCAAGCAAATTTTGTGCACTCGGGTGCGTTGCGTCATTTGCCCTTTGAGTGTGTCTTTGGCAACGACACTGTTGTATCGCGTAAATACTATGTATAACGCGTAGCTTACTGTCTTTCAGGAGTCTTGGCTGTTGATATACGTTGTATTTACTTATCTATTGTAGAGGCTGCTTTCCTTTACCGTGAGCACAAGAAACGTTAACGTCAAGGCGTGGTTTTTGGACTGTTCAACCACTTAATCAATGCGCATGAGCTAGGTGTGGTTTATAACATTTTAGCGGTTTTATTTATCTGGACTGGATTTTGTTTCTTAAATCAGTAAGAATTCGTTTATTTCATTTATTACCAGGACACAAACATCCGAGTTTGTAGCTCTACACCGTCGGCGACCAGCGAGTCTTCGATTTAGTCCAAGAACCGACATCGTTCCGCGATCTGCTAAGATCTTTGAGGGAAGCCAACTACCACCATCGAGGAAATCAACATAAACGCTAGAAAATAGATAGGCGCTCAATAAGACGCAAACCAACTCGCAAGCATTACGACCAAAGAAGAACGAACATGATCCCTGGAGAAGGGGAACAAGGGAGGCGAGGGCAAACACAAGTCTCCAACCACAGCGCACCAGTCACCTGGCTGTGTTTGTAGATTCGTGTTTGTCCTTGTCACCCTTGTTACCCCTTCTTCGGGGATTATGTTCGTCATTCTTGTCGAGCTCGCTCGCACCCAGGGTGTCGAACCGGAACCGAACCGAACCGAAAACCGGAACAGAACCGTTATTTTTAGCCGAACCGGAACTGAATCGAACCGAAATCTTCGCCGCCATCTTGGAACTGAACCGGAACTGAACCGGAAAAAAATATAACGGTAACCGGTTCAAAACGGTTCACGGTATTTTTTTTTGTTGTTAGTATTACAAATTTATTATTTGGGAATAAAAAATTGGCACGTGTATTCCTCTACGTATTGATCAAATCGTCGTATACAGTATTGCAATGTATAATAAATCCTGGTTTTCTGCGGCGCTTTCTTATTGGCACTATGATTAGCCATGTGTCACATCGTCACGTGACGTCATGATGTCAAGGCATGCTGTCAAGTAATGTCACATCACGTGACCCCGTGACGTCACGTGACTCACCGCGTTAAGTCGATTCAAATTGAGGACGTCGCTAGATCTATTAACGTTGTTGATACCGTGACGTCACATGACATCACAACTTCGCACTGAGAGTAACGTGACACCATGATGTACCCTATTGTCATGATCCCGAGTTGAATGCTCTGGTGCATGACAACCTGGATTGATCCTCAATGGAGGATCAATCCAGACGAAACAATCTACTTTTCTACGGAATTCCTGACAGTGTGTCTGAAACGTGGTCACAGGCGGAAGAAAAGGTTAAAAACGCGTTAGCGCTCTGCTTCGACAGGGGTTCAGCTGAGTTGACTGCCAACACACTGTCATTTGACGTCGAGCGTGCTCATAGATTGGGACAGTTTTTTGCAAACAAATGTAGACCAGTGATTGTCAGATTTTCGTCTTTTAAAACGAAAGACCAGGTGATGCAGCTCAGAGCCAAGCTAAAGTTAAACTGCATCAGCATTAGCGAAGATTTTTGTCCTGCGACGCGCTTGGCTCGAAGGAACCTAATCGAATTTGGAAAGACTCAGAGTTCCACCTTTAAACTTACCTATAACAAGTTGTATGTAAATGATAAGTGTTATTTTTATGACCAAGAGCTAGACCAGATCTCGGAGCTCTCTCGACCACGACCCTCCCGTAATTTGGTGCAACAATCACCAAGGTCTGAGGGTGCGCCCAGTGCACCCCCACCACTTTAGCGGTCGGCGAGGGGTGGTGATCGTAATCTTCCCTCGCCTACTATGTCCAGTGCCTCCTTAGTACGTGATTTTTCTTTTTTGCTTTGTAACGTCAGGAGCGTTATCAACAAGCGCGACGCCTTGTCTTCTTTAATTGACGCATGTCTTGCTGATGTTGTGGTCTTGACGGAAACTTGGCTATTCGCAAAAGTAGATGATAGTGAGATTTTAAATTGCCAAAAGAAGTATCGGTTCTACAGATGTGACAGGGGAACTTGGTCTGGGGGTGGCGTTTTGATAGCGGTTTGCGACGAGTTGGTTTCTTTTGGTGTGTCGCTTGCCTCGCCTCTAGAATTAACTTGTGTGCGCATTCGTTTGAACCACAAGGATGTAATTTTTTGCGCTTGTTATCGCCCCCCTAATTCACCTTCTGGATTTTCATCTGATCTATATGATGCTTTGAATACATTACACGTAAGGTATCCGTCATTGCCCATTTTTGTTCTTGGTGATTTTAATTTCCCTGGTGTTTCCTGGGACGCACCTATTCCCGTAGCAAGCTTCGGCTCTCTTGAGTGCAATTCCTTTCTTACTACATGCTCGGATTTTAACTTGACTCAGCTCGTGAAATGTCCAACCCGTACAACCCCGACAAGTGCCACTGTCCTTGACCTAGTATTCACTACTCATCCAGATCTTGTACAATCACTTTCAGTTTTTCCAGGTGTAAGCGATCATTCCGTCATTCACTTTAATATTCCAAACAGTTCGCCTCGCAAATGTGCAGCTTCAAAGGTATTTAGAGACTATAGTAGGGCTGACTACACCGGGATTAATAATGAACTTGAGGTATTTTTATGATTTTCTTCAAAAATTTTCTGAGCAATCGTTGGAAGATAATTGGTGTATGTTTAAATCGAAAGTAACTGAGCTTACTAGCCGTTATATACCCCTTCGTAAAATTAGAAATACACAGTCACCTTGGTATACGCCAACATTAAAACGGTTATCAAACAAAAAAAAGCGCCTTTTTCGACGAGCCAAGATATCAATGATCCCAGAGAGATGGGCAGCTTATCATTGTGCAGAGGATGAGTACGCACGTGCACTGTCTCTCGGCAAACATACTTTTTTTAATCAAACCCTTCCATCTCTACTGGAAACTAATCTGCGTAAGTTTTTGCACGTTGTGAGCGGAAGTGAAAGGAAACCAATTGAACTTGCTACGGATAGCGAATCGGTCGTTCCTAGGGAAAACTGCTGCGTTGTTTTAAACTCTGCATTCTCATCGTCGTTTGTTAACAGCACGCCATGTATGTTTCCCGATGTTCCGGTTTATGATTTTATTCCGATGGATCCAATAGTTATTGACTGGGCAGGCGTAATGAAATTAATTCAAAATATGAAGCTTTCCTCTTCTCCAGGTGATGATGGCATTAACCCCAAATTTTTGAAGAACACCGAAGTGTATTCATCTATAATATTGTCGAAGATTTTTGCACAATCATTAGAATCCTGTACGCTCCCGAACGACTGGAAGGTGGGAAAGGTGGTTCCTCTGCACAAATCAGGTAACACTCATTGTCCCAATAATTATAGACCCATTTCATTAACCAGTATACCGTGCAAACTCATGGAACATGTCATATACTGTCATATGGTGTCCTTCCTCGAAACTAATTCTTTTTTTAGTATGCATCAACACGGCTTCAGAAAAAATTACTCATGTGAAACTCAACTACTCGCCTTTACTAACGACTTATTCTCTGCTGCAGATCACTTAATCACTGTTGACTGCATTTTCATCGACTTCTCTAAAGCATTCGATAGTGTCTGTCATAGTCTGCTCCTGTATAAATTAAGTAAACTTAACATGGACCCTAATATTTTTAAATGGATAGAATGCTTCTTGTCTAATCGCACGCAATATGTAACCGCCAATGACCATAACTCCCCTCACTGTCCTGTAACGTCCGGTGTCCCGCAGGGGTCAGTGCTAGGGCCCTTGCTTTTTCTTATTTATATTAACGACTTACCTAGCTGCATTTCTTCATCTATAAAACTTTTTGCTGACGACTGTTGTTTATCGCAAAATTCTGGAACCTGCTGATCATCATGCTCTTCAGTCTGACCTCGATAACATTTCATTTTGGTGTGACACCTGGCTAATGAAACTTAACCCTGCTAAATGTAAGTCAATGAGAATTGCACGTCATTCAAATTACATCCTACCATGTGACTACTTACTTAACCGTGTTCGCCTAACGCAAGTTTCGTCCTTCAAATATCTTGGCATTATCATTTCTGCTAACCTTTCATGGCAAGATCACGTCAACTACATCACTAGTAATGCTAATCGCGCACTTGGTTATCTACGGCGTAATTTTTCTTTAGCCCCAACTAACTTGAAACTCATACTTTATAAAACTTTAGTGAGGTCAAAGCTTGAATATGCATCATCAATCTGGGACTCTCATATTAACTCCACTATTCTTCAAATAGAAGCCATTCAAAACCGTTCCGCGCGTTTCATCTTCTCAAATTACTTTCGAACTGCCAGTGTCACTTCCATGAAATCTAATCTTAACTTACCCGATCTTTCATTGCGTCGTAAACTATCTCGTCTTTGTCTCTTTCACAAGGTTTATCATTTGAATTCTCTACTCAGTGACTCTCTCTTTCTGCCACCATCGTGCATTTCTTCCCGCAGCGACCATCAGTTCAAGGTTGGCGTCCCAAGCAGCCGCACCAATTTGCACTTCCACTCGTTCATTCCCAAAACCTGCACAGACTGGAACCACCTCCCCGCCTCCATCGCTTCAATCACCGACAGCGACCGTTTCAAAAGCGCCATTTGCAACCATTTTTTGTAATCTCCCTGCTGTGTTTATGTTCATGTTGTATTATTATTATTTTTTTTTGCTTCACCACTTCTCTCTGTAATGCTTCGGCCTTGAGAGTAAATAAATGAAATGAAATGAAATGAAATGAAACCAGCATCGCCAAACATTCGGGTAACGGCTCGTGTTCAACTCAAAGATTATGATGGGCCCGAGTCCCACTAGAGCTAGAAACAGAAACAAACAACAGCGATAAGCCTCAGACACATGCAGCATGTTCGCGATGGTACCTCTATACGGCTTTGAGTTGTTCGGTGCTCGCAAGTTAGCACGAGCGTTTAAAGCCTGCAAATGGTACCATCGTGTGCATGATACTCGTGTTTGAGAATAGCCTCCCTTATTCTACAAAGCCTGTCAAATCGCGGGTACTCTGGTTTAAGGCTAGCCGCTGTCATTTGTTTCTGTTTGTCGCTTTAGTGGGGCTCGGGCATTATAGCCCTACTAAAACTATATCTGAAGATCAGCCCATGCTCTCTGCTTTGCCAACCCTGCGTACGACTATGATAAACACTGACGGTGTATATATTAGGATCAGATCACGTGGCTGATAGTTCTAATTGCGGGTTGAGGAGGGGAAAGCTGTTTCATTTCTTTCTTTCGACTGTCTGCCAATTCGCCGAGGGGCAAACTAATGGATGCTTTTGCAAAATATCAACGTCAGGGATTACATCTTAGCGGTATTTTTTGAACTTAAGGTAAAAAAAAAATGCTGCACGACCCATTTTACATGTATGCACACCATTGATGCTCCCAAACATGTTTTCGTTACTGCTGAACTGCATCAGAAAGTTGTCCCGAGAATAGAAGTGTTAAAGGGTCTAAATGTGACGTATTAGTCCGACGTTACATGGAACTATTAGTGTGTACGGGAGGGATACTTGAGAAGAAAGGTCCTAGTGGCCTCACGGGGATAGCCGAACGTTTGCAGCCGCTCTAAGTCTCACAGGAGTGTCGTTCTCAAGTTCTCCAAGTTTCGACCGCCCTGTATTTTGTTTAACCTTCACAGTTTGGTGCAAAGTAAAAGCAAGGAAGAATTACTGTTAACAAGTGACACAAATATAATTGTCGAGTGAACACCACTCAATACGGAGCAGGCAATCCCTGAGGAATAAAAAGTATCTTGAGGAGCAACTAAAAAAAAGGGGAGTGGGGAGGGGGGTAGTTTTAAAGCATTCTGTGTCGTAAAGATTCCTCTGGCCCGCATTTTCGGCGCAGACTAGAAAGCGTGGCCTGGAAACGATAGTGACAGATGGGTAGTTGGTAACACTTTTATTTGTAAAAACACTCTTGCCAGAAAGCACGTTTTTGTCGTGCCAGATACTCGCGCCGTGCCTAACGACGATGCACCAACAAGAAAAATGTGTGCCTCTCAAATACATAGCTTGCACTGAGCGCGAAACTTTTGCAGCGTGCATTTTGCCCCACCGGATTTGATTTTCTCAGCAAGAACAACTCGCAATGAGAACCAGAGTGTGACTACGTCACGTGCAAACCATGTTAAATACTTCAGCTTTCTGGTGAAGTGCGACGTTCGCAACACCAGCAGTAGACGTCCAAGGGGTAAAGTTGTGTAGTATTTATAGCAGTCTCGCCATGATATACGGCAGTCTAATGAAATGTTGGAGCACATGACTGATAACAGAGTCGTGAGGTAAGGGCCCAAAACAAGTGCACGTAAAACCTAAGATAACATTAGCCTCCCGAGGTAGTATCTCGCGACGTTTCGAGCTGAGGCAAGCTGATGCCCAAAAGTGATTTATATTACGGTTCTAAAAATCTTCGTTTGCCCTGCGCGGAATCTATGTTTAATTAGGAATATCATTTTCTGCATTTCTATGCATCTCTTTTTGCAGTAAAGCGTTGTGTAAGGGATTACTTAGAAAAAAATTGCGTGTCATCTCCTTACTTCTGCCCCTTTCGTGTATTTGCCTTCCGATATATCGTGTGACCACAGTGTTTTTTCGCATACCCTGCAACCCAGTATTTTACACTGCAAAACACCTAACAAAAGCACGTTGCCGAAGACTCAAAAGCTGGCGTATTTTCGAGTATCGTCCTTCCGTGTCCGTCTCAGGCGTTTATGTGAACTTCATAAAGTCAAATTTATCGATGATAATAAAAATATACTTAATTCCTGTCTGAAGAATTGGCAGCATAAATAGAAGATCCTCACCTCAAAGATATTTAAGTAAGTGCATTTTTAAATTATCTAAAAAATGTTCTGCAAATTTTTCTCGGCGCTTTTATCCTCTATAGACACGTTATAGGTGATTTGGAAAAGCTTTCAATAATTTTTTTTTTGAAGCTAATTTAAATAACTATGTGCTCCTCACGCATAAATAACTTCTCAAATATATAGAAGTTTATTATCGCGTTTTGTATGTGTTTTTATTATCGCGTTTTTTCACTGGAACGAATGGTGGAACTATGACGATTGCACACTTAAACTCTCAGAAAGTTTCCGATTAAGCAGCTTCCGAATTGAGTAGAACATGAAATCCCACTTTGTTCTATTTAACAAAAATCATCAGTTAGCGAGTGTGATGCTTATTTGCAAATTAAATGGACCGGCATTTTGTGAAGAGCAAACCTCAACATCCAGGCTATGCCAGTTTATCCAATATAAGAAAATGTTCACATGGGTAAGCACTGTTTTAGGTGAGATTCGATCTCAGTACGAAGGTGCTCATAGATTAGAGTGAACCATTTCAGCCATTTCTTTTCGCATGATTCGTCGCCCGCATCATGGTGCTGAGAGCAAACAATGCTAGTTAGAAAAACAAGCATTGCGATTGTCGCTTAGTGTTTCTATAAAATATAGACTGGAAGGACTTGACCCGTGACTTTCTTGACATTTTGAAAATTATATTGCCTTAAGCTCAGTCGTCTCGTCATCATATATATATATTGTGAAACGTATTCCGTAAAACACATTTTATGGTATATATGACACCGAGGTGCCCATTTCATGATTTTTTTCACTGTAATTAATTCCTTAGTTCAAGGGAAAAACCACGATTCAACATCTAATACAGCGATACAAAGTTGTACCAATCACGGGTATTTTAGGCAACCTACTTCATTTCGCGAAAACATTTCGATTCAGGTACCATGTATGTGACTCTGGTAAACGAAGGGATGTTGAGTCGTATAAACACGACGTTTTGTATGTTAATCTAGATTTTCTTTTCTTGTTGTGTAGGAATAAATAACAGAATTTTATAATTTTGGTACCTGAAAATAAAACTGGATTGAACAAACGATAAAGAAACGAAAACTATATACTGTAAACGACTTATTTTTTCGTGGGCTCAATATTTCGCGATTTAGGTCAAAGCTGAAGTTTTGGAATAATTCGCGGGTTGTAATTTTCTCGACGCGGTGGAATCTCAATATAAATTTTGATGTGTTTACATTTTACCGAAATTGTTCGCGGGACCCATTTTTCGCGAATTGTAGGCGATTAGTGAAATTCTCAAAAATAGATCCTCGCAAAAATCAGGTCGTTTACAGCAATTAGTTTCACGGCTTAAATAGTGCCTATTGACAGAACAACGCGGAAAATATATTCTCAATTTAGCGGTTCAAACCGGTTCGAACCGGTTCGAACCGGTTTGAACCGTTATTTTTTGCGCTCCGGAACTGAACCGGAACTGAACCGAAAGCCGTGAACCCGAACCCGAACCGAACCGATAAAAATATCGGTTCGACACTCTGCTCGCACCTTCGCATTAATAGCATTAGCATAGCAACCATTACCACTTTAGTTCAACCTAAACACCCCTGTCTCAATTAGGGAGTGTAAAGTTAAACCTTCCCCTCACGTAGGCAGCAGCTAAAACAGGGGAGTGCGTATCGTGTATTCGCATATTTTTTTCCAATCGAATATTTTGTTTTCATTTAGTTTGACACTTTATTTACCTGATATGTGGAATGCACGCACCCACGTGCACATATAACGTCCCACACTCTAAGAAAAAATGGAGGAAAAAAGTAGCAACGGCGCGTCTTCCTCCCTTCTACTGACGCGCCCCCAAGCGGACACGAGAAAGGGGGAGGAAGGAAACGCTTTTCTCCTGCTCCAGGCAGACCGGAGAAAGCTTTCACCCTCCCGACTCATCTTCTTTCGGTTTCGTTTTTCGAGCACGTCGCCCACGTTGTTTAATAAATAGCTGTTGAGTTGATTAAGCTTCAGCGGCAGCGAAGGCCGCCTGTATTTCCGTCTTCTAGTCTAAACGTGCAGAACATCTCGGTTGCATTGACGTTTTTATCACTAATTTTATCAAACGAGCAAGCGAAGCCGCTAGAAACAGCGAAGTTCCGTAGCAGTGCCAGCAGCCCCACGTACACTGGGGGATGGCCGTCTCCGGATTGCGGGACTCGCGCGGCACGGAACTACAGTCGCTACAGTGACTACAGTAGCGAAACCATGCGGAACTGTGTCGACGTTTTCGACAAACCGCAGGAACTGCGTCCAAAACAGGCAGGTTTTGCTGCCGGCTGCCTGGGTGCCTTCCCCCCTGAGTTCGGTTCTGTTTTCCGATGCCGAGTGCAACCGGCGTTCAACGTGGTTCTGTATTTGCGTGTCAGCAACATAGCTGCAACATCGTGATGGCAGTGTTGTGGGTTGTGAACAGAAGACTGGAATTATCGCCGATGTGACCGTGTGTTCGCGTATCAGTGGTGTAACAACAAGATAAACTCTCGGGCATTGATGCCGTTGGTCGGGCCGTGATCGGAGGGGGCGGGGTGTCGCAGGTCGACATTCCGCTTTACATTAAAAAGTTTAATACCACTTGAGGGATTACGTGCAATCGATCAACGTCCGGATAGTAATGTTGGAACGCTGGTCTGAACAGTAGAAGCTCCTATCGCTATCGTACAGTGGCCAATGTGACTGTCGGAATTGTCTCGTCCACGAGAGCGATTGCGCTCTGGGGCAAGGACTGAACAGTACGAAATCGTGACGGAAAGTACGTATATTTAGAGTGTGGAATTTCGGCATTAAAAAAACAATAGTAGGTAAAAAAGAAAAAGGTATCCTCTATATTGCTGTTCAAATATACTACGGTTCCTGGAGAAACTGCCCTCCAAGTGGCGCGCTGGGATGAGCGCTAGGAGTTTTCGGGCTCGCCACGGCGTAGCTCCGTACACTTAACGCCTGCCGCAAGTCGCGGCTTTGACTGCATTCAAGTTGATCGAAAAGCGATTTCTCAGCCCGTGAAGCATCACTTCCAGCTGAGTGAATATCCGCTCTACAGAGATTAATTCAAGACGGCAATTGCGGCTTTGCGCGAACAGCACAAATAGAAAAACTAACATAATAGAAATACAGGCTACGACGGGCCGCACGGGGAAACAAACTCATGGTTTCAAACCGTATTGGAGCATAGAAATTGGAGCGTATTGGAGCGGCTTGATTTATTGGCTTTCAAATAATTGCGGCATAATTGAGGGTTTCCTTTTTAATAAGAAATTCATCCCCTCTGCCATTAAAAATACTCTCAGAGGTATGACATTGCTGGAAAAAATCAACATGCTGGGAATATTTTTTATTGCTTAGGCAGCCACCGAGAAATTCTGTACGTTCAAATCGACCAGTATGAAAGACGGAAACGCTGAGCAAGGGTGTAGTGTTCGGGTTAGTGTGTCGTTGTATTGATGTTTGTATGTGCCATGTACAATCGGCACGGAATGAAACCCGAACGCCGGAACGCGTGGTCATCGAGACAGGTTGCTCCACCTGGTGGACCCCTGAGAACTAATGAAAATGCGGCCGGGGTTCGAGGCTGCGGGTCCTGCTAAAATGTGCTCGACCTTCACGCGGCGCGTTTGGGACTTCCGCGTTTCGCCGGTGGCGCGCTGTGCGCGCCGTCACTCAGGGTGTTTTCGTGTCGCCGCACTGTCGTCCCATGTCGCCCGCTCGACACTGGGCGGCCGCCTAACCTGGCTATAGGTCTTTGCCATAGGTCCTGCCCAGACAAAGTGGTGAATTTATTCTGCTCCGGAATGGATACGCCTGGCATATCGGTGGTTACCGAAGAGAGCGTCAACAAGCAATTCCTCGCTTTTTAAGAATCGACTTATAACCTCGCACGAAAACATGCACATTGCTCATAAAAACCGAGGCATCCGCGTCAGTCTGTTGTAGTTTTTTTTTTTTTTTTCATAAAGAGTATGGTCTTGCGAACAAACGAATTTTATTTCGCGTTTATGAGGTTTCATTATTTCTCAGAAACCGCGCGTGGCACGATGTTCGGGTGACACGTCATCAAGCACTACGGGTCTTCCGTGCACGAAATGTTTCACCTTTCATTTCGCCCTTGCGACACACAAAGCGATAATGAGTGGCAGCTCTGAAGAGATATCGCTGGGAATTCAATACACAAAGCGAGTGACAGTGCTTTTTGTATCGGATGTGACGGCGCTTACAGCGCGCCACCGGCGAAACGCGGAACTCCCATACGCGCCGCGCGAGGGTCGAGCTCACCTTCGTAGGACCCGCACCCTCGCACCCCGGTGCATTTTCATTAGTTCTCAGGGGCCCTCTAGGTGGAGCAGCCTGTATCAACGGCCACGCGTTCCGGCGTTCCGGTTTCATTCCGTGCCGATTGTATGTGTATCCGCTCAATGTATGTTCACCTGATGCTTGTAATGTGCGTAATGTGTCTACATCTGTGTATAGTAAAAGATCCCGAAGCGCAAAGATGGCCTGAGGAAATAAAAATATTTTTGTAGAACATGTATTTGGTGGTACCTAGCGCCACCTAGCCTAGCTATTTGCAATTACTCCGCTTGACCCTGCCATCTGGTCGCAAGCGATTTAAACTTCTTCCACTCTATGCGATAGTCAGCGGCTTCGATTTTGTTCTTTTGAGAGCAGGTTTTGGTTTCGCGGATTGGTTTTCCATTCCTCCGTGATGTGCGGTTGACGAAGGAATTGTGACTCGAAGAACAACAAAGGTAAGACGTAAAGTGCGCGAAGTAACTGGGTATCGGTTGTCTCCGTTTAACATCGCAGTGCTGTCGACGAGAAGACTGAGTAACTGCTTTCGAAACGCAAGTTTCTGTACCTGTGGGGGGAATCTGGCTTCGGAAATAAACGCAGTTTGCGGAAAGCTCGTGTTACGCTTTTATTTGCTGCTGCTCTCGTCCCGTACAAAAAACGTAGCGTCCTCGTCAAGCCTTACTGGGCCCGATTTGCTCGATTCGGGGCCGCCATATTGAGATGCAAGCGACGGAGGAACTTTGCTCCCCTGCTTCAGGGACGGAAGTTTCTCCCTTTCTAAAGGAACATAGGTTACAAGACCGTTCCTCCCGTAAGGGAGGACTATCCATACCCTTTTTTCTAAGAGTGCAGTCTCTCGGACGCTGTGTGTTCTCAGCCGTCCTCGTAACCAAGACGCGACATTCCATCGACTCCGGACGCTGGGAAAGGTTTCTGAAACGTTTCAAATTTTAAGGGGGCACATCGAAGTGAGTGGAACAGATGCGACGCGAGAGATCATCGTCTCCACTCTCCCGTTATCGAGATGGATGCCGGCGGGACCTACAGCAAGAGCGACACGGCCGCCCGAGCAGCAGTCGCGGCGGAGCGCTATTGATACAAATGACGCTGTCTGTTCCACCCGGACGAGTCCCGTTGCGCTGGGAAGCCTGGAAAATGCGCCGTCCGCGCGCTCTGGGAATCGTCCACCCGGTTCTCTTTCCCCTTTCCGCTTTCTTGTATATATCTATATACAGTATATTTCTCCCTTGCGCGTTAGGATGGACCGCAACGTGACGCCATGAGTCCCATGATCGGAGTTTCGTACCGTCACAGTGCAAAAGGGGCGAACTGCGAAAACGCCACGCATTCGGTTTGTTACCTGTCTTCAACACAACTAAGACACACGAAATACCTACAGCCTCATTCACTCACGAAAGAACACTTGCCGGACGGAACATGAAACGCAGCATGCTTCTACTAGCAATGAACGATACGTCAACAAATCTTTCGTGCGTAAATGAACCTTGTTAGTATACGCACGGTTTTTAGTCATTATGTCAACATTTTTTTTTAATTCTACATTGCTATAAAGACGCTTTGCGTACCCGCCAGATTACAGATTGCAACCTTCTCTCGCCTTATCGAAATATCAAGCCACTAAAGCGAGCTTTGACGAGCCTCCACAAGGGCCAATGCTGGGGACAAGAACACAGACGAATCCAAGATGGCAATCACTTGTCCTGCTGCGATAATGAGAGAGCGCAGATACCGTAAAATAAAAGAAAACAAATACCGAAGGTCGGTTATGGCGGCGCCCATGCAGAGCTGCTGCAACGCGTCTATGGCCCCGTGTTGTTAATGTACGAATGCTGTTCAGACAATCTATTCGAGCTGGCATATGGGGCCGATATAACGTAAGAAAAACTCAACAACCGAAATTTCCTGGTTAATTTCTTGATCATCACATCTGAACAATCAAAATTACGTTATTATAAAAATACAGAAAAGAATCTCCCATATACGTTCAGAATTAGCAAAAACACCGACAATGAAAACAACACTCTCAAATAGAACGAACGGAGAACGAGCAGCATAACAATTTTTCAAGTTGCGAAAGCGCCCATGCGATTACCCCACGAAAAGGTGGCGAGGAGGCAAATTGCAGTCGAGAGAAGAAGCGAAGCAGAACTCTCGTGCGAGCCTTCGCGCGGCAGCACTATATACATATCGACTGCTCCGCAGAACTTTTAAACGCAGCTTCGTCTTAGCCGGGCGCCCGTGCGGCGTCGTCACTCAGCCGTTCCCGCTAATTTTCCACGCTCCATCGACACATGCTAATTTGCTCCAACGCCGCTGTCGCTCCGGGGGCGTGTCTCAAGTTCCGCAATCTCGGACCTAAGATGGACCTAAGCCAAAGCTACGAACCGGGCTTAGCCAATCAGACGTCCTCATTGCTCATCGTTGCGCCTATCTCAAAGCGGAGCTGCCTTTATGTATCACGTCATTGCAGTTTTGGGCTTGCTCGACCAATCAGATGGCCAGAAATAGCTGCGAGGCGGCAATTCCTGAGTTTCTGCTCGTGTGATAAGGTCGGCTTCCGCCGTCG
This sequence comes from Ixodes scapularis, assembly GCF_016920785.2. NCBI lineage: Eukaryota > Metazoa > Arthropoda > Arachnida > Ixodida > Ixodidae > Ixodes > Ixodes scapularis. The sequence goes on from NW_024609837.1 coordinate 32,962,760, forward strand.
ATTTGTGGTGCCTCTCAAGTTCGGCGATCAGGGCCTTAAGATGGATCAAAGCCGAAGCTACGAACGCGGCCAACCAATCAAATGTCTCCAACGAGTGTCGTTATTCCACTCTTACTCATAGAGTAGCGAATAAACTGCTCTCTGTGCGTGACGTCAGTCCCCGCCTGATTCAGTCCATCGGATGTTAAGAAATAGCCAGACGCAGAAATTTGTGAGTTTCTAGGCATATACCAGGTTCGCCTCCAGTCCATCTTATGATGGAACGGTATATGAAGGCCCCGACGTTCATTACCGATTTTTTTTTCTTTTTTAGAAAAGGGGGGGGGGGGGGGCGGGGGGAGGAAGACATGAGGTCTGCTCCAAGTCCCAACGATGCACTTCTTTTAATTAAAAGGGAAAAGTACAAAGGACAAAAATAAAATAAAATGGAGTGTCCATGTCTTTCCGAGTCCGAGTATGTTTCTGATCTGTGTCTTCAGGCGGTTAAAACTGCACGCGATAATTCGTTTCGCCGTTGTCGGTACGCTCCCATACTTTTTTTTTGTATCACCTTTTTGTTTTGTGATTGTCTCTACTTTCAAGTCAAATTTTCGGGCGTTATCTTTCGAATCGCTTTTTCTCATCATCTTTGCGACAAAGCTTTATTGCATGTCTGATTTTTTTTTTTTTTTTTTTTGTTATCATTGCTTCTAGTTAGAAATGGCGTCTCCGTCGGCTCTCCTGTTAGGTTTTGTTCCTCGTGGGGTTTCGCTTCCCTAATTCGTGCCATTGCAAGTTTAACCTTGTCCTTTCTGTGGCCTTCACTAAATGAAGGCGAAGTGCCGATGGATCAGAGGATGGCCAGAGTTAAACCGCTACATTAAACCGGAAACAAAGAGCTGATGACTAATTATAGACCTATCTCCTTAACTTGTTATGTGTGTAAACTCCTTGAACACATTATTAATAAACACATTTTTGAATTTCTCGAAACACATAACGTACTGTCGGCTTCAGACAAGGATTTTCCACAACGACTCAATTGGTTGAGACAGTTCATGACCTTACCTCCGTCCTGAACAAGAAAAGTCAGGTACATGTCATCTTTATCGATTTCGCGAAAGCGTTAGATAATGTGTCACATGCAAAGCTCCAAACAAAATTAAATAACTAGTTAAAAAATAATTAAGTTATTGGTTGGATACAAGTTTACCTAATAAATCGCTGCCAATATTTAGAATTTAATTATAAGGATTCTTCTCTACTTTCAGTGGACTCTGGCGTCCCCCAGGGATCGGTACTTGCGCCTTTGTTGTTCTTGCTATTTATCAATGATATTCCCGACGAGATTTCTTTCAAAATGCGTCTTTATGCCGACGATTGTGTGATGTATAACGAAGTCGAATGTGTTGATGTCCAAATTAAGCTTAATGATGATTTGAACAAGATTTTGAAATGGTGTGACACATGGCAAATGTGTATAATTTATGACAAAAGTGTTTGTAGGTCCGTCACTAATAAAAAAGGTCACTTTCATTCTCCAATCAGATGAACGAAGATATCCTAAGAGAAGTTACTGAATTCAAATATCTCGGTCTCTGGGTCAGTTCCGATCTTAGATGGGATAAACAGATTAATTTAATTTCCTCTAACGCCTTCCGTAGATTATTTTTTCTCAGACGAACATTAAAATCAGCCACTACAGATACTCGACTTCTGGCGTACAAGACTCTTATCCGACCGCCCCTAGAGTATTCAAACAATATTTGAGACCCATTTACAAAGGTAGAAATTAATCGCGTACAACGAATACAAAATAAAGCTGTCAGATTCATTTCTAACGCCTATAAGAAGGCGTCCATTTCTGAGCTTAGCAAACAGCTTGAGTTTGTCCCGGTTCAAGAACAAAACCGTGTATGTAGACTTCATTTTGCATTTCAATTAATTAAGGGGCAGTATAACATTAAAATTAACGAATATTTCACTTTTCTACTGGTTACGCCACCCGAGGAAGAACCCCACTTACCATTACACCTCACCAACCGCGCATCGACAGTTTCGAATTCTCCCTTTTTCCTCGAATTATTGTAGAATGGAATGGGCTTCCTTACGAAATTATTAACCAAGACTCTGTAAGTGCGTTTGTTTCCGCTTTGTGTTCTGAATGAGTAACTCTTTAGTACTTTATCGCTTCGTTTTATGTTACTTTCTACCCTGCTAGGATCCCTGATAGGGATCTGCAGTATTTGTAAATAAATAAAAATAAATAATCGAGATCAATGGAAGGATTTTCTAAGTTCATGTTGAAATTAGAAACACAAAATTTTAATGAATAAGCTCACTTCAATTGGAAAGGCTGGGTATTTTTGAATGTATCCTTTACGGCCAGATTACACTTGCGGATTCTATAAGCGGATCCGCGGAACACATATCCAGATTTTTCGCCAAGTATCAGTCCATGTCGCCACCCGGCTTCAAAATTCCCTTTTGTCCTGCAGATATCCGCCCGCATATCCTCAAATGTAAACGCGGCATGAAACACTTAAAATGCAAAACGTTTTTTTTTTTTATTAATGCGAAAGCATTAACGATTCCATGGAGCGAAGCCGGCGTTGTCTGTAGCCGCGAAAACGGCACCTCAATTCCCATCGGCCGAAAGCACAGCAACGTAGAAGCTTTGTCACGGAAGCATGTGGGGCGCTCAAGGTCAAAGCGGACGCGCCTTAAAATTAAACACAAAGAAAAGCACCGTAACGCAGATGCTTCGTCAGGGAAGCCGTGGAGCCGGCGGGGCGCCGCACCAGCGCATTGGGAGAGCGTAATGCGTGGACACCTTTTGGTCAGAGGCTCTGCTGCTGCTGTCGCACGGTTTCTTTGATGCGAGCCTTGGCCAGAGCCGTAGCCAATGTCAGCTGCGGATTCATCTGCAGGGCCTCGGATAGTTTCGCGTAACGGAGCCCGACGACAAACTTTTCCCGGATGAGCAGTTTCTTCATATCCCCGAAGTCCAGCGGTCTGCCAGAACGTCACGTGCAGTTGCGAACTGATCCACCAATTCTTCTGGTCGCTGCTGGCGTTTGTGAAAGCAGGCACTTTCATAAACAATGTTCCGCTCTCTGGTGAAATGACTGTCGAACTTCTGCTTGACGACATCAGTAACTCTTTGGTTCTTCGTCGGTCAGCCCAAATGTATCAAAGACTTCCCAGGCTTGGCGTCCCATTGTGTAAAGTAGCGTGCGTACTTGGGCCTGTCCTGAGCTTTCGTTGAGAGCTGTGGCGACGCGGTAATCATCGGAGTGGTCGATTCACGCCGGGAAATTCGACGTTTTGTCAAAGTCCAATGGGGCGGTTGCTGGAACGCCGGGATTACCGTTGCGGGCTTCTTTTACATTTTTGTATAATGCTGCCGTCCGCGGCCTCTATGAGATAATTTACCACAGCCCACTTCTGGTACCATTTGGTGACGCCGCATACGATCGCGAAACGTATGCGCGCCGAAAGGAGTCAGACGACAAGCTGTGCTCTATGTGACGAAAGAATAAGCCCCCGTTTATGGCGCTGGATGTTAACATACACTCTGGGAACTTCACGGGATAATAACGCTCGGCGGGCGCAGTTGTCGCCCAGCTATCTGTCGCGACGTCACACACCGAACACAGGCAGGCGGTAACTGCACAAGTAGCAGCTGCAACCGAACGGTTTATTGCCACTTTCTCCACCATGCATAAAAACAAAAAAAAAACAGGCGTGCTCAGGCTTCATATTTTACACCTACACTAATAAAATTTGAGTATATTAAATGTACCACATACAGACATCTGTAAGAGAAGTTCAATTACACTCTGTTTACTGTTTTATTTTTTACGATTTTTTTTTTCACGCCCGTATAGCAGTCGGACACATTCTATGAGCCTGCACGATGCCGTTTCGCCGACAATGATCCCGAGACGAGCCCTGTATCCGAAAACAAAGCCCAGAGACTCCGCGGCACCGGAGGACCCGTTAGACGAGACCCCCTTGTTGACCTTCGCGTGATTGAGAGCAAACAAACGCCGGGGCCCACCGGGAACCCTGAGCTCTAGCGGCGTCCTGTCCGAGGAGAAGGGGCCTCGCAATCAGACGTTTGGGCACTGTTTGAGGAGCGGGGCTGGTCACGTGGCATCGCCACGCCGATCACGTGCCCCGCACTCGCGGGCCTCGTTCCGAAGAGCCGTCTTGGATCGGGCTGGCGCCTCGTCCCCGGCCGAGTTATCGTTGCCTTATTGACATTACGGACTTTACGATTGGTTGTTGATGACAAGGTACGTTTGGTCGAGGCGAACGTTGTTGGGTTTTTATCGGTGATGGTTGAGGCCGTGACTGTTTTCTTAAGGTCGGGGTTTGTCTGTATACTTTGTTTCACTTTAGGTTCAGAGGCAGTTGACGCTACGAGTTCATGGGACCAATAAAACGGCGAAAAAGGCGCAAGTCACCAGGAACTTTTATGCGCATGATTAGGTCAGCGATTATAGTGCACGTAGCGAAACATGAGGAGCACTCTATTGGTGCGCGTTTGACGCTGTCCGATCGGTCTTATCAACTCTTCGGTTCCGTCTTGACTTAAAGGTTCCCTGAGGAGGTTTCTAAGATCGCCTAAGTATGGCGATAACTCACTCTGCCGGCTCTAAGCATCCCGGAACCATGACCATGAGTTACGCGACAGATTTCCCTACTAAAAAAGCAATCGACTATCGCAACACACCGAGCTCATCTTCGGCGATGGAAGAAGCAAATTCTGAAACCAGGACCCCTGTCAGCCGGTAGCGAGCGAAGGATCCTCGCGTCTCCGACTAGTGGAGCTGCGGAGTGATATCTCGAATGCCCGCGACTCGTGGCCCATACAGGCCGGACTATGTTTCAACCCAGCGATCGCGAGCTCGAGAGACAACGACCGGACAAATCACTCCCATAGAAGACACAAAACAAAAGAAAGCATAATGCGCTGTTTTTGAGGCAATTATTGCAGTATTTTCTTCCCTCTCCGCAAAAAAACACAACAAACACCTGAAAAACCAGCATTTCTTACTACTCTTATTTTCTTTTATCATCTACGAAATCATACACATTTTCTAGTAACAGGGTTTGTAATCTCAACAAAATATCACGTTTTCATTGGTCACATCTCATCCGGGCTACCGGAACAATGCTCCTCCAATCGCCAGAAATAACCTCGGTGTGCTCGATCCTCGATTGCTTTTTTTAATAGAGAAATCAATCGCGCATCGTTAGGATATACGGATCTCTAGAATGCTTAGAGCCCGCAGAGTGAGTTATCGCCATGTTTAGGTGATTTCAAAAACCTCCTCAGGGAATCTATAAAGGGAAACGAAGTATACATTGTGGGTGGTGCACCTAGACAAACGTATGTATACAATGTTTCCCAATAAGTCCGACCATGGCCAATACAACACTCAGAAAGAACCAATCAAGCACTGCCAAAAGTGCATCATCATAGCGCTGGCCGCCATTGTTCGTTTACTATCTCTGGCTCAAATAATAACGGAAAGTAAGTGCGCCCTAATCCTCCACTTTTTTTTTCTGCACGTGATTGGTTTAGTTGATGCTAGCAAACACACAGAAAGGACGAGCACCGTGAAGACTAGCATTTGAGATAAATGCTGCGTTTTTGTGTTTTTTTCTTCTTTTTTTTTATGTCTTCAAAGCTATTATACTTTTCTGGGGATTTATTTTGTTGATTGAATGACAGCAGTGCCGCTATTGAATTGCCACTGTTTGTGTTTGCGTCTGGGTGCAGGGCACCATACATAGGCAGGTGAACCGTGAGAAGGAATTTCAGACGAAACAACCGGCCCTTACTCCGATTTTGCTCGAACAGGTTAGCGTGTGTGGTATACTGTTCATGTGCACATGAACCGCACACACGTCCATTTTCACTAGCCATATTGTCGATTAGATTATTTCTCTAAAGAGACAAATTATTATCTAAACCGCGTATCGAGACTTCTTTTATTTATTTCATTTTCTATTCGAATAAAAATTATTGTACAACAGCGTTAAGTTATGCGAGCACAACTGTGCCAGATGATAACCAAGCGCGCGAGCTAAAATGGCACTTATTTTCTTTTCTAATGCAGCGTTGAAATGGAATAAGCACCTGAGCCGACACCCACGACGCATCCTTCCAATTGAGCTCTGTCTCCAATATTCCTACCCCCCCACCCACACTCGCTCCACCAGCTTGCATGAGACTGTGTCCCGTTGCACACGTCAATCCATTGTGTCACCCGCATATCGGGACCCCATTATTTTTCTCCCGCGTCCCTAGAGATCCGCGTCCTCCGGCCGGGACTCAAAGAAGACGCTGAATAATGCGTGGAGGCGCCGCATCTCACCGGGCATACCCCGAGAACGCGTAGACGGCCAGGGTCTTCTACGCGGTACATCTTGCCGAAACTGAGTGAACTGTAGAGTCAATACTGGGGCTGCACCAACGAACCGTCGATACAGTTCTAAGTCACCACCGAAGCAACCAATGCGAACGCGGAGAAGAATGTCAGGTCACTAAAAGCAGGCAGCTGATTGGCCCGACCAGCCCCTCGTGTCCACATAACTGCCAGCTTCGGTGCAAGCGGAGTTCTCTTCTGAGGCGTCAGCTGTTCTCAGGGTATCGGCGTCTATTCAGGTGGCGCCGGATGCGACTGAGTTGCGAGCAGTCTTCCTTCAGTCAAGCGCTTTGAGATAGAAAAGGCTGGTGCTCGCGAGCTATGCAACCTTTTCCCCCCTCGGCGTATCGCCTACACGTGCGCATTGCGAGTGTATATATTTGCCGGTCTGGCGGATATCCGAAGGAAGTGCCCACCTTCATATATCAGCGACAAGAGACACTTCCATAGGAGCGGTCATTGCTGCTCTGGGCCTACAGACAATTTCAAGTGCCTATGTCGCGACAGCTCCAAAATTTTACTTCAAAGGTTATTTGCCTTCGAAGCAACATTTAAGGCGCATACGTCTTCAAATCTACTTCGCAGCAGATTTGCTTTAAACTTGTACTTCAAAAACCATAGTGCTTCGAAAGGTACTTCATTGGTTATAACTTCCAACCCGCAAAAAATATAGTAACACCGGTCGCCAGTCGCGACGAACAATATAAAAATCCCACCGAATGACGAAACTTGAAATATGATTCGATATAAAAAATAAAAAAAATCAATGCGCTCAGGGACAATACGCGAGTTGAACGTCATGATCTGTGTCCCTGCACATTTAGATATTTTTGATGGTGTTGTTTTGATAAAACATTGCTTTTTGAGTCCCGCAAAGGTGCTTTGTCACGGCCTTAATAGTAACCAACACCTGAATAAATCCAGCACGAGACCTATTATGTTCCCCCTGGATATTTTGTGTTTTGGTTTCTTGGTTTTTATTGCATATGATGCCACTATTTCATTAGCTACGAAGTGATAATAACAAATTGCTCGAGACTTGCCACGTCCAGAGCTTCCCAAGCTGTCAGTGATAAACGCTGATTAAAGATAAACTATCTTTCCACGTAATATTTCTATTATGATCAGGATTATTTGACACCTTTAACTTTTCCCAACAGCACCGCATGGTATCGAAGTTAACGGAAGGGCATTTAACCTCCTGAAGAAATATCACACTCAAAGGCAAACGAAGTGGGGCTTACCTCTGTCCATATTGTGATATCAAATTGAGCTTTCCTGTAATTGCTCGAATTCAGCATTCGTGCGTCCGCTGATTGTTACAAAAGCAGCTACACGGACTCTCGATTACAAGTACATCTTCTATTCGCATTAACGTTCACGTTAAACCTCTCCGGGATCGCATAAGTAGCTCAAATCCGCTTAAGTATACGAACAAATCCCCCCGAATGAAACATTTAATTGTGAAGTTGGATTTTCAACAAGGCCGTTTGAAATGCTTGCCTCGATTTTTCAATGCTACACGTAATCCCACTTTTCGAACCTGACCAGCTATATATTTCACGCCATTAAAAAATAAAAGTATGTTCATCATATTTTACCGAGACAAGTTTCCGGAAAATGATCTCCAAACCGTTGTGTAAAAGCGCTGTTTTAAACATACGTTTTTTTGTTTGTTTTTTAATATTTTGATCGCGTCGTAGTTTTTGCACCCTTTACGAGTAACAAAAATACCTAAAACTAATTGGGTGTGTGTATGTTTGTACACCCTAGAACGTAGTATGCCTCAACGGGCGACTTGTCTCCCAGCTGTAAATGAGAAATTTAGCCAGTGCAATACAACCGCTACCTTGGGGTTTTCAACGTGCACCACGCAGTAGTGATACACGATCGACCGCACGCCGGTGCGATGCTCATCCAGATCGAAAAGAGCGGGAATCTGGATTGAACCCAGGATTCTTGGGTTCTGCAGCTCGAGCTGATTTTTCCGCATGCTCCGAGCTAGTGTGCGATAGCCCGCTAGGCCACCAACCCCCCCTCCCTTCCGCCCCCCCCCCCCCCAAATAGCATGATCATTGATAGCTCAGAAAGGGATTGCATAAAAGGTACTCGGATGTTTATTGGACAACGTTCTCAGCGGAGTCCTCTCTCCATCAGGTCATGGCAGAGTGCAGGCGGTCAACAAACACTACCCGCCCCTATATAAATAAAAAAAAGTTAAGGAGAAAACAAAAAAAGTTTCCTCTGATAGGTAGTCGTTCCTATGGACGGGTCTTAAACCGCCGCGTACGACAGGCCATGGCGCGCCACCCGCGTCTGGCCCAAACTAAAGACAACACAAGAAACAACAACAAAAAAGTGAAAGCCGTTTACAACTCCCTGTAACGCCGAATTAGAGCGCAGCTCTTGAGGAGGAGGAGGGAAGGCTACTGGGGGGGGGGGGGGGGGGGGGGAGGGTCACATGACCTCGGCGGGAGGGGGGTGCCATGACCTCAGTGGGGGTCACGTGACCCCCCCCCCCCCCCACCCCAGGTCCTCCCGAGGTCCTCCCGAAGGAACCCGAGGTCCTCGGGGGGGGGGGGGGGAGGTCGCGGTCACGCCGACGCCGCTCAAGCAGGAAACGGGCGCCTAATCCTAAGAGATGCGCTCTAAAAACTTAAAAACGAGGGTATCAAGCAAAGACAACAACAAAGCACCAGGGTGTCGGTCTGTAGGGCAGGAAGGCAACACACCGAGTCGGCAGCCGACGCTGCTAAACGATCAAGTTATAATATACACTTGATCGTTTTGATCTTGAAGGCAGGGTTTTGAATTACCAGCTTTTGCTACGAAGGATTGAATCATTTTTAAAACAATCGTAGGCAACTTGTTAGTACTAACTTTTTTCATAGTATATACGTACTATAAGAAGAGTAAACGTACTTCGAAGCTTTTAGTGGACTTTTATTACATATTGGTCGACGTTTCGGCCTGAGGCAGGTCTACACACATATATATATATATATACTGTGTTCTATATACAGGGTGTCACAAGAAAAAACACTTACAGGGCTTTTTTTTACCGCAAAAAAAATTTAGGCATCGCCGAACGCTCATTCTCCGGCCAAAGGTAGCGCTCGGGGTCGCAACCAGATGCCAAAGTTTCAATCCAATCCGATACCTTATTCAAAAGTTATAGTGATTTTCTGCAAATTTCAATGGAAAAATGAAGCGCATTTTTGCTCGTTTTCAGTTTCTGGTGCCCTAGAGCCTCAAGTATTCGAAAACTCCACCGGCCGACATTCTCCCATTGAAATTTTCAGAAAATCACTTATAACTTCTGAATAAGGTAAAGGATCGCGCTGAAATTTTGGCATCTGGTTGTGACGTCTAGCGCTACCTTTGGGCTGAGAATGAGCGTTCGGCGATGCCTAGTTTATTTTTGCGGTAAAGAAAAAAAAAACCTGGAAATTTTTTTGTTGTGACTCCCTGTATATAACGGGTGTTTCCGCGAAGACTGATATAAATACCTAAAATTAGTCTATTCGAGGTAAAACTAAAATTTTCTATGGACCGCATTACTCGTGGTGGCGGACCATAGAGTTATTATAATGTCCGCTAGAGGTTCAAGTAACGCTAGTGTGTTGACGCAAATTGAAGCAGACAGCAACCAGTCGAAAATTGACTTCCGGTAATGCATTTCTATGGGAAAAAGTGAGTGCATTTTCTTCCTGCGCTCGATCATAAGAGCAAATATTCAGAATAATTCGTTCGTACTAGGTAGCGGAACATTTCTCAGTCAGGCCGACGAAGGAATTGGTCAGTTACGGCGTTTTTCTTTCGAATTCATCGCATTAAAAACGGTGCTAAAACGGCTTCGTACGTGTATTTGTGTGCGCTGTCGGACACTGTTAGCGCGAACGCGGCGTCAGCGATTTCCAGCATGGGGGACATACATGCCAAACGAACGAAGGACACCTGGAAAATCAAGAGCGGCGGCAGGAACTACGCAGTAACACTGGATCAGTAACTCGCAGTGCATGTACGATCAATATGAATCGAAGTCCAAGTAATCTATTCCGATTTTAAATAAGTAAGTACTGCTTTTTTTCTTTCTGCCCTGAGCGCAGCTTCTTGTTCTACGCTCAAAATATCACCCGCGCGCTCAATATCTTTGAAAACAAATGCCCGATAAAAGCTGCCCGGTAGAGAAAACAATACGAAGAGACACTTTTCATAGCCCACGGACTTTATTCTCTACGTTTTGAAGGTTTTTATCCGCTCATGCACGACGGGAGCATTTTCATATGGTGACAGGACTGGCATATTATGTATAGACAAGCGTCACCGGAATGCTGGCGAGCCTTGAACACACTCTATATTCGTTTCGATTGTAATTTTGCTTTGATTCATCGCTTGTTTTTACACACCTGCTGCGGAACACACGTTTGAGACTGAAATATAGCGAAGTTAAACGTCGTTCACTGATGAATAAAAATGGGCTAACTAAAGCAATTACACTTTTACAGTGTTAATCAAGGTACATACTATTCGGTGCGACCGAAATAACCAAAATGTTCCGTGTTATTTTCCGGCGAAGAGACAAACTGCACGCGCATTTTCCCATTGGAATGCACGGGAGCACTGCAAAAGAAGACTGGTTGCTGTCTGCTTCAATTTGCGTCACGGAAGACGCGTAGACACTAGCGCCAGTTGAACCTCTAGCGTACATTATAATAACTCTATGTGGCGGACGTCACAAAATGTGCGATACTTAGAAACTTGCTAATCAAATCAAATTTACTAATTAAGTTTTTAATTAGAAAAAATAAACGTATTGTTTTAGTTAAAAACTTGCTCAGCGACGTCGAAAACCAACAAATCAGTCATTTTCAGAAAGACTTCGAGGGCGTGAGAAGACGGGCCCTTTCCGATATTTGCAAGCATGCGTGAACTGGGTAGACGACAGCAACGGCTGTCGTCTACCCAGTTAAGCCAATTCGGCGCTAACAGTCAACAGGGAGCTGGTCTAAAATTGAGTCCGCCGAAACTTGTGGTTGGGAGAGCCGAATCTGTAAAGGCGTCTCCCTGGATAGACGAAGCTTGCGGGTGCGATCCCCACTCTTGGCGCAGTTTTTTGCTAGCTCTTTCCCTTCCCCTTCTCATAAATTGTATATAATAAATTTTATAATCACTTTTGCCCCTCTTCGTTTACAATATTATTATGGGTGCGGTAGTCAAGCTTCCCTCATTCCCGATTCAATAATACATATATTGTGAGAGATGAAGAGTATATATACAATATATATATTAGTAGGAAACTGGACATTCATGAAGGGGAACGCAGGAACGTTTCTGAGCCAGCTTGTCTGCATACTTGATTGACTTAAGTTTAATTGGCATTTGACAGATCTCTGTAAAAATAAGAAATGACAGATCTCTGTAAAAATAAGAAATGACAGATCTCTGTAAAAATAAATTGCATTACTTTTGATTTTCTTTCAAAAGAGAATAACAGTAAATTTTTTATCACGCCAAAGTGACTACAGATGGTCCTAGCAACAAATTTATTAACGAATGCCAGAGTGATAGTCTTTAAACATGATGGAGTACAAGTTGGATATATTTCACTGTGATGCTGCCTTTATAGTGTTGAACAAAAAAAAAAGTATTTGAGAGAATATAGGGTCCCATTTTGATTCACTTTAAGACCTCTCTACATAGCAACCTAATTTGCTAAACTTTTCTGGCGAGAGAATTACGTGATTAATCTCCAGAAGTTTTCATGAAAACCAATTTGACTGAAGAAAACACACATTATAATGAGCTGCATCACTCAAAAACCGAGATATGAAGGAAATTACAAAAAAAATATATTTTGCCCCGCTCAATCTCCATGCGCCTAAGTCTGATCACTTCGCTCGTAAACACGCAAAATCCGTTGCTCTTGTTCACTCTGAATTTGAATCAGGCATGTAAAAAATGCCCGAGTCTGATGCAATTCAAATAAACCCTTAAGTTTTGATTCGTTGAACTACTCAAAAAGAAATAAGACACCAAAAATGCCACGAATACAGAAGCTTACGTAAATGCGCAAAATACTTTGTTTCTTCTTTTTCTGCGCGTGTCTGTTTGTTCCTGTGTCAGGGAGACCAAAGGCGCTTGTCAGACTAAAGAAATTCGAGTAAAAAAAAAAGTAAAAACTTAAAATCGTGGAGAGGCTAAAAATCAACGCGACATAAAACATACCGATCAAATGGGGGACTCACACCGAAACAGTAGGAAATCCTATCCAATATACCGAAGAAACAAATGAACAACGAGGACTGGACCGAACAGCGTCGAACAAATTACGGCCGATTTCGGAATAGGATTGGAGCAAATTAGGAGTCGTAAATACAGTCCAGACGAAGAACTCACAAACAAAAGGAGGTGCACAATCGTCGCGGAGTCAGCAGTTGTGCTTGCTCGTGCGGAAGGAGTTCACGGCGACGAAACGCTCCGGAGTGACCCCCCTTTCCTTTTACGATGACGGTCATAAAACGGGAGCCGAGTTCGAGTGGAACTCCTCGCGAGTCCACGTCCGCGCACCGACGCCGGGCGAGATCGGATCGTGCCTCCAACGTTCCGAGTGCCGCGTCAGATTCCGACCTGCTGGTTTAGTATGAAGTGCCCTGACTGCGTTCCTACAATCACAAAAACAAGACAAGAAAACTCTGCGTATGCCTTCAAAATAACAAAGTACCGTTACTTTTTTTTTCTAGTTTGAATGGACGGTGAACACGATACAGAATTTAGCGTGCTAAAAAAAGAAAACGCAAAGTTGTGTTACAGTTGTTTCGCTGAGACAAAAGTGGCTTCAGCAAATCTCGTTGAATTTCATTGTTGATATCGGAGAGATTAGGTCACAGAAAGGTATTGAAGGATCCGGCCTGTAATACTAAGAGACGAGGCCGGTACGGCATAATTGGGCAGTGGGAGGTTTTGGAGCCACAAAACTTATCAGTGTTTAGTTACCTGGCGTGATGCATGTTGAAATCTTAGACGCATGCCCGTTGACACTAGTGACACTGCACATTGTACCGAAAGCCTGAAGTCTGGCAACTTCCGTCGCAGAAATGATGACTGTTTCTTCCCTCTTTTTTTAGCGCAGTATAATGCCAGTGTGGCCTTATTATGCATGCATTCAAAACATTTTTTAGTAAACCAATTTTTAATTTAGACTGCTCGCGCGTGACGACAACGTCATATCCCTCTTTAACATTATAGCAGCACATTTTCCTTGATAGGACTGTCCTCACAAAAGGCCGAAAAAATCCATCGGCATTTTTGGGGTAATGAGGTCTTAAAGTGACCTAGTTTTACCAATGTCTACATCGTTATCATATTATTTTTAACACGTTAGGCAATACAGATGTAGCAACATTGATAAAGGCTAAATGCAGCAGACGCGACTAGAGCTCCGTGATTCTGAAGGAAAAAAAACAAGCCACCTATACATCCTTTATTCCCTATCGGTGGAAGCAGCTCTCCTCTGCATAAAAAAATAATAAAATAACATTATCGATAAACCAAACATAACAACTGACACGGCTCTGTGGGAGGATTTTTTAACAAAGACGTCTGAGTAAACATCCGACAGATTAGGCGCGCTAATCGACCACCGAGCGCGACGAAGACATAACACCAGTGGACACCGATCAAAAAATATAATAAATATACCCCCTTAAGAAAAAAAAAGAAAAGAAAGCAATAGCTGTACGTCTATGCGTGGTAGCTGGTTGAGCAGATTATCTCCGGATTACACGGTCCGAGTAACAAGTAATCAATACAAAAAAAAAAACGAAGCGATGTTCGCACCATCAAGCCGACGTTTTCCTCCGAGATCCTCTCGTCTTTTCACTGGAGGGTAGGGACAACCGGACGCAAACAAAGCGTCCGACTGTCCCCAGCTGATAGGAGGAGCCCTTTTACTATCCCTCGCGGGCTCGGACAGAGGATCGGTCCGCGGAGGTTTAAGCTTAAGGCGGACCCCGTGGATTAAGACGGGCGCATGAAGACCGCGATAGCGCCTGTCTTCTTCTCTAGCTTAGATATGTTTTCCCCTCTGGATCACTTTTTTGCTTTCATATATATATTTTTTTTTTCTGTAACATGCAGTCCCCTTTTTCAGCACTGGATCGTTCTCTACTACACTATGCTTTTTACCGTACGACGGACTGCAACAGACGCTACGGGCCACCCTGGCCAGCCCAACGGGGTCCCCAGGTGGCGAGTTCGAATCCCATCCGAGGTGCTACGCAATCTGACCGAGGCTTACTGCTGAAAAGGCGCCGTTGTAACTGAGATTTCCATTGCACGTCCACAGATTCCTAAGCGGTCGAAATGAATCCCCGGTCTTCCTTTGGGTCTTGCCAGATGCCCTTTGTTGGGGTGACACGTTAAACCCCCACGTTTGGCGAGCCAATTCAGTGCTGTGAATGTTTCACGTGGCAACGCGTCCCGTGAGGTCACGTGACGATTGCACGGCATTAGATTGGTTGGCTGCGATGACTCGTGGTGTCCTCAGCGGTCCGTCAGAAGGTACAACTGAATATAGTCTAGCTTGGCAGATACTCAGCTTCCTTTTAGAAGTCCGCCCCCGCACACAACGCTGATTTCCTCAGTGTACTCAAACCTCCCATCCACAAATAAATAAAAAAAGGTCGCGTGTGCGCGCCATGGCAGACGGAAGGAAAAATTATTTTACGATAAAATAAACATGACGCACCACGAGCTATTTTTCATCCACCAAAAAGATGGAATTGTGTACATGGCACTACAAACTTGAATGAACGTAACCCCTTCTAGGGAAATAAACATAAACACAATACACAAGCTAGAAAACCAGCAATTAACTTTTTTTTTTCTAATGTCCCAAAACGTTTGTTGTGTTTGTTTTTTTTTTTTTTTTTCAAATGCGGCGTCAGTTTTATCCGGCTTATCGTTTCTGCCGCGCAATCATGTCTTTTTATATTATTTAAATTTGAGACCGTAGCTGGGAAATGAAATAAAAATGAGTAGTTTAAAGGTAACAGTGAAAGCGAATGAGCTATCGCCATCATTCCGCTTTGTATGTTACATCGTATTTGTTTCCGTTTATTTTTACTTATCTACGCGCAAAGTGACTGCGACGTTTCGCAACCCTTAAATGTAATTCTTAGTAAGTTTTATTTATTTTTTTTAGTTCACTTGAGTTGGATTTGCCACAGAGAGCCACAAGTTGCTGTTCCGTTTGTTTGTGTTACACAACATGGTCACAAAAGAAGATAAAACCTAAAAAATAAAGGTGTGAAGGATTATATCTTCTTACCGTCTTATACGTCTCTACTTTTCTTTTGTTTCCAAGGCGTTCTAGTTGTCTACTTTAACCGTTAAAAGCTACCGCTTTTCTCTTTTTTCTTTTTTTTTTGCCGAGCAGCGTTTTATGGGCCTATGTATATCTATGTTTCCGCAAAACTGCCGTTGCTTTGTTAAAAAAAAAAAAAAAGGTGTTCTTTTCGCGGCTAAACCGTGAGTGCTTTGCGGAAAGCGCACCGCAACAATAGAAGCCGGGTCTTTTTATAAAAATAAAACGAAGTGAAAAAGAAAAAACTCACACGGGAATGGGGTAAACATAGACCAGAAATAAATATTTAAAGATAAATAAAAACTCGCAACAACAACGCCGCCTTTCTTTGTAAACACGCATCACAAACAAAATAGCTCACGACGATAATGCGGACGATATCAAAAGAAATATATATTGTTGCAAAAATAAAAGGCGCGGAGTGCGATAGGGGCAAAGCCTTTACGATCTTGGTTCGGTCCCGGTTTTGAGACTGCCGCAGTGTCCTTGCCGGTTCGTTGATAAGAGTCACCTACTTTTTTTTTCTCCTTCGTGCCTCAATGTGCGTCGATAAAACTGGAACACATTCGAGAAAAAATGGCATAAAACGTGGCATTGAATATATATAAACAAAATCAAGAAGGCGGCGAGGGGGGAGGGAAGCCAGATTCCCCCAGAAGCTAGGGCTACGTTGTGTTCCAAGATGGCCGTTCTGACCAAATGAAGATGGCTGCTCCCTTTCTCTCTAAAATAACAAAGGGAAATCAACAATAAATCTAGAAAGTTTGGAGAAAAAGTGGTGGTAGTATATACGAAAAGAAGCGAGGAGTAACGTGGTTGACGCGCATGAAAAACCAACAAATCTGTAAACAACCAAGCGAAAAAAAAATAAACAGCGTAACAACAATACTAGCAGAGCGTTTATGTGCGTCTTTAGATGGTTACACTTTATACGCTGCTTGTGCTTGTTCGTGCAGCGTTTATTGTGATTTCTCCCGGTTCAATGTAGACCAGTTATAGGCGTTTCAAAAGCGACGGGAAATGGCCGCTGCTCTTGAGACGGGAGAATCGGGGAGAGGTGGACGGGGGAGGGTTCTCCGCCCTTCCCGAAAGGGGAAGCGGATATTGTTCGTGTACCGGCGATATCGAAGCAATACGGCGCTCTCGCTCGCCGCACCGGGCCTCATTTTGGTTTGGGAAAAGAAGTGAGTGACCTATTTCGGGGTTAGGCATTTTTGTGTTCGGGGTAGAAACAGCCGGAATGTGTTGACCCAACCATATATGACACGATAAAAACGGCGATGCCAAAGGTGTACTGTCGACGAGGTGCTCCTCCTGGTATCAGGGAATCTGAAACTTCTTAGAAGTGTAGACGCAGTGATTGCCATGGGAACTATGCTGCCGAAAGTTACCTGTCTCTAGATTGCTAATGACTCGGCAAAAACTCTTAGCGAGCACCATCAAAGTATTGTTCATTATTTTGGATTTTTTTTTTTTCAGCTTCGTCTACTTCAAGGCACGGTCAAACGTAGCACCAATCGTGTCAATAAAACATTTTATTGCTGAAATTTCGTTTTTTGACACCCCGGTCTAGACATGACGGCTAAAGACCGTTATTTTGTAGAGAATGAATGTAAATTTGAAGTATAATAAATCACTTCTCGAAGCATTTTTATTTATTCATTCGTCTGACATTCATTAAGGCATAATACAAACCCAGAACCATCTTCAAACAAGGCTAATGTGCCAAAAGCAAAAGGGAAGGAAAAATATTGCACCAACATTTGTGAATTCTTTTAACACGTAAAAATCACATCTATTCAGCCCTCAAGCTATGGGATTCAGCTTTATAAGCGAAAGCGTAATTATTTTTTGCGCTATTTACTTAGATTGTCTTTATTAAACTATCGTTACCGCTGTTGACCAGCTTCGTAAAACGTGGTTCTCCTCCTTAGATTTTGAATTCAGGTGGAGCCAACTTCGCATACATGGAATTCGGGCCTTCCCTTTTAAGGGGTTTATGCAACGCGATGTTAGCTTTACGCAAGGTTGACGAAACTGAATAGACTGACGCGTCGATGTACCACAGACTAAGAAGTTGACTCCAAAAAAGAATGATGAACAAACCGTCGTTCGCTCCACCGCACCGTGTTGACAAAACTTGCAGTGGGACTTGTGAAGAGACCAGATGTTCGACAGTCACGACGGACATTTTTTTTTTCTGAAGTAGTATTTCGGTAATGTTTCTGAGTTGATCAAGCACTGTTGTTTCGCCCCCCAATTTCTGAAGTTCGTTTATATTGACTGCGCACCTGGATTAAATTGCGTGCAAAAACAATTTGCATTTTCAATTCCCGTAGTAAAGAAATATCGACGACGAACTGCACGGGGACTAAAGAAGGCAGAATGTTTCCGTCTCTACACAGAGTGTCTTCGAATAAGTTCATCCTGTTCAATATTCAAATGAAACTAGGCAAGTGAGATCCTACAAGGTAAGAGTCAGGACTCCTAGTGAAAAAACTTCCTCACAAATTACAGGTTCCTATACAAGAATATTCCATGCCAAAAAAAAAAAAAAAAAAAACTCTTGCCAGTGCAGACGAAAAAAAAAAATCCGATGGATTTAATCCCGTGCATCATTCTTGCTAAGTTTTTTGCTTCGCTCGCACAGTGCGCCTCTATTAGCCCCGTGCACGACCGAGAGCGTCGCTGCGGTCGGCCTTCCACGATTGGACGAACGCTGACTATGACGTAGGAAAGGGGATTTATCATCGACGGAAATAAGAGGAATGAAAGAACTTTAATTTTGACGGTGTTGGCAGTGTTGCTTTAAGAGCTCAGTGATTTCAAGCTTCCACCATGCTATTTACAAACACCATCGAACTTGTTGTTCGCAAGGTAATGACGTAACAAGGGGGAACCATAGGAGGGCGCCACCAAAACATCTCGCCGCTAATACTCCGTCTCACCCTACGATGGATTAGGGGCCGAACACTGGCGGTCAGAGCACTGCCTCAGAAACGCTTGCATCCACATTGCGAAAGAGTGCGGGATAGATGTTCCGATACGCAGAGTACGAAGAGCACTAATCTAACGCATATGGTTCTCTGTTATGATAACGCGCTATTTTATAGTGGTGAAGTAAAGGTACATGATATTTAGTTTCATAAACATGTAAACTGTTTGAAGAAGATGGACGACCCGCAGGCAACACTGACATAAAGCCGTTTCGACTTAACCATCACAGTGCAATCCAATTCAACTGTTGTGTACGTAAAACCTTACCAGGGCCCACATATCCCTTCCGCACGTGGTCCGTACATACGCTCCCGTCTCGAACACTCTATGCGACTCATCTTCATTTCTTAATGGCCCCTGGTTTTGATCCCGGGTCCTATTCGTCCCATCGCTTGCAGGCGATAATTAATCCCTTCAGTAGTCTCCAGTAGTTGCAAGTAGACGGAGCCGCAAGCGAGGGCTCGATAAGCAGGCGAAAGAATCGCCTCCGCAGCACGCGCCTTGGCGCACTGATACGTACGACGGAGCAATATACCACGGCGTTTCTAACAGGCTCTTGATTGAACCCGGCGACCTCTAGCATCATACAATGAGACGCAGTATAGTAATTTCTATGCTAACTAAATTAAAAAAAAAAAAAAACAGGCCACAAAAATAGAAATACGGGCCCAAACTGTTGCTGCTGCTGCGCTGGTTCTCGAAGAAATGCGTGAGCATTTCGCTCAGCGGTTAGATGTGACAAAGCGTGGTAAATACGGCTTGTCAGCGCTTTTCCGCGGAATGGACAATGGAAATTCCCGAAGCCTCTCTTGTTCGTGGTGCAAGAAGATCAGGTCGCTTATCGTGTGTACGGAGGACGTGAGCCCGATGCGCATAATACAACGGAGCCATTTCGTTGACGGCCGTGAAAGCTACACTGATGCGATTTGTGCAGGTTAGTTATACAGTAATTTGGGGGGGGGGGGGGGGGGGAGGGGGTAGGGGGGTAAGGGAGCCTTAGTAGAAGGGGATAAAAGTAACGATCAGTCTACTAATTAAGTAAATAAATTTAATTAACCTTTAATTAGTGAAAATCGACATATTGTCCCGATTAACTTGCTGACCGTCATCGAAAACCACTAAATCAATCATATCAGAGATACTTCGAGCGCGTGGGAAGCGTAGTAGTGCGCTAAAGGTAGCACTCGTGCAAAGACACCCTGTATCTTGGAGATAAAAATCACATTAACCTGGTTTTTACTCCACATCTTCCGCAGCCTAAATTATTGGCTCTCGAAGGGTCGTCCAAGATCATGTGCAGCTACGCGCGTGTAGTCTCGTTTTATTGTTTCTGCTGTTTAGAGTAAAGTGGTTTAAAGTGCAGTCGCATGCTTTGCTAGCCAAGCGAAACAACATTGCTGTGTGGACCGCATTTGGACAAGCTGATTACGTTGAACTAGCAACTTAAAGTGATTTATGCACAAAAAAAAAGTATAGTCATCAAGTTGTACTGACTATTAACAAAAAAAGGCATCGCGGTCCTTTATGATTTTGGGATCTAGGCATCTATCAACCGAGGATTCTCTTTGCTGCTGCTATTTATCGAAAAGCTGGAACTTGACCAATGCCGCCAGCACGGTGGCCGCCAGCGAGCTATCCGAAAGCGTTGGCGATTTAGCCCGAAGTACAAAAATAACTTGAGCAACAAGAGTAAAACAAGCGAACTAAAAAAAAGCAAAACCGCACCTAAGAAAAAAAGTGAAGAATCACAACAGGTTTTTGGCCAGAATTCCAACCATATTTTCATCTTTTCTCCGCAACAGTGAAAAACAAAATGCCACCCGCAAGGGCGATATGTCTTCCTTCTTTTCCATCTTCCCTTCCCCCAAAGACTATCCACTCTAACCGAAGCCAGCTCGGGAAAATCGTCCCATCGTCCAACGGCATCCTTGTTTTCATTGTCTGCGCTTTTGTTTTACAGCAGGGTACATGCTCCTTAAAAACACAACAAAAAATAGAGACCAAAAAACACAACAAAAAAAACACATCAGGAGCAAGGGGAAAAAATGTGGAAAAGTATCGCATAAAACAACTCCTCCCCAAAAACGGGAAGCGATCTTTTCTCCGGCGCCAATCTTGCCGACTTGATCCCGCCCGAGAGACCACTTTTATAACCCATGCCCCGGACTTCTTATATTATTTTTTTACCGCTTTCACGAAGACCCTCAAAGTTCCCATCTTCTCCTGAAATAGGCAAATAAACTCTCCGAGAAAGACAAAAAAAAAAAAAGCCGCGGACATCTTCAGCCTTTCTTCATCACTCAAAAGCAACTCGTCGCCGTATGGCAAAACCGAGAAGAAAAAAAATAACAACGCGGAAAAAAGCGCCTGGACTCATTTTTGACATCGTGCGCGTTCCAACCGTGGATTCCTCTATCCCCATTTTTTTTTTTTTTTCTGATTTTTACGTTCATTTTTTTGGTGATTGCAGCGAACTCAATCGTTCAGATCGGAAGAATCTGAAGATGTATATAAAGCGCGTCGGAGCGAGTACAACGATCTGAGCACTTCCCCTCACAACGCCCCACCCCCTCCCCCTTTCCCTTTTCTGAAATCTCGGTGGGTAAGTGCAGAGTGCGTCTAACCTTTCCTGCTTTTTTGTCTCCTCTAAGACCGTCATTTCAAATTCTCCCCGCAAGAGAACGTAAACACCATTATTACTTGCAACGCGTGCTCGACAAACTCATCGACACGAACATATCTCGACCGAAAAAATACGTCTTATAAGAAAAAAATTTGCATTTTGGGCTTCTGATCGACAATAGACGGCTTCAAGTAAAAGACACCCTTCATCTACAGCCACACAATCCAGCTCACTTATAAGAGAAAGCAGGTACAAACACACACAAGGAAAGCGAGAAACATATGCGGTGCAGTATGGCAGAAGATGCAGTTGAAGTCATTCCAATTGTTCTATGATGGAGGGGGTATACACTAAGTTTGAATACTGATGAAGTAGAACTCAGCTGTACCTACGAAGCTCAGTGTTATAACACGTTGGCGAAACTGTAAGGTTGAGACTAAAGCCATGATGTACTGCAGTAATCTATGTTTTGTAATTTTTAATTTAATCGTAATTTATTTCATATATATCTAACGGCCCAATAGGAGATTATATACTTGACCTGCACGTGACGTCACTCCGCCCTTGATTCTGGTTTCCAGAAGCGTCACATTTAATGCAGCTCAAGCTACATTCTCGCGCGTTTTTTCCCTCTATTATTTTTTGACCCAGCGGCGTCAGTGCGAGCTATGTATACATGGACGTTTACAGAAACGAAATCTCAAACCCGAGAACAAAACCGGCGCTTGAACGGAAGGCTTCATAAAACGGGAACTACGAATATTAATACATAGACAATCGCGGATAAAAATATATATTAGTTATTTCATATGTGAGTGTTTACTAGCTAAACCACGCAAAAATCATACAAGTGGCACAAAGCTCCACCTTCCGTGCAGCGCCAAAAAATTAATTCAGAAGAAGATAGAATCACAGCTTAATTTAAACACGCGAAATTAATGCAGAAATAATTAAGATTCAATTTAAACAAGAGTAATAATTACACGGAAAATACTGAACTAACGCTTTTCCTGCATAAGAGAATTACAGCTGGTGCCGCTATAAGAATCCAAGATGACTCCCCGATCCATGACAAGGACCGACTCCTTGTACGCGCCGACTCGACTTCAACAGTAGGCGAATAAAACCTGCCCGAAAGCACGATCCGACGCACAAGCTCCGACATGGGCAAAGGAGCACGCTGTCTCATATTTGAGATCTCGCCGCCGCCGCCGCTGCCTGCCTGCCTGGGCGCGCACGGGGACGAACAGAGCGTTGCGAAAGCGACCGAGAATCAACAGCTGTTCGGCATGAAGGCACGGCACGCGAACAGCCCATTTCCACAGGAACGAACGCAACCGTCGACCGCGCGTGGCACTCTTCTGCTTCCTGACCAAACTACCTCCTTCGTCTCCCAGCCTCCCTCGTTCTCCTCTCTCTCGATCTCGTCGCCTCTCCCTTCCTTCCACCTCCTTTCACCCTTTGTTCTTCGTGGTTACCTTTTGTTTTCAATATTATTTTGGGATCGCAAAAAAAAAAAAAAGAAGCTTCAGGTAAATCTGGTTCTTCGCTACGGCTCCGAGCCGCATCTGCAATTCAAAGAGCTCTCCCTAAACTCGCTGGCGGTTACTGCGTCGCACGCCACGTTTCACACGCCCGCGCGCGGGTGCGCTTCTTTGAGCGCCTTCCGAATTGTCCCGGAATGAACGGGCCTGCATATTAAACGCCGAGGCGAATGTGATGAGAAAACGCGAAAGAAAAAAAAAAAAAAAAAAAAAACACAGAAAGGAGCGAAGATGCGTAGGTGGAAACGAGCTGTGAAGGACAAAGCACAGGTTCGTGAGATGGACACAGCTACTGGCGGGAAAAAACGACAGCGGGCCAGACGCCGAAAGAAGAAAAGTCCAGTTTCCGAGCTTTCCAGTCTCCTCGCACCTCGCTCCTTCTTCTGGAGATGAAACTAAGCGGCCAGTTTTGTTATGAGAAATGCGTCAACGTTCTTTCTTCCGTGTGCCTGCTAAACACATCTTTCGCCTCGTTTCCCCAACTTACCTCGTTTTATTTCTTCGAGACCAAAGCGACAAAACTCGCAAAATGGGCGGTTAAATGCGCTTTTTCAGCAAGACAGCGAAAAGATGCAAAAAATGCAATGAGCTCTTCTTTTTTTCAAACTCCGAGTACCACGTCGTGGGATATGAAGCAGTACCACCAAGAGGTATATTAGAATATCTCAAATGCGGTGGGGGAAGTGCTACAGCTACATTTGTTTCCTCTTGTTAACCTTCATTGTATCTCTTCCGTTTTTTTCTGTTTTTGTCAGCATAAACTAGAGGAACTCTTCGAGGATTCCTTCAACTTTTTTAGTGCTGCATAAACCGTCGGTGTCCATTTTGATGGTAAGGCGTAGTCCGGCTTTTTTTTTTATACGCGTATTTTTATTCTAAACAAAACCGACTCGTTTTTGCGCTTCCGCCTCCGTTGGAACTTGGAACGATTGTGTGCGAACCTCCTGAAATATCCTTGTCTTTCTCGAGTTGCTCGACGTACCCCGTCATTTCTTGACCTTTAAAGACGAAACCTAGGTGCACGCCAAGAGATCGTCTTTGCGCACGCGACCTCCCAGAAAACCCGGAAAGTTAGCGAGTACATTTACATGAGTGCCAGGAGCCGTACACACTTCCACTTTGTCCTCTGCTGCACCAACCAGCCAGTACTTGTCCTCGCGGGAAGCAGTTTCTTTTCGCAGCTTTTGCTTTAAGGTGCAACCCCACCCTTGGTTAGTGTGATTCTGAACTAATAGATGGCGGTGGGATCGCCTTCCAGGCCTGTACATCAATGCGAGAAATCGTGCGTGGTGGCGCTTCGATACAGTGGGGTATATTTCTATGTCCTGAATTTGACATCCCTGGTCCCTGGCTTGTTCTTCTCTGCACAAGCTTTCTTTGGAGCGCGCACGGCTGCGCCAATTCTCGTGCAAGGGGGCCAATTACCTACGCTCCGAGCTCACGTCTCCAGCAAATGTGGGCAGAAAAAAACGCGAAAATCATCCTGAGCCAAATGACGAGACACATGCATAACAAAACCACCGACGCGTTGAAAAATATAAAATTGCCCGTGCGCCGCTATTGGATATTTCAGAGGCCAATTACACATATTTCAATGTGATCCGATTTATATTGTCACGAATGAAGGTGACGAGAGGACGAGCAGTGAACTTAAAAATAAAGGTTTTATCGGCGAACTTGTGCCAAACAAAAAAAGTAAAGAAAGAGGGTCGAGGCCGGCAGCAGAAACATGGCGGCGAAGCGGCAGCGTAACAGAGAGCGAGAGCGAGACTGACTCGACAATGTCGCGGGCAGCTGCTTATCTACAGTGCGTCACTATATCGAAAGTTCGGCAAAGAAAGTTCGAGCGTCACGTGCTCGGGGCGAGGATGAACTGGCACTTTCGAGAACAAGAAATCAGGGCGAAAGTTAAGTCTGGTGCAAGAATGAACGCGAATCTTCTAGAAGTCCGTGACCGAGCGTTGCTTACTCGGCTCTGCGGGCGGCAATATGACGGGCCGGCCCTTGTGGCGTGCATGTTTTTGGCTCTTCGTGGATTTCCAGGAAAACGTGGCGACGTGATAGACATGGGTTTCCAAAATTCTAGCTTGAGAAATTAACTACCTAAATATCAAAAGAAATTAACTATTTTTTGGGCGGTCAGGTGTCTCATTTAGGTAGCGGGGTGTTTAGTTTGACCAAAACCACGAGGCTGGAAAACAAAAAATGACACTCAGGTTTAGATGTTGAGTTTGGTAAACCCAAAGCAGAACTGGTGCGGGAGTCATAATAAAAAAAAAATGCCGAGGTTAATAATTCACTCACAGCAATAAATTATAATAATTAATTTTAATACGAATCCAGCGATAAATGCATGACTGGCCAGGCAAAGATTCTGGATCTGTGGATAGCTTTTGCACATAGTTTAAGCAATGTACAGTCTGTCACAAAAAAAAAAATACAGAATATTTTTTTTTTTTTTTTTTTTTTTTACCGCAAGATTAAGTTAGGCATTGCCAAACGCTCATTCTCCGCCCAAAGGTAGCGCTAGAGGTCACAGCCCGATGTCAAAGTTTTAAACCTTATTCAAAAGTTATATAAGTGATTTTCTGAAAAGTTCAATGGGAAAATAACGGCCGACGTAGTTTAAGAATGCATGGGGCTCTATGGCACCAGAAACCGAAAACGGGCAAAAACGGGCTCCATTTTGCCATTGAAATTTTCAGAAAATTACATAACTTAGGCATCTGGTCGTGACCTAGTGCTGCTTTTGGGCGGAGAATGAACGTGAGGCGATGCATAGCTAATTTTTGCGGTAAAAAAACTAATTCTTTTGTGACATCCTGTATACCAGTCTTCTTTTGGTGATCTATGCGCGCAAGTAGTAGAGTGCATAAATAAATAAGATGCAAACGGGTAATGTATGACGTTGCAAAAAAATGCAGTGTAAGCACGCACATCGTACGCTGATTAAGACTGAAACAGCGGTACATTTTACGCTAGCGTTGAGCGTATCGAAAGTTAAGCGTGCATCAAAAGCTAAAGTTTGCACGCATATACTGCTCAGGCAGTAATGTTTGAATGCTCATAGTACTTTATTACCCTAAGATTAATAAGATTTGGTGTACGTTGTCTCCTGTTTGCTTACAACAGAGAGAAGGAAACATTCTAACTCTGTGTTGATAGAAAAACTCCACCCGCTGACAGCTACCAATCATCTCGGCGCCGATTATGTGTATTCACTGCATGCTAACGGTCGTGTGCTTAGAACGAGTTTTTCCCACGTGATTTTATACAATCGCAATTGTTTTTGACAAACAATAACGTTTACTCAGGCCAGCGGTCACATGTGAAGCTTATAAAATATATTGTATTGATTGTGGCACCCGTGTCCAGTTGCATAGTTTTTTTTTTCTTTTTTTACAATCCGCGAAATAGAGTGCTCCTGGGTTACCTTGGTATCTAATGCATGTGACGTAGCACACAAAAAAGCACGAAATGAATCGCAGTGGTAAACGAAAACAATAATGATAAACAAGCGTCCGTGTAATCACGCGAAAACTGAGGGCCTTGCACATATGCAGAAGGTAGCTTTGTTTCACTAAATACCAGGGTGTCGAACCGGAACCGAACCGAACCGAAAACCGGAACCGAACCGGTATTTTTTCCGAAACTGAACCCGAACCCGAACCGTTATATTGTTATCGCGATGAACCCGAACCGGAACTGAACCGGAAAAAAAATAACGGTTACCGGCTCATGTCAAAACGGTTCGGCCACGCGCTGTTGACAATGAATGTGCTATCAATGCCATTTGTTTTTTAAGTGCCGTCAACTGACACACACCTCGCTTACTTATTTTTCTTCTCCACTCAGTGTTAGGAATATAAACGCTGCATCCATGAATCTTGACAAACGCTGCATCCATGAATCTTGACATAGGAACCAGTATTGCGCTGGTCGCGGCTTGCTCGGAAAAAAAAAAATTAGAAGGCTGTGCAAAAAAAAAAAAATCGCGTCACGGGATTTTATTTTTTTACAATCTCGTAAATCCTAAATGCTGCTGTGTGCTCATTTCATAACACGTTTCTAGAACGCGCGAGTTCTTGAAGCTTGCTTCCATCGGAATGAGAAAAGAAAAGGCTCTGGAGTTTGATAATAATGCATCCGGTTTCGTATAGGCACTTAGAAGCTAACATATTTGTGAGACAGCGAACTCTTCTATTTTAATATTTATCCTATTACGTCCTTCTGGCGTTGCGTTCGGTGAAGTGTTTTTCATATTCCGTATTTTGTTTAATGAAAACTTCTTTAAGGGTCTAATTTGACTTACCGAAGGCAAGTTCAAATAAAGAAAGCTGTATTTTCTCCCCACTGTTCCTTCAATTGCTTACACGCCGAGGTGGCGGGATAGTTAGCGAGTTCTACTTGTAAGTGGGTTTGTAAGGGGGTCGCGGATTTTACAGCTACTGCGTCGGACCCAATTAGATGAAGTCCGAATGCGTAAACGTCGGTGAGGTAACCTTTGAGTGCACATAAAGAAACCATTCCTGGTAGAAATCCCTGAGCCTTACACTACGATGTATCCCGTTTCGTATGTGCTGATTTCAGATGTTTTATTTGTAATTTATTTTGATGTTGCAATTTGTCATTTATAATTTCCGAACCGGTCCGCAAACCGGTTCAGCGCCCCGAACCGGTTCGCGAACCGGTTCGCGGATCGAATTAATCGGACCGGAACTGAACCGGAACAAAATAAATTTACCTGAACCTGAACCGTAACCGAACCCGTATTTTTTTTTTGGTTCGACAGACTGCTAAATACATTACCAGTAGAGTATTTGATTTTATCGTGTGAGCGAAGCGGAACATAAAAGTGCGAGCATACTTCCCTGAACTACACTTCCAGTGAACAAGCGCACCATCCAATGCATCGAGCTTGTTTTCATAGCCTTTTTGGTGCGCTCAAACCTTTGAAAAGACAATTATAATCAATTCTATTATTTCAATTATTTTTATTAAGTGCGCCTATGTGTAGGTTTTTGTTGTTGTTGTGGTTGTTATTTTTTTCTTTTGTCTCTTGCGTTCACTTGCCATTTTCCTGGTCATATAATATTTTCCAGTAGTCCGACAACTATAGTCTGTTTCATAAGTAAGAACCGCATAATCAAAGATGTAGAAAAAAAAAAGAGAATGCGAACACGCGAACACACATTGAAGTGCAATGTAACGGGGCATTCAAAATTAGTCGTTAGTTTTTTAGAGAGCAGGAGTTTCGTAGGGCGACATTGTTACCCGTTGAAGATTATAAAAAGTGCTGTACAACTGTCAGCTCGGTGTCTTTAACGTGCATTACGCAGTATATGTGGTGCACGATCGCACGACGGTAGGATGCAGATGGGCGACAGAACCCAGGATCCCGGATATAAAGCCACTTGGTAAAAGCGTTTTTTACAAGTACCGCCAACCATTGTTGTGGAAACGCGCAAGACACGTGCCACGAGTGGGTGCTCCACCGCCATTCTTTTTCAAGGTCCAGTCATTTTAGTGCTGCGCCGCCATTTGCCTCCAAGGCCGGCTCGAGAGACGGGCCTCGTGCACTGGCACGTTTGAGGTTACATGAAAAACCAGCGCAAACGGCATTGAGGGGATTAAGTCCTTACAGGTTTTGCAGCGTGAGCTCCGTGCCCTGAAAGGAGCTCGCGCTCGAGCATTTCTCAACGTGCTCTGGTCTGCGGTGCCACAACACACTCGGTCAACGATCCCCCACCGCATTTGGTTTAGCTAAAGCTCCTTCATGTTTCAAAAGTAGCGCAAGCTTCGTCGATGCACGAGGCACGTGCAATGTGCAGCTCTTGGGAAGATCACGACGGCACAGCGCAGCACTGAGCTAGATTTCAGGCGCCATGAATTTCCCAGAAGTAGCGCGCGGCACGTGCCTCGAGCATTTCCACAACAATGAATGGCGCCACTTTTCCCAGGATGGAGGTGCTTTAGGTTTAGCCTGTGAGGTACACCAAATGAGCTGAGCTTAGAGTATCGGCACTTGTCCTCCCGATATTGTTGTGGGCGCCGCCATCTTGTTGGTTAGTAACAAATCAAACGCAACGGCTGATCTTCATGATTCAAAAGTGCGACTTCCTCAGCATTCGGTGTCAGGTAGCTCACGTAATATTGCTTTGCTTTTTCTCGAACTGTTTAAACATCTGTGGAGGACGGAAAAGCGTTTCCTGCAATTTCAGATAAAGTTTCAGATAACTGACAACCATCATTTTAAGCACCAAGATGTGTATGAAGCGTAGCTTATTTAGTGGCTCTAGTTTATCCCGACCGTATAGGCAAAGAAAGAGAACGAACAGCTTAACCTCGCGCTCTTTGCGATGCTTCAGTGGCTTCATCAGCCCGTAGCGTTTGCTGCGCTCTGAACTAAGTATCTCACAAGCCAAACCAACAAAAATTGCTTAACACGCCCTAATAAAAAAATAAAAAATGCGGGTTTATTTCGACTAACTGGAGGTCTTTTAACTAGTCTTGGGTACTAACGCGTTACTGTAATTTCGTTACTTATTTGGTAACTTGTAACTGTAACGAGTTACTCTTTTAAAATGTAACTTGTGACTGGGGCTCTATTACTTTTTTCTGAGGTAACGATGAAAGTAACGACGTTACGTTTGTCGTTACTTTCCACTGTTTTATGAATAATATATCATTGAACGAGCACAATTTAGATATTCCTTGCACTTTTCAAATCGTCTATTCCGACATTTCGAGTGTCAAGTTGCCCTCGCAAAAACTTGTGAATGCGTTCTTTCTCACGAGTCACGACCCGAATATAGCCATGTGTAAATTTCATGAAAAAAAATCTAGTTATCTTTACACACGCGCTTGTACTTTGTGACTGAACATTTACATCTTAGTGTCTTGAAGCACTATCTATGTTGTGGTTTTTCTTTTTTCTGTGAAAACGCTTTTTAATCAAGTGGATCAACCGTGAAACAACAATACACGCGGAGGGCACTGCGCATGTTTCGTATTTTGATTAGCGCCAGTACTCTAGCGTGAAAATTTTCAAACACTAATTTTGAGAAGCAACTTCTGCTAAGTTACATTATGAAGTAAAAAGGGTACTTTTCAATTTTAGGCAGTAAAACTTGTTGAGAGGCGTACTCTAGTTTTTCCTAATTTTTTTTTGTGTTATAGAAAAGTAACTGAAGAGTAACGTCGTTACTTTTTAAAAGTAACTGTAACTGTAACGAGTTACTCTTTTGTTGCGGTAACTGTAACGGTAACTTCGCTACTTTTTTCTGAAAGTAACTGTAACTGTAACGAATTACTTTTTAAAAGTAACTTACCCAAGACTGCTTTTAACATGCAACCGAAATCTCAGATTGGCCTCCGTCGGATTGTGGGCACCTCGGCCGATATTTAAATCCGAAAAATATAGATTCATGGGCCAGCGCGTTAGCTCAGAGACACCGAGACGATTTAATGTTTTGTGTTTTGTTTTAATATCATTGCTACTTAAGAGCCACCGAGGTGGTTTTTGAAACACAATATAGTCGAACCGTTCCGACAAGAATAGTTTGATTGCGAAAATTATTTTTGCAAGTGATAAAAACAATAATATGTTTTCGCATACGTAGCGGAATCTGAAATGGCAGAATGCAATTCGTGGCGCATGTTTCATTTGGATCGCGTCGGGAATGTGTACCGACGCACAGTAGAACGGGCGCAAAATTAGCTGTGGTGCACCCGCAACCTCGCGCTTGTTATTCTGACATCTCTGGTTCGCTCACTGCGGGCATTCAGGCATCTGACACCCTAACATCTGGCGCTTTTTCTGTCTTTCCCGTGGCGTTCCAAGCGGCACACGACGAAAAATGCACATCAAGCTCTTCTTGAACACGTGTCGCCATCTGTATTTTATAATAAGAAACTACAATTTGCCGTAACTGAATGGGAAAAGTTTCAGGTCTTATAACATTATTAACGTGTAATATATCATTATGGAAGTTCTGTAAATTGTAATATCCAAGGATGCTTCATAATTTAATGTCTCGTTATTTCATTTAGTTGACGTGATTCCGTTTTTATAGCGCCAACAAAAATACTATTTTAAACTTTATTTTTTATTTTAAAATATACATCATCTGTACAGTTCGTTGCTTACTCTTTTACCTTATTACATCTAGCCGAACGCTCACGTAAAATATCGTGGACAATGGGACGTTATAACTCGAGAAATACATTTTTCAATATTAGAGACTGTGGTCTATTAAAAGCTAAATAATTAACTAACCACTAAACACAATCGTAATATCGAGACATTAAAGTATCGTTGAAAAACAGCTCTTTAATTTGACATTAACTTTACAAGTGTAAGGTACATAGAAAGAAAGTAATAAGCCATCAAAAAAGCATAAAAACGTCATGCACGGTGGGGTTGCACCTTAATGGGTGCACATTCAGACTTCAAAATTAAACCTCTGGACTCAGTACTGTCCGTTCTATCTATTGTTCTGCGAAAATCGCCAGAGCGATGTTTTTATTATATAAAACAAAAATATTAAAACGCGGAAGAGCCTGCGTTACATTGAGGACTTTTAGCAAATGGTTACCGTGCTTCGTGTAGCGCACTACCGGAGCCTTTAAAGCATGCTTTTAAGCGCGCGCCCCGTGGTCACGGTATCACAGTGTCGCGCGCTTAAAAGCATGCTTTAAAAGCTCTGGTAGTTCGTTACGCGGAACACGGTGGTGGTTTTCTAAAAGTTCCTATCGTAGCTGTTGTGAGGACTACACTGCTCCGTCTTGAAATCTCACGCTACGATGCTGTAGTGAACTTGCAGGGAGTCTCTTTAAATGCGGTTTCAGCTGCTTAGTATCTGAAACATTCCAACAATATTTGATTTAATCAAACCCAATCCGCCGATTGTAGCTATTTAACTTTGCGGACACCTTCCTGGTATAGTACTCGTATAGACTGGTACGCTTTGTACAGTTAAAGTTCGTAAGCGCGGAATGACAGCGCTCTTAAACAAACAAAAAATGAGACTGATATGGTGCACTAACACTCTGCATATTTATAAAATAAAGGCTTTTTATGCCTCAAAGTTTGTAGGGTGACTCCAATTTTACGCATGCTCAGCACAGTCCTGATTTATAAAATACCTCCGTTACGCAAGCTTACCAAAACTAGTTACGTAACGCTAACTTTCCCGAGTAGGCGCAGGTGCCGCCACACCAAGTAAGGCTCTGACTGGGAATGATCGTTGCGTCAACATTTAATAGGACCTTCTTTCTCAATCAACTGGCCTGAATAAGGGCCACCGAGTGCACTGGGGTTTAATAGTAGATGGAAAACTGTCCATTGCCATGTAAAAATTGGACTCCATGGAACGCTAAGATCGACGATGTGTCACCCGGTGGAAGTCCCACCGCTCGTTGCGTACGTCAGAACAGCGGCTGGTGCGCCACATGCAATGCGAACCTGCCGCCTGATCAAGTTTGTCGCTTGTTCGCCGTACATTCACACTATGCAGTCCAGCCTTTAGTCTAGTTGGCGTTTGTCAAGCGCCGCTTGTGCTTAAAACAACAGAACCGCCTGTCGTTTGTTCTTCAATGAACCATACGAAGATAATATATCGAATGAATTTAGGTCTCTAAAATACAGTACAATTGAATACATGGCGTGAATGAGTTATCTCAAAGACAACCTCGAAGGTTTATCGCAATTTATTTATGCGTGTTTTCGTCCATCGCAAAATGCCAGCATGCTGCCCGATGCTGTACAAGAAATACTTCCAAAGAACTGGTGGTTTTAAATGACGATTTTGATGACAATTTTTTCATTGCACCGCGGAAAGGAAAACAAAATACGAGCTGTTTCATATGTGTGGTTTACCTATATAATTTGTTTTATTACTTATTTTATTAGAAGAGCTAACTTCTTCTCAACAACATTCACAGCGTAAGAGCGTAGCTCAGAGTGTTTCCCTTTAGTTAACGCTTTCTAAAGCAGGCACTATACTGCTGTGCCATGTTGCTCGAGCGATCTGCGTTGGCGTTACGGCAAATGACCGTGCTTGGCTTTCACTGCGACTAAAAAAAAAAAAAAAACAGCAAGGGCATAAACAACAAGAACTACTGGCCACCGGCCTAACTGTCTCGTACGTTGGCGTTCTGCCCGAACTCACGGCGTTCTCGTAGCAGACGCTGTTTAATGTGATGGAATATACTGCATCTCGGCGTCGTACAGTCGCGAGTGTGTCGGTGCTACTCTTTTTTTCCACGGGTGAACACACTTGAAGGGCAGCACAACTTTTGGCTCAACTCCTCGGCTTACACAGCTCACAGTAACATGTTCTTGCACTCTGAGACGTAAAGTGGCCCCTCGTCTTCGCGGATGCTATGTACACACTGCCGTAATTGTTTTTATTTTTTTTTTAAGATGGCGCCGAGAAAATACAACAACTGACGAAATCTGCTTTCGTCGTTCCTTCCACACCCCGGTTCATAAGTAGTCCTCTGGAAGGCGAGTGATTCTTGCGTGTGTAGTTCCTTCTGTGCGTATGCATAAGCTGGAAAACGACCTGTTGCGTAAGTCCCCGTTATCATCGCGGAAATCGTTAGGTTTGTTGAATCTCGATTCGCTTAAATTTTAGACAAAAAAAATTATCTTTATCTCAGAAGTTGAACTTTGACGTTCAAACTTCCAAAATGTAAAAAAAAGAAACTGGAATGGCTTTGATTGAACAAAATAAGTCTTTAGATGATTAGATGGCATCTAAATCCGGTCTTTATAAACATGTTTTCTGTCGGATCAAAAAGGGTATAGTTTAACGACTTTTCTTAATTTAGACTTTTGACGCACATTGCGTGTGCATCATGAATACAAGTTGAAGTGAATTCAAAACTTCAGTCTAGGCAAGGACAGAAAAACAATTCGGAAAATAAATTAAGCTAGATTATGGTTCCTTATGCGACCAATCTACAGTAACAGGACGGCGACAGGATCAAAACTTGAGCCTAAGCTATCCTTAGTCAGGTCCCAAAAGTTACACTTCACAAATTACCATCGACTTTCGGTTCGTATTCTCTGCGGTG
Organism: Ixodes scapularis; assembly: GCF_016920785.2. Taxonomy (NCBI): domain Eukaryota; kingdom Metazoa; phylum Arthropoda; class Arachnida; order Ixodida; family Ixodidae; genus Ixodes; species Ixodes scapularis. The sequence continues at coordinate 32,996,795 of NW_024609837.1, forward strand.
ATATACCCTGAACATCGGTAATCCCCGCAGAAAAAACAAGATTATCAAACGGTAATCCTCGCAGAAAAAACAAGATTATCAAAGTAAGTTTCCATTCGGCGGTCGGAAGATGACGGTAGCAATCTTCTCCTCTTCGCCAGGTTGAACATCGTTGATCTCAACTGCGGACGCCGTTACCCGCCCCACTTCGACAGAAAGCCTGGGTCAAACTACGACCGAGCGTAGAAACTTGTCGGATCGAACAAGCTACAACTCCACTAACGCCACGTCTCGACGGCGACTGACCGTATCCGCTTCGGACACAGCTCCGAGCTGACCCCTCCCCGCTCGACGACCCAAGACGCGACGAGCCGCTGTGGGCTCGGGCGCCAGACCATCTCTGCTCCCCCCCAAATAACGGGTTACGCCGGTCTCAGACAATGATTGCAGGGTCTGCGGACACCGTTAGAACGAATCGGTGGGGACAAATTGCGCCCAGCCCGAATTGTAGGGACCCGGGGAAAGACCAGGAGAGAAAGCAACGCCAGTGGGACGAAGAGACGTCTCGGGGAACGCTCTTCGCATCGTCTCTTGGCTCTCCGATCGTCCATCAGTCGTCGGGAGATGCGAGTGGACGCCAGACAAAAATAACCGAGTATAATAACGGGGTGTAGCTCACTCTGTGTTCGAGGATAATTGCTGGCGGACGTCGACGATGGTAGTAGCCAAGGTCGGCTACTTTGTTCGGACGTTAAAGCTCCTTTCATCACTAAGCTCACAGCGCGGGGGAAGCTACGTTGGCGATGGTCCGGTCATAGTCTTTATCTTTCGCTGTGATCAGGCATCCACCCATACCCACGCGCAGAAACCGCTCTCTGGCGATGAAAGGAAGGCGGCTGATTGGTCCGGCGGGAGCGTAGCTCGCAGCGCAATGTCGGCTTTCTGGTGAGCGGGATATGTTCTCCTGGACTGGCGTTAGCGTATGCGTCCGTTTTTCCCGCATGGGGGTCAGTATGGAAGAATGCGGCGCTACGCTGTAATCTATGGGGAGCAGTGGACCGACTTTGTTTTAAGGGAGATTGTTTTACATCGGCGACAGTTAGAGCTCCCGAATAGCAGTTTGCGGGGCTGTTTGTCGGGTCTCTTTCCGCAGTTAGTGCGGACGCGCTCTTCCATTTCGTACTAATATAGGAGAAATGTACCATGTGTAACAAAATGGTAATTATCCGATGTAGTTCATGATACCCCTTTTACTGACAAAATTACAGAATAATTATGTCATCTTGACCTGCTAAGCATTGACAATATGTGCTGTTTTCTTATTATTATTGTTAAGATATTGTCTTTTAAATAATTCTTCGCATTTCATACTGTTCATTTTACCGTTTCTGATTGCGAACGGTTTACTAAAGCATATGAAGCTACGCATCCGACACGCTTATGAGTTGACCTAAGCTACTGCCTCGCCCGCTATTCCTATAGTATAAGCTACAATACGTAAACCTAGGCATTAATTTGTAAAAGATTATTTCAATTTTCCTTTGGAAGAGGGCACATTCAACATCTGTGCAATTAATTGTACTAAACCCAGTAGCATTAATACATACCAAATACATTTCTTCAATCTCCAGGGGTCATGAACAACATATTGAGAGTTTAGCATTCTAAGGGAATCAGCTTTCATTTCATAAAAACTCATTGACCAACCAAACAAAAACAAAAAACGCTGTCAACGCGATCTAAGTAGCCTGTGCTCGTCGAAAATTGAAATAAACGATGTACTTGTATCTAAAGACTAGAGAATGGAAGAGAAACGAAACCAAATTATAGAAGCGTGTTTATTTTTATTTTGTTCCTCTTGTTTGCCAGTTTATATTTAAGCTTTTCCTTCTTTTTAGTTTTCTTCTTTTACATGAAGTTTAGTAACATATAGATTACGTTATAGTAATTTATAGTATTTTTTATTCCAAGCTCGCACCTCCCGTGTCTTACCGCTCATTCACACTGGAAGCGGATCCGCGTTCGAGAAGCGGTTGCGAACGTGGTTGTATAAAGATCCAGTGCAATTGCACGGGCACTCGATGACATCAAGTGCGCGTGCAATTGTACAGGATCCTAATACGACCGCGTTCGCAACCGCTTTGCGAACGCGGATCCGCTTCCAGTGGGAATGAGCCGTTAGTTCTCGTTTGCTTCCTGCTATATATTACCCTTATAAGGTTTTCTCCTATTCCTTATTCTTGTGTATTAAAACGTCAGTTGTCGTTCAGCGCTAGTCATGCGCATTACTAAATTGACCATGGGCCGTGGCTAAAGCTGGAGCGTGGCCTCTGTTTAAAAAGAGACGCCGTTCGAAACGGACCCGTCGAACATGCTCTCTCCTAAAAACAGCACATCGGTTGCTGGCCGAGTATTCCCCGTATCTTCTACACTTCGTTTAATTTTAAGTCCAGACACATCGGATCTACAAGCACGATCCTGTATCCCTGAACAGCGCTTGCACTGCACGAGCGCGCGTGCTTGGCAAGGACGCTGAAAGCCCGGAGGCCGCGCTTAAAGAATGTCTGCGTCTGGACTTCATTTGAAACGAAGTATAGCAACAATATTTGTGACTACAAGGTAATCCTTCCATGTTTCCCGATCAGCCACTTCATATTGAACTCTGTATTTCTCCACGCCGACTTGAGCGCTAGGCCTTACATGGACGACTCCGGACTTTCGAGTCGCTATCAAAAAAGTTATTGACCTCCGTGATGGCAACAGGGCAGTTCCGAATGAGGCACGTTTGGTTGATCACATGCACAAAAGCGCTTGCGAAGGCAAAGCTGGGGGAGCGAGATGAGCTCCTCGTGAAAGGACGGAGGTGTCTCGTGTGAAACCCACACACGCGCGACTCAAAGATGAAGCTTCTTTGGCTGGCGGACCGCATGGAGGACCGACGGATTGTTAAGGCCCTACACGAGTGGCGCCGTACGAAACATCGGTCGAGAAATGTGGCGGTGCCGGGGCATGGAGCATATGGAGACTGTGAACAGAAAAGTCGACATAACATTCCACGAAGGCATCACGATTGAAATGGTAGCACACATGCTAGAGGTCTTTAAAGGGCCTCTGACACGATAAAAAAAAATGTTTTCATGCTAGGCGTTGAAATGGCATGTCAGGACATTACAAAAAAAAATTGTTTTACTATAGACTTGCGTAGTTTTTTTTATAAAAAATAGAAATAGGAGGCCCAATTCAAAGCTCCCGCCAGTGCACTGTGACGTAACAGTGTACCGCAAGGTGTCGGGGCGGTCAGAAGGGAGGTATCGCCGGAAGTCACGTGAGTTGTATCCCTCCTCGTGCTTACCGCGAGCGCGTGTAATATTTGTTAAATATTTTTGTTATTCTCCGCACCTCCACGAGCGATTCAAGCAGACAAGGTTTCTTTTATTTGCTTTTCATCGCTTAATGTTGCTGTAAAGGTAGAAGAAGAGGAGTCAGTGAATTGACGTGATCAACTACAATGCCCAGAAGGTGCTGTGTGAGGGACTGTCCCGGTATTTTAGCAACTGAAGAAGAGATCACACTGCACGCATTTCCGAGAGACGGTAGGCATCTTCAACCTGGAGACTATACGATGATTCGACGATCTCTGTGTCCGAACCTTCAGCAATGCAATTGGGCGTGTCGTACGCAAGCAACCCTAAATTCTGCGAGCGTTCTAATTTTTTTTTTTTTTTTTTAAACTCGATAGCTTGTTTTGTGCCCAGCTCTGTATAATCGAACTGACGGCATGCAGTCGTACACTGGCTTGTACTCGGAACGCTCTCATCATTGACCTCCATCACGTCGATCTACTGACTCTTCATCCTCAACTTTTACAGCAGGAAAACTAACCAACGGTGCAGGGATAAAGAGCTAGTGGAACTGAAACTTTGTTTTCTACAATCGCTCGTACAAAGAGCAGAAAAAAAAAGTCTTAGACACGGTCGCGGAAAGCACGAGGAGTGAAACTCACGTGACTTCCTGCGAACCCACTTTTAATGACGTAGGACGATGCCTCCCTTCTGACCGCCCCGACACCTTGCGGTACACTGTTACGTCACAGTGCACTGGCGGGAACTTTGAATTGGGCCTCCTATTTCTATTTTTTATAAAATAACTACGCCACTCTATAGTGAAACAATTTTTTTTTGTAATGTCCTGACATGCAATTTCAACGCCTAGCATGAAAAAAAAATTAATTTTTTTGGCGTGTCAGAGGCCCTTTAAATGCCAGCTCCTCGTTCTTGTGCCTGAGAAGCCACTACTCTGCCTCCGATGCAACAAAGTGGGGCATGTCCGACGCCAGTGTAAGACACCACTTTGCTTCAAAGGCGAACGGTATAAACACACTAACGACACTTGTCAACGTATGCAAGTAAGCTTCTCTGCCCAAAATCTCAAGAGAACAATGTCCGATCGGAACTGCTGATGGACGTCACAGAGGGTGTTGACGCTTCTGGTCACACTTATACCCCTGTTACACGGGCACACTTAACCGCGGTTAACTCAGCTTTAACTGCGGTTACGTGGCAGCACAGATGCCGCACTGTGCCCTCGGACAGCTATTTCAAAAGAAGTGAAGAGAGCGCGTGCACTGCTTCGATGGGTGCTCAAGATGCTCAAGCGCACGTTCGCCCATAGCTCTGACTGCATCGCCGCAGAATGTTGTCGGCAAGTATTGTGCGCTAATTGTGGTTTAGCGTAACTGCAGTTAAGTTTGCCCGTGTAACAAGGGTATTAGCCAGCTGCATCATTCACCAAGTAGAAAGAACAGGAGCCTGCAAAAGCTGTGCTCAGTCAGTCAACAAGCCATCGTGCCAGTGAAAATAAAGATGATCCCGGCTGCTTCTCAAAGCCAAGTCCACCATCTGATGATGCCGCGTCATCGTCGTTAACGTCGTCAATGTTGATAGTTGTCGACAGCAAGGCTGCGACACAAGAAGAAGAGTTTCAGGTTGTCGCAACACCCGTGAACCCAGCAACATTCGTGTCTGTCAACGAGACAGCGGAGACAACTAGCACCGGAGAGGTCGCCACCGAAATTTGCCTGACATTGAACGTAACCCCTGATGAAGGCCCTACTTGTTCTAAGAAAGAGAGGAAGCATGTAGCAGCCCGACGCCAACCCTATTTAAAGACTCTTGGCACCCACCAAGTTACCGAGGACAGCCAAAGTGAAAACTTCAGTGCGAACTAGAGTCTTCAGATTCCTTCCTCCCTTCCTTTGCATTTTGTCACCCTAAATGTGGAGGTCTAAGGTTGAGAAGGAAGCAGTATCAGCTGTTGCGACTTTTCAAACCGGAAAAGATTGACATCGCGGCAGTACAAGCGACTAAGCACTCTGCAGAGGAGAACATCGGGGAGACTTTAGAGCTTATTATAAATGAATATCAAATCTGCGTTAGAAAAACCTCTTACCTCTCAACCGAATCCTTTTTTTAGTAAACAGCTTGATTTAACCTCCGTTTTCATCGATATTGATCTGAAATGGCGTCTTATTCCTTGTGATGTTAGCTTTAGAACTATGAGTTGGCGCTTCATTTGCCCGCATGTTCAAAACACTCCGACGGCAAGATGCTCATTCTTTGAGGTTCTGGCACCGCTACTAGACATCGATAAAGCCTCAGTGGTAATGGAAGATTTTAATTGCGTGTGTTTTACAAAGCATCGATCGGCAACACAAACTGGGTGTAATGCTAATGCAACTGCACTTTGGGACACGCTTCAAGAGCACGATCTAGTCGATGTTGTCTGTAGAATGAGCGAACTCATACGGTACACCCATATTCAAGGAACATATATCATGCGTGATTAGAAAGGATTTCCCTCTAAAGGCCGGTTCTCGCACGCAGCAAAGCACTGATGTAGCTGTGCTCACGTGTCGTCAGCTACTTATCGTCTGCCATGAGCAACAGTTGGACGGTGCGATACAAAACTGGTGAACGCTCCCGTCAGCACGCGCTTAGTGCAAGGTCAGAGCTATGCTTGTAGCGCTCCGCTGTATGAGTAACGACCAAGTCAAAGGGGTCATGAAACGATTTTCCTACTTCTTCCTCCTTAGCTTTTATCCTCAACTCAAATGCGAATTGTGAAATCACGTCGTCGTGACATTCTTTGGTACCGGTCCGATGACTCCTATGTTCTCCTATGTTCCACCGTGCTTTTTATGCACACCATAAAACTTGTCATTCCCCAGTGACGATAAGTTCCGTCAGGGCACTCATTGGCCATGAACGCGAATCGGAATATTCGTCGACGGATTTATTGTTGACGAGTGAATACGTCCGAGTGACGCAGTTCTCGTTTCCAGTGCGTGAGCTGGGCTTGGCTGACGTCATTTGGAACCACTGACGCGCTATGGGAACCGCGGATGTATCATAGTGAAAAGAAGGAGAGCTTTCGAATGAAAGAAGGTACAAAATAGTCCGCTATATTTTCAAATGTTCGTGCCGAAAAGCTGGCTGTTAACTTTCTACCTTCTTTCTTTTGGCCAACTAAACGATATGCGATTGGTAAAGTCCCAAAATAAAATCATTTATCCCAGCCCAAAATTCGTTTCATGGCCCCTTGAAACCAGTATTTTCTTTTCGATTACTGTATGGTGTTAGTCAGCTGTGGTCAACAGAGAAAACAACCTTCTCAGAGGCAGTGAGAGTTGTAAAAATTAAATGTAAACCTAGTTGAGTATAAATAATTAAAAAAAATGTTTTAGATTTGTTAGACACGCTACAAATAGCCAACATGCACATTTTTAAGAAATGGAATAGTATTAAGGAGGAGGCAAGGTATCCTAGCAAGAGAGATCCGCAGTTCTTCTCATGAAAACAATCAAGAAAAATGTGATTTGGTTCGAAATGTATTAAAGTTACATGAGCTAGAACGCCTAAATCCAGGTTTATACGGTGGTGATGTTAACATAGTCAAACCTCCAGCTTCAGAGATACAAAACAGAGAAGCACCGAAGAGCCTCATTTTATTCCCGGAAGTGCTTTCTGTTTGGTGGACAGCCCACACGGAGAACCCTAGATGATGAACGGCGTTATGCATTAGCAGAAGAAATTGTAAAGATAACAAGCGGCCGCTCTACGCTGACTGAGTCAACATAACTTATAAATTCATTTCATAAGTTTTATACCCATATATGTGGAAAATCAATACCTATAAGTAATGAGTCCGACGTCGCATAACTGTTTGCGTTGATGCCAAAGCTTAGTGAGGGGAGACAAAATGTTGATAGAAGACCCTATTACTCTAAATGAAACCACAGCTGCTGCTGACTCGCTGCCATATCGCAAAACACCTGGACCTGACGGACTTAATGAAGAATCGTATAAACAGTATCGAGATAAACGATGTCCAGTACTGCTGAATATTTTTCAGGATGCACACGTCAAAAAAAGGTCCGTCTCTTTTTTTTTTTTTTTTTTTTGTCGTGGTCATACTGTTTTAGTGCGGAAAACAAAAGACGAAGAAAATATTAAAAATATAAAAAGTTATAGACCAATATTCCTCTGTAACGTAGATTATAAAATTGACGCTAAAGTGAGGAACAAAAGATTACAGTTAATGATTAAAAGCCTCATAGGAAACCATTAAACGTGCGGTATATTCGGCAGAAATATTCGAAGAAACAATAATGTTGCGTGTTCTGTTCTAGAGTGCGCGTCACACATTGGCCACCAGGTAGCACTTGTGCACATAGACGTGCCGACTGCCTAAACTATTTGATTGCTTCAAAAGGTCCAAGTTTCCACGGTAGAGCTTAAGCTTTCTGAAAGAGGTGGTTGATTTTTTTTTTTTTTACTTTCTTAAAACATGCTTTTTATTACAATATTTGTTTAGTGTACAAAAAAAAACTTTGTCAGCAAGTGTCATAAAGAGCATTTTCGCTACACCGATTTATCGCACTCGTTTTACTCTTCACCCTGTCAGTGATGTTTTCAAAAGGGTTAAGAAATTGGGAATGCCTCCATCAGGCAAATACGTTGTTCTTTAAAATACACACACCTTACCTGTCAAGACTTGCCTCCAAGAAAAAGGAATGTTTGTATCTTGGACTGTAAATTGTCGACTATGTAACAAGCCAAAGACAATCAAACATTATTTTATATACTGCAGTGACGCATTTGTAGTGCGGGATGTACTGCAACGTACACTACAGAAATACCTAATTCTCACAGATTACAGCCTGCGCTTTTTTCATCTTTTAGAAAACAAAACTATACTGTATGATATGTTCGCGCTAATAAGACTTTCCTGCCTATGTCAATGTATAATGATTTTCCAACGCAGAAAACCCTCGTCCGACGAAATTTTTTTTTTTTTTTAAAGTGACAAAACTTAGCAGCATCTATGCCTCTGAATACAGTCAACCAGTTTGTATTTTCGTGTTTGACCGATGTCTAGGCCTTCCCGGTTTTCGAACAACAGTCATTCTGTCGATTTGCGCGTGATTTATTGTATTAACGACAACTTTATTTATTTGTCAACTCTAATTGCATATTCCGCGCCGTGAGCAGGTCACACGTGTAAGACGCCAAATATGTACGCGATTTGTGAATTTGTAAATCGGATAATCTTTGTGCGTATCTGTGTGTGTACGATGTAATTAACGTCTTAATGAATGTACTTTGCTGCCTATACCTATTATGTAATAAATATAGAAGAACAACAAAACGGTGGCCGAGTGGGCTAGCGCACACCAGGTCATAGCACGTACAGAACAAAGCTGGCGCTGCAGAACCCAGGGATCCTGGGTTCAATCCTTACCCCTGTCTGTTTCGCTCTGGGTGAGCATCGCACCGGCGTGCGGTAGTGTATCAGTACTGCGTGATGCACGTTAAAGTCCCCAGGTTAGAAGTTGTACTGCACTGGCTAAATTGTTCACCTACAGCTGAGACACCAGACGCCCCTTGAGGCTAACTTCCTATTGTATAAACATACGCACACCAGTTTGTTCCGTCCACTTCTACGAGTCCTCGTCCCTTGCGCTGTTTGGGCTCACAATGTTTAACCCACTAGCCCACCAGTTTAGTTTGCTACAGCTCCTATTCAGAAATCACTATAACACCACCGTTTATGTCAAACAGTCATCAGCAGTCTTATCTGCGTGCCCGTAGGCCTCTCCGCAGCTGTCATAAATTCACGAACTTGTTTAACCCCCCGAAGAAGGCACAAAACGAGAAGAAGGTGTGCCTTCATTATAAATCTACAAGATGTACTCTGAAACCACGAATAGTTAGACCATGCTGTGTTTTTGGATATGTTTCTCTAATCAAGCTTCGCTGCAGGTTGGCAAATGGGAAGAGGAGACTCATAAATAAATAACTCTGCGGCGCAGACTTTGAAAGCGTCGACGGCGAACTATGCTGTGTGCGTTATGTATTGTTGTCGCACGAGCGTGTAGAGGAGACGCGGACTTAATATGTCGTTCATGTGCGAAGCGGGTAAGGGTCTCATTATAAAACCGGTGCTAGTTCGGTAAGATGAGTTTCTTCTTTTTCTTAAAAAATTACAAAGGTGCGCGTTTGTAATTTTTAATATTGAAATGCGACATCTGCTTTATTTTCCTGAAAACATTTTTTCAAGACTAACAAAAAAAATGCATACTCTACATGTATACGCCTATTGGGCCGGCCTTAGTCTCTTAGGTGAACTTGCCCTAGTCGTTGGCGTGTCTTTCAGTAGAAGTATTTCGAACCCATATATTCCAATGAGCACTAGCGTGTCTATACTTCAGAATAAAAATGTCGTTTTTTGTTGCTTTCTCCGTTGCGTATTTTGTCTTCAGCACAGCTTCACACCCACACACAATTACAGTCTATATATTTCTACAGTTATTTAGAGCTCCACGTTTGCATTCACTACACGATTCAATTAAATAAAATTGTTCGTGATAAAGCTGACGCTAAGTTACCAGTTAGGGCATCGAGCGCTAATGCCCCTTGTCAATCATTAAGATATTTTCCGTCTTGTTATGCATGGGTGTAATGCAATTGTTTGTTTTTATTTTAATAAAGACCATCCAATAATATTTTTATATTAGTTCATCTCTTAATATCTTTGGTCTTACATAAAAAGTACAAGGGGCAAGGAGGCAAAAGGTGCGCAAATAGTTCAACTTGATTTCTCATTTCCTGACAACTTTTTAACAGGGTCTGCTTTGTAATTTTTTTCTTTCTTATTTATTTTAAGGTGAACCGTTTAGTGGAACGTTAGACAATCTTGATTACCCATCAGCAAAAGCCATTCTTGTTGGCCTTCAGCTTCTAATGAATAAAATCGGTCACTTGACAGCTGCTTGCGTTCACTTATGTCCACTCCCTTCGAACCATTGTTACACGCTCAAATGCAGCCGGACCAACAATAGGAAGAATCACTTCAGAGCTGCGGGCCACAGCGCACTCGGCGATTCGAAGCAGCAGCAGCGAACGAGAACACATCGCCTCTGCCAGTGTCTCACTTCTTTCCAGCTCCGAAAGGCCCCTGTACAGAAAAAAAAAATAATAATAAGCGAAAGGATACGTTCCTAACGTCCGAACTCGCTCAGAAGTCGGGGTCCGGACGAATTCGTTAGGAATTGGGCGAATCTCAGCGGATAAAACTCGGGCCGGAATCAAAGGATGCGGGAATCCGACTGTGTGCGGAAGGAGGAAGGGGGGTAGGGGAACGGGGGAAGGGGGGGGGGGGGGGGGTTCAAGCCCCGCCCGGGCAAAGGGCAAACTTCGGCGGGGCAATCACGCGGGCCGGGGTTTCCGCCGGATGCCTTCTATTAAGTGAACGCATCGACAACCCTGGTCACGTCCCAGACAGAAACTTGGCCTTGCCCTTCCCCTATATTACTCTATTTCTCTCTCTCTTCCTCTCTCTTACTCTCTTTCTCTCTCGTTCTCTGCCAGCTTATTTCTTCCAAGAACAACGTGGTTCTTTTCACCCGAAAACATAGTGTACATAGTTGGCTGTAGCATGCTCAGTGTGTAGGATATTGTCTCAGGTTAATGCAAACTGTAAAGTTAGGTTCTTTTTTTTAAGATAAGGTTGGTTGTTTTTGATCGGAGTGACTCAAACTGTTTTTCAATTCCATTCAACAATGAAATTCAAATATATTTTTCTAGATTGACTAATGCTAGATTTAACTGCCGGGAAGCAGTCCCCAATGTCATCACAGAATGAACTGGTGGGCTAGTCGTTAAAAATTACGAACCTTAACAGAACAAAGGACGATGACTAGTGGAGGAAGTGGACCGGACAAGCGCTTTCCACTTCGGCCTTCCTGTCCACCACTTCTACAAGTTCTTGCCCTTTGCGCAGTTTGTGTCATCAATGTCGTCGATGGTAGAGAGGTGTTCAGCTGCATTTGAAAGCCTAAGGAGCCACTGCATTTCTTCGAGTCTATTAAAGTCACTTCTACTTCCCCCTGCCCCACTTCACTGTGAAAAGGAACACCGATACATCCCTGAGTCGGTCGGTGTTGCCTGAACGTTATGTAAATCTATAATAGGGAGTTTTAGTATATCGTTTTCGAAGGCCCGCTACCGCAACGAGCGCGCGCTTCAGAGCATGCATCGAAGTGGCAGCGCGAGCTCCCGCTACGATTAGCGTGGCCTGAAAACACGATCTACTAAAACTCTCTAATGCCTTCTACAATTAAAAAAACATAGCCTAGAACGGTGAGCTAGTAATATAAATATTGGGGAGAACATAAAACACCTCTTGTCCGTCCTTGTATTTTATGGTCGTCTCATTATCTATATTATCCTTACCAGCACGCTCTACATTCCAAGTGAGCTAGTGTAGCTCGCTTCCTCGCTTTATGCATTGTGTACCTTTGTTTATAGGAAGGCGCAACATACACTTCATGCCAATCACAGCTTCTGGCAAGCTTGTCGAAATCCAAGTGAAACGCATTTGTTTGTCATTGTAATCCATGTATTATCACGCGTTTTCTCATACTGTCTGCGCACAGAACAGCAAAGGCTAAGAGCACAAGTCCTAAGATTCTAACACTGCTTCCGCCACACGAGACAACGAAAAGTGTGACCGCCATTCAATGCTTAAGCCTCATGACTATACCCTTCGCTATGCCGGGAGCTCAGACTAAAGCGAGACATTGTTCCCAAACACAGCTCGAGAAATACTTCCGACGAATCGCGCAAGTTCTTGCGTCTTTCGAGCGAACAGTCGCTGGCAGGGTAACTGTAGCGCCCTCTCCAAACACGGAAGTCGGGGGAGGAGAAGATTGCACGTTCAATAGGTGTTATCCGGCCGAGTTTTACTGCCTCCGCCATAGAACGATGTTTGCCGGCCGGAGTGGGCTGCAAGAAGTGGCGAGCCATTAACGCCCACGCGGCATCCCATTACGGAGCGATGAGAGCGCCCCCTGCCGGTCGGACGACTGTCGAGAAGCTCGGTTTATCTTCAAAAGCATCCGGACTATACCCGGTTCCCACCTAAGCTGACAGTGCGGCGGGAGCGAGGCACCAATCAGCCGCCTCCCTTTCATCACCTGACCTCGCTCTCTGCCCACCGTGTGCATGCGGTGGGAGCGTGATCACGTAGCGAAAGATCAAGAAAAATATATAATTGGTCGAACGGAGCACGTAGCTTCCACCGCATTAGCAGCTTAGGGGCGACCGGAGTATAGTACTGCACTGCCAACTTAATGTCGCGGAAAATTTGAGCCTCAGCCGCCCGCGGGGTTCTCGCTTCCCAAAGCGACGGCGCACCCCTTTCACACCCTCCGTCTTCGCCCTCTCCCACAAATCCTCACATCATCCTCCTTACCCTCTCCTTTTAACGAGTAACTGTCCGCACTTTTCTTTCATTTCCCTTCCTCGTCCTCGTCTATTCACCGAATATTTGTGCATGGTTTCACCTTAGGCTGGAACGCAGCGGACCGTACGAGCCATTCCAGTCAATCGAACGCTGCGAACCGATCTCGTGACCACGTACCTTGCTCGCCGCCGCGTCCATCTCTAAGGTCACGTGATACCCACACGGCGTGAGATTGGCTTCGACGTCTGGTGGCGCCATCTACGGTCTGTCGTAAATTGAAATAAAATCAACTTTGCCCCTTCCTTTCTAGCGAATTACTTTTGCAGCCTTCTTTCTCTCTGGCTACCAAGCACATCGGTATACACCGGTTCGGCTCCGGATAAACTGCGGCGGACGCTGCGTGGCATCTCAGCCAGTCCGGATTTGTGCAACGTACCACATCACTGCGCGTCGCTGCACCCCCTTTTCAAGGATCACGTGACATTTCACGCGGCATTGAATTTGCTTCGGCGGCTCCCAGCGTGTGCAGCGGTTGATCTTAAGCTGAACCAGTATTTACACCCCTCTCAGCCGCAAGCTGATCGTTCGGTGAGAGCCACGCACTCGCCGCGGACCAGTCTACCTTTCATCGCCTGACCCCGCTCTCTGCGCGCGGGTGTCGGCGGGAACGGCAACACGTGCAGAAAGAGTCGCGTGCGACCGCTCCAACAGAGCACGTAGCTCCCACTGCAATGTCAGCTTAGCGGGGCAAAAATAGGGGGAAATGCTAATATTTTGCATTATAAATTGAAGTAGATGTCCACTTAGAGTTCATAAGCAGACTACAAATTCACCTCCTTCCATTCATAATGCAGAAAATTAGCTTCTTTCCAATTTCTTTCCTCCCTCAATTTGTAGTTTCATCTAATCTCTCCCTCATGTCCCACTAGGTCTACAGGTCAGCCTCTTTCCTTCTTTCCCTTACCCGTATATTCTCTCCCCCGACTCTCGAATCCGAAGCAGTCTCTCCTTTCCCTTTTTCTGACGGAGGACGCCCTCTCCCGCGGGTGCAGTGGCCTGAGCAGGAACCGGCGGTCGAAATCTGCCGGCCCTTTCATCTGCGCAATCAACTCTCTGGGGCGGTGATTAATTTAGGAGCGCGGGCTAAATTTTCCCGCTCGCGCGTGAAAATTTTCGGAGCTAGTTTTGCCGAGGGTGTCCGGTAAACACGACTTTCCGAGGCCGCGAAATCAAGACGGAAAGAGTGAGAGTCGAGATTAAAGGACGTGCTTATGGCGGCTGCTCGGAGCCACAGCCGAACTTAAGTGTCTGTCCCGATTATTTATTTGGCTATGCATATCATTACGGCCCAGTGCCTAAAGTGCTGGCGACCTGGTAAAAACTTTCATATGGTTGTTGTAAAACTTGACTACCTTCATCGATGAAAAAAAATCAATACCTAAATCAAAAAGGTGCGGAAGTTTAAGGAAGAAAAGAAATTCGTTTGTATAAGTGAGTCCTATTGAAATAATTCTCAATTACTTAATTCCTCAAAAATAAAAAGCCCAAAGTAAAATTAATTTTTCACAGATTTCTTTATGATAAGGGTAGACTTGTTCAGTCTGCGAAGTTCACAAAACTTGGTGTCCGCGAAAATTAAATATTGGTCAGTAGTATTCACACGGCGGACAAATTAAGGGAACCAGGTCCGCGGACCAGAGAAATTTGCGTATCACGTGACCTTCACGTCATTACGGAAAAATCCGCTGGTCCTCGGGTAGTTCGCGGATCTGGCTAAAAATCCCATGGGTACCGTGGACCGAAGTGATGACTGCGAGTCCGAGCTCGTAGCTTCGGTTGCTGATTCCGCTGCACGCGCCACCAAACAAGATGAACACCTCACAAAGTTGTGACCTTGCGCCCAAATAGCTTTCGCTACACTCCAAGATAAAAATAAAGAACAACCTGGCAGCGCACGTAAAGCTGGATTTGACATCTGATCAACCTATGAGTGAACAAGACAAAGATGAAGGGCCCCAACGGACGAAACGGCGTTCTTTCTAATTATACTCGTGGTAGAATTCCTACAAATGCAGTGCCCCCAGGACAATCAGTACCGAATCAACGATATGAAATGCCAACTCTGGCCTCACCAAAGAAATGCAGCGGCGCTTTTACCGGTATGGGCCATACATGGCAGGGGAGATCATTTAAGGCTGAGTAATTCATGGGAACCGCGCACTTCCATTTGTCAGGTTATATTTGTCTTATATTTAAAAAAAAAACAAAAAGTTATACACTGCTTTAAAGAAAGAACGAAAAAAAATCAACGCATCTCTAGGCTGGCACGAAACGAGGTAATAAAAAAATGACCAAGTTGCTGAGGACGAATACGGTATGCAGAGGTTTTATCGCTTCCTCCAGCTCCTAGGGCGCAACAGCCTGTGCTTCCCAGGGTATGCACAGAAATCTGCCGAGATGCGGATCCTCATGCCGTGAGCAACTGAAAGACGACTTGATGACTCCTTGTTGTACGTTGACGAGTGTTCGTGCTCCCTTTCAATTCGTAGCTTGCAGGCGTCGCCATTGCTGGGTACTGACGGTTGTTCGTACTAACAGGTTTCTTCGAACTGCAGTATCTTAGGTGTGAAACTAACACGGCAAACCAAACGCTCGCGTCGCATAATATACTGCCATTGTCGCGAATGACGTCACATATGAGCCATGTATTGAGGGACACCATTGACTCTTGCGCGAAACATGGCTGCCGATGTCTAGCATAGTTATAACTTGGCGCAGCACCGCTGGTTTTGAACCCGGCCATGACGACGCTCCGTATATATCGGCATTTGTTCGCTCGGGTAGGTTACGTTTTACTGAAATGCGAAGTAGACACCGAGTGAAGCTGCTAACGCTAGTAGTTGTCAGCAACACCTTCCGCCGGAGTCACGCTCCATCAAGGATATAAAGTTGCAATGAGCGTGTACAATCATGAACGTTGCCTTGAGGAATATAAAAGCTTGAAGATTAGTCGGAAACGCGTTTAGTAGCTGGTTTCGTGGAATAACTGACTGGAAGGGGATCTGGGAGACGCAGCTGGCGGACCGTCATGGCCGACTGGTGCAAGCGCCGGTAAGGAAGTTTCTTTTGTTTCTGCGAAGTGCGCCGCTGTTTCAAACTTTGTCGTGTACCGTGCGCTTGCTAAGCTATGCTTGATTCGCACTATGCTCTACCGGGTGTTATTTCGCTATTTGAAAAGAGCGTATCTTCAAAATTTATGGTTCTCTCCGCAGAGTGAGAAAGATTCGCGTGCGGCGGAACCGAGAGCCAGCCGAGGGCCTGTTCCGGGCGCCGTCCTACGACGCTCGCCCGACGATCCTTTTGCGGAGCGTTCAAGTGCAGTCTGACGGGGGTTTGAGCCATCACAGGTCATGCTAGTTCTGACGTGTGGTCCCAACAGCCTCACGCCAACGATTTGTTTCATAAAGTGGGAGCGTGAAAAACGTTACAAGAGCGAGCAGCATGATTTCTTGACTGTGCTGATGCCTGTGCCGTAGAAACGCGCGGTCTCTCCGCGTAGTCCAAAGCGGCACGCTTTCCGAGTATACGATTGTGTGATGTAAATAAAGTGAGTTTGGATGTCATGTTTTCTAGTGACGGCGAACGCCGCTACAAAAAGCAGAGTTGTTAGGAAAACCAAAAGCATAAAAAAATGCGAAAAGAACCTGAATATTCGATGGAGTTGAAAGACAACCAACGTACCAACTCACCCAGTTATTCTTTCTGTCAAAGAATAATAGCAATAGTAATAAATGAAATAAATGCCAACTTTTACTTGGTTACAAATTTGTAGTGGATGCCGTACATCCTACCCTGCTCTAGTGCTTTTATGATATTGTCACGGGTGGTGACCAATAACCAAGAAATAAACAGAAATAAATAAACGTTTAATGTGGCGAACTTGTGCCAAAAATAAAGAAGGAAACAGAAGAAAGCAGAGCGTCGCGGGCGTCGAAGTCGGCGTGTCAGCAGAGTCGAACGCTGGGGCGAAACTGACTCGACAAGGTCGCGGGCGGCCTCTTATCAAGAGTTAGTCACAATCTCGAAGATTCGGCGGAGAAGGTTCGAGTGTAGCGCGCTCGGGGTGAGAATGAACACGCACTTTCTAAAACAGCAAAAGCAGGAACAAAGGATGGAAGTTGCGCCCGGAACAAGAATAAACGAGAACGTTCTAGAGCTCCGTGACCGATCGTTGATTTCCCGGCACAGTGTGCGGCAATATTATATATAGTGTAGATGTATAGGATAGTTCACAGCAACCATCTATGTCCGACCCATTGAATCTTTTCTCTAAAAGCTCAAAATTATAAAAAAAAAGTGTTCATCATAAATTAAGCCGCACCACTGAATGTACAATAGCGTGTGACTTGTATGCATGTTCTCAAAAAGGGCCAATCATTTTGTTTCCTCTCTTTTAGACCTTCTTTCAGGTACAGCCAAAATGTGGGTGTTTAGGTCAAAAAGAGTGGATTTGACATTTCCCGCAGGGCCGCAGGCCTGACTCAGTTTGGCTAACAAGTTGCAACCTACGGGAACCTGCAGGGAACTGCATCACAAGAGTAAAAGTGGCGTCCGCCAACTGATCTCTATTATCGGTGGCTGGATGGTGCATGGAGCAGACAGGTATGAAGCCACCGTAAGTAAGCGGCCTGTCTCGATAGCGAGCGCTTCACAGGCTTTTCAACTCTCCCGAGTGCTGGTTCGAACAGCGATCAGGGCGCTGGGTTTTTTCTTGTCATCCCAAGAGAGCCTGCTTGTTGCGGAGTAACAGTACTTGCGGACCCGGAAAGTCTCCTGGGAAGCCATTCGAGGTGAAAATGTTGAGATTCTATTTTACCAAAAAGTGCGTATGTCCCACGTTCAAATGTCTTCTTCTTGGGATTTCATCCAGAACTAATCTCTGTACCGCACTGGCACATGCGGAGAAGCGCACTGAACAAAGCAAATCTATCGCAATGGTGACTTTGCGAGCGCTTTTAAAGGTAAACGACTTTATCTTCGCGAGCTCAATATTTCATACATTTTATGAAGTGTTAGTGCTGGGAATACTTTGCAGGTACAAAATTTCGCTATCAGGAGTAATGTGCAATGCATTCGTATTCATGGGGTTACCTTCTTGCATGACCAATTTTAAGCAATTTCGATAAACTCGCAAAAACTAAGCTTTTCCAAAAATGAAGTCGTTTACAGTAGTACAATTAACCTGAAACCAGTATTGATATACTAAACTTCTAAAAAAAAATTTTAATATTAGCACAGCCCTGAAAATGGTCATTCTCGGATGTTTTCGTTGTGGCCTTCATCAATCGATATGTGCTTAAAATGTAGCGGCTGCAACATTGAATCTGGAAAAGGCTGTTTGTCGCAGATTGTCTTTATGGTGCCTAAGGTTTGAGGTAATAAATGTTGTGCCCTGCAATGAACACTATTATCTGTAGCACAGCCCTGGGCATGCCAAGAAGGCACACCACCAATGTCTGACATATCAGGCTTTCAGAAATGCTATTGTCTGATTTTCCTCACCCTTGTTTCAGGATGAAGTTGTTACTATTTTCCCTTCCTCACATAGTGGTCCTTTGAGCGAGTTATGTGATGTTATATCATAGGGTTGCATAGGGTAATTTTCTCTTCTTTTTTTACGCAGGATGTAATAACACGCCATCATCACAAAGGAGAGTGTACAGTGAGGCAGGCTCGGATACTTGAATAAAGTGATAAGTAGGATTTCAATTTCTGTCTTATAAATAACGTGAAGAACACTGATCATGATGTTTGTATGCTACACATACATACTTTCAGTTGAAAAATGCAATGCACCTTTTCTTTATTGCTTTTCTTACACAGTTTCAGAAGACGCTGGTACGTCATTTTCACGATGAATGTTTGGAAATAGAGCTGCCAAAGATTTCCTCTTAATTTTCAGGTACATAGCTGCAAATCAAAATGACTATTCTCCAAGTGAATGTTGGAAAACGGCAGTACAATATTTTCACGAGGGAAGATTTGGAAATTATTCAATTGTCATTTTCACGTCTATGCTCGCCACTTAAAACTGCGGTGCTTCTTTTTTTTTTTACAACTTTTCCCACATAATTTTGTAACATGATTGTACGTTATTTTGACCAGAAATGTTTGGAAATAGAGCTGCCAAGACTTTCCTCGTAAATTTCCTGACTCATTTTTAAGAGTGCATTTCCCGATGGTGGCGCCTCTGCATTACCAACAATTAAGTTGTCAACGGCATTTTATAACATTTCACGAGCATGGAGCTATATATGTCATGAAATTTCACAAGTTGGAATCCAGCTTTTTAAATGCAGGCGCCGATTTTTCTGGCTAATTTTAGACCGTTCTTTTCATTCAGAACGCCCGACATACACGACGTCCCAGATGACTTGCACCATACCTAAGAAACACCGGAGCGCTCTCCAGTAGTGAAATCAATTGTTGTTAGCAAGCGTCTTGCGAAAGTGCACAGATTTGTTTAATGCGCCTGGTTTTCTAAGTAACTAAGATTAATCAGCTAACCTTTCAAATATTATTTTAAGGGCCAAATTTTCAATTGTAAAGTTGCAAGGCGCATTGAGGAACACCCACTTAAAATGTTTGCAACAAAATACGCTTTCGTTTTTTTTTTTTTTTTTTTTTTTGGCCTTCAAAGAACGCACATTCGCGGCGCGCCCACGCGCCGTGATTGGGGAAGCGAGTTGTCACGCGGTATTTTTTTGTAATTCGCGGGCGTTTTTTGAAATGAGCATGCGAAGTGCACCTTGTTGAAAATAGTTTAATTGTGTGTTCCTTAATGCGCTCTACAACTTTCCAATTCACATCTAGGCTTTTAAATGAAGATTTCAAATGTTAGCTTGTTAGTCTTAATTAAATAACTAGGCGCACTAAAAAAAACGTGTACTTTCGCAAGAGACTTGCTAACAGCGTTTAGTTGACTTCACTCCCGTACAATGCCCCGTTTTTTTGTTTTTTGTTTTTAAGTTTGGTGCAAGTTATCTGGGACACCCCGTATATATGTACTGGCAGTGTACATTAAGTACACTAGAAGCATACATGTAGTGTACTAAATGTACTCTTATATTATGTTGGATGTACACTTTAGTACACATGTACATAGGGTGTATTAAACGTACACTATTTTATTTCATAAAAGTGTGAAACTAGTACGATTTCAGTACATGCCCTAAGTTCACTATTAGTATACATTCAGTATACTGATTTTGAACGACTTTTCTCCATGGGTATACCGATGTATCGACAACCTCCGAAAGTTCAACAGGGTGTGTTGTTGTTCCAAAACAACTCACAATGAAAACGTTTAAACTTAGCCACAAAACATCGTCTGCAGCAACCGAATTAGTTTGAATTCATTAAGGCCCCCAATTTATTTCGTTGAACCATGAACAATATTTGCGAATGGTAAGCCGGCACTTCAGGTGATAAGCACATTTTCATGGCACAACCAGAATGACCAAATCGCCCTCAATATTTCATTAAATTTCAAGGCGTTCAGACAAGGGACACAGTTTTAGTGAATACCTAGTCACTGTCGTATATCTGGAAACCATGCTGCTGATGCTGGTTCCGAATCTGCCCATTCCTTGACTTCAAGTATCATAGTACCGTACTGCAAGAATTGCATATGCTTGTTTATCAATCAATTCGCCATCATTAAAACAAAAACCTATGGCATAAGGCTTTTTATCAGTACACCCCCCTCTAAGCCTTAGATCCACATCTGTCGTTCCGCCTACCAGGTGGCATACCAACGCAGGTAGAAACTGTCATTCATAGACTAAGACTTGATGTAGCATATAGAAACAATTCCTTCACCGCATTGATCATTCCACAACACCAGAGTGCCCAAGTTATGATATCATTGAAACAATTCAGCACATACTTTCTGTTTGTGGTATCTATGATGTAGAATGAAATAGACTCAGGAGCACACTTGCATTCCTCGATAACCGACCCTTTTTTGTGACATTTTCAAAGCTGTGATACAAGAACAAAACTAACGTCATGTGTTAACTATTCATCCCCGTCCCTGTTAGTTTCCTTCCAACCAAAAAGCGTGCCAGTTTTCATTGCATAATTCCTTCCGCGCAAATTTCCCTATTTGCTTCCCTTGCGTTCTTTTTTATGCCTGGTGTAATCAGCTTCCGTGAGAAAACCTGTAACGAAATCGGCCTTCGTACTTCGTTTTTGTTTTCCACGGTGTGATAGTACCCTTGTACGGGGCTAGCCGTCAAATAATCAGATCTATGGTATCTCTAAACGAGTTCGCTGATTAGTTTTCAGAGCATCCGTAAGCAACCGTCGGAACACGATTTCAAGAGGCTGTCTTGGAACATGTTTTTCTGATTACGCGACGCGCACCTCAGCAAAGCTGCTCCCCTGTGGCATTTCCGATTGCTCAACTAAATCGAGCAATTTATAATTTTAAATAAATACGACGTAATATCTATAAATAGCTCAATTTCCTTTCACTCGTTGCTCACACGTCTTCAGTCAATACCCGTTCGACTTGCTTTTTTTAATGCAAACTCCACGCCACACAGCAACACAACAGACACCTCCACGAGGACTACTGGCTCCCCAGTTCAATGATGAAGCAGAAGATTCTCAACGCGAAAAAAAAAACTTCTCCCTGAGCTCCCTTGGAGCGCCCCCCGACTTCCGTGATTCGCACCGACAATGACATTGCGTATCTGGATCACATTCGGTTCTCTCCCTTCTCCTCGTTTTTTCTTCCCTTCCTCCTTTTCCCCAAACTTCACTCCCATTCGCAACGCGAGCGCCAGACAGCCTCGCATCTCCCGACTCTCCCTTTTCTTCCGCACAGCTCCCCACTAACCTCTCCGTCTCTCATTCTCTCTCTCCAGAAAGGTTCTCTGGTGTTTTTGTTTGCTTGTTTGTTTTATGTTCGCCACATTCAATCGTGGCAGGCAGAGTAAGCGGAAAACTCGGCGCAGCAAACACAATAACAACAACTATGGCGGCATCTCCACACGTACGAGAAAGCGCGTTCCAAACATCGGCACACCTTATCGTCGACATCACTGAGTCAAACTCTATCAAGGTTTCCGCCTTTTCCGTTCTTCGTTTATTTGTTTATTTTTCTTTCGTTTTCGCTTCTTTTATACTTGTTGTATTTATTACTTTGTAGCTCCGTCTTTAAGAAAAAAAAAAAAAAGACGTCGATCAAACTGAACGGGCCCGGAGCGTGCGAGCGCTTTACTTCGTACCGGTCCATGCATCTTAAGTCCCGCATTCTCTCGCGTCCCTTCCTTTTTTCGATTCGTTTGGCCCCCTGTTCATCTTTATTATACCGTATTTACTCGAGTAATGGACGCACTACTTATGAACAAGACCCTTGAGTCTACTTTCCAGTAAAGCACATATACAGCCAATCATTGCGTTGAGCATAAATAACATAGCGTATAACTAGATCGAGAACACGATTCTCCATACAAATGCAATCTTCACAAATGGTATCTTCGTGCGAAAACGTTATCTCTGTCCTGTAAACCGCTGGAATCATGCTGTCGATCGCGGTAATGGGCAAGCCGCGTGTACCGCGGAAAAGCGAACCCTCAGGTTTTCTTCATAAACAGTGCGGCTATTACTCGAGTAAATACGGCACTATTTTTATTATCACGTGGCAGTGTGGGCTTAGACATACTAGTCATATAAACATAAGATGAGGGGTAAGCTTGATCAGGGTCGGATTTACGGTCAGATTAGGGGGTTCTCTGCAATAAAATGTAACGCAGCAGACGGATGTCATGTCACGGACGAAGATTTTCTCATTTCTCCAAAAATAAGGTGTCTTTTTTACGCAATTTTTGATTTATGTTTCTTTTTTTCCTATAAAAAGAAAGTTCATGATGGTGCGATACAAATTCTAATCGAAGCGGGCAGGGGTGGAGATTGAGCCCATATTTCCTGGGTTCTGCAGTACAAGCTTTCGCTTCATGTACTCCTAGCTATGGTGTATTGACACACTCGGCCACCAACAGCGTCTAAAATGTGTTTACGTAATATTTTCAGCTCCACGATAGGAGATATCCACTGGACGCTATATGCGCACCAATTTTTGACAGCGCACGCTCGGAACATAATTTGCTTTTTATCGTCTGGTAAAAATGACGACCTTGGCAGTTTTCAACGTGTGCTGCGGGTGCGTTGTGCAAGGTGGCCAACCCACAGCAGGCCCTGAGCTGCGGACGGACGTTGCCACAAAACAAAAATGGCGAGCGCCAAGTTCAACAGGCGCGCTCGGGCGATTATCGCCGCCTTGTTGCTTGCGCCAGCAGTGTCACTGTCCAATTCTCGCCGGCAATCGCAAGTTTTCGGCGCGCTGCGGGTAAGAAGGGCCCTCCGATATTGTTCTCGAGCGCATTGGTTCGCGAGTGGCCAAACAACTCCGACCGAAATTGAAAATTTTCCCTCCGCTTTCTTCTCACTCGTGTAAAAGGGTTTTCCTTCTTGCACTCTTTCTAGCCCCTTGATCCTCAGACTTTTTCGTCCAATAACACGGCTCTGGTTTGGGTTCTCTTTGGCTGCGTTCTTGGCTGCGTTCTTGGCTACATTCTGGGCTATTGTTTTTTTGTGTGTGATGCGGATCGGCGGCCTCCGCGGGGGGTCGGTCGTCCATGGTACGCAACTGCGGTAGCTTCTGAATCAGCACGAACAGAAACCGCGACGACACGTTTATTGCGCCGCCATATTGGGCTTCTCTTCCTTGCCCGAGCTTGCAGGGGCTTCTGTTGTTTTCCGGTCTAGCGTTTTCGCTTGCCTTCGGGAAACTTCAACGTTTCCTCTATTCTGTCATTTTTGCTTTGCTAGTTCAGTTATTTTTTTTTTTGTCCTTAATATCAAAAAGCAGCGCTATACCCCCTCAAGTCTTAACAAAGATGACATTGGTGGTTTCCAATAATAAATATTGTATATATTGTCAACCTTTTTATTAGAATTTTAGTGGCCAAAAGTTTTGTCCCGTTTTTATGCTGAGCGCAAGTTTGTCTGCTTTTTGCGCATGTGTTGAGACAATGTGAGAATGCCAAAATTTTTTTTTTTTACTGATCGAAAATGACAGTAGGTAGACCTCAAGGCATCTAGCATTGAGGGTACCCAGTATCCTTTCACTCAAGGCTAATAAAATGCACATCGCTTTGACGTTACCGCAACCCCTGCGCAAGAAGCAGAGGACTTGCTCTCTCCGCATTGCAGGGCGTTTGAAACTATCCCGCATTAACGAGTTCTACAGAAAATTACATTCGCTATAAAGAAACTTTTCGCGAATATGAGGACCATCATAAAATTCAGTAATACAACGTCTCGTGGTTTTCTTTTTTTTTTCCCACTGGAATAATTAACTTTGTTATCACAGCAATATCAGCAGTTTGGAAGTAACTAGACCACTTTTATTAACTCACTAGACCCGGGAAGGGGGAGGCGTTTTCGACGTTCTATTATTTTCATAAAATTTTAATATCAGTGGCTGTCGCATAATCGGATGCCTCCAGGAAACATAGGCCAGAATTTGTAATAAGCCCACGTATTGACGAGGCACTTCGTGTTTGGTTTCGCCAATAATGTGGGATTCCGAAATTTTACCTAAAAATATATGTATAATCCCATACTGGTTGTTTTTGTAGAAACACTTTATGCGTATCTTTAAATGTCGCATCATTTCTTAATTAACCCCACCGCGTCCCGTGCAACATGTAACTATTGCAAGCCGATATTGCAGGACGCTGTTTTTATTTTATTTATATGTATCTATTGAGCTGTTCAAATGTATTAGGAAGGCTCAGGACAGATGTGTGAATTCATACGTCTGGTGTGCAGAAACCCAACTGCGTGTTCTGTCAATTTTACTGTTTCGAAAATCACAGTTCATCCAGCGTGCACTTGCAACTGCAGCTAAAAGTAAAATTGGTCTCCGTATACGTTCCACTTTTGTATAATTTAATGACACTTTTTCTCTTGTATATTGTTGTGTCTGAATTAAATTTGTTTTGGATTCCTAGTATCTACTGCGTTTTTTTCTGTACCACAAGCACCTCAAGTTGCTGCGACGGGTTTCTTTCTTTTTAGAGCGCAGCGCTTAGGCGCCCGTTTCCGGCTTCAGCGGCGTCGGCGTAACCAAGGTCACCCCAAGGTTACGTGACCCCCAAGGTCACCCCAAGGTCACGTGACCCCCAGGTCATGTGACCCCCAAGGTCACGCGACCCCTCCCAAGGTCACCTCAAGGTCACATCACCCCCCAAGGTGACCCCCACGTGACACCCCGATGTCAAGTGACCCCCCCAAGGTCACGTGACCCCCGAGGTCGCGTGGCCCCCATCTCCGAGGTCACGTGACCCCCCCTTCCTCCGAAGTCACGTGACACCCCCGGGTGACTTTGGGAGGGGTGTCACTCACCCTGAGGTGACCCCCGGAGTTTATCAAAGAATGAGGGCGTCCGCATCGTCATCATCACTGATGACATCATCAGTGACGTCACTGATGACGTCACTGGCATCCGCATCATCATCATCACTGATGACCTCATCACTGATGTCCCTGATGACGTCAATGACATCCGCATCGTCATCGTCATCATCACCGATGACGTCATCAGTGACGTCACTGATGACATCATCGGCATTGTCATCGTCACGTGACCCCCCAAGGTCACGTGATCCCCTCCCCCCGAGGTCAGGTGACCCCCCCGGAGCATATTAAGGAATGAGGGGAGGGGGAGGAGAAGGAGGAGGAGGAGGAGGGGTCTACCCTCCCCTCCGCACCCTTCCCTCCTCCTCCTCAGAGCTGCGCTCCAATTCGGCATTACAGGGAGTTTTTGTTCTAATCGACGTCAGTTTTGTTGTTAATAATCAGAAAGAAAGAATAAATTGAAATTTAATTTTAAAGCAATTTAAATCAATACGTGGCTTGCGCTGTACGTCACCATATCATACTGGTGATAAAGCGTACTTATTGACGAAAAACAAGCGTCGTGCTGAGAAATGTATGCTGCAGAAGACACGCGCCCCGTAACAAAAGCAAGGGATGTACAAGTGTAAGCCATGTAATCTTATTACTTTTGTAGTTGGTTAAACGTTGGAATATTGCCTCGTTTATTAGACCGCATATTTTGGATAGATCGTTGCACCTTTCAACGTACTGAATAATTTGTTTATTCCACAACAGGTAATACTGATTCAACAGCCCAGCGACCTAAATTATTTAAATTCTGACGCCTCGTACCTTTCATGAAAAACTCACACAAACTAATAAAGTAAGTTTAATAGATATCATTTTAATTTCTGCTTAGTTTTTATGTACGCCCCGAAATGTACAAATGTTCAGTTCGACGAAATTTTTTCCCATATCGTGATTCAGGCATATCTTCAGACACATTTCTTGCCTTACTTTTTTTTATTAGTTTAAGCTACTCTACAAAGCCAAAGGCGAGAATTCGAAATAGAAAAGTACACAGGATTATGAGGATGAAATCTCTTAGATTAAGGTGTCATCGGATCTCATTTCCTGCTGTCACGCTGAACCCAGAACGGCAAGGAAATCAGGTTGTCCGAAAGGCATTTCTAGTAAGACCTTGCATCCGGTGTCGTATGTCGGCGGAATCAGAAAAAAGAAAACGCGCTGCTGTTTCTTAAGGCACAGTTTCAGGATGTTGTGAACTCGCAATTGAATTTAACGTGTCTTCCCTGAGTAGATTGAATCAATTTGAATGACGGTTTTCTAAATAAAATGGGCTAGGTTAATTAATTTTTTTATATAGTGCCTTTTAATATATATTTCTATTTTTTCTCATACAACTGAGATCGTCTGATCAAGACTACCACTTTAACGGGACCTGCGTACGTGGGGTCCCCAGCATAGACTGTACAATGTTGCATTCAACACTACGCCTTACCTGCCTGTAAAACGTAAAAATCGTGCCAACGTCATGTCCGGACGTTACTTAGTTCACCCCAGAGCTAAGAATGCGGTAGGGTCAGTCCTGTACATGCTACACTCTAAAAAATGCCCGTGCGTCTGCTTTCTCGCACAACACCTCGGAGAGCCAATCACCGCAACTTACAGAGGCAGCTCAGCCATTGACGATGCCGAAACATATGTTTAGACCAAAAAAACGCAGTCTGCGTTGTGACATCAAGCAATGCAAAACGTCACACTTGCATTGCTTAATGTCACAACTCAGACTGCGTTTTTTGGTCTAAACATATGTTTCCGCATCGTCATTCGCTGAGCTGCCTTCGCAAGTTGCGCTGATTGGCTCTCCGAGTGTTGTGCGGGGAAGCAGACGCACGCGCTTTTTTTAGAGTGTACTCGAACAAAAGCGATCTATAGCAATTCCAATTCATATTGGTTATAAAATGTTCAATTAGACAACTTGATTACTCGAGAATAAAAGTAATTGACGGTTACCTGAAGAAGTAACTCCCTACTTTTCTGATTACTTCAGATATTCAAAACGATAGATTTTTCTGCCGGTTTGAAAACGGGTTATTTGTATCGTCCATTATTTGATTAGAATCACCGAACTATAAACTACTTACCTTTTGATCTGCCAATTTCGATAACCTATCCTTCTGCCGAACACTTGGTACGAGGATTTCTCCGTAGGAAACAGACAAAGGGCGACATCACAAAAGGAAAGGGGGAAAATAGTAACGTTTGCAAGTAGATTTCGCACTTCCCAAAATAATCTAATTACTCTCGGGATCACTTGCTAATGAATGTAATGAAAATAATTACAAAATTACTCTAAAAGTAACTGATTACAAGTAATTTGATTACGTGTAATTAGTGCCGTACAAGTCTGGGTAGGAGCTACGCGTTCGCCAGACCAATCAGCTGTCTCCCTTTTATCAGGTGACCCTACTCTTTTGTGGTGGGTATGGGCAAGAGGATGATCACGTGTCAAAATATAGCCGTACGTCTGGTGCAACGAGCACGTAGCCTCCACCGCTTTGCCAGCTTACAAGTGAACTAACTATCAATGTGTCGAGTCGTCTAGAGTTAGTTTGCTTGTGGCAAGCAGAAGGCACCAAGCCGCATCTTTGAGGCTTTTCTTCTACAGCCTAGCTCTTTACGTTTAGTCTGGAGCAGCATAGTAGTTGTGTTCTAGAGGAACATATTCATTTTGTATCTACAGATGTAAGGATCAACACAAACGAGTGTTACTTGACGATAGGAGGCGTTGTGCAGAAAAGGCACAATACTTCTAACTGAAGCCCCTCAGCGGCAGTGATCACCAGTTCTTGCACTAATATACGTAACCTGAATTAGTCGCATCTAAATCGCTGTGACAGGTTGGATCATCGTACGATTTATCTAAAACTTACGTTTGTATTTATCTGCAATCAATCTTATTTTTATATCCTGGTCATTATGTTGATATTTTCATAAAAAAACAAGCGACATTGAGTTCTGTTCGTATTTCACGGAGATATAGTTTTTCGCTCTTCTGCGATTTTCATGCTATGTTAACACTCTTGCCGCTATTTCAAGCACTATAGTCTTTGCTTTCGACGAGCATCAGAAAAGTGGCGCTTTAGTGTTAAGGATGCCTCGCAGCGCTCTTCCTTTTTATTCCTTAGCTATCGTTCACGATGAGTGGCGCCGCCGTGTGTAATACCCTTAGCCGCGGCCGCTCTGAGAACTTCTTCCTCCATTGGAAAAGAGACGAGTACGGCGGGCCTTTCCAGCAGTGCAAGAACTAGAAATTCCACGGCTGTCAAAAAGAACTCTCTCAAAGAAACGAGAAAAACTTATGGCAGGCAAAACGTTTCACAGAGATGGCTGTGACTTGATAATATTGTGAGGGTGTCTTGGGAGAAGGAATACTACATGGAGCAGACGATTTGCCGAGGACAGGTTGAATCAAATACAATCTCGTTAGACGATTTACGACTTGGCACGCAGTACCTCTCAAGCGCATCAGCGCCCAAGCTGGCTGTGCCGGGCTCGACACTTTCACGCCACAAATGATCCCCCGTCAGAAAAGGCCATCGTGGCCGAATAGGTGAGCTTAAGAGTCAAGGAATGGCCTAATGAGGCGTGAA
This sequence comes from Ixodes scapularis, assembly GCF_016920785.2. Taxonomy (NCBI): domain Eukaryota; kingdom Metazoa; phylum Arthropoda; class Arachnida; order Ixodida; family Ixodidae; genus Ixodes; species Ixodes scapularis. Next base: position 33,025,708 of record NW_024609837.1, read on the forward strand.
GAGCTTGAGGCCACTGACGTGAACGACGTGTCGACCGTGTGTGCGCCGGTCGATTCATGGCTGTTCAGGTTCCACGAGGTGGTTTACAGGTGATGTTTGGTGAATAGTACGGTAGGGCCCTTGGTATTTTGGGGGAACCTTTTAACTGCGACCAAGTTTAAGGAGAGAAAAGTATGGACGCTTTGCGACAGCTGTGCATGGGCGCCGCCATAAGCGACCTTCAGTTTTGGTTTCCTCTTTCGATTACTATACTTCATGATTACTATAGCAGGCCAGGTTATTGCCATCTTAGATTCTATCGTGTCCTTCTCCCCAGCATCGTCCTTTGTGAAGGCTCGTCAACGTCCGCTTCAGCGGCGCGGTATCTTGGTGAAACAGAAGATCAGCAATGGCGGCTGTGATCCGGCGCGTGTGTAAAGCATTTATATGAGTACGCGGTAATCAGGGGAAAATCGTTGATCTTGATGTAGGTCATCGCAGTACCGTTTGGATGCTTGTTGGTGAAGCAAGGTGGGAATACGGTCGAGTTAGCGACAAGCTTCGGTACTGTAGGAGGCTTGCGAATGGGTTTCTTTACTTGAAAAGGGGGGTGGGTAAGGTAGAATAGTGTCCAGTGTGGTGGAGAGCTGATAACCTTGCAGCAAGTAAAAGGGTGAGAGTCTGGTCGTAGACAGGACGGCTGTGTTATAGGCAAACGTGATGAAGGGTAGCATTGCGTCCAAGAAGCAGAGGGGTTTCGGAGTTGTACATGGGGAGCATGTCGGCAAGAGTACTGTTGAAGCGTTCCGTGAGGCCGTTGGTTTGGGCCTGTAAGGTGATGTAAGCGATGAACAACCTTAGAGGTTCAAAATATGGCCTTCAATAGTTCGAGAATACAATTTCCCACGGTCGCTAATAATGACTCTAGGAGCACCATGGCGTAGGATGAAGCTATTAAAGATGAACCAAGGAATGGCTTTTGGTGTGGCGTCGTTAAGGGGTCCGGTCTCAACGTATCGCGTCGTCTGGTCAATGGCTACACCGATATATTGTTGCTGTGCTGTGGGTAGAAAGATCGGTTCAAAAATGTCGATGCCCACTACCTCGAATGAATGTCGTGGGGGGTTAAGGGGTCGGAAAAGTCCTCTGAAAGAGGGTGAAGGCCGTTTGCGACGCTGACATGGAGCGAAATTACATTTCTTTGTGTTTAGTTGGAGGCCCGTGTTGGTGATGCACGAGAGCACCTGGAACAGTCGGGATAGATGTTCCTCAAGCGTCTTAGAAAAAAACTATGATGTCGTCAAGATAGCATAAGAAAGTGGCCTATTTAATGCCACAAAGTACCGAGCCAATAATTATTTCGAAAGTAGCTGGCGCATTGAAGAGACCAAATTTAATTAGGTTGAATTAGTAGAGGCCGTCGGGAGTGGCGAATGCTGTTTTTGTTCTGTGTTGATCGGCCATCATGATCTGCCAGTATCCAAAACACAAATCAAAGCACAGAAAAAGTACCATTGTAGTGTGTCCAAGGCGTCTTTTATTCGGGGTAGTGAGTATAAGTCTTTTCGTGTAACCTTGTTTAAGCGGCGGTAGTCCACCGAAAAAATGAATTGATTCATTTTTCTTCTATAAGCACTACTGGTGACGACCAGAAACTTGAAGCAGGTCGGATCACGCCTTTGACTATCAATTCATGGACAAGTAGTTTGATGAATTAACGCTTTGTAATGCCCGTGTCCCACTAGAGAGACAGACAGAGACAAAAGACAGTGACAAGTTTCAAACCCATGCAGCATGCTCGCGATGGTACATTTGGCAGGCGTTTAGTCGTTCGGTGCTCGTGAAGTAAGCACGAGCGATTGCAAGCCTGCCAAATATCCCCTCGCGTGCATGATGCTCGTGTTTGAGCATAGCCGCCTTTATTCTACGAAGCCTTTTAAATCGCGAAAGACACTGGTTTGAGGCTTGTCGTTGTCTTTTCTTTCTGTATGTTGCTCTAGTGGGACACGGGCATAAGAGATACAGGGTATGGTCGGTGGCAGAAAACTGCAGCATTAGCTTTGCCCAGAACAAATGAAGGGTGAATAAATATAAATTTATAGCTCTGAAGCATAGAGCAGAATTGACATTGCTGTTTTGAATGCTAGGACTTATCAATGCTATTGAAAAGCTCCTCAGATTACGGCGGTGAGCTCAACGTTTCCTGGTAGGTCATAGAAGAGTCTAGAACTATTACAGGCTATGCTTGAATGCTGGAAGGGTTGGGCGCGGCCCAGTGAAAATCCTTCGGAAAAAAAGAGGGGTAGATGCACGCCATACATCATAGGGATGCTTCTCATTCCTTTGTGCAATTATTTTAGACAATAAGAAAGAACCAAGCCCTTGAGTGAAATTGGCTCTCTGTGTGGATCTAAAAGAATTTTGGTGGAAATGTTTAAACGAGTCAATATTCTGACCAAAGTTGTAGAACGCGGTGAGAGGATAATGTCATCGGGTGTGCGGAGCCTGATGGAGTCATTCAGAGTGGAATGTGCCGAATCGGGCGTTTCAGTGGTCCAAATCTTTGAATTGGCACAATCCAAAAGAGCTGTAGTTGTGCTTAAAAAGTCCGACACCAGGAGAATATCTCACGTGCATTGCGGCAGCACGAGGAATTCGACGGTGTGGACTTGTCCTCGGATGACGACCCGGTGAGTGCAGCAGGCAGTGGCGTCTATTGAATTTGTTCCGGCACCTCGCAATAGCTGAGTTTTTGGTGGCGTTTTCACCTTGCTTAGTAAATTACAGACATCTTGATGCATAACAGGAACAATAACTCCTGTATCTACAAGTGCGGAAAAACAATGATGTTTAATTTAACGTGAATGAAGTTGTTTTAGTGAAGATGGGGTGGGTTCGTTTGGGTTCGATGGCTGGCAGTTTAACTACTGGAAATTGCAGATGTTAATTTTTTTAGTGAAAAGATGTGCGAAGAAGCCCAGTATTTATGGGAGAGGGTGAACAACTTCGCCGATAGGAAGCTAGCGAATGCTGTTGGGGATTCCGCTGGTAGGCTCCGGGACGACCGAAATCAGCATAGGGCTGACTTGTGTGTGACCTTGGTGGTAACCAGGAGAAGGGACTTGGTTTGTATCCCGGCGCGGCTGCCAGTTGCGGTCTTCGTCGGCTCGACGGCGTCTAAAATATCGGTTTATATGAACTCGTACACCACAGTAAAAGCAGGTGTGACGACGGTCTGGTGTTCACTACGGGGGTTGCGGGCGCTGCTATGTGGAGGGGGTGTTAATCAAAGTGGCAACTTGCGGGTATTGCAGTGCCAGATTTGATGGTCTCAGAAAAACCTCAGTATATGATGGTTGAGGGGGCGTGATATATAGGTGCACATGGCATGGCGGGTGCCCGTGTGAGCTTTGTTCGGATGAGGTTTCGGATCTGTTCGAAGCGCCTGTCAGTTCAGTTATTGCTGTGGCAAAAAAAAATCGAGTCAGCTCTTCGCGGACAATTAGGCGTATGGTGCAACATGCCCACCAAACTCCGCGAAAACAACTGTCTTGTACGCGCGCGGGACTCCCCTGAATTTGGGAAACGCGACACTTTGTGTTCGAAAACGCTTCCCGAGACGCGGTAGGGGCGCCGACGATAAACAACACAAAGTGAAGGATATTCTCCTGACTATTCTAAAAAAAACCATTAAAGAAAAACGACCACCTCTACAAGGGGGAAATGAGACAGCAGCTGTGATACGTTGTCTGAGCGCTGCCCATAGCGATTGACAAATGGTTACAAAGGCGGTGACATCAGCGGAAGATACAGGACAAAAAGGTTTACGGCATTGTCAGCAATCCTGTTGAGCATATGTCGTACCCGATCTGTTTCTAGCATGTTAGAATTGTTGTTGTTGTTCTTGTTTTTATGCACAGGGTCAGTACATTTTTATTTAGGATGTGTAGCCTTCAGAGAGGAGTTGTGATCGTGTTACGAGTTTCTTGTAGACAGTCGCCTTGCGCTCTCCAGGACGGTTAAATATTTTTTTTTTATCCGGGGAAAAAATCTGTTTAATGAAGGCAATTCTGTTTTATTGTTAAGAAACCAAGTTTTCGCAACATCCATGATATAAAAAGAAAATTATATTTGCGAGCTTGGTTCGGTCATTCCAGCGGTTGTGTAAACTCACCCCAGCGTATAAGTCATCCCATTCTTCTATGTCTTCGTCACTGAGTCATTAGAAAACTCAGGGGACCCGGAGACGGGAGGACAAGCATATATGAGCAGCATTAGAAAGTGAGTCGCTTGTGCGGATGAAAACAGGAGGACCATAGGTGGGATTACCGATGGTATCGAGGTTGTCAACGTTGAGGTAGGTGCCGGGGTTTGCATGAATGAGGCTCCTCTCACCAGTGAAGACGTCGTCTGGGTCCGTGGCAGTGAGGTTGTCATGGCGAGCCCAGGTAGAGTGCGGCTTCGCAGTTCCAGATCGGCGATGCCTGAAGGCGGGACTCGGTGACGTCTAACCCGAAGGCTAAGAAGAAAGCGGGTGCGTCAATTCCGCACCTCCACGAAACTGTGAGGGTTTTTGGGGAGAGGAGATAATACACGGAGCCGATTGTTTGCCCTTGCTATTGGATCCAATCTAATCTCATGAGGCGATCCACGCTTTGTCACGCACCGCCTCTCGAGCGCATCAGCGCCCGGCAAGATGGCAGCGCCGAGTTCGCAACTTTCACGCTACAATAGAAAGTTTTTGTCTTGACCGTAGAATTCTGGGTCTCGTAGCGGGTCGCGGAGAGCGTTGCGGGACAGTGGAAACGATCTACAAAAACTCCCTAATATGTACATTGCGCGAGAGCGTTAGCGCGAATATGCCAACGGGGCTTGTTTATATTATATTGGTACAATTTAGTGCTAAACTGCTTCTAGCAGCCATCTTGGATTCTTACACGCACATTCCGTTACCACTTAAAATAAGATGGGGGGGATCGGTGGGCCGAGTGGTCTAGCGCACACCAGCTCGGAGCACGTGGAGCAAAAGCTGGCGCTGCAGAACCCAGGATTCTGGGCTCAATCCCCACCACTGCCCGTTTCGATCTGGATGAGCATCGTACCTGCGTGCGGTCGTGTATCCCTACTGCGTGGGGCACGCCCCAGGCTAGCGGCTGTACTGCACTGGCTAAATTGCTCACCTACAGCTGGGAGACTCGTCGCCCGTTGAGGCAGACAAAGTTCTAGGCTGTATAAACATACACACAACCCATTTTTTTTTAATAAGATGCATTTACTTGTTAGGGAAAATTTTGTTTTAAAAAGAGAACACTGTGTTTGTTTTTATTGTGTCGCATTTTGTACTTCACTCATAAAATATGTAATGAATCACGTTATCAAACATATTTAAAACACCCGCAAGTAAAAGAAAACCTGATTGGTAAAATTTTAGTTCCTTTAAAAAAATATACACGCATAAATTATGTCACTAAACAATTCTTTAATTTTTTTGAGTGTGGCTGTGGGCACTCCCAACCCTTTTTTACAGAACTACTACTACTTTTTTACTGAACCCTTATGTACGGCCCTTAACGGGCCCTTAAGGCGAAATGAATGAATGAATGAACTATAGCTTGGAACATCTCGTTGTCGTAACTATTTTTGCTGGCCTGTAAAAATATATTTAAATGAATTATATTTTCAGAGTCGGCGAGACCACTATAATCACCGATATCTTAAGAAACGCCGGGTTGTCTCATCTTGTTCACGCCTCGTGATTGGTTTTTCGTTTTGCTTATCAACTAATGCCGCAATCCGATTGGCTGAGAAGCAAAAATAGGAGGCCCGGGGCTAGGTACGCCCAACATCCAATGTTGCTGATGGTCCTAGGAGGCTAGCAATTCTGGCTGTTCAAATTTTGCGGAAGGTAAGGCTGGTTCTCCACTTCTCAAACAGCGCGCCTTGGCTCGTGCGACTTTAAACTGCCTGCCTGGCAATAATACTAAAGCATGACATGCTTTTTAACGAGACCCCCCCCCCCCCTCCCAATCTCAATCCTTTTTTTTTTGTCCGTCTCTTAATTTTAAGCTAAATCAGTTGATGTCAAGTGACCCGATGTCATCTGGTCATTTTCCCCGGTAAATGCGGCGGAGAAATTGATGCAACGTGTCTTATACACCTTCAGTTTCATGGTTACATTTAACAAGGAGTTGGGCTTCGCGAGAACTGACGAGGACATCTGACATATAAATACAATTTGCTCATTAAATTTAGAAGGAAAATTGACGTCACGTGACCTACATCTTAATTGAGTTTGCCAGCTAAATTTACGCCACGCCACCTTTTCACCCAGTTTTTCCGCTGAATGTACCGGGAAAGTTAATAAAAATAAGGTGTATTATTTCACTTCCCGAAACGACCGTTTAATGCCTTTTAATATATATTTTAAACGACCCCACCTTAAATACTTCATTCCATGCGTTGCACGACCTTGGAGATAAAAGTAACTGCCAAATCTTAACTACAACCTCTCCTATTCATCGAGTAAATTTTGTGTTCTACAATTTTTTGTATGTCTGTCCCACCAATCTTGTACAGCCTGCCCTGATCAAGTAAGATCAAAAGCAAAAAAAAAATGGCTAATTTAGAGGAATATATTGCGAGCTTGTACGAGCGTCGCAATCGCCACCTCTCTTTATCTTAACGCACTAGTCGGTCAGTCGTTCTAAGAACCGCGAACAGGCAGTGAGTCAAGTCCCCACAAACAAACAACAAAACCACAAATATCGTATCGCAAGACGGGGCCCAGGAGCTTAAAGATGCAGGCAGGGCCCCGCCAAAACTTCTAGACCAGCCACTCAAGCACGGTCATCGTCAATTCAACGAGATAAGACATTCAGGCGGAGAAGAAAAGCCAGCTCTAATAATGAGAAGCAAGCGAGGTCGCATTCCCCGCTAGCTCTGCCATAAAAAAAAAAAAAAAATCGAAGGCAATGACGAAAAAAACGAGGGAAAAAAAATGAATCGAAGGTTTCGGAAGGGGGATCTTATAGAACGTTGCTAGCACGCCTTCTCCGGTGCTTGCGCTCCTTCGAAAACCTAAGCCGAAAAAAACATGATGGGCACCAAAAAGGCAAGAAAACCGAAACCAAGTTGGAAGCAACAGCGCGGGGCGTGCGCGCAAGTCCACCGTGATAAGATGCGCGGCGCTGGTGAGTAATGAAGGCTCGCAGCCAACAAACCCGAACCTCGCTGACGCATCATCGAATACGCCGCCACCGAAAAACAGCCTCCCCTTCCCCCCCAGCAAATCGATGTTCAATGGAGAACCACTGTCGCGTTTATTTCTTTTCTCATCTTTCCCGCATATTCTGTCGGTTTAAATCTGCATTCTTTTGTTTCGCCGGTACCTATTTTCTATCATTATTCCATTCGCGTGTTTCGATTTATTAATCTGGTTTTATTTAGTAGAACTAGTTTTTGTTTCAAAGTTTTTTGTTGGTGATCTTTTGTGCATGTGTGAGTTTGTTTGTGTCTCTATGTGTGTAAAGGGGAGGGGGGAAGGAGTGTGTTCGCTTATTTATCGCCCCACCGATTCGTTCTTACTTTTTTTTAAATAAAAACTAGCCATGTTGACTTCTTCGCACGCCTCTAGGTGTTTAGTATGGGCTGGAAAGGGGCGGCGTTTTTCACGGCGTTTTAGGGCAGGGCGATGTTGGGCACTGTTGTTATGTCTGTTTCTGTTTTGGGGTATTGCTCGTCTTGCTGCCGATATTGTTCGTGTTGTTTGTTTCATTCCCCCGACTCCGCTTTGGCGCATTGATCATTGATTGCGTATCGAGCGCTGGACGTAAGACTGACGATCTAGCCGTTTGAAAAACGTAAAAAGAAACAGAGGGAGAGAAATAAAGTTAAATCTATGTTAAAGTAGGTCGAATGAAAGCAAAGAAGTGGATCGAAACTACTCACCAGTTTTGGAAGCGTTGCATAAAATAAAAAGTGCTACATTAATTTTCCACTCGCTCGTTTCTTTTCTTTTTTTTTACGAAGGTGTTTTGATTATGAGACTGCGAAAAATGATAAACACGAGCTAGAAGCCGCGCTGTACGAATTGATAGTTTGGTTCGTGGCCTGCTCTGCCCAACCTCGTTAGTTAAACCAACAGAGCACGTTCTTTGATTAATTTTGTTTAGAATTGTCAAGACACATATGTAGAGGAGTGGGAAAAACGTGGAACATATTTTATCTAGAATATACATGTGCCGCGAAGAAAGAAATTGAATATATATATATATATATTCAATTGAAAGAAATTGAATATATATATATATATATACATAAAACTGAGAAGAAAAAAACCCTTAGTGAAAACAGCAACAACGGACGATTTAATCTTCGACGTTTCGGCCGGAGTCCGGCCTTCGTCAGGAAGGCCGGACTCCGGCCGAAACGTCGAAGATTAAATCGTCCGTTGTTGCTGTTTTCACTAAGGGTTTTTTTCTTCTCAGTTTTATACCCACGCCTTCGGCCTCCCGCCACCATGCCCGTTATATATATATATATATATATATATATACGAAGGCTGACGAAGGCCGGACTCCGGCCGAAACGTCGAAGATTAAATCGTCCGTTGTTGCTGTTTTCACTAAGGGTTTTTTCTTCTCAGTTTTATACCCACGCCTTCGGCCTCCCGCCACCATGCCCGTTATATATATATATATATATATATATACGAAGGCTGACGAAGGCCGGACTCCGGCCGAAACGTCGAAGATTAAATCGTCCGTTGTTGCTGTTTTCACTAAGGGTTTTTTTCTTCTCAGTTTTATACCCACGCCTTCGGCCTCCCGCCACCATGCCCGTTATATATATATATATATATATATATATACGAAGGCTGACGAAGGCCGGACTCCGGCCGAAACGTCGAAGATTAAATCGTCCGTTATTGCTGTTTTCACTAAGGGTTTTTTCTTCTCAGTTTTATACCCACGCCTTCGGCCTCCCGCCACCATGCCCGTTATATATATATATATATATATATATATATACGAAGGCTGACGAAGGCCGGACTCCGGCCGAAACGTCGAAGATTAAATCGTCCGTTGTTGCTGTTTTCACTAAGGGTTTTTTTCTTCTCAGTTTTATACCCACGCCTTCGGCCTCCCGCCACCATGCCCGTTATATATATATATATATATATATATATATATACGAAGGCTGACGAAGGCCGGACTCCGGCCGAAACGTCGAAGATTAAATCGTCCGTTGTTGCTGTTTTCACTAAGGGTTTTTTCTTCTCAGTTTTATACCCACGCCTTCGGCCTCCCGCCACCATGCCCGTTATATATATATATATATATATATATATATATAATACTTTATTTTGGGTTGTTTTATACAAAATGGCAATTTCAGTTGTGCGTCACTGAAAGCAGTCGAATCAGTCATTGTCAGGAGTAATGTTCCGAACCTCCTGTAGAATTTGTTTTTAGTGTCACGCGCACTTTCCTTAGCCAGGTGTAGCGCTGATGTGAAATTACAAATATTTTATTTTGCAATCTCATGCCAGTTTTTTTTTTTTTTTCACTTCGCTCGCTGAGAAATGCGAACACTAGAAGTTAGCATGCGTCTAATGAGCCTATTTCCTACAGCCAAAAAGTCGTGTCCGGGTACCGTTAAGTATAGGATCTTGCGTTGTTAAACAAGCCAGAAAGAGTTTCGCCTGCTCACAGAAAACTCAAACTTTCAGCCAATGTTTAGTGATCAGGCCAGTTCTACCATATGAAGTTTGAAGGTGTAGTTCTGTTTCTGTTAAAAGTTAGAAAAACAAAACTTCACAATGTCTTTGTTGGGCGCGTTCGCAAACGACCGAGCTAGCGGCACTATTAACTTGTGGCGCCATCTCCTGATAGGTGCAGCGAGCAGACAACAGGGTGCGTCGTCTGCTCGCTGCGCCTGTTGGGAAATGGCGCCACAACTTAACAGCGTCACTAACTCGGCCGCCTGCGAACGTGCCCTTTGTCAAGTCTGTCGCTTTCACGTTTTATAGGACGAAAAGTACGCCTTGAAATTTCACACGGTAAAACTGACCTGTCCACTGAGCAATCATTCCGAGTTTAAAATGAAGTCACAGAAACCGGAGTGTCATGCTGTCGGATGTCGCGATCCTGACATTTGGTAGTAGAAATGCTGGCGAAAAGCACGAGCTAACGCGAGTGTTGCTGTCGTCATGGCGTCCCAACTTCTGGCTGCTAAAGCTTCCGTGGGCTGTCACACAAGAGAGCGACTTTCAGCAGAACAGGCGTCTGCCACTTCCACCACCGCTGCTGGAACACCGCCAGGATCGCGACCGGCGACAGCATCACACTTTTATAACGTCACCAGGCGAAAATCGAAGGAACACTTTTTTGGAACGCCGTAAACGCACCGGTTGAAGGCGCGTTCAAAGCCACCATAGCTGTGGTTCTCGATCTCGTTTTCTGAGGGATGACCCGTTCGCACAGAAGCATTTGCTTGCGTTTTTGCACGCGGCGTGCTTCGAACGCCGCGTGCAGAGCTGCTTCTTGAATTGGTGGCCACGATTCATTCGGAGCACGGATGTCCCGATGATTCTCGACGTAAACGGACGTAAGGTCATGTAACACGACGCAACGTAAGAAAACTGCGCTGGTATACACGGATTTACAGGGTCGATGAACGATTTTTCTCTTTTGCGCAAATACCGCTTAGAACAAATCCCTGGCGTTAATGACCTGAAAAAAACGCGTTCGTTTTTCACCACACGCAGAAGAATTCGCAGGAAAAATAAAGAACGAGCAGCGTTCATTCTCTTAACTCGCAGCCAGCACAATAAGTAGCCACGTGATCTGGAGTCGATTGTACACCGCCAATGTTGATAATAGCCCCGCGCTCGGGTTAGCAAAGCAGAACACACACTCAGATCCAGATATTTTTAAGGTTCGGCTCTTGTCATCATTGCAGCGATTGAACACGGGCCACTACCCGAATGCCTTGTCGAGCTATCGATTATCACGAGACCAAATCGAGTGCCCACGCAATGCTCGGGTCCAATCTATGAGCCGGATTCATATATCGTCCCTGAAGGATGCTGCTATCCCCAAGCTACGTCATCAGTTTTGTGAAGGAGAGATTGAAAGAAATGCCCACTTTTGTCTTTGAAACTACACCTCAACAAGAGAGTTTCTTGGTCAGAGGCGTTGCGTGCGAGTATACTTCGGTCCTATCAGTGCCAGTAAGCTCGTGTAAAGTGAGAAACATTCCAAGCGAATAACAAAGGTATCAACGACCAGCTTCGCTTTGCGTGCTTTCTCACATCATTCGACTCGCGGGAATTGCTCGGAGCTCGGGTTTAATAGACCTCTCTGAAAAGTAGCGCGCGCCCTCAAGCGGTGCGCGTGAGGCATTATGGGAATAGTGAGGATCGCTGTTCCGTCGTCTGCTGCTACCACCGTACCGCCTGCGAAAACCACATGGCCTTCGTTCGCGCTGGGTCCCTGTGTACGACAGACGGCAACCTTTGTAGCCCCTGTGCTGCGCTGCGTTGCCCACATAAGGCAAGAAACCCTCAATCACGGCACGTCTGTCCATTCCTCTTGAAGAGCGCAGCTCTTAGGCGCCCGTTTCCGGGTTGATCGGCGTCGCCGTCGGCGTCGGCGTAACCGCGATAAATATAGCGGGAAAATATACGTCACGTGACCTCACCACCAATTCATTTCCCCGCTAAATTTAGTGGGGAAAATGATGTCACCTGACTTGGTGTCACGTCACCTATGAACAAATTCAATTTTTCCGCTAGATTTAGCGGACAAATTGACGTCACGTGCGGAGGAGGGGGAGGGGAGAGGAGGAGGAGTAGGTGAGGGGAGGAGAAGGAGAAGGATGAGTAGGGGAGGAGGAGGAGGAGCAAAGGAGGGGAAGACTAAAAGCAGAGGTGGAGGGGAGGAGGAGAGGGTACTGAGGGGAAAGGAGGGAATACCCTCCCTTCGTACCCTCCCCTCCTCCTCAAGAGCTGCGCTCTAATTTCGCGCTATAGAGATTTGTAAACGTCTTTCGTTTTTTTTTTTTTTTGATGGGCCATCGTTTTGGATGTGCCACCATTCGTTTTTAGAGCGCAGCTCTTAGGCCCCGTTTCCGGCTTGAGCGGCGTCGGCGTCGTCGTCGGCGTCAGCGCAACCGCGTGTTGCATTATGTGACGTTCCCATAATGACGTCAAACGCGATGCCACGTGTGACGTCACCAGGATCACGACTGACGTTACGCGGCGCAAAAATTTAGCGGGAATATTTCCCCACTAAATTTGGCGAAGAAATTTTCCCCGCTAAACTTGAGGGTAAATTTTCCCGCTAAATTTAGCCAAAACATTTCTCCGCTATATTTAGCAGAAAGATTTCCCCGCTAAGTTTAGCGGCGAAAATTCCCCGCTAATTTAACGGCAAAAATTTTCCCGTTAAATTTAGCGGAAACGATTGCCCGCTAAATTTAGCGGAAAACATTACTCGCTAAATTTAGCAGAGAAACATTTTCCGCTAATTGCAGAGAAAAATTTCCCGTTAAAATTGCGGGATATGTTTTTCGGTAAATTTAGCGGAAAATTTTCTCTCTAGTTTCCCCTCTAAATTTGGTGGGAAAAGATTCCTGCTAAATTTAGCGGAAAAATTTTCCTTCTAAGTTTTGCGGAAAATTTCCTCGCTAAATTTAGCGGAAAAAAAAAATTCCTGCTACATTTAGCAAAAAACTTTCCACTCTAAATTGGGCGGGAAAAATTCTTAGCTGAAAAAATTCCCTTCTAAATTTGGCGGGAAAATGACCCTGCTAAATTTACTGGGGAGTTTAGCGAAAATTTTCCGCTGAATAGGAAGGAAGCAGAAGAGGAGGAGGGGAGGAGGAGGGGAATACCCTCCCCTCCGTCCGTACCCTCCCCTCTTCCTCAAGAGCTGCGCTCTAAGTCGGCTTACAGGGAATTGTAAATGTTTTTTTTTTATTTTTGAATGGGCCGTCACGTGTGGGGCACGCGACAAAAGAAAGCGGTATCACTCACGCATCCAACGTGTTTTTTTTTTATTGCTACGGGAACTAGTTTTGCCCTTAAAGACCAACGACCAGCTCGCGCTTTCCACTTTTTCCCTTGCTTCCTCCTCTCCCCCTTCTACACTTTCCACCGTTGCTGTTTCCTTTTCCCCCAGGGAAAGGAGGATCTTCTGTGTTGCAGAATCTCGTGTCTGGCCTTTAAGCTGAGACCGCAGCCAACGATACAAGCACTCGAGCTCGAGGTCGCTGCTTTGAAGCGTTCTTCCGCAGAGCTTGCACTCGCGCTAGAAACGCACATCTCAAAGCCAGGAGCGTGGGCTAGCTAGCGCTTGTAGCTTTGACTGAAGTATCAGCTTAAGGGTGAACAGAGTATAGTTGGCACATTTTCTTTTCCTGCGACAAAAAAAAAAAGGAAGACAACGCAGCTTGTTCCAACCATAGAGTTACTATAATGTAGGCTAAAGGTTCAACTCGCGCTAGTGTTCATGCTTCTTCCGTGAGGCAAATTGAAGCAGACAGCAACCAGTCTACTTGTGCCATGCTCCTATGCATTCCTATAAGAAAACGAGCGTGCGTTCTGTTTTTTTCGGCGCAAAATTACATAGATAACTTTTGCTATTTAGTCGCACCGAATATTATGTACATTTATTAATCTTGTAAAAGTGTAACTGCTTCAGTTAAAGGATTTTTGTTTTTACCACTGAACGATGTTAAACTTCGCTATATTTCAGCCCCAAGCTACTGTTAAATGGCAGGTATGAAAAACGAGCGACGATTTTAAGCAAAATAACAGACGTAAGGACTGCAGAGTGTGATCAAGGTCGCCGGCATCCCGGTGGTGCTTACATATTGCTAATATGCCCGTCCTCTCACTACATGAAAATGTCTCCGTTGTTCATCTTAACGAGCGGTTAGAAAAACATTCTAATCGTAAAGAATAATGTGCGCGGGCTATAAAAGGTGTGTCTTTTTTTATTATTTCCTATCTCGGGCAGTTTTTATCGGGCGCCTGTTCGCTGGCTGCTCCCTATTTTCAAAGATATCGAGCGCGTGGGTGAAGTTTTGAATGCCGAACTAGCATCTTCGCACATATTCAAGAGCAGAAAGAATAAAGCAGTACTTACTTATTGCAAATTGGACTATAATACGTGACTTTCAATTTATTTTGATTGTTTGCATGCACAAGGAGTGACTAGTCTAGTGTTACTCTGTAGCTCTTGACTTTTTTCTTGGTTTTCACATCTCCCTTGTTCGTTTGGTACGTGTATCCATTACGCTGGAAAGCGCCGACGCCGTGTTCGCGCTAACAGTGTCCGACAGTGCACGTAAATACATCTACGAAGCGCTTTTAGCACAGTTTTTCACGCCACAATTACTTTGTCTGCGTGAGTGAGAACTGTTCCAATCAACCTAGCACGCACGGAGTATTCGTGATATTGGCTCTTATAATCAAGCGAAGGGAGAAAATGTATACGCTTTTTCTGATAGAAATGCCTTACCGGAAGTCAGTTTCCGACTGGTTGCTGTCTGCTTCAATGTACCGCAGCACACTAGCGCCAGTTGAAACTCTAGCGTACACTATAAAAACCCTAGGGTCCCAACAACGTTCGAAAATCGCGAGCTTCTCTGGATGCATGAATGGATTAATAATGGTGCTGCAGTTCGACCGGTAACGAGCGCCACCAATCGTGCAAAAGCTTGACTAGGATAGACTTTGTTTTATTAGAGTGCGCGACTCCTTCAAAGGTTCCCCTAATGCTGCGGGGCGCTCACTGCTGGCGCTGGCGTTTCCAGAAATGTCCGCGACGACGGCAACACACCGCAATATTTTCCGTTTTTTTCTGACCGGAGTATGCCTCTACAAGGAATGTGTGTGTTCGACGATCCAGATGTTACTACGTGACAATATTCACCAATGCTGCTAAGTGATAAAATCTACACGAGAAGTATTTTTGTTCATTTCATTATCAGATTCATCTTCAATCACTGGTGTAGACGTACTGGGATTGAAATGATCGCAACAATTTTGCCTAAACACGGAGGGAATCTGTGCTCAATTTCCAGGTCTTGCGTGAAGAAAGCTCTTGTGTCGCGCCGAAACGCTATAAAAGAGACGCTCCCACTCAGAGAAACAGCACGCAAAGAAGTTTAATATTGCGGAGTCACAATTTACAGGGGCAAAGACCAGCGCACCCTGGTGGTGCGAATAGGTACTAGCTCTATCGCGTTATACATACACAAAAAAGGCAGTGACGACAGTGGCCTCGAATGTCTCGTACAGCGCTCTGCTCAGGGAATATGGCACTGATCAGAAACAGATCGGCTGCTACACACGATGCCTGTGCGAAATGCTCCTGCTATACTCCGCGACAACTTTTCTTGGCAATGCAGTGGAAGGTACAGGCCCGCGTCCCCTCTCTGATTTTGAGTGTGCGCGGGCTCTCCTCCTCTCCCCGGAAATGGGGGAGGAGGAGAGCCCGCGTACACTCAAAATGGGAGAGGGGACGCGGGCCTGTACCTTCCACTGCATTGCCAAGAAAAGTTGTCGCGGGGTATAGGAACTGTACCGTGGCACCACTGTGTTGTTGCACGCTTCCAACGCATGGGCGTTCGTTCCAAGGCTCAAAGGATCGTGCAGTCAAAAACCACTTCTAATCTCATACCTGCACTTTCGGTACAATGCCACAGGAAGCACCCGTGTATTTATGTTTTGCAGTACGTTTTTAAGTGCCCCTCTACCTTGGCTGTTCCTCGGTAGACATTAGTATCCATAATAAATAATCAGACTAATTCGTATAAATTTAAAATTCAATACTGAAACGTTAATAAAAAAAGAAGCCTCGTTCACATTGCGAATTTCGCAAAACAAAATTTATTATCAAAATATCGATGGCAGAAACCGCATAGCCGAAGTCAAAAAATAAATAAATAAAACGGGTGGTCGCAGCGCTTTTCGTTGAAATCTCTGCCAGCAACCAAATAAATGGTAAATAATGCATTTGCCTATATATATCGCGTCGTGAATAAGAGTGGTAATAGAAAAATAGGAAACCGTTTCGCGACAGGCGCCAGCGAATCTTGCCGAATGATACTTTCGAAATGTGCACGCTATGGCGCAAGCAAGAGCCTGAAGCTCGCTCGCTCTTGCAGCTTTTGCCTCGTTAACACGTATGATGGAACGTCGTACAGGCCGTTTGAATAAATAGCTTCTGGACACACCTGGCGTGTTTAAATGATGCTTTGCTCACTTCTTTTTTCTTACGACAAAAACGCGCATTGTATGCTGTAGAAATAAAACGCTGAGGTACGTATTCACAAACATTGGAACGAAGTATACAACTCATTGTTCAGAAGAGGGTGTATATGTTCCTAAAATGGCAGTGCGTATGGGGGGAACCTGGCATTCTCGGCAGTGCAAGCGGGCACTTTGTTTCTCGTTAGCGCAACAACGCATGTGTGACGTCGGAAACATGAAATACTTGGCGCTTGAACCACATTAAATGACAGCCGACGTCGTCATTTTCCCAACTCTATGGTCGTCGGCTTATATAAAAAACTAATGTAAAGATTTGTTTTATACGTTTGCGTCTGACTGCGCTCGAGTGTGAAACGGCATGGTTGCGGTAGGCTGCGTTCGCTTACCGGAGGACGCCCTCGGTTCCGCAATGTGCTAGATCGCCCCGCAAGAAAGTTGGATTATAGACTCAACTTTTTAGAGCGCAGCTCTTAGGCGCCCGTTTCCGGCTTGAGCGGCGTCGCCGTCGCCGTCGGCGTGGCCGTCGGCGTAACCGCGCGGTGCATTATGGGACATTTCCCATGATGCCACGCGCGGAGAGGAGGAGGAGGAGAGGAGGAGAGTTTAGTGGCATACCCTCCCCTCCGTACCCTTCCCTCCCCCTCCTTAAGAGCTGCGCTCTAATGCGGCGTTACACGGTGTTGTAAACTGTCTTTCATTTTTATAGAACTTTTTTTTACTCGTTTGTTTGTCCGCGAACATCTGGTAGACATGTCCGGTGTGGATGACGAAAAACGAATGAAACGTTTCATCGTGCACATAGTTAAAACAAATGGAGGTGAGGCAAAACGTAGTGGGTGAGGTTTACACTTTTTACTCCGCGTGTCTTCTATTGGCTGGGCGATTACAAAACAATATTTTCACCCCTACTGGAAATGTCGGCTTTCAAGGTGGCTACGCCCTCGTGGCAGAGGTGTATATAAAGGCTTTTCGAGCTAAGGAATAATCAAACAAGTACGGTAACACAAAAAAATGAGATGGCAATAAATCTCTGATACGCGAGGGACGCAATAAACCACCTAAAAAAAATAGCTTTCACATGCGCAAACACAGTAACAAAAAGGTGTATTAGAACAATATTACTTGATCACAAAAAAGAAACAGCTATTGCAACATCACTTCGAGAGTGGTAGATACGCTCTATTTATACCTGTTAATCGTAAGGAGATGGGGATAGAGATTGTGTGCTCTCGATCAGACTGTATTCAATGTGTAAGAAAGAGTACAATGTCCGATTACTTATCACCAGTGCTTAGTTCGTAGATGGCGTGGTCTTTGCCTTTGATATTTATTCGCGTATTCTTTAACCTAGTGTTTGGAGAGCAGGACAAATCGACTCGTGTAGAAATGGTTTCAAGGGCCCGCCCTAGCCGTATCGATCTGGAGGAGCTTTCGTCACGGCGTGCGGCCGGGTTTCACCCCCGCGTGTTGCACGTTAATGACCCGCAGACTACGCTCAGTTTCCCCTTCCGATCAGAAGCAATCGAACGACATGCGATTGTAATATGCTCTTCATGAAGGACGCCCCGACGCGCTGGAAACACGGTCACGTGATATATTCGCAGCGCTCAAGTGGCCAGGATGCCTCGTAGCCTCCCTTGTGTTTCAACGTGGGGTGGAACTGGGTATAGCATTACGCTGGCTAAATTTCTCATGTACAGCTTGTAACAATGACTCCATACCACGAAGGCAGGCTGAAATTACGCTGCCGATGCATGTAACGTCTAATTTGCTTATATGCTGGTTTCTCGCAGCTCGAGCTTCGTGCACTATTTTTTTTTTTTTTTTTACTATAGAAATGGCCCTCGGAACGATCCTACCAAAAACATCTAGTTGGAAAGAAAGAACGCCGCTTGGTTTCGATTCTGAACAAGCTCGTCTCTAACCAAGACGCGGCTCCTCCACCCAAAGACACCGACGTGTGGGCTTCACGCTCGTTTCTCTTACCCCGATAAAAATAAATAGCGTCTTCGAAAACAAGCAAGCAAACAAACTTAGCATGTATTCGCACCGCCTGCTTTACAACTCCTAACAAAAAAAAGATGCAATGCAGGAAGGCTAGAAGCGAACGGATGGAAGAAGCCTTTCTGTAAATCTGAGCCGGAGACTTCTCTTCTTTACCGAAAAACGCTTCCACGTGCCATGAGTTCCGGCCGAACGTACGAACCGAATGATGTACAAAAGCCCAAGTATATAAAGGGCACCGAGCAACAACGACGAACATGTCAGCCTATAGTTGTGTGGAGAAGGAGTTCTCAAAACTCTCTAGGATATTCGCGGCACACGCATGGTTCGTTGGATTCGATTCTGAGGCGACGACTCCTTCTCTGTCGGTAGCACCCTCTCCCTCCCCCCCCCCCCTCTTCCCCTCCAGGTTTGCGGGTGCCACGATTTCGGTGCCTCGGCACTCGCCGAAGCTAGGCGTTGTTCACCGGATGGAGCCAACAAAACACGCCACCGCCGCCGCCGCGTCCACCCGAACTTGCTGTTTGAACTGGGGAGCTCGAATTCTCGGCCCCGTGTTTGCGTTCCTGGTGTGTGTCGGTCTCCGCCGTCTTTCCGTTGGTTGTTGTTGGTGTTATTTGTTGTTGTTGTTTGTTGTTTTGTTGTTGCTAGTTGTTGGTGTCTGTGTCTGTGTATTGCTTGTATTTTGACGAGGTTCATTGCAGCGTGAACTATTTTGACAGTGGTAGCCGAGTGTTTGCTCGGGTGTCCACGTATTTTTTGTATGCTATCATTGATCATGTTGAGAAAAAAATATTGTAGGGGCTACTAAAAACAAATTGCGGAGTTTGTGGCTCGCAGTCTTTTGTTCGTGCAGTGACCGCTCCTCTCAAACGAGTTGTTGCAGAACTGTGATTTCGACTCGCCCAAAAAACGATGAAGGAAACATGTTGCTTTCAAGCGAGAATTTTTTTTTAAGAAGAAGTGAGCGATAGACTGTGAAATGAAGGTGCGTCGTACCATCACGTTCTCACAAACGCAACTGTTCAATTTTTTTTTTCACGGCCCTTTTGCACGCTCCAGCCGCGAGTCTTCTCCGAATTAACATATTAGAAATAATAAGAGTTCCTTTATTCAAGCAACTTTACAATTTTTAGAAATGTGGACATATAGGAACATACTTTTTCTATTTATATGTAACTATTATTATAATTTGATCAGCCTTATTAATCAAACCAGTGCCAACGTGTCCATCAATTTTTATATGTTAAAAAAATAAGAGTAAAGTTAATATTTATTTTGATAAAATAAATCTACAATATATTTTCTTATTTCTAAAAGCACAAATAAAAATATGTGATGTTATAAATAAGCAAAAATGAACACATTGAATGCACCCGATCAATCAAAACAACACACACGAAGGAAAAATACGTTTGAATTATATTCGTATCTTTCAATTCAAAATCATCCCTTTTCAGATAGGATTATTAGATGTGCAGCCAAATATGACCGAGAAGCGGGAACACACGAACAATGTTTTTTTTTTTGCTAACTCTTCTGTGCACTGTAAAGCAGACGCAAGTGTGCAAAATTTCACATAAGCAGAATTACAGATATGCCTATACCGATCTAGGCCTTTGCATAGAAACAAAACAATTGAAGGTCAATTTTCGCACGCTCCGCGGAACTGTTAGCGCGAACAGGTCATTAACTGTTCTTTCTTCTTCTTTTATTATCGAAAGACTGTCTTCAAAACGCTTATATTGGTGGAAAGTGCTGCGAGGGGGGGGGGGGGGGGGGGGGGGCAGTTATTAGTTTAAGCGGTAAATTCCGATTTCCACCAATATCGTTTCGAAATAAACCGCAAAAAAACAGTCAAAGTTGTTTTCGCGCTAAAAGTTGCGTCCGAGCTAACAGTGTCTAACTTTGAAGTCTAAGGAACCCGCGTATGAGCTTAAACATGCGCGCGCATACCTACATCAAAATTCAAACTTAATCGACCCTACGCCTTAGAAAAATTTACTAATTTTACCTAATTTTTTGACGCCAAATATCGGCATGCCAAAACATACATCTCTACACGTGTGTTTCGACGCTGGCACGTCGACAGCCTACAAAAGAAAACCAGCTCAATCAAAACGTGTACCATCAATATAGAAAGCGAAAGAATGCTCGCGGACTACTGACTCTTGGTTTTGAGGTGCTCGTCTGGTTTTGCTCTTGTTGTTAACGCTTTTCTTTTTTCTGAGTTTTTAAAGAACTGCCGTGTCGTGATTTGAATCCAGATCCGAGGAATAGATTTTCTACTGTTTTGTTTCGTTTTGCATTAGTGACGTTCCTCTTAGCAACTATAGAACGGAAGCCCGAGCGCTTGTGCTTGCGTGGTACGATACGAAACGTTCTGTCCCATGCCACATTTGTTTGCAAGGAAAGGTTCGCCTCTGAAATCTCCTTAGCGAAGAAGCGAGTCCTAATCAGGCCTGTTCTTTTTCGCCCACTGAAGTAGTAGTGGAGATTTATTCGTAGTTTCAATTCTTTATATATATATATTTGTTCGTTTACTTTGAACCTAATAGTGAAAAAGGAAGGACTTGGGAAAAGAACAGGCGCAATTGTTACTGTTGACGTCAAATTTGATTGGCTTTTGGATTTTGGGACGATGCGATTTGAAAGAGCGGAACTCGCTTGCTTGTCTGGAAGCCACTTGAAGCAGCGTTCGCATTCCACTTCGTTGTTGTCTCGAATATGGCGCACGCGCAGACGGGCAAGGGCTCGTCTCGTGAATTTAAAGCAAAAATCAAGTGTTTTTTTATGCAGTTTTTTTTTCGATTTTGAAGGCTTAGCTTCGAAGAAACATTTTCAAAAGAAAGCGCGCGTGTAGTGACTGCTTGATAAACTAGGTTGGGGAAAGTTATATTTGATTTCTAGAATAGGATTTTGAACAGTTGCTGAATCGCGTATGTATGTTAACGGCGTGGTATAGCAAAGTAATCCTTCTTGATCCTAATAAGCAACATGCTGAGACACCAAATAATGTGCACGTTTACTTTTTATGATAAAGTTTGCCAAATATGATCACCGTAAGCATTACGACTACGATAACTGTTAGTTTTTTTTACATTTTATATCAATTGATAACATTGTAATCTGTATAATAACGAGGTGCTTAATTTGTTTTCATGAACTACGTTTAGAATTAACGCACCAGAGTACATATCGTACTCATATTATGTTTACAGTCGCTTTAACTTGAATTACTTAGCAGCTACTCCTATCTTATAAATACTTCGTTAAGGCTTAAGCTCTATCAACTTTCAATACCTAGAAGCTCTACAATAACATAAGCAGGAAACACATATGCATAATTCAAATTTATTCACTACGTTTTAACAGAAAATTATTAATAGTCTTGTTAGTCAGCTTCTTTTCACCCGATATTAATATACACCAGGTGTTTAACAAACCATTTTGAGACACCAAAGATATTGGAGGGAGTAGTATTTCAAAATTAAGGCCGAGTCGCATTAATCATTTGCCAATATGTACCATTTTTCAACATAGTTATGTCACGGGACGTTTATACATTTCTAGAAACCTCAGTTAAAAAAGTGGTGCAAATTTATCAGACAAAACTTATGAACACCGAAAATAGTGGAAATTATTCCTGTAGGACAACAAATAAGCGAGGTTGCATAGTCGCACAAAAGTTTGTAAAAAAGATTTGCTGACTCGAGTTAATTTCGTGCATTTTTCCACAGAAACACGGCAACAAAACACACCAGACGTGTCAAATATGATGTTTAGAATGATTCACTTTTTAAAATGATTCTAGAAAGCCATTGAGCACGACAACTAGTAACTCCTTCGAGTTACTAACTCAAGTTAATAACCCCGCCTTTTTCCGATGAATCGGCACATACACTAAATGGTGGGCTTTTGTCAATTATCTGTAGGAACTTCGTGGAGTCGATTGATATCTTAAGACCGACGTAATCATAGTCTAGATTTCTTTTATTAGTTACTAGGCCAAAGTACGTAACTAGGAAAAAGCTCGACGATTACCGGCAACTTAGCAGACACAAAACTTAGTGAGTCCTACGCGTCTAATTATCATTCTGTAGCCATTGAGATGTAAGCATTAGCCATAAAAACTCCGATAAATGAATCACAGCGCAAGCATCGTGAACATGATACCGCACCCCTGTGTTTCTTAAAATGTCCGCGACTATAAGTATAAATGACTATTTCACGAATAGGTCCGGACTGGTAATAGTTAATACAACCGTGTTTCAATGTATCAAGATTCAATCAAAACAGTATCGAAATGAAAAAAAAAAGACAACCAGAAGCGTTAAAGCACACAGTGTCTTAAATCACACGTATCTGCCAGCATTTGTAGAACGCACTAATGTGTTCCCAAACCGAACTCGTCCGCTTGCTAACGCTCACTATCCGCCATTACGCAGCGTTCCCTTTCGTCCAAAACCGCGTTGCTGCGGCTGCAATAACGAATCAGACGGGCACCCTTCAACACCAGCCCACAACCCTACCTTGCCATTTGCGCAGACCCTAGCTGCATTCTCTTGGCCAACCGGCAATCGGCACTTCACAACGTGACCACGATCCCCACATATACACAGATGCAACGAGGGTGGTTGCTCGGAGGAATCGAACGGCGTATATTATTGACCCAAACGGTGCGTAGCACTGCTTTCACTGTCGGCGGTTCTTTTTTTACGTCGGGCGCAATTTCTCGTTTCGAAGTCCGTCCGCCGTCGCTTCTCCCCCTTGGCAGCGGCGCTTCCACGCATGATGAACGTGGCGAATCAACCGTGAGAACGTCGGCGGCTGTCGCTCCTCGCTCGCGGTCCGCCGTGCGCGTGTCGTTCGTTAGCCCCGACTCCGCCCCGTCTTCTTCCCCCCGCCGTCGACGCAATTTGCCCAACTCCGAGAGCGTCCCTTTCGGTCCTCTTTCTGGCCCAGGCTTGTAGAAGGAGATTTCGCAATACGCGAAAATGTTTATGACACAGAGTGTTTCGACATAGTGTTTTTCTTTTTAGACTTTACACATTTCTTTTTCAAAAAAGTCGCGAAAGCACGGGGCCCGAAAGCGAGTTATACGGACAGTGGTACATAATATAGGGGGATAGCCGTCACGATAGGTTGGATAATTAGCTCAAATTCGTTCATTAACTTTCCTCTAATTTGTGAATATAAACGTATGGTTTTTAATGAAAAACTTTCTATGTGTCATCGAACGCAACTAAATCAGTAAAATTAAGAAAGACTTTGAGTGCGAGGGAAGCGCAGTAGTAGCGCGCTAAATTTACTACTGATGCAACAGGCACAAGGCTGGCGGTGCCAAAACGTCGATGACAAGAGGCAGAAAAACCGCGCGGGAGCATTCTGTGGCACCACCGGTTGCCTTGCGCCTGCTATAAGAGTAGTAAGTCTTTAGTGCTCCACCCTACTTCTCACCCTCTCCAACTCAGTCTAAGATCGACCAGTTTTCGTTGACGCTCAGCAAAGTTTTTAATTGGAAACAACTACTTTGCTTATTTTCGCAAATAAAAGAAGTTTTAATTATGATACGTATTCTAGTTAACCTACTTATCATGATGATTAGCACGCCATATCATGCCTCTCTTTGCCGTATAACTTACCTGCACAAACCGCATTAATGTAGCTTTCAGGTTTATTTTTTGTTAAACAAATATGTAAAACCTAAAAAAGCACCATGTGCAGTCACGGAGAGCTTAAAAAATGCTGGGACGTGGCGAGGCGTGCATTGCGTAATGCCAAAACGCAGACTTCATTTTGAGTTCTAAACAGATGTTCCGCCTCATCATTCGCTGGGTTGACTTAGGAGGTCACAAAGATTGGCTCTTCGAGTGATTTGCGGGCAACTAGACGAGCAGGCATTTCATAGAGGGTAGGCTGATGTACACTTCGACGAGAGTTAGTTCGTAGCCTGTGCCACTTGTTCGTCAAGAGTAATGTTGCAACCTAATAGCGATACTCAAGTGTTGACAAAACCAAAAAGAGTTTTCTAGTCAAACAGGTGTACGTTTCCAATAAATTGTTTTAAAGTAAAACTTTCAAAACCTTTCTTGCCAAAAAAAAAAAACGACCGATCAATTTAAAACGAAAAGTTTCTTAGAAATTCGTATTTAGAAAAAAAGAAAAGCGCAGAAGTGATCTTCCGGAGATTCCAGCCTCGTAAAATTTTGGTTGCCTAGGTTGCGCATTAATCGTGTATACTAGCAAGAGACCTTCGATTATGCTTCTTTTACGTGTAAGCGTTCACAGTCAGCACCAACGTGTGCAGGGACGACGTCGGGCCCAGTGATTCGACGCTTTAGCGCAAGAGGGCGTTTGATACCTCAAGTAACTGACCGATTCTAGCACTTGAAACTCAGAAAAAGTTTGTATTGCTTTGTATTATTATTTTTTGTGGTTGTTGTTGTTGTTGTCGCTGCATGCGTAACCTCCGAAATTTGTGCGCGAGGAAGACGTATTGTGTAACCACGGCACGAGGAAGCAATCGATATAGAAACCCTCCGTGGACTTTGCTCACTCATGTTGGTCGCGCCGTAGGAAGAAGGGGGAAGGGAAGGAGTGGAAAAAAATGAAAGCCGCTTACAACTCCCTGTAACGCCGAATTAGAGCGCAGCTCTTGAGGAGGAGGAGGGAAGGGCACTGGGGGGGGGGGGGCTTAAACTAACCAGGGGGGGGGGGGGGGTCACGTGACCTTGGGGGTCACGTGACCCCCAAAGCCGATGTCATCACTGACGTCACTGATGACGTCATCAGTGACGATGACGATGCGGGTACCGATGACGTCATTAGTGACGTCACTGATGACTTCACCAGTGATGATGACGATGACGATGCGAATGTCGGTGACGTCATCAGTGACGTCGCTGATGACGTCATCAGTGATGATGACGATGACGATGCGGATGCCGGTGACGACATCAGTGATGTCACTGATGACGTCATCAGTGATGATGACGATGACAATGCGGATGTCGGTAACGTCATCAGTGATGATGACGATGACGATGCGGATGCCGGTGACGTCATCAGTGATGATGACGATGATGATGTGGATGTCGGTGACGTCATCAGTGATGATGACGATGACGATGTGGATGCCGGTGACGTCATCAGTGATGATGACGATGACGATGTGGATGCCGGTGACGTCATCAGTGATGATGACGATGACGATGCGGATGCCGGTGACGTCATCAGTGATGATGACGATGACGATGCGGATGCCGGTGACGTCATCAGTGATGATGACGATGTCGATGTGGATGCCGGTGACGTCATCAGTGATGATGACGATGACGATGTGGATGCCGGTGACGTCATCAGTGATGATGACGATGACGATGCGGATGCCGGTGACGTCATCAGTGATGATGACGATGACGATGTGGATGCCGGTGACGTCATCAGTGATGATGACGATGACGATGTGGATGCCGGTGACGTCATCAGTGACGATGACGTCATTGGGGGGTCACGCGACATCGGCGGGGGTCACGTGACCTCGAGGAGGGGCTCACGTGACCTCAGGGGAATCACGTGACCGGGGGGTCACGTGACCTCGGGGGGTCACGTGACCCCCATGAGGTCACGTGACCCCGGTGGGGGGCTCGCGCGGTGCATTATGGGACATTTCCCATGATGCACCGCGCGGTTACGCCGACGGCGACGGCGACGGCGACGCCGCTCAAGCCGGAAACGGGCCCCTAAGAGCTGCGCTCTAAAAGGGGAGGAGGGGAGAGTATTCGCACACCGCTTACAGTTCCCCTTCCTCCTTCATCTCCCCCCTCCACTGTGCCCTCCCTTTCCCTCTCTCCTACAGAATTTCCCAAGCGGACCTTCCGTTGTAAAACGAGCCGTAAAAAATGGTTCCTGCACATAAAAAGCTCACACTTTCACCGAATATGCACTGAGCAGACCAATTTTACCATGTGGAATTTCGAGGCGTAGTTATCTTTCTATGAAAACTTAGAACGAAAGTCTTGCCAGGGTCAAAGCTGAGCGCGTTCGCAAACGACCGAGTAAGCGACGCGATTTACTTATGGCGCCATCTCTCGATAGGCGCAGCGAGCACACAAAAGAGTGCGTCGTTTTCTTGCTGCTCCCATCGGAATGGCTCCACAGCAAAATAGCATCGCTTACTCGGTCGTCTGCGAATGCACTCAACCTTGACTTTAGCAAGTTTCTTGCTCAAAGTTTTTTACGGAAAGTGAATTGCGCCTTGAAATTTCAGACGGTAGGACTGACCTCAGTGCCCATTAGGTAAAAGTTTGAATTTGGCATGTGCAGGCGCCAATATTTCCAGCTTGTTTTGCAGCAGAGGGCCCACTTGGGACAGCCTATATATGGCTGCCAATATGAGCAAGCCCATTAAGTTTATCTAGAGCCATCGCACCTTCACCGCATTTTACGAAAATTCCTAGTCTGAAGAGTTTTATAGGTTGTGCCGGGAGAGAAAAATGACCTGAACAAAGATGAGTTAATTAATTAGAATTCAATGTTCATTGTTTTAAAACATCGACTTTCTAACATATCAAGTGTTGTGGCATCTGTTCCATCGTAGCTGAAACGAGAGCCACGGCCCCGCGATCTAAAACGCAGTGCGGCCCGCAAGATGCGCCGCAAACGCCAAAACGCGCCTAGTACCCCGGGCGACCACCGCGGCGCTATCGGTTGATGACAGCACCGCCGCTGGTTAGCTTGTTCCGGGGTATCTCTCCGCTGATCATTACCTCTCCGCTGCTCCTCGTGGCCAATTCATACGACGGACTGCTCCGCGTACGGATTTTTATTTGTTTATTTATAAATACCCTCAA
Source organism: Ixodes scapularis (assembly GCF_016920785.2). Classification (NCBI taxonomy): domain Eukaryota; kingdom Metazoa; phylum Arthropoda; class Arachnida; order Ixodida; family Ixodidae; genus Ixodes; species Ixodes scapularis. The sequence continues at coordinate 33,052,831 of NW_024609837.1, forward strand.
GGCATGAAGCATTATAGAGGGGAGTGGTACAGCAAATACAATAAGTAAAATGGAATAATAATTGGGAAAGCATACACGAAAGAAAAAAAAAAGAAAACAATGGTTACAAATGATTAATACACTTTGATACTATATAGTCCACTAGCCTGAAACCGGCAAACACAACGTCTTCTACTAATACAGTTAAATAATCAATCAGATATATTTTTTAAGGCAGATTGAAACAAATCATAATTAGTAATAGTGGCTATCAGAGAGGGAAGGTGGTTCCAGTCACTAGACGTACGTGGGATGAAGGAATAAAAAAAGGAATTAGTGTTGCATGAAATGACTCCTACTTTATGTGGGTGATCCATCCGTGACGACATGTATGAAGGTGATGTTAACAGTTCACCGCGTAAAGTGGTGTGGTGGAAAATTTTATGGAACAAACAAAGTCGTGCGTTTTTGCGTCGTGACGCTAGGGAAGAAAGACCTAGGTTAGATTTCATGGAGGATACGCTAGCAGCTCGTTGGTAGTTAGAATATATAAATCGAACCGAGTTATTTTGAATCATTTCCAGCTGATTAACGAGAGTTCCGATGCCAGGATCCCATATCGCTGAAGCATATTCTAGTTGTGAGCGCACAATTGTTTTGTAGAACAGTAATTTAATAGAAGTAGGGGCCGAGTAAAAGTTGCGTTTTAGGTACCCAAGCATACGGTTAGCCTTGTTAGTAATGGAGTCGATGTGAATTTGCCAGCTAAGATTAGAAGTAATATGGACGCCTAAATACTTGTATGATTCGACAATTTCGAGTAGAGTACTATCAAGGTGATATGAAGGTAAGTTAGCGGAACAACGAGAGATTCGCATGAATTTGCACTTGTTAACATTTAGTGTCATATGCCACGTTTTGCACCAAGAAGTAATAGCGTCAATATCAGATTGAAGTGCATGCACGTCATTGATAGAGGTTATTTCCCGGTAAAGAACACAATCATCTGCGAATAGATGAATCGAAGATGATACACAGTTTGGTAGATCGTTAATATAGACAAGGAAAAGTAATGGCCCAAGTACAGTACCTTGGGGTACGCCAGATATTACAGGGTGAAGGAGAGAGCTGACTTCATTCGCGGTTACAAATTGCTGACGATGTGTGAGAAAGCATTCAAGCCATTTTAGTATGTTAATATTAATACCTATTTTTTTTTGTTTTAGTAGCAGGAGCTGGTGAGATACCTTATCAAATGCTTTCACGAAATCCAGATATATACAGTCGGCGGATGATCGGTTATCGAGTATAGAGTGCAACTTATGGGTGAATAAAGCCAGTTGTGTCTCGCACGAAAAAGATTTGCGAAAGCCGTGCTGTGCGCGGTGAAAAAAAGAATTTGATTCCAGATAGTTCGCGGTATGGGAGAAAAGTATGTGTTCTAGAATTTTGCAAGGAACGCTAGTGATTGATATGGGTCTGTAGTTGTAGGGTGAGTGCTTGTCGCCAGATTTGTGCACGGGAACCACCCTCCCTATTTTCCAGTCCTGCGGGAGCTCACCAGAATTGAGGGATTGCTGAAATATTTTAGCGAGGGCGACAGAGATATAGGCTTTCGTGTTTTTTAGGAACATGGGAGTAATACAGTCAACACCAGAGGAGGAGAAAGGTTTGAGAGAGTCAATAATTTTGGCAACACCATCAGTCTCAATCTGCACAGGATACATGGGTAAATACTCAGGGTTACTAAATGAAGGCAAAACGTCAGAAAAAACACACGAAAAAGCGCTGGAAAACACGTTGTTAAGCGTATCTGAACGCTGTTTGTCATCAATTGGTTCACCGTCCAAATTCGTTAGTACAATTCGCGAACTATCAGCCGGGTTCACTACATTCCAAAATTTTCTTGGATTGTTCAGCAACATATTTGGTAATGTGTTGGTTAGAAAATTTTCCTTCGCCGATTTGACTGCAGAATTATATTCATCAGCCGAGGTACGATATCGAGACCATCGATGTTGGTCACTAGACGTTTTCGCACTTCTATACATGCGTTTTTTTCGATTGGAAATGCGCCTGATAAATGAATTATACCATGGTGCTTGCGGATTATAACAGATTACACGAACTGGAATAAAACGGTTAGCAAACTCTGTCATCTTCGTTTTTAGAAGCTTCCAATTATATTCAACTGAGCGTGCTTCGAACCCGTTTAGAAACGCTTGTAGAAATAAAAACAGTTCATCATTGATTTGGTTAAAGTCAGCATTAGGATAATTACGTATCACTTTAGTTCTATTAGAAAACTTTTTTACAGGAATAGTCACAGAAATATTTAGTAGAGAGTGATCACTTATTTTCGGCATGTATGTTACTTCTCAGCATAACTCGGGACAAGTAGTTAATATCAAATATAACAGGTTCGCACTTGTCGGTGTAACTCTGGTTGGTTCGGAAATAATCTGTGTAAAGTGAAAGTATGAACATAACTCGATAAATTCCTGGCAAACAGACGAGGACAAATTTAGTGAAGGGGGGGACGTTGACCATTTGATTCCTGGATAATTAAAATCACCCAGCAAGAATACAGGGGATGTTGGGTACCGTGTGATAGCGATGTTTATGGCATCATAGAGCTCAGTAACAAAGGTAGAGGAATCATTCGGGGGGCGATAGCAAACCCCGACAGCCAACCTACAATGAGCTAGTTTTACAGACACCCATATAATCTCTAAGCATGACGCAATATGAAGTGCGAATGACTCAAATTCCCTTTTAATCGCTATTAGTACACCACCACCTTGCCTCGTATCCCTATCTCGTCTGTAGAAATGAAATTGATTGGACAAATCGAATATTTCATTTTCACGAATGTTACTGTTAAGCCATGTCTCTGTTAACACGACAATATCGGCAGAGCAAGAATCAATAGCAGAAGAAATTTCGGTGCGGTTTCTGACAACGCTTCTGATATTAGTAAATAAAATAGAGACTTGTGATAAAGATGCCCGATAACCACAGCCCCTCGGTAACCCCTACGTGTCTGACGTATCACGTTGCCTGGATGACGCAGCGTGTTGTCCCGAGGGCACAGTTGTTGGTGTATCGGTAGTAGCTGATTGTGAAATCGTAATTCTTGACTCACAAATTTTATCGGAGACAGTGTCGTACGTGTATAATTTTCCATTAACGGACAGTTTGTTGTATTTCAGCTGGAAGGAGGGACTGTTAGGCATCGTTTTGGCAAATTCGGTCAGCTTCCTCCGTACTTCGCGCGTCGCGGGTGAAAAATCCTCAGTTACACTCACGTCGTGTTCTTTCAGTTTAGCTTTGGCCTGAAGTACTTTTTCTTTAGTTTTAAAACTAGAAAATTTTATTATTACGGGGCGGCACCTTGAGCCGGAAAATTTTCCTAAACGGTGAGCGCGTTCGATATCAATCGAGGCTAGCTGAATACCAAGCCAGTTGGACAACAAGTTTGATACCTTTTCTTCTGTTTGTGGCCACGTTTCCTGAATATCTGGAATTCCGTGGAAAATCAAATTGTCACGCCGTGACCTGTCCTCTAGTTCGTTAATACGAGTCTGCAATAGATGGTTTTATCTTTGAAGACGTTCTACCGTGTTGGAAGTATTCCGCAAATCAACTTCAACACTATCTAGCACCTCTAGCTTCTCTTCGACAGCTGTTAATCTACCGCAAATATTTGTAAGCGTAGATTCAATGTTTTGTTGACCGTTTCTAATTTCAGTGATGCTTTGTTTTAATTCCTGATTACCTGTTGCTATTTCAGCTGATTGCTTTTGAAGATCGCGCAACATGCGCAAAATTTCTATGTTTTGCTCTGCCTGGGTCAGTGCAACCGCTCCCTCAGTATTATCTTCTGTCATACTAACCATGGGCTGGCTAGTTTTTTCTTTGGTGGACTGTGACGACGTGGTTCGTGTGAAAGGGCCGGGATTGGACTCTACGTCACCCGACATCAATAAAAGAAGACAATTTTTCAAGTACTCCAATATCACACTAAGAAACACCCGTGGGCTCGTGAACAGCAATAGCAAACGTTTGTTTTTGTTTTTTAGGTTCAAAGGAATGTGGATACCCACCTGAGGTACGAAGAAACAAGGTTGGTAAGCCATTGCGGCCGTCGCGCTGCTCCCGTGCCCACTGGAGAATTCACTGAACTGCCAGCCTTTTACATCTGGCGCTGCGGGCGTCGTCGATGTCGATGGGTTTTCTTTGATGAAGCGAGGCGAATCGTAGATCCAGGTGGCCTGCTTTACGTCATCATGTCGGCGGAAATCGTCGACTGGAACTTGCGGCAGCGAATCCATGGTGATGAAGTCGAAGGCGAAACCATTATACCGGGACGCGCAGTAAGCCAGGAGTGGTAGTAGGACCTGAGGTACGAAGAAACAAGGTTTGTAAGCCATTGCGGCCGTCGCGCTGCTCCCGTGCCCACTGAAGAATTCACTGAACTGCCAGCCTTTTACATCTGGCGCTGCGGGCGTCACGATGTCGATGGGTTTTCTTTGATGAAGCGAGGCGAATCGTAGATCCAGGTGGCCTGCTTTACGTCATCATGTCGGCGGAAATCGCCGACTGGAACTTGCGGCAGCGAATCCATGGTGATGAAGTCGAAGGCGAAACCATTATACCGGGACGCGCAGTAAGCCAGGAGTGGTAGTAGGACCTGAGGTACGAAGAAACAAGGTTTGTAAGCCATTGCGGCCGTCGCGCTGCTCCCGTGCCCACTGGAGAATTCACTGAACTGCCAGCCTTTTACATCTGGCGCTGCGGGCGTCGTCGATGTCGATGGGTTTTCTTTGATGAAGCGAGGCGAATCGTAGATCCAGGTGGCCTGCTTTACGTCATCATGTCGGCGGAAATCGCCGACTGGAACTTGCGGCAGTGAATCCATGGTGATGAAGTCGAAGGCGAAACCATTATACCGGGACGCGCAGTAAGCCACGAGTGGTAGTAGGACCTGAGGTACGAAGAAACAAGGTTTGTAAGCCATTGCGGCCGTCGCGCTGCTCCCGTGCCCACTGGAGAATTCACTGAACTGCCAGCCTTTTACATCTGGCGCTGCGGGCGTCGTCGATGTCGATGGGTTTTCTTTGATGAAGCGAGGCGAATCGTAGATCCAGGTGGCCTGCTTTACGTCATCATGTCGGCGGAAATCGCCGACTGGAACTTGCGGCAGCGAATCCATGGTGATGAAGTCGAAGGCGAAATCATTATACCGGGACGCGCAGTAAGCCAGGAGTGGTAGTAGGACCTGAGGTACGAAGAAACAAGGTTTGTAAGCCATTGCGGCCGTCGCGCTGCTCCCGTGCCCACGCAGGAGCAGCGCGACGATCACGTGACAGCATGTCCGCGGTTCGTCCGTCTCCCAAGCGCATCCACACGAGGCGACGACGAGCAGACGCCAGCAAGGACGCATTAAACCTGTTCTCCACACCACAGTGCCGCGAAACTCACACATTGCACCGTGGAGCAGTTGTTCAAGAAACAAACCAACATTTGCTACCGCGATAAAGAATCGTACGCAGCTGTTACGTGCCAGTCGAGACAGAACACCGTGATAGGCTTCGCACTAAGCGCCACTAGCTTTACTAATCGAAGGCATGACAGTAACTCAGGCATGGTCCTGCTTGAGAAGCTTTCGATGTAGAAGCGACGAAGTTCTGGGCTCGCGAAGGGGCGTTTAAAGATGCCTTCACGCACTCCGCGCTCGTACACAACGCTTAAGCACACTACAGCCACGAGATTGGTCTTGCTCGGTGACAGACTGATTGAACGTGCAAGAATTATAGCTGCGTGCTAGAGGAGTTTTAACGGAAGCATATGACAAAGACCCGGAGGAGTACCGGAACTTGCGTCGCGTCAAACGGGCGAGATTTCTGCACCTTAATTCACGCATGGAACAATTAATCGTGAGACGAAATGAATCAGCGAACGCACAAGACAAAACTATCCATCATTTTTATTTTAATCGTTCAAACTAAAAAAGAACATTGTACCCTTGCCAGACTAAACGCTTTTCAAGTCCATCTCCCGCCAAAAATCCTCGAGTGAAAAGGCAATCGACTTTATCAGTCCGCGCCTCGGCGGACGAGGAGCAGGTCGCCGGTTTCGGTGACGTGACGGTCACGTGGTGCACGGTCCGCGAACGAAAATCGCGAATTGGTTCGCCTGTGAATCGGCTCTCAGCAGCGCACGTTCCCTGAATTGCCCGGAGCGTACACGACCACTAGCGCCAACGCCGCCAGTAATGCTAACTGATCAATCTCGCCTTTGCCTACGTACTCATTGCGGCGTGGGGGGCCGTACCTACTTTATCATCGAGAGAGAGAGAGAGAGAGAGTAAACATTTATTCGCACCCAAAAATTTGTCCTGGGTCATTTTCCTTACCACTCCTCGCCCAGCGCGCTTTTAATGCGCTCAACTAAGAGCGGCCAGATTAGTTCGGTCCCGGCAGGGGTATTGGCCCATTCCTCGCAGCTTCCGGGCTTACGTCTGGCAGGAAGTGTGTGTGTGCTGTTTTAGTTGTGGCAGCTACGTTGGGGCAGTTTCATAGCTTATGGGCATTGCTGGGGTACCACCCGGAGGTGCTGCACTGTGGTGTGCCTTTTGCGCCGCTGATGTAGTGTCTAAGGTGTTCAGTCATCGAACGGCCGTGACAGAGAGTTCTCGATACGACCGCCTTTAAAGGATACTCCTCCACATTAAGAGTCTTCCTGGGGTAGAACCAGACTTCTACTTGAAGGGGCAGGGTAAACCGTGTCGCTTTTGTATGCGAATTGAATCTTCAAGCGACAGATATACGAGAAACAAAACAAAAAAAAATAATTGACAACACATTAAGTATAATTATAATGCAATTAATGCAAAGGTGCAAGCAAGCTGGACAAGTATGACGATAACGATCCCTGGAGAAGTGGAACAAAGGGTACAAAGGGCAAACACAAATCTCTAAACAGAACTAGGTGACTGGTGCGCGACAGAAACTTTTGCCTGGTCCAGGTATCGAACCACGGACGTCTCCAGTTTGAGTGGAGCGCTGTACAAATTGAGCTAACAAGGTGTTAGATGACTTTAGAGCAAACGGTTTTATCAGCCGCCACCAATCACCTAGCGGTGTTTGGAGATGTGTGTTTGTCCTTTGTCCCCTTTTTTTTTTTTGATTCTTTATGGATTATTATTGTCAATCACATTAAAGATAAATTTTACACCTGTTACTAAGTTATGACAAAAGTACCGTATTCGCTTGAGTAATATCTGCACTTATTATGAACGAGACATGTGGCTCTATTTTCTCGCGGATTACGAGGAGAGGGAATCACCGAGATCGGCAATAAAAATGACGGCTATTTACGGGACCGAGAGGTTCCAATAAAACCTATCAGTTGCGAGTGAGCGCTCGTCCGTCGTTTGTGTTTCTTACTCTGTCCTCGTCTTTTGTGCGCTTTTAAAACCAAGACGAGATAACATCTCCACGCGAGATTGCTATCTGCTCAGCTTGCATTTTTACGTAGAATCGTGTTCTCCTCCTTGTTTTTCGATGCGTCTTTTATGCAGAACGCGATGATTGGCTGTATCTGTGCTCTGCAAGAAAGTAGACACGAGGGCATTGTTCGTCAGAAGTGCGGCAATTAATCGAGCAAATACGGTATGAGAACAAGACTGTCCCCTCGTAACCGAGAAAACGAGTTTTCGAAAACGCCGCCTGTAAAGGGTGCTCCACCTCAAGATGAATTATATTGAGGCAAAGCCATACCTCCACTTAAAGAGTCAATGCTTAGCCATGTCGCTTTCGTGCGCGTAAGTTAATCTTGAAAAGCTTTTTATTTAACAATAACTTTACAAACAAAACTGTGCGTTAGTAGTAAAGTTATTATAAATTTTAACTATTATATTAAGCGAATACTAAAGTATGAAAACAAGAAATAAAACCCGTCTTCCTTGAGAATCACGCGAAGCGTTTTAGAAATTTCCCGACTTCCACAGGAGCAGACAGGGCTACTCGCCTTTGTTCAAACAGCGGCGGCACCGCTCTTATGAACTGAATAAGTTTTTAATGCGGCGCTTAATTTCCATTTTTATAAGTGTGTGTTTTATTTGTGTTCTTTTTTTTCGGTTTAAAGCTAGGAAAATTTCGCCTTTCAATTTTAGTCATTCAGCACTTCAGACTACGCGACACGTGAGTTTGCCAGAACAACTACGTTTTAAACCTCGAGATAGAATGATTCCCAATTTAAAATAAACGGCAAGCAAATTATAAAACAATTGTTACGACCACGTTGGTTGCAGAAAGTACATGATTACAGAAAATAAAAAAATTCTTTATTTTTCATTCTATTTTTGTATTTTTTTACTTTTTGTTTTGACTTCTACTTTTCCCAGTTTTGTTCCCTCTCAGATATTAGGCAGTTTGGTTTTATGGTGATTAGAGTCTCAGAGTATTTTCATGGATGTGTGTGTAATGCGTTTCTAATGTGTGTGATGTGTGCGATATGTGTGATGTGATGCGTCCCCAGCATCTCATTATTACTTCTCAGTCATTTAGATTTCGGCATTGGTCAATAAACACATCAAACAGCTAATCACAAATCAGGAATCATGATTATAATCAACCAAACATTGTTCTTCTTGTGCTGTTGGCGATGAAAAGTACGCGATCTCACCGCAAACAAGTAAAAAACATAATCAAACAAACTGTACAAAATATCTTATCTTTCCTCGAACAGCTGTATTTTTCCAAAGGTTGTTCACTTTTAAAAATTGCAATGACAAACTTATACCACTTGCAAGCTTAACCTTACCATAAACACAGAAACTCTCCTCACAACGGTGAAATCAAGTGATGACGTCGACAATTCAACAGCGAAAGACAACGTCAAAAAGTATTCCTAAGGTTGTTTCTTTTCCTCCGTGCAAAACGAATGCGTAAATAATAGGAAGCGGTTATGAGAGAAGCGTGATAAATGACCACGCGCGAAAACTCCGCAACCCTTTATTGTTTTACTGTCTCTCATTTTTGTTTTGTCCGTGTTTGCATTTTTGCCGTCTTCAGGTTTAGCTCTTGCCGGTTCGTGTTTGTTGTCGTTCGGCCCTTATTGCCGCGCCGGCCCCTCCCTTCAGTCTAGCGGAGGCACCGACAGCGTCTCGTAAATCTTGCGGACTTGAGTGCCGTGAGGCTGGGACTCAGAACCGGGGAGCATGCGGCGAGTAAAAGCACGGATTCCGTCAGACAATATAAAAAGATAACGATGAACTTAAGAACATAAATCGATACAATACGCGTCCAAAAAAAACACGAGTCAATGACACATGCTATCGTCGTATACGAACGCAAAGACCGACCCAGTCACACACACACAAACACATAGACACACACGCAACGCTCGTACGCGCGCGCACACAAACACACACGCACGCACAAACGAAGCAAAGATAAATCGAGAGAATGGTAAACTCAAACGACGGGATCTCATACGTGCGTTGTAGTAGAAGGAGCCATAAAAACGAAAAAAAGGTCGACTAATACACACACACACACACAAAAGCACAAAAACAAACAAGCAACTATAGTCAAACCAAACAAAAACTGTCGTCCGAAAATTTACGACCAAAGGATTTTTTTTTCCTCCCTGAGTCTCCAATCAGTTTCGTATTAGGCAGAGATTTTCGGCCAGGCTCCTCTATTATTCTCGAGGAGTAATAAACGCGGACCAACAAACTATATCACGTCTTTTTTTTTTTTTGTTACTACTTTTTAGGAATAGGGTTAACCTTAACTTTTTACTAGTTTGTTTTAGTTTCGTTTACCCTACGGTTCCCGTTCCTGTCGGACGCGATCGCTTCTCCAAAATGATCTCCTGCCAAAGTCAATCGCGTGTTTAAGTTGTTTCTTTTTCGCTGTGTGCAAGGTTGGTTGGCGCCTTAAGTTTTTACTGTCTATTTCTTGCTTGCAATATTCGGGTATCAAGAAAAACAATTGTGTAAATTAGAATTAGGGATATTTTTTAGCTGTCGGCTATAGACACCAACCACTTAAAAAAAAGCAGTTTGTGGCGATTCCAATGAGCTTATCGTCACCCCGCAGCATAAGAGAGTGCTGCATTGACCGAATATATATATATATATATATATTAGTAGGAAACGAAACATTTATTAGGGGGCCAACTTTTGCCCAAAACAAAAATACAAAAGGTTGTGCCGCAGGTCTCGAAGGTCGGCGGTGTAACACGATCCAGCGCAAGAGCGAGGCTGACCCGGACCGCGACGAGGAGCGCCTTTTGTACCCGCGTCAGTTTCTGGAAAATTCGGCGTAAAACGTTCCGCGCGTAGAACATTCGAACCTCGACCAGAAGACAGGGTTCTCGAACCTTGTCGTCTTTTCCGTAATATAGTTAAAAAGGCTAAAAGTAGGTCGGGTTTTCTCCGCAGATCCCTCAAGCATGCGTCCGTTGAAGCGAGACCCTTATTTGAATATGCTTCAGAAGTATGGTACCCTTACGTAATATTTCTTGAGCAGGAAATGCAAAGTGTTCTACGCATTCCTGTGTGATCTACATTTTCTAGATAGCGCTCCTCAGTTCCCCTGATGAAAGATATTGAGACGTTTTTCTTCGTCACCGAGTTCCGCTGCCGGTAGTCCACGCAGCATCGAATGGTTCCATTCTTCTTCTTAACCAGAACGACTGAAGATGCCCATGCTTGAAGGCTGGATTATTTCATCAATCAGCATTTCTTCCACTTGCTCCTGGATGACCTCCTCCCTTTCTTTTACGGAGACTCTGTACGGCGATCGATGCACAGGGAGCGCGTCGTCCTTGGTAACAATATGATGCTTCGCTATGGTGGTTCCGCGCACCATCGAGGACATCACAAAGCAGTAGCTGTATTCAGACAGAATGTTAATCAGCTGCCGTCTTTCCGGGCATGGAAGGCTCGGGTAAATGTCGAGCTGCGCTGGCGACGTACTTTCTTGCTGAAGTGCGAGGATTCTTGAGCAATCACGGCGATTTCGAAGGAGTTTCGGAATTCCTCAACGTGACCAACAGCGGCACCTTTTGTGAAGGGTTGCGTTTTTGTCGGACGTTCGTCACGATGCGTCCATTTTGAAGTTCAGTTACTCCCATTGCGATGACTATTCCTCTCTCCAAAATCAATTGAACGTTGCCGTCCAGAACAACTTCACCGCAGGTAGCTGCATCGGTCACGACGGTTACGACAACACTTGATCGCAGCGGCAAGTTCACGTGGTTGGCAACGACTCGGACGGCGAGTGACATAGTTTCGAGTTAATTTGAAGGCGGAGCAGGTGTTCGCCGCGTCCATCTCTTCTCTCTAAGGTCTGTGATGTCGCCCTATTCACCGCGCCGCGCGTCCATGCCGAGAACGACGATTCCGGCGCAGTCTTGTAGAACGTCGAATTTCACTGGGCACGGCTCGGCGTGAATTTTGACTTGGGCAGTTCACCTTCCGACGGGCGTAATAAGGTGTCCTCCTCCAGTTCGAATTTTTGGATCACATCAGGGCGTCGTAACTTTTCGCAGGCGGCGAGAGAACCTCCCACTCAAGACTGAGTACTCTTCTTGGGTGCCCACGAGGGCCGATGCGTCGTGGCCGTCTTATGTTTTTGGGCACCATTGCAGGAGCGTTGTTTTGATACGTGGCTTCGGGAGAAGGGGAGCGCTCCGGAGTTTTTGGAGGCTCTTTACTTCGGTCGTCTTTGGCAACGCCGCCTCCGGGCGTTACCGCGCTTAGTTTTTTCCGGCGACACGGGGGGTTAAGCTTTCTCGGCGGAATCGACGAAGGGGCGATGCCGGACATCGTGGGGATGGTGAGCGGGACCTCCGGGAAGGACCCTGCACTGAAGGCGGCGGACGGCGCAGGTACTCCTCGATGTCCCTTGGTCGTTCTCCCAGGCGGGGCCGAGCGTCGTTCGGCGCAAACCCTCTTAGCCCTATCTGGCGGAAGCTGCACCATCTGTACACGTAGCCGGCCTCCCTGCAGTGGTGCAGTGGTAGCTTAAAGGGCGTTGGTCGGCCGTTCGCCACACGTTGAACTTCCGGGGTGCACGGGGTTCCTGGCAGGCGCACTGAACCTAATCATCGCGGCGTCGGTCGTACAGCGGCGCAGGAGACTGACGTTAGGGTGGCGCGACATAGGCGCCAGGAGGAGGCGGTGGCCGTCGGGTCATAGCGGTGTAAGTTAGCGTGGGGTCCTGGGGGCTGCCCCGCCGATGGCAGCCTCTGTTTGGACGGCTCTCTGGATTTCTTCCCGCACGACCTCGGCAATGGAGAGCAAAGCTGGTAGTTCAGCGGCGGGTAGCAGGTTACGGGGTTCTTCCAAAACGATGTTATGGATTATCTGCCAAATGTTGTCCACACCGACGATGTCCAAGTGAAGCCGCGATTATGCGACAGTTGACAGGGGTGCCGACGAGTCTGTGACAGTGGCTTGCACGGGCCGACAGTGCACGTTAAATATTGGTGGCTTCCGCAACAATGTCGTCAACAGTCGTTGGGAGGTGTCCAACAAAACCACTGATGATTTCACTCTTCACGCCTTTCAAGATGGCACGCAGCTACTTCTCCTCGGTGGCCTGAAGTTCAGTGTGAGCACTTAGGCGCAGGAAATCCTCCAGGAAGCTGGTAATGCTTTCGTTTGTTTCTTATTAATTGTCCAGAGGAGGTATTCGGCTCGCTGTCTACGGTGCTGATTCGGAAACATCTCGTTCAGGCCGGCGATACAAGTGTCCCACGAAGTAAGTGAAGCCTTGTGGTCCTCGAACCACTGCCTCGCGGTGCCTTCCAAAGAGAAGTAGAGGTCTTAGAGACGCTACTCAGTGGCTTATCAATTCGGCCTGAGACTGGCCTGTATTATGCCGAAACGTTGACTCACCTAACGCTTTAAAACACCAAAAACCCTTCGAAATGCGACTTCATTATCTCTCTCTCTCTCTCTCGCTCTCTCTCTCTCTCTCTTCATATATATATATGTGTGTGTGGGGGGGGGGGGGTGAATCGTCTCTTGATTTGTGAACGGGAGGCCACTTAGTTTTCCTTCCGTCGGTTCAAATGCCACCGTTACCGACGATTGATGCAATGACCTGCATTGTTATATGGCGCAAGCTTAAAAAGGCCGGTCGGCAACCGCACTACATTGACTCATGTGTATCTCTACCGCTCATACCCAAGATGACCCAATTCAAAAATTAATCTACCGCTCCAATGACATTGGTAAATACAATAATTTACTTTTTTATAGTTTGCACATGCATTTTAGCATAAAATGAGTATCAAATTGGGCGATGATTGAAGCGGTACTGCTTCCCAGTTTGTTTCCGATGATTGCCTATCGATTGATCTCCACTTCTTTCGTGTTTTTTTAAGACCTTATACAAATGGACAAAGGCACAACACTTCCAGTAAAATGAAATTGCATTTCTATTTTTTTATTTAACATCAATATTACGTTGCCATGCAGACGAAAGCATAAATAAATGACTGATTACGGCTCCTCGTCTCTATGCAAACTTGGCTCGAAAGCAATTTTTGAGATACGTATTTAAAGGGTAAAATATGTGTTACAAACAGATGTTGTAAAACACACTTAAATTCAGAAGAAAATTAAAGCGGTTTAACACTACACACCGTCGTGAGATCAACTGCTTTTGAAAATTTTGGTTATTCTCTCTTCATAATCAACCAAGACAACAGAAGGCGTATATATATATATATATATATATATATATATATATATATATATATATATAAGCTTCTAAACATGTCCCTCGTTGGATATTTTACACATTGTAAATTGCCAAATCGGCAGTCACGTGCAATGCATTCAGGACAATCGGTGGCGTTGCATAGCACCACACCCAGTTTTGCGTCCTACAAATTAATACGTGCCAACACAGATTCAGGTGCACGCAATTTGCAATTATTGACGCGTTTAGTACGTAGCAGAGATCGGAATTTCTACTCTAGTTATTTTTTTTTATTTGTTTATTTTACCTTCAGGGCACAAGGCATTACAGGGGATAGTGGGAACAATAGTAATTATAACACAAATGGAACAAAAATACAACACCTAAAAAATAGGGAACATAAAATTGGCACTAGGTGTACAAAAAAGTGCGTGGTCATTAACTTATGCGAGCAATGCAGGTAAGCGGTTCCAGTCTTTGGAAGTCCTGGGAAAAAAAAGAGTCATAATAAACGTTAGATTGGCAAAATGGGACACCGACTTTGTGACGATCATCAATGCGCGCTGAAACAAAGTGGGGGGGGGGGGGTGATTAGTTGTAATTTAAGCTGAGGAATATGATGATAGATTTTATAAAAAAGACGAATACGAGAGACTCTGTGACAATGTGCGAGGCTCTGGAGTAACAAACTAATTTGCACTCATAAGGCGCCTTATTGCTCGGGAACCAAAAAAGCTCTGAAGATATTCAACAAGAACATAGAGAGCAAAAGGCGTAGGCATAATAAGCGACGTCTTGTGTTTATTGAGCAGCTGTCAGTGACTTTAAATAACCGTTTCAATAAAATCAGACTTAAGAAAAAGATTACGTAAAAACATAAAATGGCGATACCTGCATCCTCACATTATGCATTTTTCGCGGCTCTCTAACTTAATATGATTAAAAAAGGTAGCTACCGATGCATACAAGTTAAAATACCTTTTGTGTTATCATTTGAACTACGCACAAATCTGACTCTCGATCAGTACTGCGATTGAATCCTTAAAACCCCTTCCTTTTTTTCTATTTTCTTTGGGCGGTGGTTGTATATCGTGTATCGGTGTTGCTGACGCGCTCGTGCTCCAGCCACGCTGGTGCGCTGGCTCAGGAAATATAGGCACGAGCGGGTGTCTGATTCTGGTTTGAACTCAAAGTAGTCGTGTATTGAATACATGGTGTCTAAATCTGATGTCTTTTTGCAGAAAGGCAAGCCTTTGCGTAAAACATAGAGCTGCTCAAACCAACCGAAGGTCTATCGTTGACGGGCAACGTGGCAGGCAACTGCAAGCGCTTCATTCAGCGCGTCCAGTTCTTCTTCGCAGCGACGGCGACTGGCATGACGGTTCGAACAGATAAGCAGATGGTGGCTCTCTTGCTGCATGTGGCGGATTCTCAATGTGTGGACGTCTTAAATACCTTCACACTTACGGAAGACCAGAAGGAGAACTACGCCGAGGTGATCCACAAATTTCAGGGATACTGTGCACCGAAAGCTTACGAGGTTTTCGAGCGCCATGTTTTCCTAAAGACCTGCCAAGCAGAAGGTAAGGCGTTTGAACATTTTTGTGAGAGATTAAGCTCAAGGTGCCCTTGTGAGGTTTCGACATCCGTAAGGAATCAGACTGTTTATGGCATCAGAGATGATAAACTTCGTGAACGCACCCTAAGACAGGATGACTTGATCCTGGAAGGAGCAGCTAGAATCTGCAAAGCCGCAGAGAAATCTTGAGAACAAGCCAAGGTGTGGCTGAGTCAGCACCCCTCTCCGGAAGATCAGATAGATGCTACGGACGACACAAACAAGAGCACACCGCAAATGAGATGTCGAAAGTGCAACAAATTTTACCAACCACGCCGATGCCCAGTTTTTGGCAAAGTCTGCAATGCATGTTGAAGAAAAGATCATTGGGCGATCTGTTGTGACGCTGAGTCCCACGCTGAGGAACGCAGACCGCAGGGGGAGGAAGTTAAGAAGCAGGCAGAAGATGACTTGGATATTCTTCAGGTGGGAGATTCGGGGATAGTGCAAAGAAGGCTGCTGTAGGCCATAATTGGGAATGTCGAGTTCAAGGTGGAGACCGGCTCTCAGGTGCACCTCTAACCTTTGTCTCTCTTTCGGAGTGCGAGCACAGGGCAACAGCTGCTGTCCGGAGGTGTTGCGAATCTACAATGGTAGTGCTATCGGCCATTTGGGGAAAGCTATGTTTCTCGTCCAACTAGATAATAAATACGTTAAGGCTGACTTTTTTCTCGTCAAAAAAGGCAAGTGAGCACTGTTGGCACTGCAGACCTGCCATGCGACGGGCTTTGTGAATCGCGTGCATGAAATTGCCAGCTCCATGGATACTGGAACCAGAATGCAACGAGAATTTCCATCACTGTTTTAAGGCACCGGAAAACTGCAACATTCATACAGCATCGCCTTCAAAAAAGCTGCGGTACAAGTGATTCAGCCCACTCGCCGAGCGTCTCAGGTGCTCATGCAGCCCCTCAACCAGGAACTCAGTCGGGTGGAAGAGGCTTGTATCATTGCAAGAATAAAGGAGCACTCGGACTAGGTAAGTCCACCTGTCATAGTAAAAAAAAAAGAACGATAGTTTGAGAGCATGCATGAGTCCCAGAAGATTAAATGAGCCTTTGAGGCGTGAGAACTTTGAAATGCTAAGGAGGGAAGGCATATAAATAATATACTAAGAGTGCAGGCGAGCTGGTGAATGTTAATCATTATGAATAAATTTGAGACTGGGGCAAAAATTAACAAGTAAGTCGAAGGAACAGGAAAAAACAGGACGACGTCTCAAAGACTTCGTCCTGCCCTTTCCTGTTCCTTCGACTTATATGTTCATTTCTGCCCCAGTCTCAGGTTTGCCAATGCCACAGTGTTTTCGAAACTTGATGCAAGATTAGGCTTCCCACAGATCCTGCTGAAAAATGAAACATCGTGAATTTGTGCTTTCGGCACGCCCTTCGGGCGGCACCGATTTTCGAGGTTGCTTTTTGGATTGGCTTTTCTGCCCGAAGTGTTTCAGCGTGCAATGTCTTAAGTTTTTGAGAAACTAAAGAGAGTACGGGTGAATATCGATGGCATACATGTTTGGCATACCCACGAGGAGCACGATGAGCGACTAAGATTTGCTATACAGACTGCACACAGGGCAGGATTGACGCTAAATAAAATGGCAATTCAAAATTTTGAAAGTTGTTTTTTTTTAGGCGATGTAGCGAGTAAAGAAGGTATCAAATCTGACCTAAGCAAGCCTTCTCAATACAATCTTGAACATCGAAGCACCCACAAACAAGAAGGCCGTTCAGCGCATGATCGGCGTCATAAACTACTTCGGGAAATATTTTCCCCGTTTGTCTGAACATACAGCCAACGTTCCAAGTCTCCTTCACGAAGGCGTACTCGTCGAGTGGAACCAGGCGCATGATCACGAAATAAATCAGCTGAAACTAATGCTCACGACTGTTCCAGTTCTCGCTCTTTTTGACCCCAGGCAGGACCATAAAACTGTCGGCTGATGCTTCGAAGCACGGAATTTGAGTAGCCTCAAATGATCGGTCACGTAGCTGCCTTACAGCAGCTACGTGACCGATCATGGCGTCCGGCAGCGTATACTTACAGGTCGTTATCGGACAGTGAGTCACGATACTCTCAAATGGAAAAAGAGGCACTTGGACTAGTATTCGGTTGTGAGAGGTTCCACTACCTAACATACGGTCGGCACATTATTCTAGAGACTGATTACAGTCCATTGGTCGCACTTTCTGAAAAGACCCTTGGTGATGTTCCGCCTCGACTACAACGTTTCTTTTTCAGACTGGCGCAATATGATTTCGCCATTCAGTTTCTACCAGGAAAAAAGCCCGTGCCTAATGACTCTTTGTCAAGAGAAGTAAAGCCAGGCTCCCAAAAAAAAACAATACTCTCTAGATCTTGAAGTGCATGCTATGGAAATGTTTGGTGCACTTGGAAGTGATGCGGCATAGAACCTGCTCAGAACCGAAACAAAAAAAAGATTCCGAGTTGCAACATGTCGTACGATGTCTAAAAATTAAGGTCACACTGTAAGGCGACTTCATTTCGCTGGAGCCTGAGCTACCAGCAATTGATGGAATACTTTTAAAAGCAACAAGGGTAGTAATACCTCATGCCCTTCGGCGAGTTATGCTACCTCGGGTACATCAAGGCCATTTGGGCATAAACAAATGCAAAGAAGGAGCGGGGCAACTCATGTATTTGCCAGAAATGGCGAGAGGCATTGAATATTTTGTGGCCGGATGCACGACATGCAAAAAATTTGTATATCAGCAACCCCAGAAGTCACTGATAATGCGTGATGTGCTTCTTTCCCCGTGTATCGCGTTGGTGTTGATTTGTTTGCTTATGGTGGAAACTCTTACTTAGTGCCATTTGACGCCAACTTTAATTATCCAGAAGTAGAGAAGCTTTAAGACACCTCTTCTCAACGAGTCATCCAAACATTGTCATCGTGGTTTGCAAGACACGGCATACCAGCAGAGATTTGCACAGACAACGCTCCACAATTTTCGTCGTACGAATTTAGGTGTTTTTCGAAAGTTCAAGACTTAATCACGTGACATCAAGTCCTCAGGTCCCGCAATACAACAGTCTTGCGGAAGAACAAGTACAAATTGCAAAGAAAATTTAAAAAAAAAAATGCGCGGCGCGGGGGAGGATCTTTATCTGGGTCTTTTAAATTATCGATCTTTTCGCTTGTTAGGTGGACGGTCTCCAGAAGAATTACTGAGTGGGAGGAAACTGCGGACACTGCTTTCAGACTTCTTATCATACCTCAATAGCCCTATGCCCAAGAAGAGGCAATACGAGACCACCGGAGCGTCGTTATCGCTGAAGGACCTCAAGAAATGTTATATTGTTCGACTATGACAAAAAAGCTCTTGGGCTCATAAAGCGAAGGTCACCGGTCGTGTCGGACCACGCTCCTACAACGTAAAGACAGAGAATAAAAGAACCTACTGGAGGATCCGCCGTCACTTGCTGAAAACGCCTGAGCCATTCAGCAACCTCAAGGATGACATGGTCTCACCACAGCAACCTGCAGGCGTGCAGGAAGGGCCACCTTCGCCTAATCACCGGCACCAAAGACAACCAACTCTTCCGGATTCATCACCAGAACAAAGGGAAGCGGCAGCTCCTGAGGCATAATCACTTAGAACAATAGTTAGAAGGTCAGCAAGAAGTAGACTTCCACACCGCCGACAACCTTACGATGAAACATTTGAACAAATTCCATAATGGTTGTTTTACGTTTTTTTCTTGTTTATTCTAGCGAGTATATGTGTTTACCTTTTATTATACGGTTACAATGTTTCCTTGTGTTTTGTTTCGTTATCTAAAGACCCGAGGATGTAACGTGTATAGGTGATGCCGACGCGCTTGCTCTCCGACGGGCTCAGGAAATAAAGACACAAGCGGGTGAGCGTCTCTGGTTTCAACTCGAAGTAGTCGTATGATCAACACAGTGGTGATGAAGGCCGGTTGTCCGCGTGGGATATGGTCCCTCAGGGAAGGTTGCCGATGAGCCAAAAACAGCGTTCTTTTTTTTTTAGTTTTACCTTATTTTATATAGTTTTACAAAAAAAAACTGAAGCAAAACAAAAAACTGTTTACTGTTTTTTTTTTTATGAGCGGATTTTGTATTCTTACTCGTCCTTCTTTACTTTTTGTTTCACCGGGAATACGTGTTCCCACCCAACTTTATTTAGTTGTTGTTGATGTTGTTGTTGTTGTTATTGTTGTCGTGTCGTTATCGTTCTTAATGTTGTTGGTCCCCTCCTTCTCTTTTTTTTTGGCTTTCCCTTTTTTTTCTTTGACGTCCTAACAGAAAAACGTTTGCAGCCGATCATTGCGATCTACGAAGTCAGCTCAGCGAATGATTAATGGGAACATCTGTTCAGACCTAAAATTGAAGTCTGCGCTGTAGCATTACGCAACGCAAGCCTGACGCTTTGCATTGCGTAATGCCACGGCGCAGACTTCATATTTCGGTCTAAAAAGACGTTCCGCCTCATCATTCGCTGAGCTGATTTCGTAGATCGCAGAGATTGGCTCTTTGAGTGTTTTGCGGTTTAGACGCGTAGGCATTTCTTAGAGTGTAGAGACGATGTACCTTAAAGTTAAATACATTCAAATCATGAAACCTGTTTACTCGAGAAGAATAATATCATAGTACACGTGGATCGAATAGTGCTCTATTGTATTTTGTCATGCTTCGTACATATAGCATTGCTGTAAAATAAAATAAATTAGTATCTACTTTGGGGCTTAAAATGTGATTCTAATCAAATGTACTACCTTGCGAAATTTTGAAGCAGTAAGTGCCGGCACGTTATAAAGCGTGCCATTGATTTAAATTACACTTGCATTGACAATTGTACAGTTAATATACTTGCATTCTGCCACTTCCCCCACAAAGTAAACAGAGACTAAGTATTGTTCAACGTGTTCGTCTACTCGGTTACACGTGTATTATGATACGAGCCTATCTCTACGTGAAATGTATAATTTATAATATTTTCAAAACACACAAGAAACATTTGCCTACGTAACACAAATTTTAATTGGTCATCCTGCCGCAGAAAAGCATGACTTTCTAATCTCAGTAACATGAGCGAACCAACGACGCTTCCAAAACCTTATCCTCTAGACCAAGCCAGGCGCCAAACACCGCACAAGGCATTCATCGTAGCTAGGATGAGCGCACCCACTACACGTTTAAAACACGCCCCAAGTCCTCCTTCACATCCCCAGAGTAGGGAACGAGACATGACTCTGACGACAATTTACGTCCTACACACAAACAAGTCCGCAAACACACAAACGCACACACAAATGAACGATAGCGAACTTAAAACTGACCCCGCTTTCCACTCTCGCAGCGGAAGGGCTGGTGGTCTTAAGCGAGTTTCAGTAGAGCGCTACAAGCGTTGTAATTACACTTTGCATCGGGGGCTGAAATGGGGGAGGGGGAGGGCACATCGTTTTGCTTTCGGTGCTTTGCCGGACGGCATCCACGGTGTACGTTAGTTTTCTTCTCGCTTGCTCAATAAGCAGGCACCACGTCGGAGGGCTTCCTTCTCCCGAAACCAAAGCGAGCTTCCCTGCATCGCGCGCGCGCTCTGCTCGTGGCTTAACGCGCGCGTTCGAGCGCGTCGGAGACTTGAGCATTTCGCGTTAACATTCGGGCTTAATTAATTTGTTTTTGTTTTTGAAGGAGTTGGGCGCGCGTGTGTGAGCCGCTTCTCCTAGTAATTAGGTGGATGTCTGGAGAGAGAGAACGCGTGCAAGGAGGGGAGGGGTTGGCTTCTCTGCCGAGCCGCTTTAAAAGCAGGGTGGGAAAAGTGGTGTCGGTGTAAAAAGGGTAAAAAGCGGCAGTCGGTCGGTTGTGCTTCGGATTTCTCTCTATCCATCTCTCTTTATTTTTCTTTCTTTCTCCCTCTTTCTCTGCTGGTGTGTTCGCCCGAGCGCTGATCCCGTTTGTTAATTCTGCGAGTGACTCTCGGCGCTCGCTGTTTGCTGACGCGAAAGGGAATGCCCGATGTTGAGGTTGGTTAAGATAAGGCGGCAGTGTCCGTTTTTTTTTTTTTTTACCTCTAGAACTGCGTGTGTTTTTTTTTTGTTTTTTTTTTGTGCATTTAGTAGGACGTAAGCAAAGTTCTTGGCGTTGATGCGAACTCTGGAAAGTGCTAAAGGTGTCAGGAGTACCGAGATATTTCAGTCACTTGTTTCTCCACTATTTTTGTTTTCTTTTGACGCGTAGCTTTGGAAGTAAGAAAATGTCCAAGCCAAAAGTGGTCTGAGATGGATATAATTTTTGTGACAATGTCTTTATTCGTTTTATTGTTTGTATTTCTTAAATGAACACGTATGTGGGGTTAACTTCCTTTCTTTATCCGTTCGCCACCTATTTTTTTAGTCTGTACATGATCTGCGACCATCATCGTATGCTTCTAGACACACTTGTCTTTCTTGGCTTTTTTCGGGAGACTTCGTTTTGACTCATACCTTAATTTTTGAATATTTGCTGTGTTTATGCTCTCTAAATCGGACTCGCCGTAGATTCAACCTCTGGAGAATTATATATAGGCTGTCCCAAGTCACCAGGCTCGATCTAAAATGGACTGTAAAAATCGGCGCCTGTACAAAGCAATCTATAATTTTCGTCAAAAATGTATTTCGCAGGTAGGCTTTTTTTTGTGTGTGTGTGTGTGAAATTACAAACCGTAGCTCTTTTCCTAAAAAATAGCGTCAAGAAACTTGCCCTGGCCAACGGAGGACGGCGACGCAGACGACTGAGGCGAGTTGAGGGGCACGTGTGGCGCGCGTACTGATAGATGGCGTTGGGACCACCGCCCGAAGGTGTAGCCGACCAGAGAAAGAAAGCAAACGACACGCAGACAAAAAACTTTGGCAGCAAAAGAACCGTCGTTATGCAAACGCGTTTTTTTTTTTTTTTACTTTAAGTTTTGCTTTTATTGTGCACATTAACTTTTAAACCAAGGGTACTTTAAAACAAAGATTATGTTCATTTAATTAAAGCACGTTGGTTGTGAGCAGTCTTGATAAGGAGGTGGCGCCATCTATCAATACGAGCGCCAAACGGGCCCCGCCAGTCGACTTCGTCGTCTGCGTCGCAGCTCGCTGTTGACGCTGTAAAGCTTCTTGGATCTATTTTTTACAGAAAAGGAGCTACGCTTTCTTATTTTACGAGAAAAAACTGACCTGTGAAAATACCCCTCTGACGAAAAGTTTAGATTGTTACGTGCAGGCGTCGATTTCTACGGTCCATCTTAGATCAAGCCTGGTGACTTGAACCACCCTATAGATACGATCTAAAAAATACATGCGCGTATACTTATCCGCAAAACACTCGAAGAGCCAATCTCTGCGATCTACGAAATCAGGTCAGCGAATGATAAGGCAGAACATCCCTTTAGACCTGAAAATGAAGTCTGCACTGTGGCATTACGAAATGCAAAGCGTCATGCTTACATTGCATAATGCCACAGCGGATACTTCATCTCGAGGTCTAAGCAGATGTTCCGCCTCATCATTCGCTGAGCTGATTTCGTAGATCCCAGGGATTGGCTCTTCGAGTGTTTTGCGGGTAAGTAGACGCGTAGGAAGTTTTTAGAGTTTATACACTTTGAAAAGCTAGGTTAGTACAAGCTTTATTATTTATCTTTCTTTGTACGGTTGTTCTATCAGCAGATATCTAAACACGCATTACACATACCTGCATATATTACGCTTATCACGCCGTGCTTAAATTCTTCAATTTTATATATAATTTTGTATTATGTTGCATGAAAAAAAAAAAAAAACCTTCAAGTATCAAACAAAAGAATCGCACAATTGTGTTTTATGTTTCTGTCACACTGTCAATCCAAAAATATTCGTATCTCTTTTGTATCGAACTGCCTCCCAGGATAATGCTTGAAAATTCTGACGAACAGAAAGTTTGGGCGTAAGAAAACGGGTGAAGTGTTAACAGAATTAAAGGGAAATCCCGAGACTGGGTTCAAAACGAGGGACAACTTTTTCAGATAATGTACTTGATATTTTATTTTTCGCGGAGTCCAAATTATTTGTACCACTGTACGGTGACATACTTTTAGTGTATCTTGATAATCTCGCAATTATATACCAGACTTTAACTTAACTTGGTGCCTCATTTAACCTAGATAAGGCCGCTCATTCACGGGACTATGACAAAAATATTTAAAGCGCGTATTTCCTTAAACAAACTCATTTTTAGAGTATTCTCTATTGAACAAATCCCCGATTTTTAATTCGGTCAACGCTGGCATATAAGTTATAACATATGTATAACCTTGTCCACAGTACGACCACCTTCTCAAAATTTTCTCATCAAACACATATTTCGCAGAGGTGCCTGAAAATCGATGACGACCCGTCCCACCATGAAATTAGGTTTTGTTTAAGGCAAAAAATATATTTCCATCTTGACTCTCATGAATTTACATTACCTCATAGCGCCCGCACGACACCACACCGACTCTCCCGCCGTATTCAAATACAAGCGCGTCCGTGCACCTTGAATCGGCGCGACGCGTTGCCCCCAGAACTTCCCCATCGACAAATTCTACGAGCAAATTCGATGTTCCCGAAACCACCTCGACATCACACCGAGGCGACAAGAATAAAGAAATAATGAAAGAGAAAGAAGAGACGAAAAAAGAGACTGAGAGAGAAATACAAGCGGGGAAAGGGAAGTCGCGGAAGGGGAAGGGTGTTGGTGGTGAGTTGTCATCAAAGTGTCGGGTTCGTTCCGCGCATGCCCAGTGACGTCACGGGAGGAAAAAAAAAAGCTGGGCGGAGCCTCCCCGGCGCGCTTTCCCGCGCGCGCGCGTGCTCGCCGCGTATACAGTCGGCTTGACGCTGGGAGCCAAGCGCGCGCGCTTTTTCGCCGAACCGCGCCAAATCTCGAACCAGCCACGCTGCCGGCGAAAGCGTGTTCAGCTATGTGAATCGGCTTCCGCTACGTCACGTCCGCTCGAGCGCGTGATTGACCGCCTCACTCCTTCCCCCCACCCCCTTCCAATGTGAAGTGAGGAAAGAATGTGAGGTGACCTTATCCCGTGCCAACCGACTGCATCACCCCTGTCCTCCAGCCTTGGTGACGTGCGATCCTTGCGTTCGAAGAGTGACAGACACTGCGGACGTGCTCGCTGGCTGACGTCATTTCGGGACGGTCCGGAGTATGGCGTTCAAGCTTTGCTGCATCGCTCTTGCGCTGCTTTTCTGCACAGGTGAGCGTTATAGATGTAGAAAAGCTTTTCTATTTTTTACGTGAAACAACAAACATAGAAACAACGTTGCTTTTTGACACGAGAAACACGGTGCATAAGATTCGCCGCTCGCTTTTAAAAGTAAAAAAAAAAAAAAATAAGGAGTGGAAAAACTTTAGAAAATTTAGATCAGGTAGCGTTTCTGTGAACTAATGCACTGTCTTACTGTTGTCACTGGCAGCTTAAGAAACGCAGGGCCTAACATCGTGCATCTCATTTCCGCTCCTCAGCCAATGAGATTGCTGATTGCGTTGATAAGAATATCTAAGAACCAATCACAATGCTAGTGGCGTGAACGTGACAGGGCACGCCCCGCCTTTCTTTGGCTGTCAAGAATAATAAACGTCGCGATAAAACAAAACACCCATAGACCCGTTGGCAACCGTGCTAGTGTGTTATACACTCGCGCCTAAGATCAAAAGTAATATCACAGGTTGATTTAAAAAAAAAAAAAAGTTACAAGGTATCTAGACTCCACACCATCTAAATACAAGCGTAAAGGAGGAGTGCAGGTGTACAAGCGCACTAAATGGGCCGTTCAGACTACCTCGACTGCTTTCACTCCGAGGCATCTTGTCATCTATAGTTTATGTACTCTCATCCTACTTATTATCTTGACTCGAAAACAAAGGACATAATATATGAGTAATTTATCGTTTTTTACGTTATAAAAATCATAAGAAGTTAAATATAGTAGATATCTATAATTATTAACCTCAAATTCGTACCAACAAAACCCGCGTGAATAGGTAAGACGACCCGATACGCACCGTTGCGTGTTATACGCTGCAAACGAATACGAATTCAACTTTTTCGTGTAGCCGTATTGCCGGTGGCGACAGATCTTGACAGCACCCGTGAATTGTTGCTTGTCCAGCGCAGACGTCGATAAAGTGAAACAAAAAACGCTAAACACAGTACTGCAGAATGGATAACTACAAGAACCTCGGCGCTACAGTTATTCCTACACAATGTTGTCTGCCTTCCAAGCATTTATTCACGAGTATTTACTCGCAGCCCGTTGCGATTCATGGTGCACAAAACAATTCGAAGAAGCTCGCTTTACACAATGTATCCCCGTCATATTCAACAAAAGCGTAACATATACCAACCTACATATCGAGCTGTTTTCTCCCTTAAATTTCACCTTTTTATCCAGAGAACTCGTCTTCACGCAGTGTAATACTACGCACCTAACCAAAATGAGTTACAAGGCTAGAACGCTAACCATTTTCGTTACTTCTAACCAAAATGGATTAGAAATTCTCGCAGCAGAAAGAAAACACCCTTTGGTTGTAGGAAAATGTAGTCTCTTTGCGAGAATAACCCAAAATACCAAGTGAAGATGTTGGCAGCTCCTCCACCTATTACGTATTACCAAACACTGATTTTCACACTACGCAAGTACAAACACAGAAAAGGATAGAGCCTCCTGTCTTTTACTTTAAAAGCTGTCTCCACTGCACAAGCTCGTGCCCAAGACCCAACGCATAATAAAGTATTCATATCGTGTCCGTAGAATTCAGCGTCGTCCGAGTTATAACCTAAAAGGAATAGGCGTACTACATTTTGTAAAAACGCCCGTGTTAAGTTTGGGGTCTTCTCTCACAGTCTCGCGTTTTGACAGGCAAGCTGGGTAGAACAACGTGATTATTCGAGACAGTCAGTTCATCTGAAAGGTAAAAAAAAGAGAGAAACTTGTTACTTCTTTGACTTTTCTTTTTCTTAATAATCTTGAGTATGCATGTATATTTTTGTATCACTTAGCAATCTGTTTTTTTATGAAATCTTAAAGAAGCTACCTCTGGCCTTGTGCGTTTCTGCAAGGTAGACTGTTTTTCGAATACGAAGCGCCGGGAATCAATAAAAAGAGAACACATGACGCCCATCTTAAGAGGCTTCGATTTTAGTTCTGCTGCAACCTGTCCTTCTTAGTACTGTGCGAACCATTGCTCAATTGTTCTGAATGAGGCCGGCACCATTAGGGGCAGTACCTTTCGGGCGCAAAACATAAAAAAGGACGGTATCGTAGATCTCCACTTCACTTTGTCAGTATCATTTACTCTTAAATGGGTCTCATTGACAAGTTTTTTCATTCAACCCTCGTACAAGTAACCGTTTTATCGCTTCTTCTGTATGGCACTGAAAGAGTGGCGATAGCTCAACAGCAAATAGTTCCCGTGACCGCCAAAATATTAACTACAGTATTTGGGGCCAATGGGGGGAAGCGACATTTCCAGTATTCAATTTCTTCTTGCATTCTAACCAGCGTGTTAATAGATGAGGTGTTACGAGAAACACAAACCTTGCTCTGCGCAACGTTCGCGAAATGTTTTATCACCACTTCTTGCGGTTCTAACCTACAAAATCACCAAACGAGCGATTTCTTTGACGCTTGCTTTTCATAATACTGTATAACAACTAATCATCCCGTATATGCTAAATAGCGCAGCAGGAGGACTTTGCTAAATCTCCAACTTGCTGTTGTCTGAAGCACTGGAGCCTCCCAGTATGTGTGACGTAAACCCGGTGGGAGGGAGTGTCTAAACAAGCCGACCGGAAGTCGCATGAAATTCAAGAGACGGCTTGGTATTTGCAAACATAAAAATACGAAATATAAGTTCGTAGTTTTAGGCTTCGCTTGCACTTGCGATAAAACCGAGTATTGCCTGCGCGCTCACGTCGACAGATGTCACAACGCGTGTACGTTGATAATGGATAAAAAAGGATGGGCCGAATAAATAAACCGAGATGTTGTACAGACGCTGCAAGCCACCCGAGCTGAACCAGCGCTGAGAGCATCTGACACTTCCGGCTGTCCTTCCGACTTGTAGAAGCCAAGGCTACGGTGCCGGCTCTTAGCGCTGAATTGGTCGGGAGAGTTCTTGGCGTCGGTCACGGTCACATCACTTATATTAAAAGTGAAACCGCGGCGACGGACAGCGAGGGATTGCCATAGAATCGCTACGTCATACGTGCGTCGCTCTTTTGTTGGCCTTATTTTTCTGTGCGGCACAGCAAGCAGAAGTCGCGCACGGGCCGTTTTCTGGACGGCCGGGAGACGTCGCCGTTCTACACCCCGATTCATACGTTGCTATTTAGCTTGCGATGTTCGCAGCTGCGACGTTGAACGCTGCAGCTTCCACCACGCTATCTTTGTCTTTCGAGCGACGTCGCAACTGTGAAATAGCAAATCATATCGCGGCAAGCGAATCATGCGTGCGGCAATAATCATCTCGACCGCCCCCCACGTCACGCAAGCGGCAAGTGCCACGTGCCGCTTTCCTTTTATTGTAAATTGTGTCGGCCGCGCCGTTTTAGACACCTGGAAGCTTGTCGGCTCCAATAAAAGTCTGGTTCAGAGGAAACGTTTCCCCCGTGGAAACCACTGCCAGTCACACTGTTTTGACGAGCATCACGCAGAAGTGATTAGACGAACGCAAGCCGGTGCGACGCTCATCCAACGCAGAACGGGGAGGACTTTGCATTTAACCCAGAATTACTGGGTTCTGCGGCGCCAGCTTTCGCTTTACGTGCTCCGAATTGCGATGCGCTAACACTCAGCCACTGAATCCCCTTCTACGATCTTGAGCCGCTGCAAAAGGGCGCCATTACGAGACAGACAAAACAAGCTGTCCAGTCTCTTCAGACAAGCACTTCACTTAATCTAGGGTCCCCGTTAATTAAACAGTGCAGGTGTGCAGAAAAAGCGGCCCCTTTATCCAAGTGCATAACAAACGTTTTCTTCCTTCCGGTTTAATCTGAAGCATTTTGCAGTCGCGCGAGCGCCCACTCGCGGGCATGCTCAACAAGATGTTGGGACCAGGAGTCACACTAAATCGAGGAAAACATTGGTGAATTGGGTGGAGTAATACTCCCGTAAAGTCGCTCTTGTCCGCACTGGACAACGAGGAGGATCGCTGGCCGGGAGTTGTAGCGCAGCGCAGCTCAGAGCACGTGAAGCGAAAGCTGGCACCGCAGAATCCAGTTGTGCCGGGCTCAACCTCACCCCTGCCCATTTCGATCCGGGTGAGCATCTCCCCGGCATTCCGTCGTGTGCCACCACTGCGTGGTGCATGTTAACAAGCCCAGGCTAGGTAAATGGCACATCCACGGCAGTGACACCAGACGCTAATTCAGGCTCACTAACTTCCCCCACTGACTTAAAAATACAGAGAATTCGTTCATTACTCTTTAACAAGTAAGACATTAATACTAGAAAAGGTACGTTGTTGTTTGAAGCGTTGTCAAATAGACATTTTTGAATGTTGACTTTCGTTTATTAATTCGCTTCTTCGCTCGTATAATTCCTTGACATGTAACCTGCAATATGTTCCTATTCGTACTCTTATTTGCTCATGATTAACCGACTTTACATCCAAATCAGTTGACTGTTACATTCTGGAGGCATCATGCTGGCATTGTTGGGGGTTTTAGTGAAAACAAGCCTGGTACGGAAGTTCACTTTATTGTGTTGCGATATTTGATGTGGTGGCGAAATAAATTCAGAATACATTAAAATTCCGGTAATCACGGGATCAATTCATCAAGAACCCGGCATCTAGACAAACGTTGCTCTCTTTGACGTCCCACATTTTTTCAAGTGTTTCTTTCCAAGTTAAGCCAGGAGAGGAATCATTGTATGCAAGCAAACGAAGCAAAAAATGTAAGTTCGAATTCTCGCCAAAACCTGCGTTGTAAAGAATATAGTTGGATAGGGATCTTCGTTGGAGCAAACTTGTGCGAAGCCCGGAGTTCAATTCAATTAGAATGAAAAGCTTAATTTGTAAGTATATAGAAAAAAAATTAGGAATCGTGAGTCAACCACAAAGTGCATTTTGCTGAAACCGAATTGTTACACGCGCTCAAGTCGGTCGTGCAAGATGACAGAATATATCAGTTTTGCCGCAGCAATAAATTTAAAATAATTTACGACATATCTACGAACATCCATAAACAAATAAATATTCCAACAATTTTTTTCTAATACTAGCAATTTCCTAGGACAACTACTGTAAAACTTTTAATGTTCGTGAGCCCTTCAATGTTTATTTAATAAAGACAAAAAATATGGTAACATATTTTATCAGTTCTAGGGGGAGCAATGCTTAAAGTAAAGACCCTTTCAAAAAAAAAAGTTGCTGAGATTAATAGCAGTTTAAGAAACGCAGAGCGTAACCATCACCGTGTATCTCATTATCGAACTGCAGCCAATCAGATTGTTGTATCAGGAAACGAAAACACGCTAAACAACCAATCACAAAGCAAGAACATAACGAGCCATTAAATGTCAGTATGGGAAACCACATATGGAAACAGTGTATGAGCTCTGAATACTAGAACCACGACTTGAACACGCGACCGGAAAGGCGATTCCAGAAAGTGTAAACTAAAAATTAAAAAAAGAATGCAAACAGTACAAAATAAAAAGAAAAAGTTTAGAGTTCGCTAATTTGATTTGCTTTTTGCCGACAAGCAGTCAAACGAAAACTCGGGAGCAAGTTCTTTTTTTTTTTTTTTTGTTACTGTTTTGTTTGTAGACTTTAAGGAAAATGTGCGGTTTTGTCGAGCCAATTTGAAACGCGACGTTTTGGTTTGTGTGGAAAAAAGTGGAAGAAAAAGTTTTATCTTAATTTGTGTGTTTTGTTCGAGGCAGATATTTCGAGCTTCCCAACCACACACGTGTTTGAACTATGCCAGAGCAAAAAAAAAAAAAGAAACAATAAAGAAACCAGTCGAGCGGCCATCTCTATCGCACTTTCGAAAATTCATTGCATAAATGTAAATCTTATAGACAAATTTTGAACCGCTCCTTCCTCGGTCGTGAGCCGTTCAAACATTCAAATATATCTCCAAGATTGCTTTGTTTTGTTTTTTACTTTGTACTTAAATCCTTCGTAATTTTTAAACCGCACGTATGGGGTCTCAAAAAAACAACAAAAAAAAACGCGGGTATATTTCTTGTTTTTTGTTATTGATGTAGGCTTTCAACGTTGTAACGACCTAATTAACGTCGTGAATTATTTACACACTGGAGTAAATATTGTGAGCGTGCCGTCAGATATTCTTGGTCTTTACGTTTGAGAAATGGCATGGCAAAAGAATACAAAGAAGCAAAATTTAATCCTCGATTATGGGGCTGTTTTTTTATTTTTTTTTTTTTTCTTTATGAATTCCATGTCTATTTTTTGCTTTTATATTTTGTTTTGGGTCGAGAAAGTACCGCTTGATTAGAGTGAACACAGCATACATATTCGCATGAATATATTGTTATTTTATAGTTGTTCAAAGGCGCACCCGCGAATAGAACCTCACTATAATGCAATTAAATGATCTTGAATCGCACTTTTTCCCTTCCTTCTCTCTTCCTTTCTTTATCAGTAGGTATTAGAACCAGTGGTGTAAGAATTTCACATCACGATGTAACAGTCCTAACAGCAATATAAAAAAAAATAATATTATGTAATGCTCTTAAACGGGACCCGAAATAAATTATCGGCTGGGTTAAACAATTTTAGATTGAGATTTTACCAATCGCAGAGGAAACAAGTACACGAGGGTAGAAACCCAAAAACCTTGTTTTCGGTAAAAAATTGGAAAATATAGAGGATTATCTCTCACTTCCCTTCCTTCGTAAGCTTTCCGCCGGCTGCTTGAGCACCACGTGTAAAATGTGCTAAAAGTGGGAGGTGTGCCGACCCCATTGGCCTCTCCACAGGAGATGGGTGTCATGCGGCTCAAGTCTGCCGCAGGGGCCTGGGGGGGGGGGGGGGGGGGGGGGGGGGCGCTGCCAGTCACAGCTGGACAAAACCATATATTGGGAGAGTCTGGCCAGTAGGCGAGGTAGCGAAAGCGCTGGAGAGGAGCAAAGTGAAGGAAAGGGGGAGAGCGCCGAAGGAGCGAGAAAGGAAGGGAGCAAAGAGGAAACGACCCCCATTTTGACGCAACACGCTTTCGGCGCAGAGCACTGTTGAGGTACGCGTCGTTTGCTACGGGTCGATTTATTTTTCGCCTGAAGGAAAGTTCGCGGTCAAACGTCAAAAACACTTCATCCGTTAGTTTTTAGCCACCAAGGATGTTAATGGTTGTCAGTTCCATGCATTCTACTGAGCTAATGAATTAAAATGGCGGCCCTCACAGCAGAGCTGGAAGCAGCCGGGAGTTCATGCGCTCGCGCCTGTTACTCTGCGCCGAGGGTTGATTGGCTCACTCGGGAGGGAAGCGTTACGGCGGCGAGATCATAAACAGGCCAAACTCTTCCAATGTACGGCTCTACAGCGGGCCGGGTGGCCGGTCGGGCAGTGCATAGCGAGACTGACTTGGGGCGTCTTGGTGTGGCTATTTCTTCTTGTTTTGAGTTGTGTGTGAAGCGATACAATA
The DNA here is from genome assembly GCF_016920785.2 of Ixodes scapularis. Taxonomy (NCBI): domain Eukaryota; kingdom Metazoa; phylum Arthropoda; class Arachnida; order Ixodida; family Ixodidae; genus Ixodes; species Ixodes scapularis. Next base: position 33,084,816 of record NW_024609837.1, read on the forward strand.
TTGTGTGGCTGCTAGCTGTGCCGAAAAGACAAAGGACTCACAACGATAAAAAAAAATGCGAAGTAAAAGACAGGGCGGTGATGTTCTGTGCCGGGGTGCAACATGGGTTAGATTACATGCCAAAAGAAACACTCGTAGTTTCGGACGACGAGCGACGCCACTCTGTTTGAAAATGGGATCGCCTGATTCCAAGAGAATATTATTTTGTGTCACGCGATTGCATTTCTTTCTGAAGAAAAAAACAACAACAAAACTGGTGCAGGGAGAAAACAAGTCTAAGAAGAGTATCTTGCATGTGTGACATGTCAGAGAGAACACATTTCTCCAAGTGGGATTGCTCTTCAATAAAGACGGCACTTAAAGTTGCTCAATTTATCTTGCCAGTGTTGTTTATTTTTATATAATCCACGCTCACTAGACGAAATCAATTTAGGCATTTCCTGGTCCATACGCTTTGGCTGAGAATGCAGAAGGCAAAAAAGCTCGGTTTCATTGATCGATGCACATAAAAAAGATGTATTAACTCCCGAACAAAAGCCAGATATGCAAAGGTCTGCAAAATGTAGAGCTGCCGAAAAAATAACTAAACGACCTTTGAAACTAAAGTGGAGAGGAATACGTCGCATATCATATCATACTCAAATTTTAATTTCTTATGCTGGTATGTAAGGTGAGATAGACAATTATAATTCTATAACAGCAAAACGGAAAAAAAAAGAAGCGAGCCTGTGTAAGCAATTGACCACTCCCCAACGTCATTTGCTATTTGAATGTAAGCTTATGCCGCTCGCGCAGAAGCTTACATTCCACAGGGGTGTGAGATAGGACAAAACTAGTTATTTCTCACAGCTGAGCAGACAAAACAAATGGAGAAAGCGACCATTTTCACACCGAATGACGCGTCTCTGCATGCTGCGACCACCAGGCCTCTGTCAGCCGTCGGATGGCCGCGATGTGCCCCACAGCGCCCTCACCGGCGTGCTTGCCCGTCGCGACACACGGCTGCAGGACGGCGCACTTCCCCATTATAGTATAGAGTTCCTGTGTAGGCTCCCAACGGGAGCCAGGGTTGCGCGTTCATCCCCGTAGCGCCGTCTTTTCTGCACGGTATTTGGAATCTGCTTCTCACGTGACTAAATTCGGTGGATAGCGGCGCCGCGCTCAAAAGCAGGGGAACCTTCGCCGGGGCGCGTGCAACGTCTTCTTTCCTGCATGACATTTCATCCTGCGCCTCACGTCATACGGATCTCGGCGAATAGCGGCGCAGCAGCACGTTGAAAGCAGACGCGCAACTCTGGCTCCCGTAGGGAGCCTACACAGGAACTCTATTTTAGTACACCCTACCGCGGTTGCACAGTGGCGCATCCGCAGTATCCAAGCACGTCGGCCAAACCCAGCTTACTCATTGGGCAAGATCACTGCGTCACTTGAACGCATGCGCTCGTCAGCAATTCACCTGTCGACGCGTATTCGTATTCGCGTTCGTAATCACTGAGTGCCGTGGAGGCACTCGTCATCATTCGGGAATGACAAGTTCCACAGTGGACTTAAAAATCACGGTGGAAGTCTGGATTCGCCGAGCCGGACGAAATAGTACATTGCTACCACGTGAATTCTCATTTCGCGTTTTGGTTGACGATGAAAGCGAAGAAGGAATAAATTGAAAAATTATTTCACGGTCCCTCTACCTAAGGAATGTTGATCAGCGTATCCCATGCATTGCTGTCGACTTTCCGGAAGGTCACTGCCGCGCCTCACCGCTTTGCTAGTCACAAAGCCCCAGGCTTCACACGCTCTTTGGCGTCTAGTGCCTGTGGCCCAATCGTTGATTGTAAATGCTGCAAAAGCGACTGTATACTACCCGGCGGCTTAAAGAACGCAGAGCGTGGTGTTACGAAGCAAAAAGCTTAAAACCAGTAAGCCACTCCTTTAGGGCTTTATTACAGAAAAGCTGAAGCACTTAAAACAAACTGAATTAAGAGCAGACTCTTGTGCTTGTTTTAGACTCGCGAATACGATTATCGCAGTTGAATTGGGTTGCAGTAAACATAAACAGCTTTTATTCTGGACGAAAACGGGCAGGAATTACCGCGGAGCATGTGATGAGCCTCTCTGTCGCCTGCTATCTGTCAAAGACGTCGCGGCTGTATCCTCGGCATCTCCGAGACAGCCGAGTGGCGAGCGAGGCTCATCTGACCTTGCCGACGACGTAACTTTCGTTAATTTTGCCCTCGGCTTTCGTGGTTTCTTGCGCTCGGCGAGCAACAGTGGGCGGGGAGGCGGCAATATTTTAGTTGGTGATTCCGTCACTTTTACGAATAAAATCGAAGGAAAACTTTGGACGCATAATTTTTAAACTTTTCTGCGGCCAAACGTTCACCAGTTTTTTAAATTTTTTCTTCAAATGTATAAACCTTTTCAGAGTCCTTTTAAGTTGTAAAAGACTATTGTATACCCATGTTTGGACAATAAACACAAAAAAAAATGAACTAATTTTTGTCTTTTTTTTCAGTTTAGTGAATATTAACCTAAGGGTCTAGCTTAATGATTTATCTTAATAGCTTAATAACACGGGGCCCGCGGGCCGCATGCGGCCCTCAACTCGCTCGGATGAGGCCCACAGGTGACCAGCTACGAGTCCCGGTTCACATCTCTCGAGCGCTAGAAATGGAATGCGCCATAGTCATTTTGTCTCGTCGAATAATTTTCGCTCGGAAAGTAACTCTGGTCTTTTAACGTATTCACACTGTTTTATACCTATCCGCGTTCATTTGCCCTTTGTTTTGTTTTATTTTTTGCTTCCCAATTTTTTTAATGTACAAATGTTTCATTACCAGGCTGCAAGCGCGGGCTATTCGTTGAAGGATGCATCTCGAGTGCACGAACTTTCGACCAGCTGGAGCAACTAACTGCCAAAGACGAAGCTACAAACTCGGGATTCTCACCTTAAACAAAGTTTCCCATAAAAAGACAGGTAGCTGTTCAAAGTGTTGTAATAAAACATCGTCAGGAAGGCAAGAACTGTCAAACTAACTGATTTTGTTTAGAGAGAAATGTTGAGTTTGATTAATTCTTGAGTGAATTGAGCAACGGGAACGACAGAGTACTTGCTCTCTTGTTCTATTAAAACTGCCGGCATGCTGGCGGGGTGGTGTCAATTTATTTCTTGCTATGGATATCAAATCAAGGCCCAAAGTAGTCGTATACAGAAATCAAATTTAAAGATGTCACAGGCGAAACTGCGAGTTTACAAATATCATAGAGCACCAGGTTTCTCCTCTTGAAATTGTTTTAACCCTCCCCCCCCTCTCCTCCGCCCCCCTCGCCTTACGTTGGCCCTTGACCTTTCCGGTGCGAGCTTTCTGGTTCCCACACTCAAAGTAGTTTGAGAGCACTCATATTATAATCGATTGCCTGAAACTATGCAGATAATGTCAATGCTGAAAAAAAAAAGAATCTTACGAAAAATGTGGATAATAAAAAAAAATCTCAGACAAAAAAAGGTAGGAGTTTATGCGACAACATTATACAGCAGAGACCAACTCTACCAACGGCGCTGAATCTGCTGTGTTGTTTCTGGGAACTGCAGTAAGCTGGTGACTTTGGGCCAGTTGGTTTTCAGTTAAGGAAAACAGCGCCAAAATAACGCAAGAGCAAAGTCAAGAGGGAAAAGACAAGGCCCACTCTCAACCAACAGTTCTTCGAAAGCACAGGTGTATGCCATCGAGAAACGCCAAGTCATTACGTATTGCGGCACAACCCACATTTTAGATTACCGCATTCATCTGTAGATAAGGCTAAGGACGTATCACTTATGCATGTTTTTTTTCCTTTACTCCTAATCTCAAACGCATTATGAATTTGTCTTGACACTTTGTCTCTGTAACGCGCTAACATATCGGTGTCACAGGAGCGACGGTGTGGACCTTGTGTAAGGATGACATGCTCACGAACACTATTTTTTACACACCTACCGGTCTGACCTATATACGACAGACAAACACGATAGAGCAATTTGACAAACAACCCCTGCGGCGCCATCAGCAAACTCATACCGGTATTTAGTGTAACACGGGTGTGTGTGCGGCTCTGGGTTATTGATTGGCCGGCAGAATCTCGCCATCTTGTTAGATTATATACTCCTGTTTTCGAGGGAACTTCAGCTGAGATTGGGCCTCGTCTCGTCCCCCTTGCATTGATCCTTGTGTGATTTCGGCGCTGTTTACCTTAGTTTTAAAGAACTAAACTCAAGACACCGATAAAGCAACCGAATTGATTCATTTACGCCTCACATACTTACATTCTTGATTTCTTTAAATGTGACCACCCAGTCGGTGGTTAGATGCAAAGCTAGTGGTGTCTGGTGTACCTAACAGCGTAAACTGTAATTAATGACAACATTATTTTCCTCGGCATTCTATTAACCACCGAAATTCCATTGGCAGCGGAGCGATAATAAGATGCAAGAACTCCCCATGCCCTGTATCTCTTAGGTTTTTAGCGACTCATCTGGCGCACCGTTTCTCAGTAAAAGCGTAGATAAGTGCAATCCAATCTACCTAGACTAAACTCCATGAAACAAAAACAACAAAAAAAGTTATAAAATTTACTGTTTTGCGCGTGTCGTCAGATCTGTGGCTGTTGCACCGCGCCCGAAAGTAAATTCGTGGCAATCGGTAAAGTGTGTCAATTATATTTGCCGCATATTTTCTTCCTGACGTTCAGTCTCCAGTCCGATCGAACACTCGCTATTTCACCTTGATATGAACTGAGGGTACGCGCTCGAGATTATAAAGTGCGAGAAGGACACGTGCGGGTGACTTGGGCGTTGGGTCACATTGAAAGATCTTCAGCGGATACAGGGAACATTTGACGCGGTAACGTAACAAGTTCTTCGCTAAAAAACAGAGTAAAAATACACCCCGCTATTGAACGACGCAAAACGTCCGAGGTTTCCACCCTGCGCCAACAGAACAGCGACAGAAGTTCGAAATCGGCCAGCTTTCAATAGACCGGGATACGCTTTTTGTTTTATTCTAAATTCTCTTCTTTTTTTTTTCCTGTCGCGTTGCCGGTTACTTTCGGCATTCCTTCTCGCCCTCCTCTACCCCGCTTTCCCCACCCGACCAGATTCCCATCGGCGACCTTTTTTTTTTTCCATTGTTCCGCGACGTTTTCAATGTATCTCAATGGGACAAGCACGGCTGCCCAAGGTTTCGGTTTCGATGCCCCGTAAGAAAAACAAAAGGTGCAGAAAAACGTTTGTGCTGGTGCAAAGGGTATAAATCGTTTTCTTGCAGCTAGTGGCTCTACGAAAAACCATATGTATATAAATATAGAGATAAATAAATATATATAAAAATCACAATAATATAAAATGCGGAGGAAAGTTCAGTAACGTTGGCTGAGATCCTCTATCGCCACCTTCCCTGTATCGGTACCCCGCAGCTAATGGTACGTCGTCGCCGTGGTTCTTTGCTATGTCCTTCCTTAAGATGGACCGAAGTTAAAGTAACGAAGGAATATCAACCAATCAGGTGTCGGCAACGCGTCATGTGACAGCGTCATTAGAACGCGCTAACCAATCGAGCTTTGAGAATGCAGCGTGCTCTCAAAACAAGATTCTTTCGCTATTAACCCAGCCAACTTATAAGTGTAAGGGGAGACGTCCCAGAAACGCGCTTTTTTGATTGGGTAGGTGCTCGCGTACCTTCAACTTCGGTCCAAGTCGAGACGGAGCGGCCGATCGTTGGCTCCTGCCCCGCACCGTGGACTAGTGGCGTACTTGTGCGACCCGCGGGAGAAATGGATTTTTATCAGGGGATGCCGCCGCCAATGCTTTGCGCCGCCGTTACCCATGGGAGGCGGGAAACGAGAAAAAACAAACTGGTATTCTTCGTAAACATTGTCGGTATCGGGATAGGAGTCGAGGCCAAACATTCGAATCGCTACCCTGGATGCACGGTGTAGGCCACGCGAGCGAACGCCATGAAGGGAAACTGCGCAGTGTGCATTCCGGAGTCTAAGATTGGGAGAAACAAAATTCTAAAAAAAAAAAAGGACGGCCACGACTTTTATTTATACCACTGCTCTCCACTACGGGGCGGGATCGCGCATTAAGAAAACAGGTGCGAAGTCAGAGGAAGTTAGCGGCTTTTGCTAGAAGTGAGGGCTTGACGGGCTTTCCAACTCTTCCGAGAGATGGTCCAAAAAGCGTCCAGGGCGCTCGCTAAATTTGCACGTGTCATCTCAAGAAAAATAAGTTGAGAATCTGGTTCCTCAAGTGTGAATATTTGCCACGTTCGAATGCCTTGTTCTCGGGATTTTTTTCAGAACTGGAAAATTAAAACCCGCTCAATGACACAATAAAGCATGGACCAAAACATCGAACGAAAGCACTTGGAAGCCCAGTAGGCGCGCGACTTCTGGGACAGGCATTGATGTTCCGGTGGCTTCCCTTGCGTCTAGCTCGGGGAGTGGCCACGCCACATCAAGCCCGCTATTTGCCATTTCGCTTTAGTTGAAACGTGGTGGCTCCAGTGGGCAAATGGCCCTCACAGACTTTCGGTTCTGAACTAGGCGGCGAGTTTCCCAGTATTTTCGAAATCAAATATTAATGCTATCTTTTGGAAATGGTCGCTTATAGCACTGTGAGACTTAATTCGCTCCTGTAATAAAAATTTATGAGTTAAAAATGAGGAAATATGCGTTAACTGGGAGTGTGCCAAGGTTACCCAATAGATGGCACCACTGAGTTTGTTGCCAAACAAAAAAGTGTGTATCGTAGATCTCAGTTGTATGTACATGAATTACACGTGACGCCATCCGGCCATGCTGGTGTTCCTTTCTACTGTTCTTACCGGGAAAATAAATTGTTGGTGCTAACTGTATGTTTCAGAAAATGCGCGCATAGCAGCAAGGCCACCAGAGTGACAGCTGAGTGAACGTCCATGCAAGCCACAGATAGAGAGAATTGACTTGCGACCAAAGCTGTGTGCTTTACTGTTGAGCGCGTGCTGACCGCGAACGTTCGGCGTATTTCTTCTACACCGTCAAAACAGTTGTTCATAGGAGAACACCCATGAATCGTGCTTCTGTGTTCCAAATCTTAGCCAAATGAATCCGCGTTACTCCTGCGAGTCGTCTCACGTGACAAAATATATTAAAAATGACTAGATATGTGTAGGTTTTAGAACGCCAAGTTACAAAACCGTTACCTTGAAGTAATATCGAGTAGATTTTAAAGGGGCAATGCAACGATTTTTGCACTTTGCGCAAATACGGCTTAGAGCGGATCCCTGACGTTAGGGATCTGTGAAACACCCGTTCGTTTTTCACAACACGCAATCGAAGTCGCAGGAACGAGTAGCGTTCACCCTTTCAACTCGCAGCCAGAACAAGCGGCCACGTGATCTGGAGCAGATTTTATGCCGCCAATGCTGATCATAGCCACGCGCTGGCGCTGGGAGTCACGTGCAGCGGTGGTTGCATTCCCCTCAGATAACCTTGTGACTAGTGACGCGGGAGTTTCGTCGGTTTTTTATTCAAACTGCTAAGGCCTGGTCTATGGGCACCAATGAGTGCACGTCGGAGCAAGTTCCCCTGGATACCGGCAATCAGCGAACGTTCATCAAACGCGAGACCGCGAACAGACTTCGACGCACATTCATCGGTGCCGAGAATCTTACGGTTCACACCTTCGGGAAAACCAAACGCCCGACAAATTACCGCCGCCTCCCCGCGCTTTTGACGCTACAAAGCCAATACTATACAAGCAAGGTTACCGTGGAAGCGCTTGAAGTTCCTGGGCTTTGTACCGTGACAACACCACTCCTCGAAAGAGATACATTAAATCATCTGCATTCTGAAGTGCTGACAGTAGCTGACATCGCTCCTCTAGGTCTCCAGAGCGACAGAAAGATCAGCGTCCTTATCGACTTTGATATGTGCTAAAAAGTAGTAATATGACACATTCGCCGTCTCACCGAACAGCTGATTGCTGTGCATACTCTCTTTGGTTGGATAGTACAAGAGTGCTACGCCTGTTCAACTGACACCTGGGCCGGCTTGCTAGAACCAGCGTCTCCAATAAGACTGTCTTATTTGAGACAAAGAAAGCACTGCCAAAGCTAACGCACGAGCGGAGTGGCACGTGAAGTCGAAACTAAAGCCTGGTTCAGACAGTTGCGTTTGACTGCGTTTGACTGCGTTGCGGCAGCGAGAAACCAGGACATCCCTGCTGCTTATGTCGCGTGCCAAGATCATTCCTTGAATTGGATTCCACGCTTCATACGAAGGACAGATGTGCCGGTGACTCGATTTCGGTTCTCGACGCAACGCAGTCAAACGCACTCAAACGCAACTGTCTGAACCGGCCTTAAAACGCTGGCGTACCCCAGGCGTGCCAGTGCTTTCTTCGTCTAAGCTAAGACAGTCTTATTCGAGGCGCTGCCTCTAGCAAGCCGGCCCTGGAGCCGCACGACCACCCGTCCGTTTACCCGCTCTGGCAACTGAAACATCGGACAGCTTCCACACCCATCCGAAATTGGGCGACTAGATCCTATCGATATCTCCAACCTTCCCTTGTTTCACCCGACTGATCACTCAACATTACTTCAACTCAGAGATCAGATCACAAAGAAACTTGATCGCTATGAGGTGCCTTTAAGCACCCGGAGCTTGGCATCGATGATAATAACCGCGTGACCGCTGAAACTTGGTTAAAGACAAAACTTCGTCGGTTTCTGCACAATTCAGAGCTTCTCCAACATTACGATAATTTAACATACTATTCGAGAACATGTTCGAGAGGGACATGCCGAGCGGGTACCAGTCTCTTCCACGCCTTTTGAAAATGTATATTACCTACTTCACCACTCTGTGGAATGCAAGGACGCAGCCACGACCAAGCTACGCATGGTCTTTAACGCCTCATTTCATGTTTCTAACAAGCGATCACTGAATAGCCTTCTGAAAAAGGGCCTGCAGACCTCGCGCAACTACTACTCGAATTTCGCAGGAGTCCAGTCGTCCTGACAGCTGACATCCGGAAGGCATTTCTTCAAATCGGCATTCGAGCCCAGGACCGTGACGCTCTGAGACTTTTTTTTTTTTTTGAATAGGACATCTACCCCAACTAGATGAACTCCCACTTCACTTCGTCATATGACCAACGACCCGCGTACTGTTTAAAGAATTATCCATTCCGTTTCTTCCCGCTGCGATGCTGCGCTACCATTTCGAAGCAACCAGGCGTCGCTCCCCTATTGTTGCATCACAGCTACAGAACTCTCTTTACGTCGACGACCTTGTGATAGGTGCTTCATCCGAAACAGAGGCTCTTCGCATTTACCCTCATGCCACCTCCATTTTCACCGAAGCTGAGATGAAACTCTGCAAATGGTCATCACCCTTTGATCTCAGAGGCCTATTTCTACAGGACGACGAGTCGTATGACAATGCGACAGCAAAAGCCTACACCATAAAGCCGGGGTCACACGGCTCATGCATCATAGAAAAGACAGTCTGCAAACACGCGTCACCGCATTATCCGTGCTTCGAATGCCGCGTGCCATGCTTTCTCCTTCAGCTCATTGTTGTGCGGCATTCAAAGCACTATCTCGTGATGACTCGCGTTCGAATCTGTATGCAGAACGGCTTTTGTATGATGTATGGGTAGTATGGATTCCGATTGAAAGGTCCTACCTCTGCGACAAACCCTTTCACAAATTCAGTTCCATCTAATGGCTGAAATATCAGTTAAAATTGTTGTATGCTAATGGGGGATAACCACTGATCTCTATTGTAGTAGGCTGGATCGCAGATCGGGAGCCCGTCGGTGTCGCCACCGGCGGCCATTGCTTGACACCAGGCAATACACGCAAGTCTATGGGAGAAACGCACAAAAGTAAGAATATTGAAGCATGTACGCTGTGCTCGGAGGCGAGTATTTTATGGTGTGCTGCGATCCTTCTGTCGGGTGTTTGGAAATCGAATCGATATTTGTCAAACGTTAAAACGCCGATTAAAAAAATCAAACCTACCAGAGCACCTACGGCTGAGCTGGCAAGCTTTCTCTCGTAGTGGAGTAAATAAAGGAACTTGACGTCAATAAGACCGTTCTCGAAGAAGCCCAGAACTTGAACTTGATGAATAACGAAGAAGTTCTATCTCGACAATGGCATTCCGGGAGTGAGCCGATTCCGCGTAGCAAAGCCTTTGAGCTTGTCGTCTGCTAAACCCAACTCAACAAAATCGCCACCGACTCCGCGGTGACTCTAGGTAACTCTCGCCTCATTGAGCTGCACTACAGCGGAGTCACTCTCGACCACAAAATATTTATTTATAAGAACTGCAAGGGCTGTCAGCTTTAATGTTTGTACGCAGGCTATTTGACGGGCTTATCGAAAAGCAGCCAAAAAGTTTCAGTGCCAACAACAGCTTAGAAACGGGGGAAACGGCACTTTTTCTCGTTTTTCCCAGAGTCCCATGCATTGGCTGGTGTCTATCAATGGCAGCCGGTGGCGACACTCGGCACCAGCTGCCGAGGCCGCGGTCCGCGATTCAGCCTACTACAATAGAGATCAGTGGGGATAACATCGGAAACCTATTCATCAGCTGTAGACGAACCAAAATTACGGTGTTTCTCGCTGAACAGTTATTTTTCTATTTGCCTAAGTTTCAGTGGTGCCAAGAAAACTACCACTCTGAACGATGCGCTCATAGTTGAGTCACGCGGTTCAGTGAACCTATTGATAAAATTAACATTTTATCGTCATGAGATGCCTGGGGTGTGCCGAAGCCGAGCACTTACACTACACCCTCAAATGCGTAGAGCATACAAGCTTATAAGTATCGATGCTCAGGCTCCACATCGTTTCTGTCCTCAAATTATTTCTTACCAGCCATAGAAAGCTTGCCATTTGTATGTAAAAATGACGCAGACTTAGGTGATTATAGCTATCGAAGTAGATAGACTGAAGTTCGGAAAGGGTCTATGGGACCGCTCAGCTGCTGGGGTCCTCATTGGCGCAAATCAGACCTTTTTTCCCACAGATCAAGTGATAAAACGCACCATCATTCAGGCTTTCTCGCAACAAACGCGCATGGGACGAAGTGCTTATCCTTCAGGAGCCACTGGAATGGGAATGTTGGTGCTCCGAACTAACGTCGCTTTCCCCTCTACGTTTACCACGCAACACTGCCATCCCCAGTTGAGAAAGGTACATTGAAAAAGATGAACATATTTGCCGATGCCGGCCCTCGGGCATACGGTGCGGCAGTCTACCTACGAACTGCTGTTGAGCAGGGGGGTTTGACGACAAACATTTTGAGCAGCCGATCCCCCTCGCGCCCAACAAACCAGTGACTTTGCCTCGTTTGAAATTGTTAACCTGTTTTCTGTGAGCAAGGCGTGAAGAAAACAGGTTAACAATTCTACGTGAAGAAAACAGTGAATATTGTTCATCTCCAAGTGCAATTTCGGACAGACTCCGAGATTGCTCTATGGTGGATTTACGAAGATGCAAACAGGTGGGAGTTCGTCGGCAACTGTGTAACAGAAATCCGGCGCATCACCAAACGATTTTGCGGACGCTGTGCCCAAGTCACAACAACCCCGTAGATCTCTTCACACGTGGAGTTTCAGTTGCTTTAACACTTCAAAGTAAAATTTGGTGAAACTTAGCCGAGTGACGAACATGTTCCCCGGCAGGGATGCTGTGACTCGAGAATGCGAGCTTCGCCTTTCCAACGGCTCTAAATAACGTCGCCCGGTACAGCGTCTCTATCTGCCTTGAGGCGGGATCATCGCCTTCAACACCGCCGGGGGTGTATGTTGCAGATAAAATACGACGGAAGCCAGCCTGGACCACGAGCACGCCTGCGCGAACACGCGCGACCTTGTTATATTCGATTAAATAGACGAATGCGGTACAGAGCGGTCCTATTGTCCCGTTCTTCACAGCAGTAGCTCCAAGTCTTTGAGACAGGGCAAGAAAAGTAATGGCGGTTCTTTTTTCAGATTCGCAAGGAGCGTTTGTGTTATCTCACGACAAGCTAAAAGCGCGAGCGCTTTGTTGGGATGTTGCTTTCAATGCACCAGTTGCAGCACGTCTGGTCAGTGCACACCGGATGCTTTGAAATATTTGGACGTTTTGAATTTGGCGGCTGTATATTGTCACGGGTGGTGACCAAAGGAACACTAAATAAACAGAAAGAAAGAAACGTTTAATGTGGCGAACTTGTGCCAAAATAAAAAGAGAATAGAAAATAATAACCAAGCGTCGCGAGCGTCGAGGTCGGCGAGACAGCAGAGTCGAGCGCTGGGGCGAAACTGACTGCGGCTCGCCACGCGGAGCCCCTTATGTACATGCGTGGTCTTCTGGAATAATCGGCGAAGAAACTTCGACGCGTGGAACATTCGGGCCTGGAACAAGCAACATGATTCTCGAATTCTCCAGAACACTAAATTAGAAATAAACAAAAGACATGTCGCTCCAGGATTCGAACCCTAGCTTTTCGCGTGGGAGGCAGGCGCGATAACCATTAGGCCACGCGCGCGATGCCTACTTGGCGAGCGCGCGCGGCATTACTCCCCCCTTTAAGAAGTGCATCGCCCCGATGCAGCACAAAACAAAAAGCAAACAAAAAGAACGGTAAACTAAAGAGTCATTTGGAATACGTAAGGTCCACTGTCCTATCGAGCGTAGTACGGCTTCATGCGCACGACGTGGACGACTTCTGGTCGTGGAGGGCGGCGCGATGAAGTCCGTGTTCCATCGGGCATCACCTCGTAGTTCAGATCACCGAGTCGACGAAGTACTTTGTAGGGTCCGAAGTAGCGCTTTAGGAGTTTCTCACTGAGACCACGGCGGCGGATCGGTGTCCACACCCACACCCTGTCTCCGGGCTGGAAGTGGACGTCCCGACGACGAAGGTTGTAGCGGCCAGCGTCGACACGTTGTTGGGCTTGAATACGGTGTCTGGCGAGCTGGCGGACTTCCTCTGCCCGTTGGGCAACCACCTGGGCGTCGTCGCTTCCGTCGAGAGCCGGTTCGTGGGGTAACATCGCGTCCAGCATTGTCGTTACCCTGCGCCCATGCACCAGTTGAAAGGGTGTCACTCCGGTGGTCTCTTGTACGGCCGTGTTGTAGGCAAAGGTGACGTACGGCAGCACCTCGTCCCATGTCTTGTGCTCCACGTCGACGTACATGGAAATCATGTCGGCGATGGTCTTGTTGAGTCTTTCCGTGAGCCCGTTGGTCTGCGGGTGGTACGCCGTGGTGCGACGATGGCTGGTGTGGCTGAGACGCAGGATTTCTTGGGTCAGCTGTGCCATGAACGATGACCCTCGGTCTGTGATCAGGACTTCGGGGGCGCCATGCCGGAGGACGATGGACTCGATGAAAAACTTGGCGACTTCCACAGCAGTCCCTGAAGGGAGGGCTTTCGTTTCGGCGTACCGCGTGAGATAATCTGTGGCGACGATTATCCAGCGTTTTCCCGATGTTGACGGCGGAAAGGGGCCAAGTAGGTCCATTCCGATCTGCTGGAACGGTGCGGTCGGGGGAGCAATCGGCTGCAGGAGACCGGCCGGTTCCGTTGGCGGTTTCTTACGTCGCTGGCACTCGTGGCACGATCGGGTGTAGAGGTGGACGGCTTTGGGGAGCTTTGGCCAGTAATACTTTTCACGAATACGGGCCAGTGTTCGGCTGTAACCGAGGTGTCCCGACGTCGGGTCGTCGTGACATGCTTGAAAGATCTCCTCCCGAAGGTCGGTCGGGATTACCAGCAACCACGGTGTGCTGTTGTCGCCGAAGTTCTCTTTGTAGAGTACACCTTGTCGAATGGCGAAGGTCGGCAATACTCGTGAGAAGACACGTGGCACGGTACCCCCACCCCCTTCCAGGTGCTCGATTAATGCGCGCAGCTCAGGATCGTCCCGTTGATGTCGTGCCATGTCGTCGGTGTTTACAGCTCCTAGGAAGCTCTCGTCGTCATTGTCGTCGCTGCAGCCGGAAGGGGTTTCGACGGGGGCTCTGGACAAGCAGTCGGCGTCGCTGTGCTTCCGGCCGGACTTGTAGACCACTGTCATGTTAAACTCTTGTAGTCGGAGGCTCCATCGAGCAAGACGTCCTGACGGGTCCTTCAGCTAGCAAGCCAGCAGAGCGAATGGTGGTCCGTGACTACACGGAACGGGCTCCCGTACAAGTACGGGCGGAACTTCGTGATTGCCCAGACGACCGCAAGGCATTCTTTTTCAGTCGTGGAGTAATTTCGCTCCGCCTTGGACAATGTCCGACTTGCGTAGGCGATGACTCGCTCGGTGCCCTCTTGAACTTGAACCAGTACCGCGCCAAGTCCTGCGTTACTTGCGTCCGTGTGAATTTCGGTTTCCGCATCCTGGTCGAAATGTCCAAGAACAGGAGGCGTCTGCAGTCGTCGCTTCAGCTCGTCGAATGCCTGCTGCTGCTCCTCGGCCCATTCGAACTTCTCGGCGTCCTTCGTGAGGTTTGTGAGCGGTGCGGAAATCCTTGCGAAATCTCGAACGAAGCGCCGATAGTAGGCACATAGCCCAAGGAACCTTCGCACGGCCTTCTTGTCTCTTGGCACTGGAAATGCTGCGACCGCGCGAGTCTTCTCTGGGTCTGGACGAATGCCTTCGTTACTAACCACGTGACCTAAGAACTTCAGTTCGTCATTAGCGAACCGGCACTTTGACGGCTTGAGAGTGAGCCCGGCGGTCTGTATGGCATGGAGAACCGTGCGGAGCCGTCGCAAGTGCTCGTCGAAGTCAGCTGAAAATACTACGACGTCGTCCAGGTAGACAAGACAGCTCTGCCACTTCAGCCCTGCCAGTACGGTGTCCATGACACGCTGGAAAGTTGCTGGCGCCGTGCATAGTCCGAAGGGCATCACCTTGAACTCGTAGAGTCCATCCGGCGTGACGAAGGCTGTCTTCTCTCGGTCCCGTTCGTCGACCTCGATTTGCCAGTAGCCGCTCTTCAGGTCCATCGATGAAAAGTATCGAGAGTGGCGCAGCCGGTCTAGAGTGTCGTCGATGCGGGGCAGTGGGTAGACGTCTTTCTTCGTAACCGTGTTGAGCTGCCGGTAGTCCACGCAGAACCGAAGAGTTCCGTCCTTCTTCTTAACCAGCACGACTGGAGAGGCCCATGGACTGCTTGAAGGTTGGATTATGTCGTCATTCAGCATCTCTTGAACTTGCTGCTGGATCACCTCCCTTTCCTTCGCGGAGACTCTGTACGGCGATCGATGCACAGGGCGCGCGTCGTCCTCGGTAACGATGCGGTGCTTGGCAACCGCGGTCTGGCGCACCTTCGACGACGTCGCAAAGCAGTCGCGGTATTCGGCGAGGAGGTTAACCAGCTGACGTCGTTTAGGGTCCGGAAGCTTAGGGTCAATGTCGAGCTGCGCTGGCGACGTACTGTCTTGCTGGGACGGCAAGAATTCGTCAGTAATCGCGGTGATTTCGGCGGGGTTTCGGAGTTCCTCGACGTGGCCCACGGCTGCACCTTTCGTGAGGTGTTGCGTTTCGTTTCGGAAGTTCGTCACGAGGGCCACAGTCCGCCCATCCTGAAGTTCAGCTACTCCCCTTGCGACGCCTATGCCTCTTCCCAGGAGCAATTGGAGGTTTCCCTCGAGAAGAACTTCACCATAGGAAGCTTCATCGATCCCGACAAGTACGAAAACACTCGACCGCGGTGGTAGGTTTAAGTGGTTTGCGAGGACTCGGACCGTGGGTGACGTCGCTTGGGGTTCCTCTGATGGTGGAGCAGGTTTTCGTAGCGTCAGCCGGTTTGTTCCGAGGTCGATGACGGCGCCATACTCGCAGAGAAAGTCCATTCCGAGGATAACGTCCCTCGAACAGTCTTTTAGAGTGACGAACCTGACAGGGCACGTTTCACCGTGGATCTCGACGCGAGCAGTGCATCTCCCGACTGGTGTAATGAGATGTCCTCCGGCGGTTCGTATTTGGGGTCCTTCCCACGGCGTCATGACTTTTCGAAGGCGGCGGGAGAGCCTCCCACTCAAGACTGAGTAGTCTGCTCCGGTGTCCACGAGTGCCGATGCGTCGTGGCCGTCAATGACGACGTTTAGGTTGTTGGACACCGTTGCAGGGGCGTCGTAGCGATGCGTGGCGTCGGGGGAGTGGGAGCGCTCCGTCGTTCTTGGAGGCTCTTTACGTCGGTCGTCTTCGGCAACTCCACCTCCAGGGGTTGCCGCGCCTAGTTTCCCCGGCGAGGAGCGAGGGGTGACAGGCTTTCACGTCGGGGTCGGTGCATCGGCGAAGCTGGACGTCGCGGCGATGGCGACCGGAACTCTCGGCGGGACGCAGGCTCGGGGGACTGGGGTCGTCGCAGGTACTCGTCGATCTCCCGAGGGCGTTCACCATACCGGGGGCGCGGGTCGTTTGGGTGGAACCCGCGCAGCCCGAGTCGTCGGTATGGGCATCGGCGGTACACATGGTCGGGTTCCCCGCAGTGGTAGCAGAGCGGGCGTCGGTCGGCCGTTCGCCACACGTCGGTCTTCCTCAACGAGGGTTGCTCCGGGCGGACGTCCTGGACTTGCCCTTCCTGGCGTCGAGGATACTGTAGCATCGGAGGGTCTCGTCGGGGTGGCGCCGTGGCCTGGCGGTTAGCTTGCGGCGGTCGTCGGGCCATGGCGGCATAGCTCAAAGTCGGCTCCTCTGGCGTCGTCATGTTGATCGGAACCTCAGGTTGGAAGGCCCGATGAACTTCATCTCGCACGACCTCGGCGAGCGACAGGGAGGACGGGCGATCCATAGCGGGGAGCATCTTGCGGATTTCTTCCCGGACGACTTCACGAATGATGTCACGGATGCCTGGGAGGTCGGTACCAAGGTTGTATCCGGATGTCGCCAGAGTAGTCACGCCAGGGTGTCGCTCGTAGTGCCTGGCGCGTGCTAGTAGGGCACGTTCCATATTCGTCGCCTCCGTGACGAACCCGTCCACAGTTGTCGGGGGATTGCGAATGAGACCTCCGAATATCTCGCTTTTCACACCCCTCATCAGGTGTCGCAGCTTCTTCTCCTCTGTAGCCTGAGGATCGGCGCGGGCGCTCAGGCGAAGAACATCCTCGACGAAGCCGGTGACGCTCTCGTTGGGGCCCTGGGTTCTGGTTCGCAGTAGGTCCTCGGCTCTCTCTCGGCGGTGGTGGTTGCTGAACGTAGCCTTGAGATCGGTCTTGAACATGTCCCACGACGTCAAAGAGGACTCATGATTCTCGTACCAGTGCTTGGCGGTACCCTCAAGCGAAAAATAGACGTTGTTCAGGCGCTGCTCGTCGGTCCAGCAATTGTGGCGGGCAACGCGTTCATACTGGTCAATCCAGTCTTCGACGTCTTCGTATTGCTCGCCGTGGAATGGAGCAGCCGTCCGCGGTACGACGGGCAGGTAAACGACGGCTGGAGCGGCCGGGGTCTCCGACTGGTTGGCCATCGTCGTCCTCCTTGTTTGCCTGGTCCTGGGTGGCAAGGGTCCTAGCTCCGGGGGTAGGCCATGGTTCCGGCGACTTAATCGGATCTCGGTCTGGTCCTCGTTGGGTTCTTGGGGGCTTGTGTTCGGACTTGCACTCCGAGAACTCGGAGGGGAGCGCTGCACGGGCATGCGGTTACCCCGCACCTCCACCAAAATGTCACGGGTGGTGACCAAAGGAACACTAAATAAACAGAAAGAAAGAAACGTTTAATGTGGCGAACTTGTGCCAAAACAAAAAGAGAATAGAAAATAATAACCAAGCGTCGCGAGCGTCGAGGTCGGCGAGACAGCAGAGTAGAGCGCTGGGGCGAAACTGACTGCGGCTCGCCACGCGGAGCCCCTTATGTACATGCGTGGTCTTCTGGAATAATCGGCGAAGAAACTTTGACGCGTGGAACATTCGGGCCTGGAACAAGCAACATGATTCTCGAATTCTCCAGAACACTAAATTAGAGGAATAAACAAAAGACATGTCGCTCCAGGATTCGAACACTAGCTTTTCGCGTGGGAGGCAGGCGCGATAACCATTAGGCCACGCGCGCGATGCCTACTTGGCGAGCGCGCGCGGCAATATTATAACGTTTCATAATTTCAAAGTAAACGAACCGGTAACTTTTTTTAAGACCGCTGCACTCGAATTCTGTGGTCAATAGGCCTAATCTGCAATGCGTTTTGAAACTTTTCAGCAAAGTGAAACTCGTAAAAGCTTGATTTACAGACTGGATCGCAACAACAAGCGCTTGAGGATGCTTCGAGTGTAATTAACTTTAAAGCCTAATTAAGAAGACCCGATGTATCTTGTTTTCTTTGCACACGAAAAATAATTGGCCTTCTAAAGTTCCATTCGTGAGCTGGCCCGGTTTATATGCTAATGAGATATTCAGCGGTTCCACGTGGCACAAATGAGAAAAATAGTGTTATTTGCAACAAAAAAAAATTAACTTCAAACTAAAAATCTAGGGTAATTTTCTTGTTCTGCCATTTAGATCTCCCGTTTAAACACTCGTTTCTATGGGAGTGAATCAAAGTGTAGCAGAAGCCAAAAAAAGAAATATTGCATTCTTAAGTCATTATCGATGGCAGCCGGTTTGTCTCAATACAAGGATAAATATTTTAAATCCAGCAGAATTTCAAAAGCTTTCTGCGCTGTTAGTCCTTTTTCGCATCCTTAATTTTACTTTTGTCAGATTCTAGGTTGCTCCCGATAGATTTATTTTGACATCGCGAGTATATAGATAAAAAACTATCCATGAGCCATTTGGATACAATTCTGTAACACGCCGCAAGAACTTTAGTGGCGCCCTCTAATGTTCCCTTTGTGTGACGCCGGTTGCAGCATAAAACCTTCTTAAAAACCATTTACATCAACTTGAAATTCTTGTAAATACTTCTCACCCTCCCCCCCTGGTGACTTTGTGTGTGTGTGTGTGTCTGTGTGTGGGGGGGGGCCTGTGCGTGTGTCTGTTCACGGCAACTTGCTTGTTTGTTCAAAGACACAGTGAAATAGAATATTTATTGGTCAGAAACATGCTGATGTGCCTAAAAAACACGCATACATGACAGAGAAAAATTACAAATATTCTTAGAGGGATTAAAATTTACCTCGTTTTGTTTACACCTATTTCTTCTTTACATCTTTCTCGATTAAAATTGAAAGCTAAGGTTGTTTTTTTACTAGTCTTTGGTAATACCTACCGCTGAGGTTCACACATGTGGTAGTATGAGCGGTGGTACAGATTTGGTAATTCTCGCAAACCCGTTTACATGCGGTAGCTTTTAGGGTGGGGTGTGTCCTTAGTTTGGGTGGTGCTTAGGGAAGGGTTTCACGAAAAATCGATTGCGTCATACCATTGCCTTTCTGTGACGCTGCGCGCTTCCTTACTGCAACATCCGAGTACAAAGCCCTTGCGCCGAATTTTCTCGGTCACCAAGAGAGAGGACGAGCCCTTTCCAGTCCTTTTCGCTCGTAATCGTTCCGCGCACTGTTTCTGCAACATCTGTCTCTGCTACTCACTTTCTTGCCTTTTCCATCTCTCTCCGGTCCTCGTTTTCTCACACCAACTGCTTCAGGTCCTCCCATTACAGCGTGCTGAATTCGTAGCTCAGTCAGCCGCGCACTCAGCTTCCACGCCGGTGACCATGGATAAAACCCAGTCACCAAATTGCGTTCTTTCTTTTTTTTTAAGGATGTCTAGTGGGAAGGGATTGACCGACCAACACATTTTGTGCTTACGCAGATAGCGTTGGTTGGCTTTAAAAAGCCAGCAATTTGATGACGCCGACCTTTCAAGTACCTGACCACCACGCAACTCAGAACTCAAGTGATCGAGCGCAGTGCTTGTCAACACTCTCGATGTACTGGAATTCAGAGTGTTCAAGAGCTTAGGCTATCATATGCTGTTCTAGACACTCTATGAAAGCTCAGAGTTCCCAACAAAACACGGCGAGTTTACAAAAGAACACGATTTCTGGCTTTGGTGCTCCTGTCAGGCGACTGTTTTTACCTTCAGCACATAGAATGTTCTCAAAACTTCCTCTCCTCCATTCTTAAAAAAAAAAAAAATTGAAACTGAAGTTGAAGTTTCATTTCAAAATGACCGTACTTCTGCTTTAAATTCGCGCGCAAAAAAAAAAAGATAATAATAATATTTGTTGCCGCGTGTGCGGCGCAATTGGCAATGGAGACGGCTACCACGCAAAGAAACGAGGTTGGTTCCTCCGCGTGCACTGCAAGTTTTCAGCTTATTCTCGTCTGCCATCGTGTTTTCTTTTTACAGCGGAGCTGCTGAGGGCTAGGTTCCCCAGGATCGTGTCCGTGTATGTCGGCACAAACCTATGTGGAAAGCTACAGCCATCTATAGGCGACGGCGGCAAGCACACAACCAGCATGGTCTCCGCCGTCACTCGTAAATGGCGGCAACCTTTCCAGCTATAATAGAAAATGGATAGTTGGGCGCGTTGGTGGGAATTCATCGTAGGAAACAAATGACAACGAAGAAGAAGCACACAGTGTATCAAGTACAGCTCCGCTGGTCTTCCTTCTTCACGAGAGTGGAAAGGATGAACGATCCTTTTCTTTTTTAAAAAAAAGAAAAGGATGAACCATCCTTTTCTTTTTTAAAAAAAAGATAGCTGAGCGTGTCGCGCGTATAAAAGCAGCGGTAATAGCCGATTCACACGACGGACCGAATCGCAATTTTCGTCCGCGGACAGTCTGCCACGTGACCGGCACGTCAGCGATGCCTGCTATCCGCTCCTCGTCTGCGGACGCGCGGACTGATAAAGTCGAGCGCCTTTTTCACTCGCGGATGTTTGGCGGGAGATTGACTTGGAAAGCGTTTAGTCTGGCAACGGTACATAATTTTCGTGTTTTGTTTTTTTTTTTTTTGTTTTTTTTAGACGAAACGAAAATAAACGAAAATGGCGCATTGTTGTATTTTAGGCGTTCGCAGATTCATTTTGCCGTACGATTCTTGGTTCCACGCGTGAAAGAAACTGCGCAAATTTTGTCCGGCTGACGCGACGCAGGTCCCAGTGCTCTTCCGGGTTCGTGTCAAAAAGCTCCCGTCAATCTCGTCTAGCGCGCCGCGATAATTCTTGCACGTCCAATCAGGATTTCACCGAGCAAGACCTTTCTTGTAGCTGTGGTGTACTTGCGTCTTGTGCATGAGCGCGGAGTGCGTGAAGGCATCTTCAAACGCCCCTGCGCGAGCCCAGGACTTCGTCGCTTCCACGCCGAACCCTTTTCGAGCAGGACCATGCCTGTGTTACTGTCATGCCTTGGGTTAGTAAAGCCAGTGGTGCTTCGCGCGAAGCCTATCGCGGTGTTTTGTCTCGATCTGTACGTAACAGCGGTCTACAATTTTTTATCGCGGTAGCAGACGTCGATTTCTTTCTTAAACAACGGCGCCACGGTGCGATGTTGGAGTTTCGCGGCACTGTGGGGTGGCGAACAGGTTCGGTCCGTCCTTGCTGGCGTCTGCTCGTCGTCTCCCTCGTGTGGAGGCGCTTGGGAGACGGACAAACCGCGGACATGTCGTCACGTGATCAATCTGTCCGCGGATCAGTCCGCCCTGTGAATCGGCCTTAACGCGATGCTTTGGGACAGTCACCTTTTGGTTTACGGCAATGTTTTTACCTTTCTTTTTGCGTTTGTAGGCGCACGTTCGCCTCATTACATCTTATTTTCAGTTTCACACGCATCTCGTATTTGTGTTCGTGACACTATGTCATCGACCTTCTTTCTCAGGGCGCAGCTCTTATGGTACGTTTACACTTGCGGATCCGCTTGCGAATCCGCCCAGCTTTTGCATCTGGGGCGAAACGCTGCGCGCAAAATGCGGTGGCGAGCAATATTGGTCCAGGACCTACGTCTGCCGCCGAACGAGGCGTTTCGCTGACCGGAAGTGAAATTCTCGCGCAGCGTGACGCTGCCTACGTCACGAGTACGCGTTCTTTCGGGAGCAGCAACGCCCGGTAGAGACAGCCGAGGTGGGAACTCTCGCGACTTCTCGTCCTATTTGACGGGATGTTACCGGAACAGCTGCAGCAGCCAGCGCCGCCGCCGCCGCTCGAAGGAAATAGATGTAAACGCAACCCGTTCGTCGCCGCCGCCACCAGGAGCGAATCCGCTCCCGCGGCAGCGGATTTTCCATCATGTGTAAACGTACCATTAGGCGCCCTTTTCCGGCTTGAGCGGCGTCGCCGTCGCCGTCGGCGTAACCGCGCGGTGCACTGTGGGAAATGTCCCACAATGCAACGTGCAGGGAGGAGGACGGGGAGATGGAGGGGAGGAGGATGGAGGAGGAGGGGGATGAGGAAAATGGAAGAGGGGAGGAGGGAGGAGGAGAGGATAAGGATGAGGAGAAGGGGCACACCCTCCTCTCAGCACTCTCCCCTCCTCCTCCTCAAGAGCTGCGTTCTAATTCGGTGTTACACGGTGTTGTAAACGTCTCTCATTTTTTTCTACAAATTTTACCATCCCTGTTAAAACACTCTTCCCCTTGAGAATCACTAGGTGTACGCTAGGAACGCAATTGGATTTAGAAACACCCATGAACACGAACACCAACATCCTCGACTTTCCCCGAGTTGACTACATTGTAACTCAAGACGAAACTGGAAAGCAGTCCGTCAGGTAATGAGAAAGTTAAAATATCCCAATTAAATGCCGTTGCACGCAAATAATAATTTGCTAACCAAATAAGCGTGCGGGTCTCAGAATCTTTGTGGATTTAATAATTTAACTCCCAAATTATTAAGATTTTTACGACGCGCCATACGCCTCCCTTTCGTGAACCAAAAAATTACAACAAAAAAATAAGACTTTAAGAAGGAAACAGCCTTCAGTACGCTCTCCATTACTAGTCGCATTTCTCCCGAAATCCACGTTTTAAAAAACGTTCATCTCATCATCTCTCCGCTCGGCTAACCTCTCCCAATGAAATTAAGCCAAAAAGAAAGTGGAATACAAACCTGTTTTATTTATTTATAGTTTTCATCGCTTTAAGTTGAATACAAAAAAAAAAAAAACAGGTAAAACAGAGGACGTTTGAGCCTTTCGAAAAATACCGCGGCTGTGCAAGATCGCTCATTACTTCTGTTCCGAGTTCGCGACGTGCATACTTTTTCCCTCGGAGACACGTATTCGGGGTTTTCCCATCGGTACCTTCCTCCCTCTTTCCCTCACCTTCCCCTTTTTCTCTTTCTTCCCTTTCCGCTATCTCGTCCCGGACAGGCCTCCCCAAAAAGGGACACTACTTCTTTTCTTTTAATTATTTCCGCGTACATGGTTTTCTATTTTTCCAGTCGGCAGTGGCGACGGAGCACGCAAAGAAAACCCCAGGCACGTTGGGCCGTGACCTCAAACGGGGATCCGCAGATTAACCGCGCTCGCTCGGCTGAGATTCAATAAAAAGATGTACTAAAAAAAGACAGACCGAGACGACAAACGAGGAAAATTTTTAAATTGTAAAGATAACACACAAAAAAAGACAATCGTGCGATAATTCCCGATTTACTCCGGAAGATTCTTCTTTTATGTCTTTAATATGTTTATTGGTGTTGGTATGTCTCGGGAAGATCTTATTATAGAGTAGTGTTTCTATGAGGAGAGGAAGTCATATGCTTCTTGAGCAGGAGTTGCGGTGATGTTAAAACGACGTCGAGCTCTGATTCACTTTGATTGAAAGGATAGTGGGTAGACCTCAATGCTAAACGCCTTGAGGTCTACCGTTTATTTCTTTTTTTTTTTTTTATCAGCCAAATTAAGAGCTTGGCGTTGTGACATGATCGGAACCCCCGCGCGAGAATCAGACGAACTTGCGCTGCGCATACTCCTTTTCCGCGGAGTCGTCGCCATCTTGATTCATGAAACTTCCCGTATGGGGGAAAGCATCGTTTTGCCCAGGCAAGACAACTGGAAGGTGACGGGGGTGGAGTGTTGGGTGAGTTGAGGATTCATAATGGATAAAAAGCGCAACAGGACAACGGACAGAAAGGAAGACACAGTCACAGCGCTTCTTAGAACTGGAAGGTGTTCACGTTCTTATGGGGACTGTCAATACTTCTTGTATTGCTTGTTCTATAGACGCTTTGCACACGCGTAATATTAAAGCCGCCATTGCTGACATTTTTAGTCTTGCCGAGGTAACGAGTCACTGAAACGGGTGTTGACGAGCCTCTACAGAGATCAATTCAGGTAAGAAGGACAGAATAGAATCTCAAACGGCAATGGCCTGTCATGTCATGGTAATAAAACTATGAGAAAAGGTGTCGCATTAATCCCTTTTGTCCCATATAATGCAGCCCAAACGTTCAGAGTTGACGTACAGCGCACTGACGTAGAACAGACGGCCCCAACAAAGAACGTATCAAAGACTATAGAAAGAAAACACTGAGGTTCTGCAGTAAAACAAAAAAAAATCACGCAAGTTGGTACCGTGTCTTATATGGGACAATGGGAGTAAGAATGCACCCTTTTTCTCTGAGTGTGAATCAATTGAAGTAAATGAAATAAGAGGTTAGAAAAACTGAAGGTCGGTTTCAATGCACAAATGCTGCAAAAGCGTCTGTATTTCTTTACTCGTTCTAGGTTGTGGTGTGTGAACTACGCGACCGTGGACGAGTGGGTAAATGAAAAAGCACTATGCTCACTGGCAGAATAAAAACGGCAGGACGTCTCTTTCCCATTCTTGACAATTCAGTACGCGCTCGTTGCCTTAAAAGGTTGTTTGGCTGCGCGTGCAAGCTCGAAAGCAGAGGAGAAATCAAAGTAGTAAATGAATGTAGGAAACTCGCCCCCGAGGTGAAACAACCTAAGGATCTCTCCGCCGTTCTCATTCTGTCAGTGAATGTATCGGGAAAAAGCTCATATCCGCGGCTACGTGCTGTGCACGACTCGACGCGTATGGCAGCACCCCCCGGTCGGTACATAAACGATAACCCAACGAATCTGTTCATTCCCTCGACGACACGGGCGACATCATCACGTTCCAAAACTTAGGATTCGTGGTGTCAGAAGTGGAAGACGAGCAACGCCTCTTTAAACTCTAGGTTTGCGTACAAAAACAAATCGGTTAGTAAGATTACTGCGCTACATTAGATGAAAGCTCCCAGGTCAAGTGCGAGCTGCGGGTGAATTCAAAGGTATCTAACACCTGCGGCAAGAAACGGTGAGCAGCGCAACACGCGCACAAATGCCCTCTCATAATGAATGCTAATAGCATGAGTATAAATCCCGCATAAAGCCGTAACCGCACTGCTCATATCAACGACAGTGTGCAGAAATTATCTGAGGCGGGTCCCTTCTTTGTATGGTTGTCCTCGCACATTGGACATGCAAAAAGCTTTCTTGTATATGCATGTTCAAAGCGTATACATATGTATGAAGGAAGCATGCTTCAAACTTTACTTGAGGCACGTTCGCAGATATTTTTGTCATCATGTCTGCAAAGAACCTACATATCTTGTGCATGATGTTCGAGCAGTATACGACTGCGGCGTCAAAGATGGCACGTAGACACCTCGCGTACTAGCACAATTCTAGTTCCACCTACCGTTATCCTACTTACACGGGTAAAAAAGGCTGGTAAACATGCGTCCAAACATTTCGTGAGGTTTCAGAATGGTTGTCTGCTCATTGCGACTACTCCACATTTTGACTTCGTTCTATCCACCCTTTTTTTTTTTATCCACCGCACACCATACTCGTTAGAATCTGTGGAATCCCCGCACAACGATGGACACATACCGCGGATTCACGGCACACTTTCTGCGCTTGGTTGGATTAGAACGCAGTGTGACACCCCCGCAGAAAAAGTGAACAGCTCAATGATGTTGCGCTTTCGGGTCTGCTTGATTCGTTCGTTGACTCCCGGCATCGACAACGCTGCGACCGTATACGGTGAAAGTGAATACATAAATGCTGCTAAATTTCGTATCATCGCCGTCTTAAGCATGTGTTCGCCATTCCGGAATGGGGATCGGTGGCCGATTGTCTTAACGCAACGGAGCTCGGAGCACGCGCGGAGTGAAACCTCGCGCTACCGAACCCGCGGATCATGGGTTAAGTCGGCACTTGTGCCCGTTTCAATTGGGATGAGCATCGTATCGGCGTGCGGCCGTGTACCGCTACTTCTTGATGCACGATAAAGACGCCCGGGCTAGCAGTGGCACCGGACTGGCAAAATGTCTCCTCTACTGAAGAGAAACCCAAGCCCCACTGGGCTAACTTTCCTCAGTCTAAACTCGCACATGATACAATCGTGAAATCGACCTCCTAAGAATCTGCATTTGATTTTCAAACGGGCTTTATTGTGACAAGGCGGCGCCACTGAAAGGCTGTTCGGACAAACAGTCTGAACAGCGCTCGCCGCAAGTGCGGCAGGATATGACGTTGCAGCATCATAAAGCGGCTGAAACATCGTACTCGGTCACGGACCTTGCCGTTCAAGTTTAGTGCAATATGTTTATCAAGCCTGTATAAACCGCCGTTTTATGAAACTTTTGCGATTAGTTCCTGTTGCTTTTAAGGACCGCCTCGCGACTCTTAACTGTGTCGACATTTCCGTGAAGATGACACTTACAGCACAAATAGAAAAAAAAAGCCACTTACTACAGGCGTCCTGTAAGCATGTCAAACATAAAAAAGGAGCGGCACGAATGAATGCAAGAATCGCGTATCGCCAATATACGAACAAGTACCGAGTCCGTCGTTGGGCCCAGTGCATTGCGTCCGGCACTTGTCCGCTCCCAAGACAAACTCTGCCCCGTCACATTCCCTTTCCCGGCGAGGAACAAATCGATGGAAATCTTCAGCCTGACTTACTTTCCTACTGTCCTGTCAGGCGCAGGCGACGTCTCTCGAGTGTCCAGTCTTTCATCCACGCCGCGCTTATGCCCGCCTCCCTTAACCGGACAAGCGAAACGTCCGCTTGTTCCCTGAGCGCTTGGGACGCTCGCCCTACTCGAGACTTCCCACTCCCACACTACGTACCAGTTCACGATGGACCTTAGAGGAAGCTCCGAGCCGTCCAACGCCAATACAATGCCGTCTTAATGTCGCGTGGCCTTCAGAAGTGATGGAGTGACGAGCTGTATGCCTAGTCACGTGATAGTATTCACAGTGCTGGATTGGTTCTGATGAATCGTAGCATCCGCTGCCGTTCATTCTAAAGTAAAAAAGAGGGTAATGTTCCGCCGTTCTTCACCCACTACCCCACTTCCTCTGCGATGGGGACTGGACCACAAAGAGCGTCACGAGCCATCCAAAGCCAATTCATTCCAGTGTGGATGTCACGTGACATTTGTGAGGGCCGTTGTGAAGCGCGGGGCCAGTAGCCACGTGGTACACTACTGGTGCTGGATTGGATGGAGTGGTTGCAGCGTTCACTGCTGTCCATCGTAAGGTAAACCGGACGATGGTGCACTTCTCTCCTCTGCCCCCCTCTCCCCTTCCTTAACAATGGCGACAAGCACACTTCATAACGCGTGGCATTGTGGTTTGTGCTTCCCATGGGTATGTCGGCGAACTTTCTGCGGTGATGTTTGTTGTCTTCGTGCTCTCGGACGGACGGTTTATGTCCATATTTCCTTTGTTTGTGATTTGTTTTTATGCTGCACTCTACGTTTCTAATGGCCAGAATTATTATTATAAATGCAGGGCGCTTTCTCCGTTGCTTAGGCAATAGTTTGTTGCCTCCGCGTGTCTTTTTGTATAGTTAATTTTAGTTCAGTCTAGTTTACTCTACTTCATGGAGATTTTTAATTAACTTCCTGACTTCTACGGGGATTGAAAAATGCGTTATTGACGCACCAAAAAGTAATATCAAATTAGAGCAACAACAAACGATATGAATTTATAAACTTCAGTCAGATTAATCGCGATCAAAACGTATTACACAAAACGGCCCGTATTTTGCCAGAATTTCACGCAGCTTGTCAGATTGGTTGTATTATTATGTGGATTCGATTTCAAAATCAATGGGGTCAGTACTGTCGGCATTTGCTGCGATTCGTATAGAAAAAAAAAACATAAAGAAATTTGGTATTTTAATTTGGTGAGCTGTGTGCTCCATAGCGGGGCAGATGCATGCCATTTTCACCGAGATCTTAATAAACACGGGGAGTAGTCTACGATATTTACGATTCTTGCTTCATGACTTGTTTTTCGGTGTTATCATCGGCTAACCCTAAAATCGCATTGACAGAAGAACGATAGTAATAGAACACGTCACGCCCGCTGTTCTTTAGAATGTCCATGTTTCAATTGTTTGCTTATTACCGAAATTATATTTCGGAAATAAGGGTTAAGTAATCTTACTTTTCTCCCTACGGAATAACGCTACAAATTGAATATGCATCTCTAGAACTGATGATGGAAGATCTTTATTACACTCCTAGGCTGCGAGTTACTATAGGCAAATTGATTTTTTTTTTTGTATGTTGACACAGTCTTTGATTGCAGATTACTAATCGCCGTCCTAAAATGACCACCGCAGATTTAAACCTTCTAAGTAAAACTACGTTTTGTCTCGTATACGGCTCGTATTTCGTGTTCGTATGTCAGCTAAATTCTGTTGTTGTTGTTGTTGTTGTTTTTTTGAAGGGGGGGCCTTTAAAAAAAAGGAAAAGTAATGCCAAGATTTTTACCTTCGAAGCTTTTGCGAGAAACTTCTGGACCTCGTAGCACTCCGCTACACAAAGAGATCCGACTTAACACTTTCTAACAAAAAGGAAACAGGAACACCCAGTAGTCGTCCTAAAAAAGAAAATATAAAACATTTAAGAAATCGCTACAGCGGCTTTAGCAATTCCGACGCCTGCCGACGACGTAAACACTAATCCCGAGCTCTCCTAAAGCCGGAGTTGTGGCGGAGAATTGTATCAAATAATAAGAAAAAAAAACAAAGCAAAAAAGAACTGCTGACACCTAAAAAAATATCCTCGATGTCCACCAGTCCGAATTGCTGCGAGACGCATCGAATTTCAAATTTCGAACGGCGGACTTTTTACGTTTTATTTTATTATTGCTTTTTATGTGCCTCAGAACGATACAACGCACACGCGGTGGCGAAGGCAAGCGAAAATAGCGAGGGTACACATAAAAAAAAACTCTTTTGCGATGGTACGCATAAGAACATAACACGGTACACACGCTTGTGCCCTTAGCAACAGACTCCAGCACACGTCCTACGTGTGTACCACGTTCGATGTTGGGGACGGAATTGATGGTGCGACCGAACGACTCCAAGCTTAGGTGAAAAGGTTTTCTTTATTCTCGTGACGTCAGGCTCTTGCCAAGAAGAAACGTCGTCATCGTCTTTGTCGCCGACGTTGGGCTGATGAACCTCCACAACATGCAAGCATGGGCACACATGTGCCTGGCAACACTCGTGCAAACCATGTTACGTCTCTTTCTCGTATTTCGTCGTTTACGGCACAAAACTGGCTACACTCATTTACAACTACATCCATGACGCAGCAGCATCGACGCTCATGTTGGCACGCAATTACACATATTTGCTTGCGCCCAAACTTGCAGGCCGATACAACAAAGCATATATATATATATATATACAGGGTGTTTCAGAGAACGCAGGCCAAATCGCTCCTGCGAGAACTACTCATATCGCAACAAAAAAAGGCTTATAGAATTTTGATCCTGGGCCAGGGGCTCATTTAGGAAAATTATTAAAGTCCGGGATAATTAAGTTGTTAATTATTCTTTGCGTAATTAACTTCTTTAATATTCTATTTAAGGGCATGATTTAAATTAGAAAATTGCTCAGCATCATCGAAAAACACTAAATCAACAAATTGCAGAACGATAGAAGGCACGCGAAGCATTTTACTGCTTTCTGAAAAACCGCACAAAATCGACGGGTTTTTAAGTTTCGGTTTGCTATCGGAGCGCATCTCAGCCCCGGCGGCACTGTGCCTCGTGAAGAGATAGTGCAACCAGCCTCTGCTGCGTCGCTCGATGACAGCGCAGCAAAGGTTGGTTGGAACCAAGGAACCACACACAGTTTATTGTGTGGCTGCGTTCTGGGTCAACACAATATAAAGCTATAGGCAAAGAGTTTTGTTCATGAAGCTTGGAATATATTTTTCTTATTCATGGACAGGTTCATAAACAGACCTCGCTAAGCATTTTAGGCATGCGTGAAGCCGCCATAACCTTCGTTCACGGGAGAACGGGAGGCAGGCGGCAGTGCACGAGACGGCTCGTGTCGTGTCGTGCTCTGCACGCGAAAAGCTCCAGGGGGTTATCCCACGGGCAGAAAGAATAATCTTCTCTCGACCCATTGCACCAGCGGCGGCTTAACAAAGGTGGCTCGTGAGATCGGTCTATTAGGGATTTGTCGGTTTTTCCCGATTCTGATAACAACTGCTGCGGGGGAAATAATCCCGGCCGAAAACAATAGGTGCATTCAAAAATCCCACAACACCAATTGCCTACTTTTTTTTTTCTTTCCACAATTTACATCGGAGATCTCACAAATGTTATCCACAGCAATGTGTGTACCCTTGACGATGCACGCACGCATGATGTGAATTCTTGAGGATGCATATCATGCATATCAATGCGGAATCCTTCTAAAACAGTGGCGGAATATTGTTGGCGCACTGATTGTTTTTCTTATCTGTTTTTTTGTGCATACCGCCCGGAAGTGGATTACAGTACCGGAAACATTGATTACTGTTACTGATAATGATGTGTCTTTTTTTATGATACTCTGCAAAGAACCATTCCCGAGTGTGATGCTTGTTTGTTGATTTTTCTTTATGTTAATGCCAATAGATACGGCAGGTATCTGCGTAAATAACTAAATAATCCAGCAGTTTCAATAGAAATAAGAATAAAAGTAATTGCGTCACTTTTTTTTTTCTTTTGGCGTGTTCTACAAACTAAAAACGTTACATATGTAATATTTTCGCGCTTGCGCGTTAGGTGTGCACGATGAGAGATTTCTTCACCCTCCAGTCGCACAACAAGAAGACACGGCGGTGTCGAATTGCAAGTCGTGGCAACGAGAAGGCCTGAATGTGTTGCAAGCGGCAAATATTCCTCGTCGACAGAGCGTAGGATTGATTACTCGCCGACTCGGGATGTCTAGAATTACCGTCGCGTCGAAATGTCGAAATCACTCACTTCGATTACCCCGCTTTATTTTTAGCCCTACATTGTATCGCCACCGACGCGTTCCAGCAGCTTTCTTGGGGCTTTCTGAATTTTCTTAGATTATTTTTTACTCGATGTTTTTCTCTTTTTTTTTTTTGATTATTAGGTTTCTTTTGCTGACCTATAGAATAAGTCTGCTGCTCGTGCAAAAAGTAGCGACAGTGTAAATAAAAAAAAAAAAATTCGATTGGTGTTTTAGCGTTTTTGTGATCTTTGTTGAAGTATTTATGCTCGTTTATATTTTTGTTGAGGGAGTAATGCGACGCACCCGCGAAGCGCAAAGATAGATGCAGGACGCATTGCTGAATTGGACGAATTCCCTGGCCTTGAACAATGGAACGGGGAGGGATTTTAAATGCGGTGCCACGCCAACCCCCCTGAAAACGTTCGGTCGTCGCATCGAAAGGCACGCGCATACGCGAGAAACGGAGATACACGTGCGGTCCTCCCCTCCTCATGGAGCGCACACGTGGGTCGCGGTACGACGCGCTCACTGGATGCGCCGCAGTCTTTACAATGCCTCACGAGAAAAAAGAACAGACTCAAGAAGAGGTTAGAGAGTATTCGATGGACCCCATATTTGAGGGCGATGTAAAGAGCGCGTGCTCGGAACGAGCTCACATTAATAGGCTGCAAAGTCCGGCAACCTTGATGGCGCTGAATGCACGTGGCAAAAGCGCTGTGCAAGCTCGCCGTGAGCAAGCGCTCAGCTGCCGCGCACACGACTATGACCACCAGTGAATGCTCTCTACCAATGATTGCAAGCTATGCGACTGGCCACCGTCATGTCGCTGCTAGTCTGAACAAGCCCGCGCAATTGCAAGCTTGCCGAAACTATGTTCACGCGCAAGCTGTACGTGCCTGCACGCATGGGGCACCAGTCAGGGCGCCATGATTACAATTGTCTATAATCCGTCTCATAGATATCTGCAGTAAAAACGCAGGCACACGACGCGTGAGCCTATAAATCCTCTTCATGGCAAACACCACCAGGCGGTGTTGCAGTCCTTGACGTCCCAGAGAGCTTCCACTTTATAAAAAAGAATGAACAAAGCAAATCTTAACACCGCTTTTTGAAATGTCGATGAAGCGTTTAATTTCCAATGCTCCGGGTGAACTCCAAAGAAAACCAAGAAGCGGGAGATCTGTTAGAATTTTCTGAATATTCTTGTGAACCAACTTGCCTCCTCCAAGGCGTTAAATAGACCGATCTCACCGAGCGTTCGGCGTATGCGTGACGCCGCCATAACTTTAGTTCGCAGGAGACAAGCAGCAGTGCACGACAAGGCTCGTGCTGTCTCGCGCTCACCACGCGCAGAGCTCCAGCGAGGTTGTCGCACGTGCAGAAAGACTAAAATTCCCTCGATGCATTGCGGCAGCGGTGGCGTAGCCAAACAGGCTGATGAGATTTAGCAGGCGAAGGCCCTAGTTATATTTCTAACTTTGCTGTATGTGTAGCATATATGCTTTCTAGCACCGGTTACATCAGCAAGCTCGACAGGCTTGCAAAGACGGAGCAACCGGAAGTCGCTTGGGACGCGAGTGGCAGTTCATGTTTAGCTCGTGCATAGAAGGCACTTTCCAAAGCCCCGCGTTCTTGCCCATGCCTTTGTCAGCACTGTAGGTGTTTGTGAGATTGATTTAGCTGAACAAAAGCGGGAACGTGCTGAGTATTACAGCGCTCAACGTGCCAAGGAGACGCCAGAGGAGATCTGAAGAAGTCATGGTGAGAATGCAAGCTACTCGCGGAACGCGTAGTATACCCACCGACAATTTAAAAAACATCGGGTCTGGCTTATTATCTTCACGTCTCTTGCTTCGTGATTCGCTCTTCGACGTCCGTATCGGCCTTTGTCGCAATTTCATGGGTTGTTGGGCAATAATATTGCGACGTGAAACTCTGGTGGATGTACTGGATGTTATTTCCCCGTGCATCTTCAGTGCCCACGTGAAGACTATGGCGAAGAAATACGGCAATAGCTACAAACTCAAACGGACCACGGCGTACGACCACGATGAGCTACAGCGGTGAATGACAATGACGAAAACAACGAACGATGCCTAACGCCAACGACAAACACGGACCACGTCAACCAATGACGGGGACGGCTCACGACGATGGCGACCTATGACTATCATCCATGATAAAGATCTACGACGACGACCTGCGATCACAAACCTGTAGTGGGCGCCACTAAGCAGATGGTGTTTTTCTTATTGCTCGCCAGAGGACACCATCATTTATAGAGCGGGCATTGCCGCGCACGCAACTGACCAATAGGCAGCGCGGCCGTGGACTAACGGTTATCGTGCTTGCCTCCCACGCGAAGATCCAGAGTTCGATTTCTGGGAGTTACGCGTCCTTTTGTTTATTCTTGCAGTTTAATGTTCTGGTGAATTCGAGAACTCTGTTGTTTGTTCGAGGTGCGAATATTCTAGTCGCTGAACCTTCTAGGTCGATTGTTCCAGACGCCAACGTGTGTACATAAGGAACTCTGCGTGGCGATCTGCAGTCAGTTTCGCCCCAGCGTTCGACTCCGCTGTTACGCCGACTTTGACGCCCGCGACGCTCTGCTTTCTTCTGCTCCCTTTTTTTTATTTTTGGGCACAAGTTCGCCTATTAAACGTTTAGTTTCTTCAGTTAATATTGCCTCATCACTTGTCATTCGTGACAGTATGTAAGGAGCGACGCGTGGAAATAAAACGTTTTGTTTTTATTGTTTTGGCTGTGGTCACAAGTTGGGCTGCTGTCACTTGGCCGTCGTCCGTTCCGAACGTTTGGAACAAAACCTACGACGACGACTTACCACGACCACTTAAGACGACGACTTACGACGACGACCTATGATAGCAACCTAGCACGACAGCCTATCGCAACCAACGACCTTACCAACCAGCGACGTCGACGGCCGTCTACGGTGAACACAGACGACGACGAGGGCGACTATGACGGCCAACGACGACGGCCGATGCTGAAGACAAACAACCATAAGCACGAACTTCTGGTGACCCAACCAGACTGACTCACAGAAGAACTGTGACGGTGATGAACAGTGAGGACGGAATGGCAGTTTGCTTTTGTGTCTTCTGGTGGCAGTAATGTTTTTGTTTTCTCGTGTACGGTTTTACCTTATGAAGAGGGTCACGCTGCTTTCTGGAGGGGGTGTAATACCGCGTGCGTGACCGTCTTGTCAATGCACACGACTACCACATGGAGGGACGGGGATCGAACCACGCTCGGCTCAGTTCTTTCTTTAATTATCTCTGTTTTCTGGAAAGTTCCAGCCAATTCTTGGCTGTCATCGTACGTTCTGGGGCAGAACATTTTTAAAAATTCCGCGTCTGGGCTAGGCGGCGCAAGCTGTCGCCCGTTATAAAAAGTACAGCCGTTAGCATCCGTCCATCCATCCATCCATCCATAAAAGCAATGGTAACGCGCTGCTTCAGGGAGTCGCTTTTCCATCGCCGCCGCAAAATGCTGGTGCATTTTTCTTTAAGTTGGGGGGCACAAGTTCGCCTCTTAAACGTTTATTTCCAACTTTGAATTCATCATCTTTTTTTTTTTTTTTTTTTTTTTTTTTTTGCTTAGGCACTTTAGACTCACCGTTATGTTTCTTAAGTTGTCCATGACTGTAGTCGTCTAGCGGCCTCCTTCCCTCGAGTGTCGCCATTATGGCCTCTCGCTGCAAACAAGGAAAAATAATTTAAAAAGGAGAAGTTTGAATTTCCACGCAATTCTTCCAAAACAACGAAACCTCAAATCTCCCCTTCTTTCCTCAAAAAAATAAAAAATAAACGAATTTATTATTGCATGCACGACGCGCACTCGCATTCGTCGCGCCTGTTTAAGCATGTTCTTCGCCTTAACGCTTCTTAGAGCTGGTTTTTTTCCCCTTTGTATGTATCCTAACTCTCAAAAACCATCAAGTGTTTTTATTTATTTATTTATTTATTTATTTTGTCAGAAACATGAATCGGATGAGGACACAGTTTAGAAAAAAAGAGTAAAGAAAAAATGCCCAAAAAGAGGAGGACAGCGTTTACGGGAGACTACAGCACGTACTCACAATGAACTGCAGCGAGCGAGAGTAGCCATCGCAGCCAATCAGATGCCACGTAATTGTCACGTGACCCTCGGTCGGGGGCGAAGCAACGCGCGGTGCGCGCGGTTACGTCATACGTTTGTAGCGCTGGGTTGGCTGGGATGAGTAGTGTAGCGTCGGTTGCTGTCCATGATAAAGTAAAACAGAATATAAAAATAACCATTCGCGAAAAAAAAAGGGCAAGAACAAAAAAAAATCATTACATGGACAGAGAAACGTAGTAAAAGAAACTTGGAGTGTTTGAGAGACTGCCAGTGCTCAAGGGAAAAAAGGGAGAGAAGGGAAAAACACCCAACTGTTGAAACATGGTGAAAAAGAAAGAAAGATGGCTAAGAAAAAACAGGGAGAGTGTAAGAAACAAGTGCGAAAGAGGAAGGGAAGCAGCGAAGTGCAAAAAGAGAGAGAGGGAGAAAGAGACTAGGAGGAAGAGAAGGTGGAGGAGCCCTTTTTTCCGGATCATTTCAGACCAGCTATTCGCGAACGCACGAATTTTTCTCCTGTCCTGCCCCGCCTCGTCGCCCAAGCTCCGAGCCTCTTCCCGATCGTCGCTCGCATTCCGGCCGCCGAGGAGGGAGAGTGTATTTTGCGAAGAATGGCGTCGAGCCCCGACGATATTTGAACGAAGCTGTCGGCCCAACGGAGTCCTCGCTTTCCCTCCACCCAAACTTCCCCCGCCGTGGGGCATGCTCGGGTAGAAAAGTCCGCACCACCCGATCGAAAGTTCCTCGCAACTTTGTTTCGCTTACAGGGGCTGCGGAAGATAGAATTACTTGCTGCAAATACTGTTCTAGAATAAGGCAGTTTTAACATAGCGTTTCCTAAGGCCGCCACATGGAACATCTTGGCTTTAGCTTGGCTGTAGAGCCGGTGAAATTTGGGTTTAATTTCGATTTGAGTGATTATAGCCGTTGAGTGTACAAGTGAAGCATTTCGTGTGATCACTGGAAATTGATGTGCCTTAAAACAGACCCTGTTATTACACTGACCTTTCCATCTTCTCTAATAAACAAATTATTACAACAGATTTCCAATGAACGCATTTTTCTACAAACTTCGCCTTTTCATGTCTCCAAGGGCAATCATTACACATTCGTCGCACGATTACTCCGGGCGTGAACACATGATGTGCTTCACTTTTTACACTTCTAATCTGGAAATCCAATTTCTCTCAGGGTGTGGCAGAAAACGTCTTGCAGCAGAAACTTTCAGGCTAAGATCTTAGTTATCGCTTATATTGGAACTTTCTTTTCTAAATAATATTAATGCGTGATGAAGACTAAAAATACGATGTCAGAAATTGTACCCGCCTATCAAAACATTAATTAACAAACACAAAATAAAAATACCTTTTCTAAAAAGTAGAAAAAACTATGAAACTGCATGATCGCGGCATAGATACATGTGTGAAATATTCGGTTCAGTGAAAAGACGCTCCTTTAATCTCCCGCCCCTCACCTGTGCACAGAGTAGGCAGCCGGGACAATTACTTATTTTACCCTCTTCATCTTTCAGTTCCTCTCTTCTTCGCTGCTTTATGCGTCACAAGAACCCGTCCCCGACAGATTCCTTTCGAAGTAGTCGAGACCAGCACTGGCATTCTCAAACCAACGTCTTCCGTACGCAAGGGTGAACAACTCTGCACAAATTCCGGAGGGCTTCAGTACGATTTTCGATACCAACGGCTCGGCAATCGTGCTCGGGGAAAACACGCAAAAAAAAAGAGCCTGCTCTCTCGCTCTTTCTCCCTCTCTCAAGAATGTGGCGACATTAGCAATCCCGGTCTAATGATCATTTGATTACGAACTCGCGAGAACATCCCGGTTGTAAGGGCGCCAAGCACCCCCCCCCCCCCTCACCCCCAACTATTATCTACCAATGGGAAACGAATTCGTCTGGAACCAATAGGGATCTCGATTCGACGACCGTTTGTTTACTCTGATTTTTAAGCATAAATTGCCTTTTAACGCTACTCCCTAATCCCCAAATATTGCCCGTCTGTCCGTTCGTTTTCCGCTAAATTTAGCGGGAAAAGTGACGTCACGAAACCTATAGAACCATTCACGTTCCCCGCTACATTTAGCATGAAGGTATACGTCATATGACACACCAATTTTTTTATAATCATTCCATACGTTATAGGACTTTAAAAGGTAAGAATAGCTCCATATTTTTATTTGTTTTTCTGCGGACAATGGTCTCAAATAAATAGGTGATGGTGTTTTGTCGAATTCGGAGAGACGGACTGACAACTTGAAAAGAACGCATGGCTTGGAGACTCCCGGTCATCTTTTCACCGTTCCTCAGTCAATGCCCTTGCGAAAGTAGCCGTACAAAACGCCGAAGAGCCAAACAACCGTGAATATGTCCAGTCAAGCCTTGCTTTTATGAGCTGACAGTGACCCAATAGTTTCTCTTTTCCTTTTTCTCTCGGAAATATTTTTTTATATAATATAACAGATAATAGAGCTAAATATGGTGATCCGCTCGCGAACGTAGATGGAGTGGTTTCAGATATTTGCCGCCTTCATCTAGCGAAAGGGAGAAACACGACAGACTTCTTTTCGTGCTAACAGTGCTGCGCAGTGTACGCTACAATATACGGGCTGTTTGAGCTAGCTTGTGCCAATATAAAAAAGAAAACCTGCGCACGTTAAGCGTGTGGATTTAACCTCTGCAATGTGACAAACCGACTAAACAACGCAGAATAATTAACTAACTTTATTACAGCGGAGCTTTTAAGGGCTAGTTTCCCCAGGATCGTGTCCCTCGCAAATAAATAAAGACACCGAACTCTGGACACCTAACGCCATCTATGAGCGACGGTGGCAAGCCGCTTATCTGGTTGCCGCCGTCGCTCATAGATGGCGGCAGCCTTTCCCCTCTGGTAGGGTGCCTACATGTCTGTCTGTCTCAGGGTGAAGACATCCACTGTTGCTC
This sequence comes from Ixodes scapularis, assembly GCF_016920785.2. Taxonomy (NCBI): domain Eukaryota; kingdom Metazoa; phylum Arthropoda; class Arachnida; order Ixodida; family Ixodidae; genus Ixodes; species Ixodes scapularis. Next base: position 33,123,059 of record NW_024609837.1, read on the forward strand.
TGAATGTGCCAGCGCGTGACGCTCTCGCGCACTTGGTGCGCGACTTGGGCGGTAAAATGGCGTCTATGCATTAGCCAAAGCTACGCGCTCGTGCTGAGTGACACCGGATTGCGCGCACTTCAAAATGCATAGAAAGAACGATTGGGCGGAAAAATGGCCGAGATGTCACCACTCAAGCAAAAGCGCGCGTGTGTATGAAGGCACTCTACCCTCTGGCTTGCCGACTTGCGGGCGATCCTTACTTTCCATTGTACAGCTCCGCTGGTCTTCCTTCTTCACCAAAGTTAAAAAGCAGTTTTTTTTGTTTTTTTTTTTTAATTTCAATATTTGTTTAAGTTCTCTAATCACAAAAAAAAAATATCGTGGAGCTTGTTGAGAAAAAATCCATCGTATCGTTTCTATCAAGTTAGCCTTCGTGTTTCCAACTTTTTCAAATTCTAAAAAATCGCGCGAGATTTAACCGCAACAAGAAATAAAAAAATACCGCGCGCGTGACTACACGCTAGCAAACTGCAATATTATACCTCGTTTATACGCACAAAGGCGACAAGCGCCGTGACGCTGCACTTATCGTTCCTGCGTGATTGGCTCATTCCGGTCGTAGCGCGGTCTCTGGTCAGACTTGGTGAAACGGAGCATTGTGCCTTTAGTCGCGGGGCATATTTCTAGATGTCTGCGAGTTGTCAGCCTCGCCCAGCTGGTAAAATGCTAGTGGTTCTAAACCGCAGGCCGAACTCGTCACGACATCGAAGTATTATCTCGATATCGAATCAGCTCGCTGGGTGTCAACCGCGACCCGTTGCCGGAAGTAAAAGGGCAACGAGGGCCGAGCGTCACGTGGTATCAACTGCGCAGCAGAGCGTCCGAGTGACAAACCGCTGCGTGCCCGCCGTCGCGCGTCTATGCGACTGTCGACGCCGGTGTCGTCTTACAGCGCGCCTCGAATTGCAGTTGCCTCTTCCTTTCCAACGCCACCCAATTTCGGGTTTTTATACATGTATATATTTTTTTTTTTAAGAGGTGCATTGCTGTTGTTAGATCTTGTTGTTGGTTGGTGTTGGTTGTTGCTGTTGTTGCTGTTGTTGCTGTTGTTGAAGAAGGAATGATGAAGCGACGAGCGTAAACGTAATCAATCAATCAATCAATCAGAGCTTTATTCTGTTTCCCAAAAAGTTTTAGGGGCCTTTTTGAGGGTTACACTTGACGTAATAAAACAGCACTGAACTAAACAAACTAGACGGCATTGCTGACCACTATACTATTCTTGAACTTTTCGCTCCCGGCAATTCTTAAACCATCGGAGACAGTGGGATCGTGAGCATAAAAAGACTAGCCCCGAATTTCTTACGCGTCAATGACTGCGGAACTTCCAAACACGGCATGACATATTCCCATTTGCATCGATACATCGTGCCAGACTAAGGACTTGAGGGCTGAATGTGTAACCTCTCGAGCCTTTTGACGCAGCGTTAGTGAATATTATACCAATCGTACCTCGTTTCCTAAAAGGCTGTAAAACCGGAGGCAATACTAAGCGCTGACCGCCCCTATACTTGGAAATTCGTGTAGTCGGGTGCAAGTAAATATTGATTCACAAAAACGGCTAAAAGGCACGAAGAGCGTGATAACCTAGCTCTTTCGAAGCTGCATTTGTTATAAGTCCCTGATAGCCCCCCCCCCCCCCCCCCCCCCAAAAAAAAAAAAAGAAAAAACGCGATTTATCACATTTGCGCCTATTGCTTCGGGATTCATTTTACGGTAGTATTATTAGGTCGTGCAGAATTATCTTTGGCTGTTAAGTGATAATGAAAGGCTAGATACTCGCTACGTACTGCAATTTTCCTTAACTTTCTCGACTATTAATGGCACCAATTAAAAAAAGAAACACCTGGTTACTAAAACTCTTCTAGCAATCTTTTTTTTTTTTTTTTTGCAATCTTCGCGCGCTTAATGCGAGTCAAAAGAGAAGAAAGGCAGAAAATACAGAATTTGGAAGTAGTAGAAAGACTTATGATGGTTGCTTTCGAAGGTGATTTGTGCCCAATTCATGCCGCAAGTGCTAACAGGTGTAAACTGTACCTATGGGGCGTGGCAATATAGGCGGGGCCGGTGGGAGGAGCCATATACGACTCGAACACGCCGTCTTTATTCGCGTCTCTCTGGAAATATAGAACCATTTGAAAGCCTCGAAACATTTGCTTTTATTTATTTATTTTTCTTCGCACCGCTTAATACCGCAATTCAATTTTTATTGCTGAAAAGGTGGTGGCACAAAAAAAAAAAAAGTATAACGAAAAATATTACGATCAGCGTTAACAAATTATACAGATAAAAACCGGTGATTTAATTCTGTTTATATAAGGTCCTTTGCATCCAGACAATTTCCTCTGACAGTTCAGCCTTAGCTCGTCATAATTTACGTGTGCGTGTACCTTCACGCACGCTGTGCGGAACCCCTAAAAACGCTTCGTAGCACGCGATTGGAAGCACGATCACCAAAAGTAAGAGGAAACGAACTCGCTCCATCCCCCGGCAGAAAAACGTACCTTCCTTTTTTCTTTTTTTTTCCCCCGCTTTTCAAGAACCGTGAAATCTGCTGGAACACCATTTTCATAAACAATCGTTTCGAAACTGATAATTTTCGATGGGCCGTGCCTAATCACCACATTCTTCGCGCCGACGGAAAAAAAAAAAAAGAGACATTCGTAAAGTTTTACACAACACTTAAGTCTAGTACATACATTTTCATGACTGCCTTGTTGCGTTGCACACTCTAAAGAAAACCATGTGAGTTCGCTTTCTTGCAGAACAAGGAAACAGCCAATCACGGCGATCAGTAGCAAGATCCCAGCTAATGATGAAGTCCGTTATATATAATATTATATGAATACTATTAGGCAACTTTAATCAAAAATGGTGCGCAGAGAGACAACGTACTCGATGCTTAACTTCGCGTTTTGCAGTTCTTATCGTAGTCATAATGCTTTCTCAATGGCTCGGACTTTTTTGTTATTCGTCGTGATTGACTGTCTTTGTATTCTGTAGGAAAGTGAACTCATATACGTTTTTTTTTTTTTTAGTGTGCGCTGCATTCTACTGCGGGGCATACCACTGCATCGGTTGACATAGCAACCCGTAGTGGCACCTCGTTTTGCGTAGTCATAAGCGGTTTGTTTTGGGTTGTGCTCAAAACAAAAATGTCTGAACCAGCTTATTGTTCATGCAAAATGCGCAGAAAGATAAGCATTTACACTGACACGTATAGTCATGATTATTATAAGAATGACAATGCCATTATGGTCCCACAGACGAAAGCGCTTGCACCGAAGGCCGGTGGTTTGAATATCTTGAAGATTTTGTGTACGACCGATTTGTAAAGGATGACGTAGAATTTCAGCTTTTGAACTCGTCATTTGATATCGTTTACTTACCTTTATGGATGCTCATTGATGTGAATACTTAGTAGTCAGCAATTCAATGATAAATACATAGCTTACATGCCATATTTTTCTGCAATTCATCTAAATAGCTGAAGTATATGAAGAAAACAAGACGCCCTTGATTTCGTTTTTGATTCACCCTGCTTGCGCTTTGATGCCCTGTTCACGAAAGTATAGTTGCGAAAATACGAAATAACGCCGAGTTGTACAAACGAGGAGGTAAAATTTTGATATATCTGTAGTCTTCTATTTCTTTAACTGTTGTAAACGAATACTCTGGAATCGATGCAGATACCGAGTGTCTAGTTGTTCGCATGGAAAAAAATGTTTGTTGTTGCTGCATACAAACCACCCACCGGGAACAAATCTGTGTTTATTAATTTTTTGACAACTTGCTTAATTTTCTTTGTTTAACGACGTGCTCTTTTATGATTATGAACGATACAAATATCGACACATTTACAAATGCGTCTCACACGACAGATTTGGATGACCTCATTCTGCCTTAAGGATGTTCAAAAGTGATATCGATACCAACCAGAATAACAAGTGAGAGTGGCACATCAATAACGTATGCATAAAAAACATTAACCAAACTAAATTGTGCCCTGGGATTTGCACACAGGACATTAGTGACCACCTGCCCATATTTTTCCTAAGCCGCTGTCCAAAACAAGGCGAGAACGTTGACCCAGTTAATTACTGCAACCGAAAAATAAACGAGACAACACTTAGCATACTTTAATAACGCTTCAAGAGATTTGGCTGGACAGACATTTACGTAGAGGAATGCGCGGACACTGCTTATAGAAAGTTTTGAAGTGAATTTGAGAGGTTTTATGAATGTGCATTTTCTATATTACGAGGAAAAGAGAAGTCGAAACATAAATTCTGTAAGCCATGGGTGGATACGACCTATACGAGAAAATTAGGATAAAAAGAAAAACAGGTACCATTGTTTTGTGAAGTCGCGTATTGAAGCGCTGCTGAGTGAATTAAAAAAAAAATCAGGAATAAGTTTGCTTCCGACCTTAAAAGGGCTAACTCCGAATACGTTTCGCTCACGTTTGATGGTGATTACATTAACCGGAAGAAACTATGGTACACGGTTAATAGCTTAAGATATAAAGACGATGGCCGGTGTGGTGTGCATACCATAACTATAAATGGTAGAAATGTAGCCGGTTAGGAACTTGCGAATATCCTGAAGGAGCATTTTATAAACGTTGCTGCTCCGCAAGAAAGGGAAACCGACAGCAAGATCAGTACCACGAAAAAAACTACAGACCCCTCAAGCTCTATAATGCTCGAGCCTACGTTCCCAAGCGAAGGTAGTAATTTGATAAAAAAAAAATAAAAAGGCAAGTGTAGCGGCTGGGGCAACGAAATTAAACCCTTGCCAGTTAAAATGGTTTTAAATATAATAAGCCCAGTCCTGGCACACATTATAAACAACATGATGCAAACAGAAATATATTCAAACGATTTCAAAGTCACCAAGCTTAGTCGATGCATAAAGGAGGAAACAAAAATCACCTAGAAAAATACCGACCAATGTCTCTATTGACAATATTCTCAAAAATATTTGAAAGCGTGACAAATATTAGATTGTAAAGGTTTTTTTTTTTTACAAAACATAGCGTACTCACCTTGTTCCAATATGGTTTTCAAAAGAACAAATCGACTAAACTTGCGCTTACGAGCATAAAGGACAAAAGTTTCAGACAGTGTAAGTTGTGATGGCAGAGCATCTGGTTCGGCTTTTTGTACCGCCTCTTAACATGTTTGGATTGCGCCCTCTTTTGTTTAGCATAAAGCGAAATAAAACATCCGGTATCGATGACATTCGCGTTGGCGATCTAGTTCGAAATTTTTTGTTCCGGTCTCGTTGGCCATGATAAATGCGTTTTTGCTGTCTGGCAAAATCCCTACTGAACTAAAAACTGCAATTGTTAAGCCACTTTTCAAGGGAAGCGCGCCAGATAAGCACGAGTCCTATATCGTCCTATTTGCATCTTGCCATGCATCGCCGAAGTATTGGAAAAACATTTGTTCAATGTGAAAGGCTCGTGCTGCAATGGACTGTGATTCAGCATTACCGGCTGGTTGTACTGTGTACGCTAAGGCAGGAGAGACGGTCCACAGCGGGCATTGGATGCCAGCAAACAATGACTGAAGAAATCCCTACCTAAGGACCTGCGGCAGAAGATGCTCTGACTCCACTCCTGACACGCAACCTGGTTCAAATCCCCGACTACGCAACACTTCTCAGAAGAGAAAAGAAGCAGTATAGAAAAAGAGTTAGGAGAATCGGAAGGAACCTTGGTCAGCATAGTAACAATGCCCCAGCATCTCATTAACTCTAGTGCCCTCAAAAAAAGATGCGTTCGAAATTATTTTTTTTTTATTTCGGGGGAGGAGGGTAGGGGTAGGGGTAGCGGGGAGGGGGAGTATTTCTCAAAATATGTAACGAAATACATTTCATCCTGATTGTATGGCGATACAAAGAAATATTCAAAATATATTTCGATACAGGAATACTGATACTGGTGAAAAAAATGCATCGCGATACAGAAATACTGATACGAAGTGCATTTCTGAAATACTATCGCAATACAAATGTATCGCGATACTGCCCAACCCTGAGGCATTCGACAGTGTCAGTTCCAGGTTGCTCTTCCGCGAACTGTATTGTTTTGGTTTTCGTGGACCATTTTTTGCTATTTTTGAAACCTGTTTTTAGTGTTTTCAAGCCGCATCTGTTGGCGGTTTTTAAATATTATTATTATCCTTATTATTATTATTAAAGTTGTAGGCGCAGAAATAAAAGCCGGCGTTCCCCAGGGGTCAATTTTGTCCCCTTTGCTTTTTAATATTTATTTTAATGATATTTCAGCAGCAGTATTGAAATGCAGCATTTTCCAATATGCCGACGATACGGTAGTCGTCGCTCGTCATCCAAATTATGATAGTGCAGTACGTCTATTACAACACGACCGGACGCGATTAATGAACTGGTTTGATTAAAACGTATTTACTTACAATATGTCCAAAACAAAACTGGTATGTTTCAGGAATCCCCTAAAGAACACGGATGTTAACTTCCCAGTTACACTACAAAACGGAGCTGCGTGAATTGTGTTTGTTCCCCGCTTGAATATGTTAGAACAATAAAGTATTGGGGAGTGTTTTTCCATTCGGATATTGTTGTATCCTGACTGATGATTTTATTAGTGCTTCCTCTTCTTTTATGCTAAATTTACTTTCTTCATTCTCGTCATCGTCACTCAACAATAAAGACAGTCTGGTAATGCCCACCACAGCGTTCGGTCGCACATTCCCGATCTGCCGGGTCCACCGAGGACCTGCCGGGTCCACCGAGGACCTGCCGGGTCTACCGAGGACCTGCCGGGTCCACCGAGGCTCAGCGACTTCGACAGCGAGTCCAACAAACACAAGAAAAGACCAAAACGTATACAGACAAAAGAAGAGGAAGTATTAATAAAATCATCAGTCTGGATACAATAGATATGTCAAGGAATTCACATTTATCGCATGTTTCTGGTAATCTGCGAAGCATTAGCTGCTTACTTTAAAATAACAAAGTGTTAATGCCGTTTTCTGTAAGAAAGATTTTTGCACATGTCCTTGGGTGCAGTTTATTGAGGTATAGAATTACACTGTTTGGTAATTGTTCAGAACTGTGGCAAAAAAAAAATTGATCGTATTTTGAAGGGATTGTTAAGGAGTGTGGGGTATCACTTTGACTTTTCAACTGATACGAATATCTTTGAATGTTTGCGAATGCCCGTTTTCTCTTTTCTGTTCGTGGAACCAGTCATGTTACGCCACTTTTGAAATAACGATTTTAAACGCCCCTTCGTTCCTAGCAGGAATCTCCGTCACACGTCCCGTTTTGTCATTCCCCGTTGTGTAACTTGCTACGATAAAAGAATTCGCTCTCATTCTGTGCCGTCTGTCTTCAATAAATTGCCCGATTGTGTCTTTGAGCGGACTGCAAAACGAAAATTAAAAAGCAAATGTTGATGAATCCAAGACTCTAGCATTTCGCGTTCACTCTGTACTGTTTCGTTTTACAAAATGCTCTTTGTTTTGCTTTTTCTAATATTGAGAGCTTTCGCTGTCCAACTTGCCGGGTTCTGTCCCACAAGCCTCCCTTGGCTTAAACAAACTTGTACTTGTACAGTGTTATTGAATATATGAGGAATAAAATTAATATTATTATTATTATTATTATTATCGAAATTTGAAATATGCTGATGACGTTAAGATATTTAGGGAGATTAGAACTATCTCAGATTGCATGTTTCTACAAGAGGATATAAACTCGTTTAGCAAATGGTGTTCACCGAACGGTCTCCTACTAAACAGCTCGAATACCAAGGTCATGTCCTATAGTCGCAAAACGCAAACGACGTATTTCCCTTACAGTGTTCGCTCAGACGTATTGTGCCGTTCTAGTGAAGTGCGGGACTTGGGAGTCATTTTTGACTCCTCCTTGAGATTTGATAGCCATGTGGCTCGCATACCTGCGCCTTGCGCGCGCTTGGTGTTGTGTTGTTTGTTAAACGAGTAGAGTATTTAAAAACCCGCAACATTTGGAACCCTGTACCGCTCTTTGACAAGGTCTCAACTCGAACACGCATCTCCTGTATGGCATGGTAGTCGTAAAACTACCCTCCTAAGGTTATAACGAGTGCAAAACAAATTTTTATCTATTTATCAATATTGATATCTGCGCGATGAAACATCTTTATCAAAGAATAATAGTGTATTGAGCGTTCCACGTATGAATAGCTTATATCATCGTCGAGAAAAGGCAGATCTGGCTTTCCTTTTCAAAGTCCTTCATGGCGTGGCCGACTGTTCAGAGCTGCTCTCACAGATACCTTTACGAGTTCCTCGGACAGCGACCTGTTTGACTTCGTCTTTTACTCTCCTCGGACGTTAAGTATCCTGGGCCCCATGTTTCGTATGTGTCGGGCATATAATGGCACTGCAAGTGATCTTGATATTTTTTTTTTGTGTGTGACTGAATTTGTCAGATCTCTCAGAGTCTTCTATGAGTCTCGCTGAACCTGTCGTGATTGTGATGTTATTATATACTATTTTAAAAGGTATATTCGTTTTTGTGGTAGTCTTCTACTCTGCGTTCGGGCCCTGTGTTCCGCTCTTTTCTTGTTGTGTATATCGTATTGTTGTATAAGCATGCGTCAAATGTATGATATATTTTACTCAATGCTTTGAACTTTTATGTTGTTGTTTTTTTTTCACTTTTTTTGTACTGCGTAAATTTTGGTGTGCTAGTACCAAAACTTACGCACTTCCAGGACACCCAATAAAAATTATACTTGATTCCTGATTCTTGATTATTATTATTAATATAACCAGCAATGAAAATAAACTATACACACTCGAGTTATTTCTAGATTTGAGCAACGCCTTTGATTCAATAAAACTCAATATTTTACTATCAAAACTTCAGATTTCTAGTGTACGTGGCGTAGCGTCTCACCTAATCAAGTCCTACTTTCGGAATCGTAAACAGTTTGTACGTTCGAATAACGTCGCTTCTCAGCAATTAGAAATAAAAAAAAAAAGTTAACAGACCTTCCTAATTCTTCATATATGGCGATGTATGCTGTGGATACAAATGTTTTTTTCTGCAGCACTACAAAAGCCTCCTTAGAACAACAGGCAAATCATTATCTTCAAAAACTCTTAGAATGGCTGGAAACAAACACACCTATAATAAATGTGGACAAAACAAAGTGCATTATGTTTGGACCTATCAATAAGCACGCCAATGGTGTAATGCAGTGCTTCTCAATCAATGATGCTTCGCTGACCCCTTGTGGATCGGCGGAGATGATCGAGGACACCGTTCGTGGTGAGGGGAAGGGAAATGTATAGGTTAACTATGATCATATTTTAATAAGTGGAAATAACTAAGGGCTAGTGTGAAGTAGACTTCTCTCATTGACATGCACACGAGAAAACTCTCCCGAAGATTGGGAACGTTTCTGCTCAATCTGAAAAAATACATCTTTTATTGCCGGGATTGACTGAGGCAGAGCTTCGTGGATCCCTAGAAGGCCTTCGTGGACCCCAAAGGGTCCGCGGGCCCCCATTGGAGAACCACTGGTGTAATACATCTGCCAATATAATAGCACCCCCATATCTCAGGTTATAGAACAAAAGTTTCTTGGCGGCCGGTTCAATGAATTCTTGCTCGGACCACTCATGTGAACAAATTATAAGCAGACCTATCGAGGACAGTAGGCTTTATATAACAAATAGCAAATTTATTACCAAAGAGGCTTATCAAAAACGTATATCACTCTTTGTTTTACTCAAAACTTTATTATGGAATTATGGCATGGGGGACAACCACTTCCACAAATTATAGCAAATTAATTATTCTCCAGAAAAACGTTTTCCGCATTTTAGAAAACTACCAAGGAAATGTTAGCTATTTTATAGCAGTTTATATCTTACAAAACATAACAAACCAGATTTATCACTTTAAACTTATGCAGAAAATAGCCAAAAAAAGCTTTATCAAATGGATGAAGTACAGTCACAAACTTATCTTCTCAGAAATGCCAAACATAAGATGCCTAAGGTCAGGGCAAATTATGGAGAAAAAAAAACTAAATTATCAGGATCGTACATTACTAAACATTTCTGAAGGACGTACGGATTTTACAGTATTTTTTTATAAATAAAAACGTAACATCAGACACACGATTGCTCACAACGAGATGTATCAGAGGTAGTAGAAATTGAAAGTGACACTTTCGTTATGCGCCTATCAGTGTTGTAATGACAAATGCGTTTGTTACATGCATGGGTGTAAGTTGTAACCTTTTGTTTACATATCGTTGTGAATTTTGCTTTTTTTGTCATTTTTTTATATGCGTCAGTGATGATAAATCACTAACGTATGAATGATAGTTGTCTTTGTGTGGCATTGTCTATCTAGGTTTATGGTTTTAAAATATTTTGTGAATTATTTTCTTATTTCGTGTAAAATATTCATCTGAAGGCAGATCAATCCCATGTTTAAATTGGTAAAATATTTGTTTTACGATATTGTGTAAAAACTGCGCACGTTTGCTGCTACGTAGATTTAAGTAGTTGTTTACTTTATTTACACATATATGGCCACTAATACAAGTTGTGTTGTTATGAACTGCGGGTGAAAGGGGGGGGGGGGGGGGGGGGGTGAGGCCAAGTCAGGCAGAAATGCCTTTTGTACCTACCACCCTACCAGGCTTGGCCCGTGAGAAACCAAATAAACTTCCTACTTCAAACTTGCGCGCCGTATAGCCGTAATTAAGTTTTCACCATTAGTTCGTTTATCTCCGACTTAGATTAAATCTAACTCGACCATTTCAGGTTCTAAAATGTTTAACACCCCAAGTGCGTTGTCGTAATCGAATGAGAAAAAAAGAAAAAGAGAGAGCGAGAGAGAGTCCAATTGAAATAATAAGAGCGTAAAACGGCACACTGGAAAACGTTGTTTACGACCGTGCAATGACCCTTCAAAGCGCAGCTTCCGAAAACGCAGCCGTAACCTCATTGCTTGGCGCTACGAGCAGCAGCCAACCGAGCAACGACTTCATTCCGGATCAGAAAAAGGAGCAACGTGCTTTCGTGATGAGCAAACATTCCTTATCCGCCCGGAAAACGTTTTCAACCACCGCCGACAGCAAGGTATAGCTGGAGCGCTGTCTTCCAACACACGCATGCACACACAGACAGGGCAAATGGGCGCTTCGCGCAAAGGCGCGGACCGAATTGCCCATGATAAATTCAATTAAATAAAAGCGAACTTCCGCCGACTCACTGCGGAGAGCACACGGACAAAGAAAAGTGTGCGCGCTTAGGCATATTTGCGGTGTTTGCGCGGATTATTTAAATGGAGTGATGTGGGAACCGTCTCTGGCACGACCAGTTGGGGCAAATACGGAACGGTTATTATGTTGGTGCGTTCAAACCAAAGTAGTACACTTGTTTCTCCGTAATATGTTACTAGATTGCTTCTTGTGCGGGGACCCGAATGAAGATACATAAAAGTGTGCGGCGAAGATAGTCCTTCAATTTATTTATTGGTTAGATACGCGCAGGTTAAACACTGAAGAAGTGTAATTCTGATTACTTTCTTGAGCGTCGAAGGGAGAGGCTAATCAATTTTTGATCTACTGGAGAAGGGAAGTGTGGTACGCAGAAAATAGCAGCAGTAACACGAAGGTTAATCTCAAGATCTTGACTAGGAGAAAGATGTGCTTCTAATTGAGTTTTGGAAGATGCGCACCGTGTTATCAAAGAGGCAGGCTTCCTAAAAAGACGGTTCTTCTCGATCACATTTCTGCTGAAGACATTTCAAGAACATTCATTCGGGCCTTAATGTCAAAACTTCAGCCTTTGTGGTTACTAGATTAGAAGAAATATTAGGTGTGTTTGCTGCATCTTCCTGATCATCCGAGGCACTTACTTTTTTTTTTTTTTTTAAAGACATTTTTCTAATATTTTTGGAAAATACAGTAAAGCTTTTGAAGGTTGCTCAAGTGAAACAAAAAGGTTTCTACTTTCTTTACTCTAACAAACCTGGAGCGTCTAATTTCCCGTAAAGCACTTGACAGAGCCCATTCCTGCAGTCTATGGAGGGAACTCGACGAATGACCAAGCTGAAAATACGTTTAGTCGTAGCAAAAAGAGTATGATCTATGGCACCAAGATTGACGTTTCACCATGCTCAATGCCATTGTGCAGACATTTCTGTTTTGTTTTAGGTCAAAACATATTTTATTTTCGTCATTCGCCGAGTTTCCCCCGTAGGTTGCGGCGATTGGCTCTCCCAGGCGCTTTGCGGAGGAGTTGAGGCTCCGATTTTTTTAGAGTGAATTGAACGAAGAACTACCCAACCTGAAAATGCACATCGTACAATGATGGGGAAGTCCCCCTGTAACGCAAGAACGGGTTTTCCTCCCCGAAAAGGGTACGACGCTCACCCTGGCTGTACCCCGTTCACTCTTAAGTTGACAGTGCGGTGGAAGCTACGTGCTCGTTGGAACAGTCATACGTCTGTTTTCAGCCACGTGATCACGCTTCTGCCCGCACCCCGCTCGCAGACAGCGGGGTTTGGTGATGAAATGGAGGCCGTTGATTGGTCCAGCAAGCGCGTAGCTTCCACCGAGGCTATCAACTTGGGGGTAAACGGCCTGTATAGGAGCCCTATTTTCGGGGCTGCAAGCCCGACCAATCCGAGTCGGACCCAAAATGGGGGTTCCCTGCCTTCCCCTGGGGTTCGGCTTTGCCACGGTGCGTCGCGCCGCGCTGATGTATGACCGGAAATTATAGATTTCCGTCTTTCGCCGACTGCGTACTCCGCTTTCTCGCCCGACGACAAAAATGGCGTTGCAGGGGCCCCGTCGCGCGCGGCACCGTCGAGCTCCAGACCCCACGAGAAGTGTTCCATTGTCTTTCCCGCGTTGGGTAGATAAAGAACAATGGAGTCGCTAAGGGTGTGGAGAGATGGGGAAGGTGAAGAACGGGCTGCGTATTCGGAAGGGCTTGTGAAGTAAGTTGACGGACATATTTCGGCACTCGAATTTTCATGGGCGTCACGTCGTCTGGTCTACGGGGGGAGACGAAGAAGGGGGGCCACTGCTTAGGGAAACACGCCTCTGTGATTCAACTGCTAGCTTTGAACCGGCTCCCAGATCTGCTTACGCCTCAATGATTTACGCGCTAGCTTTTAGCCGGTTCCCACATTTTCTTACGCCTCGGTAGTCTTTATCCGACTCCCAGATTTCCTTATACCTCAGTACTTTACGCTCTAGCCTGAAGCCGGCCCCCAGATTTGCTTACGCCTAAATTTTTTTAATGGATTAGCCTTTAGCCGGGTCCCAGATGTGCTTACGCATCAATGGTTCACTCGCTAGCCTTTAGCCGGTTCCCAGATTCACTTACGTCACAGTGATTCATCCGCTAGCCTGAAGTCTGCTCCCAGATTTGCTTTGGTCTTAGTGATTCACGCGATAGCCTTTAGCCGATTCCCAGATTTGCTTACACCTCAGTGATTCACGCGGTAGACTTTAGCCGGTTCCCAGATTTCCTTATGCATCAGTGGTTCACGCGCTAACTTTATCTGTCTTCCATGTTTGCTTACGCCTCGGTGATACACATGCTAGTCTTTAGCCTGCTCCTAAATTTGCTTGCGCATATAAGGTAAGAAAATCTTGGTGTTGGCTAAAGGCTAGTACGTGAATCACGGAAGCCTGTGTACCTAAGCTTCGACGGCCTCCTTTCTCACTCACTCTCTCCCTCTCTCTCTCTCTTCCCACAAAACGGGCAATGTGGATTTCGATGCCAATGCGCCAGTGGGAGTGCCAAAATTGTCCCGTTCACTTACTTCACAAGCTTCACAAAACGGGCTAGCAATCCTCAAAGCACTAGACGGTCGCGGAGAACAACTAGTTTTGCTCAGTGCTTCCAATGTGTCAAGTATTGAAGGCCAGACTACTTGCTACATTCGAAGTGAAAGTTTCAGTCACGTCTCGTGATTCAAGAATATAGACCCCGTCAATATATGGCGATGGGTAAACACTATGGCCAACTTGAGCCAATCAAGGCGATGGAGCGAAGAACCTGACCGCTCTGTATACAGAAGCGGCGGATTCTCTGGAGGTACATTTTCACCTGAGTCGCTCCGATGCTCTAATTTTGCTTGCTAAGCGGTCACGTTTGCGGTTTGTCAAATTAGGTTCAAGTTCAGTATTGTCGACTACAGTTGAATGCCGAAGAATGAAAGCGCCTGGCTATAGCTACCGCGATCTCCTCTTTACAGCTTGATTTCTGCTCATTTAATATAAAAAAATATAAAAGGGAATTCCCGAATTTTTATTACAGTTCCGGCAACTTGATGCCAGTTTTAGACACTTGATAAGCTCATATAATTATTATGTGGTGCTACGGCTTGCATCAATAGGTGCTGCTGCTCTACGATAGGCTGTCTATTGAAAGTGAAACGACGCGATTGGCTAAAATCCTTCCCTGAAAAGCAGTCGTTCAAGTGACTAATATTATTCTCCTGCTTGGTCGCTTTGAGCTTTAAACCCCTGGGGCAATTATCGGAGCAAGAAAAATTCTTTATAAATTCGTTTACATCAAAAACCGCCGAAATAAAAAACGTCCAGCTCCTTGTGGAGCGTTACTACTTTCCTCCATTCATGTCTTAAGTATACGATATACGTAGGTGTCTTTTAAGTTAGCTTTATGCAATTTTACCAAAATGTAAACATTTCAAACTTAAGGCGCATCGTTTTCTTAATTCCTTCAAGAACCAAATCTTCACAGAACTACTTTTCTCAGCTCATGAATGCTGCGCCAAACTTTCTTCTTTTCTTGATGGGACAATCAGTGTGGGCCAATCAGTCAGAGCGGAAAAGCACGCAAAATCCGCATGTTTTTATTTTTCTTGCGATTACTTTCTTTTTGGCTGTTGAGCGCGTGATGATTGCAAGGTTCTACGCTACTTTCGCAACGTGCATTCCCCACCATGAAGACTGCCAGTCTTAGCTGCTCATAGGTGGGACCTCGTTCTGAGCATTCGCAGTGAAACAGTTCACTCAAATATGACGTCCGGTGAATACTCTCTATGGCAGGGGTCCCACACTCATTTAATTTCGGGGGCCCCGATAGCCTCATTAAGATATAGGGGGCCAACATAGGGCAGGAAGAGAGCGGGAAAGGGGGGGGGGGGGGGGGGGGGGGGGCGGTTGATATATATTAGGACAAAAAAAAAATTGGCGGAGGCACTTAAGACTGCTGATATGTGGGAATGCGAAAGCAGTATAGTCCCTTTGGTGAAATGTTTTCAATTGATGTTTTTGAAATGCATTAAAACTCTTCCTGATGATTCGGTGGGTGTATTTGCCACACCATTAGTCAGCCAGATGGCTGCGACGTGACGTGTGCAATGACGCACGCAATAGGCATACCTTTAGACTGCCAGAACCGTGGAGCCGTCGTAGCGTCGGGGAAGCGTGCTTTACTCGCACCCTGAACCCCGGGTTGGAATCCCACCCAGACCGAAACGTATCAAATTTTAATTTCAAATCCATTCATTCGCTTTCTTTACATGAACCTACCCGAGAAATGTGACGTGAATCCTAGCATTTGTGACGAGTTTTTACATATTACGCCGTCGGCCATATTTGGTTCCATCACTCTGTCACGCCGCCGACGACAACGAATTTTCGCGTAATGGGGTCTATAATGCTTTCGCGTTAAAAAAGCAGCCATGGTATTTGCGTTGATAATCAGCCGAGTTTGTCAGCGACACCCACAGATTTTTTGAAGAAAGGATCTGGAGATATTTGTTTTTTTGTTGTTGTTGTTTTTTTTTTGCAAAGTTTTACCAGTTTTGTCTTTAGCTTTGATTAATTCATATAACTGCTTCGGGTTTGTACCTAGTGTGATTACAAAATTTAAAACACCACCATCCAGCCAACGGGCTACAATTTTCAATACAACTAGAAACCAAGCACACCATCGTTGTCGCTCAATTCACTCTGGAAGTATTAGAGTTCAATATGTCTCGAAAGCAATACGTTTCGTACGGCAATTCTTGTTTTCCTAGTGAATTGTAGAGCATAATTTCTAGAAAATACTCGTGTCTGAACGGTATGTAAGACGAAACATCCCTCGATCTGAAAGGAAACAGATTAGTGCAAAATGGGTCAAAACGTCATAAAAGCACAGCTACGTTTGTAGTGGAAATAAGTGGACGACAAGTGGTTATCATTTATGGAGCACGTAGCGCTCGAGACAGACGAACAGGAGCTCGCAGCCACAGGACACTTGCGGGCCACGTATTTAAGATCACTGCCCTATGGAAACTTTGTACGGACCTTGCTTGATCGTGTTGCTTTTGGCCGCACCGTATACCTAGTCACGGGAATGACTGTCAGAAGCAGAGCGCAGATATTGGTTTGGCGTCATATAGCTCGCTCGAACCAATGGCGTTGTGCCGCGTGGAGGGAGGGGGGCAAGGGTGTAAGCGGTGCGTTAACACGCAACACCTCCAGGATGACTGGGTCGCTAAACTGGAACCGCCAAGTAAAGAAAGGAACGCGGAGCGCGAATGAGACGCAAATGCTTTATTAGCATTCGGTTGGCGCTCTCGTCGATTGACCACGAGTCTCATCCGAAAACTGACGTGGAACTCATGTTCAAGCCGAGCCTCGCGTTGCGCTTCTTTAGATGACGTTAAAAGAAGTCAGCCCCGCGGCCTCATTAAAGAGTTTTAGTATCGGAGCAGAAGATAGTGATGTGCGTCTGCTCCTACAGCGATGCGTGCTTCACACTGCGCATGCGCGTCGTCGCCATGCGCCAATACAAGACTCCGTTTGAACTCCCCCTCCCCCCCCCCCCCCCCCCCCCCCCCCTCTGCTGCTAGTGGAGTAGAAAAGGAACCTTCGTATAGGTGCTATCGCGCCTTCATTGCATTTGAAGAAATGCCTAAGCTAACCGATTTCTTTCGGCCAACCTAAAGGTCTCTCCCGGTGCACATTGCCATCGAGTCCCGTCGTGTGGTGGGCCCGAGGTTCGGCAGAACGCGTGCCCGGGAGTGTTCTAAATTGACCCGCGCCGCCGTAGCTCAAAATTAATCGCGCCCCGGCTAATGAATAACGCCTTACGCCATAAATCGTGGTCTATTCCAAGCCGGCCAAAATCGATTCGTATCGTCGACACGTGAAAAGTAAGCGCTTTTGTGTTTGTGTGTCTCTGCCTTCAAATTTGCCATCCCGCATCCGTCGTTCGAAAGACGGCTTTCGGTTCACTTCACCCCCATTAATGTAGATGCTTGCTCCTAGATGGACCCGTCCGCACCCACTTTGCGCTTTTTTTTTTCTTACATATTTTATAACGTATTGCTCAAACCGCATCAACCGTTATTTTTTTTTTTTTTTTTACACTTTGTGGAATGCCTTCTTAGACGAACACTTAACTCCCATAAAACGTAATTTAAGTTCCGAGATTGATTATGTGGTAAGTGAATTGATTATTTGGTTATTTGTTTTTTTCGCCTATTTGTTTATTTATTTGTTTCCATGTTTATTTGTTGAGTCATTCCCGAATCGGGAAAAGGAACCAGAACGAAACAATGCTCGCCGATAGCGGGTTCGGGTAGAAAACGAAGCCATTGAGACGGACACCACCTGTGGCCCGAGAAAAGAAAACAAAAAGAACGGAGATAAAGATAAACTATTTTAAATGAAGCTTGCGCAAGATTATTTTGTTACGGGACACAGCGAGTTATTACACCGCTGTAAAAAAAAATGTATTGATAGTGCTGCAGCTCTACACTTGAACGCGCCGCGGCGCAACACCTAGATAGCAAAGCTGTAGTGCTGAATGAGATGGCGTCATCAGAGAAGGCCAGGGCTGGGCCCGGATGGGAGAAGACGTTCACGTCAACGTTTGGCTCAAAGTTCAAACATGACTCGAAGCCGAGAGCCGACGCGGCACTCGTTTCCAACCTCTGTCCAGTGTTGGCCTTCCCTGATGACGCGAACTCATTCAACACTAAGGCTTTGTTAGCCAAGAGGTAGGGTGCCTACATGTCTGTCTGTCTGAGAGTGAAGACATCCATTGTTGCCCTTAATTTGCCAGCGCGTGACGCTCTCGCGCACTCTACCAAGGGGTGTTGCGCAGCACCTCCTCCTGTCTGACACCGCGCCAGCTGTGCGCGTGACTTTGGCGAAAACCAAAGAAGTTGTTTTAATGAAAACCCGGGGTGTCCTTCAGTTTGTCGGCTGCGAGGAGAGAGAAAGAAGGAGGGAGAGAGGTTGACGCGTGATGAGACGTCAGCGTTTCGGACCAATGGGAGCGTCGTACGCGTCACCCTCACCCCTTCCTTCCTTCTCTCTTCCTGTAGCAGACAAACGAAAAACACTGCCAGGATTTCGTCAAAACCAGCGTTCTAATGATAACGCATTAGAACCAGCACCGTAATCACTAAAAACAAAATTCTAATGCCACCAATAGGGTGAATATAAACTATCGCCTTTTCATCGTAGCTGCGACGTTCCAAGCACAAAACAGCTACAACAATTTTGAGCTAGATTCTAGAATGAATGTACTTAACAAATCAAATAATATATAATAAAAAAGGGACTCCACTTTTGTAACAAGAAAGATCGCACGGACCACAAATAAAGTAAACAAGAGCTGGCAGAACTGATTAGGCATTACAATTTAAGAAAAGAGGCTCCCGGGCCTTATTGCGAAAATATCGCTCACCAATCTGTTCCCACAGCTCACTGTCCTCCCTTATTTGCCTCCCCGCTCGCCCAAGGGCTTATTTTCGCGTAACATTATTTCAATTTTTTCTCGCTTACGGTGGTCCCTAAACAAGCTTTTTTTTTTTCTGGGGGAGGGCGTCCCCTTCTTTATCAAACTTCCAGTCTGCTCGAACAACCGGCAAACTGCGCCGCTGTTTCTAAGATTACGAGTCATACTTCGCCTTGTGCCTGCTTTTTTTTTTTATTTATTTCGCTCCCATTCTATCGCGCCGAGTGTTCCACGAGTTGGGCGACTGCGCCGTGTCCCTGTTTCTTAGGGAGTGGGGTATTTTTTTTCCCCCTCGTGGGCACTTTTTGTGTTTAATATTTACTTATTTTTGTACTGGCCCCTCGCATCCAGATGTGCACTCCAAACATTCGCGGAACATCATGGTTTCTTTCTCGCGCCGCGAGAACTGCAACTACATCTTACGCCGTTTGTGATTGTGTTTTCTTTTTTGTGTGTGTGAATCCTTTGTGTGGCAATCTTGTGTTTATTTTAGGCAGGCGTCACTATAGTCAATGCTTGCATAAGATATTAATTGCAGCGGAGTGCTAATATTACTTCCGCGTGGGCATGGCCGAGAACGAACGTTACTCCATACTTCTGGAAGGTTCGCTCTTACTCTTACCCGAAATGTTCGACGCCTGAACATTCTAGGAGTACACGGTGACACGAATATAAATTGGGGCATACTGAGTAGTAATTCTTAAATCCATCAATGTTACCAATTTTTTTTCTAAATAATAAAAAGAACAATTTTAATTTTTCTTCGCGAAGTGAGCCTTCTTCATGTCCAGTATTCAATGTGGTTCGGAACTTGGTGAAGTATCAAGCCAGGTATTATTTTAAATGATTTTTTTTTAGTAACGAGAAACCTAAATGTGAGCAACTTCGTGGCCTCAGAAATGTAAATAAGAAAAAAGTTACAGTTTAAAGAAAATAACAAGAAAACAAATAAGGGATGATTTATTATCCCTTATTCTTTCCGGTGTTTTTCCCCACATGCTTCAAGCGGGGTGTTTCCAAACAGGATTTATTATTACGACTTCTACTGTGTTTTTTTTTTATGGCAGCGTTTGTTTATTACTTTACTTTTCCTTTCAAACAACCTTTTGGTATATGTTGCAATATCCTCAACATTCGAGCCTGTTTCTAAATGGGGAGATCTAGAATATTTATAGAAAATTTTCTGTTTTTTATATATATTTTTTTTTCTCCAGTTCTGCACCGGGCGTGTAAAAAAAGCCTGGTCCTAATGTGTTTAGGTTACTGTAATTTCGTTTTTCATTTTTTTACGGTTACAGATATTTCCAGTGACATTACTAGCTTAAAACAATGCGCCATCTAACGGCGTACGTAAGCTACAATTGTTGCGAGAGTTTAAGTAAAACAATTCAGACACATATTCGTGTGCCCTTTGCACAATAAAAATCAGTATGCGCCGCAACGTAACAGACAACAACCTGAAATATAAATTTTGTTAACTGCATCGAAGAAGAAATAGGTATGAAAACTTGAAGGCTAGCTCTCATAATATAATTACGTACAGCAGCCCATCAATCGGTCTGCGTCTTCGCGTTTCACTCAGTTTGAGTGTCTTTTTATATGTGTCCGCATCCGAACTCTCTCATTTTCAAATAAATTTGTGTCTTATTTTACGTGCGACACAGGTTAATTTCTTAAGCTAACCCGGAAATGTTAATACAAAAAGAACATAAAACTTTTTTTTTTACCTGGTATCAAATTGACACAGTGAAGGAGTGTACCACCTCGCCTATAGTGCTTTAGGTTATTTCTGCACATAAAAGATCGCCTCTAGGATACAAGCGCTGTACTTGTTTACATTTCGACCCAGAATAATTATAGAGCCTCCTGTAGCGTCAGGCCACTGGGCTAAAAAAAATGCATTATCGCGCGAGTAAATAAAAAAAAAAACAATTCGGCACTCTTACAACTCGAAATGTCCCAAATAAAGAGGAGTTCCGAACCGTTCAAGCAGTCGGTGTCCCGCTCGGCTTTCCTTCTTTGTCTTTCTTTCCATTACCTTTCCAGTTGGTATTCTTCCTCTCCACTCCCATCTCCTAGCCAGCAACTGCTTAACCTTCCCCGTCTCCTTTTTTTCTGCTCTTCCCCCGCCCCCGTAACACTGTAACTTTTCCCTTTGCAATCATTCTTTTACCCACCTTTCTCTCCGAAACTCCGATCGTATCATCGCCATCTTTTCCACACCTTCCCTCTCTTCTATTCCACCTTTTTTTCTATCTAACCGACTCCCCTTTTTTCTTTCACATTCTCCCAGCCTCTCTCTTCACCCTCTCCCTTTTTTCTTCCCCTTTCCCAAAGGCTCAATTTTCGGGTACGGATCGAACCGTAAGCCTGTCCCGACTCCGTCCCTGGCCGCTATCGCTGATCTTTGTCTCCTCTCGCTTGGCTGGCGCCGGGAGTGAGAGGGTGCGTCCCCGGTTGGAATATGGTTTCGCTTGTCGCTACTGTACTCCGTTCGCCCCTGAGATGACAGTGCGGACCAGTCAACCACCTCCCTCGTCACCTGACGCTCCTCTATATACGCGAGGGTAGGGATACGGGGGCGC
Source organism: Ixodes scapularis (assembly GCF_016920785.2). NCBI lineage: Eukaryota > Metazoa > Arthropoda > Arachnida > Ixodida > Ixodidae > Ixodes > Ixodes scapularis. The sequence continues at coordinate 33,144,471 of NW_024609837.1, forward strand.
GATTACGTGGAGAACGATAGACGTGTCATTGGTCGAGCGAGCACGTAGCTCCCACCGCACTGTCGGCTGAGGGGTGAGCGGAGTACACGGAGCGCGGAGCACACAGACCCCAACGGTGTAACCAAAGATAAAAAAAAAAGAAAAGAAAAAAGAAACCAAGGTAGAAAAAGAAATGGGAAGCAGCGTTCCCGTTTCTCCCCAAACGCGGGAGGGACGTACCGTCGGACAGCGCTGGATTAGGCCTAACAACGACGTGCACAAGAAGGAGACCGAGCAAACTGGAGCAGACCACCCCTTCTTTTTTTTTTTTTTTTCTTTGTTTTTTACTTAACCATCTTTTTGGTCAGGAACATGAACAAAAAATTAAAGTTGGTACACAGTGTGTATCGAGGTTACGATCAACAAAGCAGTGCAACATGTAAAAAAGTACACTAAATGTAGCCTCGAATTGTTAGCGGATGCAAATTTATACCGCGTGTTTAAAAAAATGACCCTGTTTTTATTTTTCTTAGTAATAAATTACGCTCAGCCTCCGCCTAAACTGTAGCGCTAGTGGTACGGACCAGATGTCAAATTTTCGGAACTTACCGCTACCTCATTCAAAAGTTATACGGGATTTTAGAAAATTTTAAGTGAGGAAATTATTACCAAGGATGCTCACGAATATATGCAGAATGATGGATGGTAAGCGCTACCGGGAACGACTGCTCACTTCTTATTTTCAAAAATTCCTAATAAACATTTCTCCCATGCACGCGGTGTTATGCGACGTAGAAGTTAGATGGACACAACTACCGACAGTTGAATACTGAAGACAACTCTAAAGGTATTGAATATGAAATGCAGTTACATGCACAGTTATAATACTTCTTTTTCCGTCAAGATGTTCAAAAACGTTATTTTCACAAGTACATCTTTAAGTTGGTAATGGCACAATTTTAGGTACCCCAAATATAGGGAGCCAAAAAATACACATATGCCTCACGCTTGCGTATTTGGCGTTAGTTAAGTTGGGCGCAGTAAAGTCAGTGACTCGATAAGAGAGATAACAACTTTACAAGAGCATCCGCGCGCGTTAAAGATATTATACTCAATAAAATACCAATGGAGAAGATAAAGTTCACTGAACAAAAAAGAATAAGATTTGCATATTTCAACAAATATGTCATACGATTTATTTTTTTAAGAATAAAAGGGGAAGGGCATCAAAAACAATAAAAACCGATACAACGGCACAGCATTCTTCCACATCTTTTAGTCACTTGCACCCTCCCTTTAATGCCCTCAAGAAGGAAGTTACAGAATCTTAAAATAAAGAAATAAATAAACCCTGCCACGTATGTTGATTTTTTTTTCCCCACAGGTTTATCGAGAAATATAAAACTTGCTACGTTTCAACGAATAGATTTTTAAAAACGGACAGGAGCATCGTAAGTCAATAGACCTGCTGCTATATTACCCAAGCATCAAGGAGAATGCAGGGATTGGTGTTCCACGCGCCGCACGTGCTGGCCTCAGCAGTAGTAACTTTTCTAAAGCAAATACCTAAAACAAATAGCATCTTGCACGCACGTTCGTCAGCGCTTTATTATGGTAATTTACTTCGAATCTTTTATACAGCGAAGGCGTGCGCGTGTGGCGCGTGGAACACCATTTATGGTGTTCCACGCGCCATTATAAATGTCAGATTGCCTAATCTATTTTCATTTAGCACTATTTTCTGCCAATAGACCCGTTGCTCTGGGGCAGGGGGCGCGAGCGCATCCGCAAGACGCGACCATGTTATGATGGCTGAATCATCCAGGTGGCTGTGTAACGTTCGATTTTGCTCGTGCCACGTTCGAACGCAAGCATCTGAAAATGCGCGATAACAGAACCTCTAAAAAAATTAAAATTAAAAAAAGAATTATGCAGCTCGCGGCCGTAGCGTCCTATTAGACATCCCTTTCATCTTTGCCTTTTTTCATAGCTTCCGCGAGCACGTATGTTTCACTTTACATGATAGCAAAGCCGAAGCTACTCGCAAAAGCACGTCCTCCTGAAAGATGCTCGCACTGCACGAGCGCGCGTGCTTGACAGGGACGCTGAAAGCTCGCAGCTCGCACCTGTATCCTCTGCTACGCTGGCACTTAGAATGGAACGGAGTAGAAAAAACTCTAGTGGGAAAGCGTATTGACGCATGTTCGAAACGCGAGCCAAATATTCTATTTTGCTCGCCTGGAGCGCTGTTCAAAACTTGAGAGCTACGGGCCTATTGTTAAAAATACTTTGGCGTACAATTTTTTTGAATCATATATCAACTTAAAGCAAAAATATCAATTTTACAAGATTGTCTGTCAATCGACGCATGATGCCCACGCTTAAAAAAAGTTCTAGGCTTCCACGCGAGCGCATTATTTTAATATTCGGAAATCTTCGGGACTGATTATTTTAACGTAACCAAAGGTGAGAAAAACTCATTAAAAAAAAAGAAATTATTGACATGACTCCAACTTCGAATGCCTTAAAACAGTTTCTGTTTTAGAGAATCCAATCCTACTCCCACTGATTTTCATTGATCTCAATCGCTCTCTCTCTCTCTCTCTTTATTTCTCTCCTTCTCTTTCTCTTGCTTTAGCTCTTTCTTTTTTTCTTCTCTCCTCACCACTGTTTGTCGACTGTTGTCTCACCGTCAACACCATCGGAAGAACTGACGGATTTTTTTTCCTACCGTGCTTCACAAGTACAGTCACAAACACACACACACACACAAAAGGAAAAGAAACATGGCGCCAAGCTTTCCAGTGTTTGCGAGCGGAGATGAGGGTCCCTCCATATCTGTGTCGCTGGAGCACAGCTCCTCGCGGTGCGGAAAATAAGCAAACAAATTCCGCTCGTCGAAACGGTTCTTGATTGGTCCTCGAGATTAAGAGAGCGGCCGATCGCGAGGTGCCACGGTCGTTTTAGAGCAGGCGTTTCGGGCTGAGTTAATCGATTCTTGCGGTGTATGCAAACACGGCGTAAAACACGACCACTAGCTCGCTTTTACCCTCTAAATGGATTTTTTTTTTTTTTTCATAGCTACGCAGAGCGGACAGTTTGTTCAGCAATCGCGTTTTCAAGACCGCAGTGCCACTGCAGTATTCTGAAATTGGCGTGTTTTTCGTCATTCTGTTTGGGGCAAATACGTTATTATTCGGGTGGCCGCCACTTTTCAAAACGTTAGCATAAAGTTCATCTCCATCTAAAAACCAACATTAATAGGGACACACAAACAACTCTTATTTTAATTTTTTTTTGTGGGTGTGACGAGATAACGCTGATAAACTACTTGTATCTTAAGGCTCTCCATCGATTAAAATATATGCAGACTTTTTTCGCCTATATTTTTTTAGTAAATCCTTAAAATTTAGGACGTGAATAAATGCCTGTCTAGTCTTGTCGATAAAACACGTACGCATACTTTCGGTTATAATAACACAAGTCCGAACGAGCAAACTTAATATTATTGTTATTTGCCCTATATAGCCAGTGGCGTCTTAAGAAACGACTATCTGCCATTTTAATATACCTTGGAGACAATTAGGTTGCAGTATTAGCCAATGAAAACAGAAAGAACAAATCACAACAAAAAAAAACGTAAACATATTACACCGTGCCCGGCATTTTCGTCATGTTAGTTCACATTCTGAATGCACACTTCTTCAAAGCGATGTCGATAACATAGTTAGGCGGTGCTTCAATAATGATCTCCTGCTTAATGAACATAAAACACAGGCTATAGGTCTCTGTAGAAAGCGAAAGCCCCTTGCGTTCAGCTATATCTTAGATGGCGTCGTCATCAAGCGAGTGTGTGTTGCTCGTGATCTTGGAGTCTTTATAGATAAGGCATTGAATTTTACTCATCACGTGTCGGTCACATGCAACGCATCACGTTTCACAAGACAATTTTCTTCCTATGCATGTATTGTTCGTTTATTTTGTTGTCTAATTCGCTCAAAACTTGAGTTTGCATCTATAGTGTGGAATTGTATAAATGATACAGTATCTTGCTCTCTCGAGCGTGTACACAAGCGTTTTATTCACATTGTTTTCTATCGTTTTTTTGGACGTAAGTTTTATTATAATAACGAACGGCTGCTCAAGATACTTGGTTTATGTACTCTGTTTGACAGGATATCTTGTTTTTACACAAACTTGTCAATGGGCTTGTAGATTCTCCTGTCTTGTTAAGCGCTGTATGTTTCCACGCCCCACCACGTTCAAGCCGTAATTGCAACTTTTTCTATCCATCCAGGTTTTTTCACACGTCTCTCCTAATACGAATGCAGCATGATTTTAACAAGTTGCATTGTTCGCTCCTAGAAATATTCAGTGACAAGTCAACTTTTCGGCGCAATCTAGAGAATATATTGTTTGCATGATCCCAGTGTTTTGCAATTTTGAGCGTTTTTTTTTTTTCGGGGTTGTTTTATTTGTATTTTCAGTGCCTCTTCTTCTTTTACCTCATCTTGCTTGTCAGATGTCGCTATGCGTTCTATGTTTGTTTTGATAGTTCTTTTTGGGATGCCTATGTTTTCTCTGTGCTTATACTTTTTATCTTGTCAGCATTTGCTGTGTGCCACACAAAAAGTCCTGTGCTGTTTGTGGACACATAAAATAAGACTATTATTATTTTTTTTATTAGCCTCTGAGTGGTTACGGGAACGCTGAATTATAATGATTACATTTTTGTTTTGTTAAAAACTGAATATTGTTAGGTATAGTTTACCTGCGAACCACCACAACCTTCTATACTTCGTTTCAGCTTCAGTCCGAGCGCGGCCGATGTTATGTGCCAAAGGGTCAATCAAACAGCGCAAAAAGCGCAACGTCATGGCGTGCTCTCTGCGCTTGACAGGACTAGCCAGCAGAGGAGCACACACAGAGAGACGGCGGATACCGGCTGGTCCTATCAACTGCAGAGAGCACGCCATGACATTGTGCTTTTTTGGCAGTTTGATTGGCCCTTCGGCTCATAACATCGGCCGCGCTCGGACCAAAGCTGAAACGAAGCACTTTCTAAAATAAAAAAAAGAACAAGTTCACAAAAACGGGCAGCAAAGGATCGGAAAAACCTCCTCGGTCGACGATGAAAAAAAAAAAAAACGAGCAAAAAAAGCCTCATGGAAATCAGTGACGTCGCGTAGAGTTTTCAAGATAAAATAAAAACCGTCTCAGCTGTAATTTTTTTTCGCGATATTAAGGAAAGGTTTTTGGACCACCCAGTAAGAGTAATTTTGTTGCGCGCGTTTGTATAGACTGCGAGAAGTTTCTCGACCCCAGTGAGTGTCCTGTTTTTCTGCTGTAGGCGAGAAATTTGGCCGGTCCGCTCTCACTGCTAGCCTGGGAGTCTCTAACATGCATCACGCAGTAGCGATACATTCATTAGTTTATCCTAGAGTAAGACGACAGTGCTCGCTTTTTTTACATAGTAATCCTTGATCAAAGCCTTTCCAGACGTTTTATTTGCGACAGATTACGCATTCGCAAGAAATGTGCTAATAGAATTAAAGCATTTTATGTTTTATACTAATAATAATAATAATAATTCTTCATTTTTTGTGCCCACATACAACTTTTCAGTCTCCACTGTGATGCACTAAAAAACTAAAATACAAATACCACAAAAAACTAACATACTAAATGCAAATACCACAAAAAGTCGCATTAAGGTATCTAGGCGAAAGACATCCATTCACGAACAACCAAGGTAAATTCTCGAAGACACACGAAAATATCCAGGTGATTTCTCTTGTTGAAGGACAATTGAATCCGAAGAGGATACAGGGGAGATGCAAAATGGATAAAACGTTAATACATCTCGGCTGGCCTTTGATGGAACATGGAAGTCAATACTTGACGTTGCCATGAACACCTCCATGAGGAAAAAAAAAATCTCTCGACTGCCACCTCACGGCAAGTTTATATAATACAAAACAGTGAAGTAACGAATTCATAATGATGAAAAGACCTCCTTCAAATATAGCGGTCATACACAATTCTTATCACCCGCCTTTGTGCATTTTCGATTTCTGTTGGCTGACCGAGAGACAATGAATTACAGATTACCCAGCCAAATTCTAACCGTGATCTAAATAGTGACTTAAACAAATGCAACAAACAAGACGGTGATGAGAGCTACCGACATAACCGAGAAATAACACCTAAGACTCTTAACGCAGCATTAACAGTTATAGACACGGGTCCTTTGAAAAAAAGTGAACTGTCAATACGGACACCAAGATCCCTTACAAGAGATACCCGGGGTATCGAGGTACCTACAAGGTTGTAAGAAAAAGAAATGAATTCAGGCTTTCTACATGGTACATTATGTTTAGTTTTCTTGCGATTAAGTGACAAGTGGTTTTTAAATCACCAATTTGAAACATGTTTTATGTCAGCTTGAAGACGAGTGCTATCCAATACCAACCTTAGTTTAACATCATCGGCAAAGAGAAGAATTTTCGCGTCATTAACACAGGAAACAAAAAATCATTTATAAACAAAATTTAAAAAAGCGGTCCCAGGATGGGGCCCTGGGACACCCCGGATTTAGAAACAAACATGTCAGAGTAGCTTTCTTCAACACGAACAGAGTTTCGACGACCTCTTATATAACTAGAAAACCATGCACACCGATGTGGGCTGAAACCTTGCAGAGCGATCTTTTGTAGAAGTAAATCGTTACTAACATGGTCGAACGCTTTCGACATGTCGAAATAAATCGCATCCACCTGTCCTCTACTGAGCATAATTGGCGCTGAGAAATTTAACATTGAGCATAAGTTAGATTCTACATATCTCCCCCTTCAAAATCAATGCAGAGCTTCAATTATCATCGGGCTCAGATAAAAGTAAAAGCGCTTATGGACTACTTTCGTGGATGATAAAATCAATTCAAAATGTTTCACGTTCAAGCTCTCAAACGACGTAAACGTTGTTCATCGTAAAAAAGAAAAAAAGGAGTAACTAGGGTTTGAGTGATATTATTTTCAGTCTCGGTCAATATTTTTTATCTATATATCGTGCAAAAGCGACACTGCGTATTCGTCATCGGAAAGCTAATTCCATGCAACAAACATGCAATGAACGCCGCCAAAGCCAATACATGATGTCAAGCCATCATTTGCGGGAGCGACTTTAAAAATTATTTTTCATATATTTTTTGAGACAGCCTCGATGCCAGTATGCCTCATCGGGTGACTTGTCTCTTGGCTGTAGATGAGCAATTTAGCTAGTACAGTACAACCGCTAACCTGCGGTTTTTAACTTGCACCACGCAGTAGTGATCACATGAACGCGTGCAGGCACGAAACTCATCCAGATCGAAACGAGCAGAGGGTGGGGATCGAACCCAGGACTTCCTGCAGCGCAAGTCTTCGCTCCACACTTCGAGCTGAGACGCGTCAGCCCACTCGGCCGCCGATCCCATAGCTACTGCATCTGCACACAAATGACGCACTTTCAAACGCGGAAAACTCGAGTGCATTACCAACGCACAACACCAGCTAATATGATGTTCACAACATACGTTTTAATAGTTCGAACGTGGTACCATCTTCGGAGCTAGTCGGAAATCAGCGATTTCTCTGACTATATTGCTTATGGCTCGCGCCGGCCGTTGGTCCCACTCGGTAGTGGCAGTCGCCGCGCGAACAAAAGGTAGCTCGCCTAGATGGGCGGCGAAAAGCCCGTGGCCCGAGTCCACCCCGAGCGCCCGACCTGCATGCGCAGCTGCGAGCATGCAACTCGTGGTTGCGGAAAAATTCTGCGCCATCTCTGAGGGAAAGGCGACAAATAAAATCGGGGGTTGATTTCTTTTATTAAGGGTGAACTGAGTATTGGCGAGAAGATCGATCTATAGACGCTTTGCACGCGCGCCAAATTACAGCCGCCATAGCCGACCTTCTCTTGTCTTACCGAGATGCCGAGCAACTGAAACGGTAGTTGACGATCCTCTACAAAGGCCGATGCTTTAGAAAAGGACACAGCTGAATATAATGTGGCAATAACCTGGCCTGCCATGGTAATGATGAAGTGAACTAAACGGAATAAGAGGAAACAAAAACTGAAGGTCAGTTATGGCGGCGTCCATGCACATCTGCTGTAAAGCGTCTATAGGGACGCAGTTTTATTATCATCATCATCCCCACAAACAATCGCTGCGTGGCAAACAATTCCGACGTCAGCACTCGCCTAGTCGACGCCGCATCGTTTCCTCGTTCGCTGCATATTTTTTTGCATCGATATGGTGCGCACTTGCTGCGTACCGCAGTGCTCGAAGCATGCTTTTGAACCGGGTATATGCAGCGCGGAGGACTGCAGTACGTACGCGACGATGCAAACACTCTCCGCCGTCGGCTCTGGTGCAACGCTGAACTCGATGATATAGTCGCAGTTGAGCACGTCCTCTCCTTCAACGAGACACCGCGCTTGCTTTTGCCAATGCCATTCATGATTGCCGCAAGGGACAGGGCAATTAAAAAGTGACCTGCGTGTTTTCTAAATAATTCAGAAAATCACGGACGCCGCCCCGGCCACGCACGGTCCAGGGCTCGCGGCCGATACGACGAGTCTGGCCCGGCACGCGCGCACGGGGGCGGACGCAGGTATTTTTAGAAACGGCGGGGGGGGGGGGGGGGGGGAGGGGGGGGAGCGTATTAGCGTATCGTTAAAGAACCTCTCCCCCAACCTGTGTCCCCGCCCTAAATTTTGTTGACATATACAAAATTCAAAAGGAGGGGGGGGGGGGGGGGGGGGGGGTCAGGATATTGAGACCCCCTCTGAACTCACCACTACCACGCATGCGCTTAATTTGCCTTCCAAGGAAACTTCCATGACATTAAACGCAAGGGGGGCTAGATTACGTTTATCTAGATGCGTTTAGAAGAAAAGAATAGTGTTACATACCTTTCACGAGCCTTGCATCGTCGTCTTCTAAGGCAGCGAATGCACTAGTGACTGCGGTCGAATGGTTTGTTTGCCCCACAGCGTTAGTTTCCGAGGTGGCCGCTAGGGAGCGCCACTTCTCGACCTCCTTCCCAAAACGCGGAGTGTCCCGCATTGCCATTGACTAGTGTGCCTAAATTTCAGAGTATTTCCAGCTGCTGGATTAGAGTCACGTGACTCATGGGCCGCATCTTCGTCACGGGGCTTATATTCGAGCAGAGTGTCCCGCAGTTCAATCCTATATACAGCTTCGAACGTTTAGGTCTGACCGGAGCCCGCGCCACTGTCCGGTGAAGTCAATCAGTGAGCGCCAACAATGCATCCCGTCGGCGCTCCTTGTCTTTGCGTGTTCGCCGTCACCGACTAAACAATCACGCGCAGAAAGAGGATTAGGATCGCGGCGTACTCACTGTTCGTGATTGGGTGATACCCGTGCCACACGGAAAAATTAAATGTCACTTCCATCGAATGAGTTTATGTGATCGGCGAATTACCTCGCGCTTCTAACTTCGTGCACAGCATTGCGGCAGGAGTGGCGCGCGCTGATTGGGCGATCTCACGATCTCATTCGATCGAAACGACATTTAACCTTGCCGTGTGGCACGGGTATTAGTCGGTGAAAGCGAACGTACAGAGGCAATATGAGCGCCGTGACGAGGCACTTTCTGTGAAGCCTGACCGGCTTCGTTTGATCGTATAGCGTCGGCTGCAGTCCGCCTTAAGTGCAAAAAGGAACATACGGCGTGCAACTTCGTCTGCTCTTTGCGACATCTCGTGCGTTCGTTTACCCACCCAATATGGCCACGTGTTTTGACCCCTCCTCCCCGGCATCAGCCTATGACGGCCTTGCGCTTGGCTGCCTCGTCGTCTCGCATCCCCTGGGCGTTCTCTATGTTGCGCCCTTCATTGGCATGCGCTGTGTAGAAACTCGGAGTCATGATTCAAGTCACTCCTTCCACTGAACGCGCCACGCGCACTTCCGGTGCTCGTGACGTGACACAAGTTCCAGGGCTCCGTCCTCGGACTATAGGGGCTCGTCACTGGCTCGGGGAGTCAGAAAGTTCGACTTCCGGAAGGGTGACGCAGTTCCGTCTGGTCCCGCCGAGAGCAGACGCCGATCGCGTGCAGCTTGCACTGGTTTTGGTTGTCCTTTCGCTACCGTCGGTTCGTCTGGCAAATGTATCTGATAAACCGACGCTCTTCACGATGGATGTATCATCGCAGAAGCAACGAAATGTGATTCATATTGTAACGAAGGAAATAGGTCTCCTCTTCTCTCCGTTGATGAACAATCCTGCTATTAACAAACACAACTGTTCATTCAAGGGATAGGATATAAAATCTCTACAGTGGATATGTCTAATTCTTCAGTAAATGTTGGGGGAATAATCCTAACCTCTGGCGACTTCCCCTGCCGTCCTCTTTGACCGCACCTTCAGCGGGTGCCCCGACCACAGCCAAACTTTACAAACAAGAATCCACACAAAAACGGGCGAACCGAACTCCTCCACAGCCGTACTTTTGTCACGTAAGAATGGGGCCTCTTTACACTTTGTTCAATTAGTCCAAATAAAGATGTATTAAGCAACTGACATAACGTTAAAAATTAGAATACACACATCAAAAATTAGACTTTGGGGGGAAATAATTCTAACCTAAGGAAACTTTTCCTGCCGTCCTTCTTGACCAAACACACCCTCAGCGGGGGCCCCGACCACAGCCAAACTCGACAAACAAGGTTCCCCACAAAGGCGGGCGAGCCAAACTTCTCCACAGCCGTAAGGGGTACCAAGTTTGCGAGATAGCAGGCGGACGGCCCCACAGCCGAAGGGGGGTCGGACGTGCAGGTGGGTTTTCCAGAGGCAGGGAGATGTCCAGGGCTTGGTATCCGGAAGCCAAGTGCCCCTCGGTGGCCGCTTATATTGGGTTCAGCAGCATTCTGGGGTCTTCCAGTCCACCAATCAGAAAGTTTTGGAAGGACCAATCAAGAGGGGTTCTCTGAGCGCCAATCAAAAGGCTCGGAGCCCAACGCAAATATGAACATTCCAAAAACAAGCGCATATACGAGACAGAACACATTCCAAACGAAGCCCCCAAGACCAGCCATAAAGAATAGAACGCACATTCGTAGACACAGAAGTTATACATACGCAGAGCAAAACCACCTCCGAAGTAGAGATCCGAAATGCAAACATACACAAGGAAAAACATTTCCAACGCGGGGTTCTGTAAACTAAGTGTAGCGTTACAGCGTTCACGTTCGAGGAAACGTTTTCTTCTTTTTTTTGAACTCGTGCAGGAACATATGGACAAACAAAAATTATTAAGCGTGCGGTCAAAGTGAAAAGGACCCTTATAAAAAAAAAAAATAAACAGAGACAGCGTACGATTGAACAGAGAAAAAAATTCGATTTCAGGGTGACGCCACAATGGCGTGTCCGGATTATAACGAATAAAAAAAAAAAAAACATTTCTAAAACCGCGTTTTCTTTTCGTTTTTTTTCCTTTTTTTTTGCGTCGTTTTTTTTCTTTTTTTGTTAGTCTGTCGGTGCCAAGAGTTGCGCGAGCGATTCGGTTGGTCGCTGATAGTGGCACCGTTTTTTTGTTTTTTTTTTTCAATAGATTTTAGCTTTGCGTCCGTCGGGTAGAGTCGTGCTTAAATATTTTGCGGTGTTGCTGCGAGAAATTTATTTCCAAATTGAAAGCGTCGTTTCAAGTTTTGAAATAATTTTCGCGCCCCACTGGTCATTGTGCCGATCAGAGAACGTCTGTAAGCGAAAAATAACATCGATTCGGTTCTTTTATACTCACTGAAACCTTATGTTGTCCTATTTCTTTTCAATCAAAAGCACGAGAATATTGACCCAAATGCAGTCTAGAGGTTTTTTGCACGACACAAGGGACAATCACAAGCGAGTAGACACGGACAAGCGCTTGTGTCGCGCAAAAAATCTCTAGACTGCATCATGAACCAACTAGGCCAACAAGTTTTAATTGACCCAAATGTATGACCCCGTGGCTATTTTTTTCTTCAATGTCCGCGAAGCATTTGACACGTTAAAGGAGCCATAAAACGATTTTTCTACTTTCGCTAAATACTACTTATAACCACTCCCTAACGTTAATAACTGAACAAACTTCCATTAGTTTTGCTTTCTAGGCCGTCGGCAAAACATTCGAGAAAAACAGTCGGCCACGTGGCCTGGTACCGCCAACGTTCATTATAGTCACGCGCTGGGGTTGGCAGAGCAGAAAACGCGTGCTGAGCTCCAAGTTATTAAGAGTTCGGCTATTCTCATCACCGTTGTTACTATCCAAAATCGAGTGCTCGCAGAGTTCTCGTGTTCGATTCATGTACCGCGCTCGACTGTCATCAGGCGGATAGTTTCACGTCATCAATCTTTGCGAAGGCAATCCTCAAAGAAATAATCCCCTTTTATCCTCCCAATTTCACAGTGACAAAGAAGCTTCTGAATCAGTGGCGGTCTGTGCAAGTATACTTTGTCAGACTAGGACCAGTACGCCTCTGCAAAGTCATGAACATTTTAACCCGATATCGTTTCATGACCCATTTATTCAACTAAAAACCTAGACAAAAAGAAAAAGGATTGGCAAAGTCGCACTTATAGACGCTTTACAGCAGCTGTGCATGGGCGCCGCCATAACTGACCTTCAGTTTTTGTTCCCTCTTATTCCGTTCGCTTCACTTCATCATTACCACAGCAGGACAGGTTATTGAAATTTTAGATGCTACTGTGTTCTTGTGCCCAGCATGGGCCCTTCTGAAGACCCGTCAACGCCCGCTTCAGTGGCTCGGCATCTCGGTATAACTAGAGAAGGGCGGCTATGGCGGCTCAATCTGGCGCGTGTGTAAAGCGTCTATAGAAGCCACAGAGAATGCACTGCACGTGAATTCAGCCAATAAATATCTGTTGGTCCTTTTTATAATCATTTCAACCAGAGAGGAGGTCGATTGTTTCATGCTCTAACGGCAGCGCCGTTTCTGGTGGCAAAAAAAAAAAAAAAAAAAAAAAAAAAAGCGGATGTTGTTTTTGCCTTGATTGCCTAAACTGAATAATAGGCAAAACCATTTGTTGGCATTCCTACACTTAAAAAGAAATGTGCGCCTACTTTTTTGTTACGCACTTCGGAGAGCCAAACGCTTCAACCTACCGAAGTAAGTTCGGCCAATGACGGAATTAACAATAACATTAAACTTGAAAGTAAAAAAACTGCCTGCACTGTGACTGTCGTCATGCCCAGTTTTACAGCCCAGACTTCTTTTTTTTTATTCTTTCATAGGTGTAAAGAATTTTTAACCGTGTCACTCCCCAAGTTTCCTCCGTCAAATACAGCGATTGAAGGTTCTCTCAACTGCTTTCCAAAAAAGTAAACACATTGGAATTTCTTGTTACTGTTAAGACTCCATGAAGTCATCACAATCTGAGTATGCATTGTGCGAACCTCTTCGTGCAAGACAAGTTGTGAATCATATCACCTCGATACGTTCGAAATGATGTCCCATGTTGTAAAAACGCACATTTCAAGACATCTCCTTCCGTATATCTCCAAATCCCTCGGCTTAGTTGCGCGTGCTACACTCAAGGAGACTGGGAGCCACATTTTTATTTTAGTTCGCGAATCGTGTTTTTTTTTACTATTATTATTATTATTTCTTCTTAGAAACAACGCACTAGACAAACCTTTAAATTTAAAAACGACAACGCCGACAACATTTTCTTATTAAATTCGTTTTTCTTTCATCTAATATATCGTTTTGTCTTTACTGTAAGCCTTTCGAGAGAGCGTTTCGTGTGAAACGGCACAGATGCCACGGCTATATCCCCTAAGGACAGCGTGCGTTCTAACTCACAACGAGCACAGTCCCTCGGTGAGAATATTTTGCCTGTGTCTGTCGTAAACGTAGAGTTTTTTTTGTTTTGTTTTTTAATATTACAGAGGTATTTGTACGGCCTACCTCTGTCTGTTCTGCTTGTTGACGCGTGCGTGTGTGCAGTATTTAGAACGCAAAGCTTGAAGTACTCTTTTTGTTTTTCGGAGCTGTTCTAAACTTGGTAGACTCATAAACAAAGTCTCCTTAGACTAATTACATAGATTATTAAGTAACGAGGCATTCAAATAGCTCTAAAACTAACGCGCTCACAACCAAGCACTTTGTTTTCAAATTTGTATTCCCTCTTTCTCGCGTGAGTTGAAACATGATTACGGTGGCGTGGTGGCGCCAGAGTGCAAATAGATCTAAAATACTTCCTGTCCTGATCTCGACGAAGGGTTTTGGCAGTATTTTTTTAATTAAATCTTCTCTTTATTTTCAGTAACTGGTCGCTCATGCCACTGCCACAGAAAATTTACTATTACGGTGGAATAATGAAGCGTAAAAACAAAATTATAAAATATACCCGGACAGTTAGTGCGCCGAGGCTACCCAATGCATGGCGTTAATGAGTTGGTTACCAAACAAAAAAGGGCAAATACCTCGTGAGAATGCTTGCGTGAACCTTGAAGGCAGTGGGCAGAAGAACACAAATTAGGCTTTTGTGTTTCGAGAGCTAGCGCAAGGTCGGTCTGCCTTTGAGGTATGTCGTCACTGGTTTCCGCTATAGGTAAATATTTTAGGCAATGCAGCACGACTCCTAGCCTGGAGACTTTAACGTCCATCACGTAGTAGCGATACGCGACCGCACGCCGGTGCGATTCTCAATTCCAATGGAAACGGACAGGGGCCCTGGATCCGTGAGTTCAGCAGAGCTCTCACGAACACTCGGTGGTTCCTAGCGTTTGTGCATCTTCGCCATGCAGTCGGGACGTCGAAAAATTTACTTTTTTTCTAATCAGTTTTACTAATGAGAAGTCCAAGGTACATCAGGCCTCAATAGACAGGCAGTCTCAGGAAGAAATATGTTCGAGCCGGTTGTTAATAAAACGACATTGCCAACATAATCATCAGTCACCTCCTTTACTGGCTCAACTGATTAAAGAAATGTGTATGACCGACGTTGAGAGCGCATCGTAGCACCATATGCGTAATTCTTGGGAGGAATGGCTGGCTCCACCCACGGGCACCGACATATCCACCGCACTAGAAGTACTAACTAATCACTCCGGTCCCCTTGCGGAATCCATCCGCGAGACGTGGGCCGGACGGGCCGTCCGGACCAGGATGTAGGCCCTTACAGAAAATAAAGTTTTGCTTGCTTGCTTACAGTCAGAGACTTCTCGGAATTTTAAACTTTGACGTTGATCCTGTAGACTCCTGCACGCTCCAAGCTATGCGGTGAGCAAGTCGTCTGCTTCTTGCGCAGGAGTTGCGCTGACGTCAAAAAGACGCCGAGCTCTGATTGGTTCCGATCAAGGGATAGTGAGGAGACCTCAAAGCAAGCTATTTTGAGGTCTACCCTCTATCCTTCATTCAGAACCAATCAGGGCTCGGCGTTCTGACCTCACCACAACCCCTGCAAAAGAAGCAAACGAACCTGCGCTCACTGATACGACGAGAACGGCAGGGACGTCTTTCGGTTGCTACGCCTTCAGCGCGATCTCCGTAACATCGATCATAGCCTCTTCTTAACTCACAAAACCTGACAGTTCGACGACGGAGCCATAGAGCGCCCGGTCGCAAATATGGAGCGCGAGGATCTGGTAGCACAGAGCATTTCTCCATGAACCTGGATGTCATTGCACAGCTTTTGCAGCGGTGAGTACCCGAAACATTGTTTTCAAACCCGACGAGAAAAGAAGCGGTAGCGCGAGGAACGCGAGGAGCACGAGCGGACATTCCATCGCTCGGGAGAAGTGTGTTTCGGCGTCTCGCCGCAGCGGGGCGCCAATCACGTGGCTCTCCTCTCATCCGTAGAGTGCCTTCATACACACGCGCGCTTCTGCTTGAGTGGTGATATCTCGGCCATTTTTCCGCCCAATCGTTCTTTCTGTGCATTTTGAAGTGCGCGCAATCCGGTGTCACTCAGCACGAGCGCGTAGCTTTGGCTAATGCATAGACGCCATTTTACCGCCCAAGTCACGCACCAAGTGCGCGAGAGCGTCACGCGCTGGCACATTCAGGGCAACAGTGGATGTCTTCACCCTGAGACAGACAGACATGTAGGCACCCTACTCATCCGTTGACTGCCGCTCCACCTTTTCTATTTCGGCGGCCGCTTCTCGTGGTGATCTGCAAGGCTTTGTCAGTATAAAGGAGGCTATGCTTCGATAAATCCTCGGCCTCTTGAGAGCATCGATCGCGCCCGCGCCCAGCCAAAGTACGGCGGAAGTAAACGAGCTGGTGTTAAAGACCGGGCATCTGAAAGAGACGTCCTAGTCTTCTCCATCTTGTCAGTCACTATTCGCGACAAAGAGACTAAGAAAGAGAAGGAGATAAAAACGCATGGAGACATCAGAACACCGAGCTCTGACTCGAATTATTCGTGATTATACTTCAGACTAGTCGCCTTGGTCTTCACTGCACTCGTCGGACGCATTCGAATGCGAGAACCAAACTCTAACACATTCGACGAGTGCAGTTGAGACAATGGCTCCTAGCTTCAGGTCTAGCCACTAATCGTTCCAACCAGAACTCGGGGTTCTGACGCCCCTGCCCGCTCTCATATCTTCCCTAACCCCCCCCCCCCCTTCTCCCCTTTCTCGGCGTATAGCGAAAAAAAAAACGCAGTTTTCCGAGCACATCGCCCGAAGTCACACCGTTAATACAACATACAAAGGGCACTTTGTAGGCACCATCACGATCTCATTACACTGGTCATACAAACTCTGTCTGCAGACAAGTTCAAAGCATATATATTGCCACGCGCGTCGCCGAGCGAGCGCGTACGTGGCCGAATGGTTATCGTGCTTGGCTATCGCGCGGCGGATGCAGGTTTGATTCCAGGGAGCAGAACGTTGTTTTATTTCTTCTTTCTACTTGCTGTTCTCGCAAGTTCGAGAACTTTCTCGTCTGATTGAGTTACGAATGTTCTACACGCCGAACGTTCTACGCCGAATGTTCCAGAAACCCACGCAGGTACAGAAGGTGCTCCGAGGCGAGGCAAGCCGGAGTCAGTCTTGCCCCAGCGTTCGATCCTGCTGTTTCCCCGCCATTGACGACTTCACCCTTTTATTATTTTTGTTTGGTTACAAATTCACCCCATTAAGTGTTTAGTTCGGTTAAGTTTTCCTCGCCTCATCAATTGTCATTCGTGACATTTTGGTGGAGGTGCGGAGTATCGCATTCTATGTACGAATTTAAAGTGATGCCGTCTGTATTATGCACCGCGCCGGCGACCTTCCAGAACGTTATGGATGCCGTACTTGCGGGCTTGAAATGGCAGAGCTGTCTTGTCTACCTCGACGACGCCGCAGTGTTCGCAAGCGACATCTACGAGCACCTAAGACGACTTCAAGCCGTGCTACATGCTGTCAAAACTGTTGGGCTGACACTGAAGACGTCGAAATGCCGGTTCGATTAGGGGAAGCTGAAATACCTTGGCCACGTCGTGAGTGCTCAGGGTGTAAGCCCTGACCCCGCAAAGAACTGTGCTGAAGCTGAATTTCGGAGGCCATCAAACAAAAAGGCTGTGCGTATATAAAGACTTTTCTTTCGAGATTTTGCGAAAATCTATGCAAGTTTCACGTACTTGAGGAAGGACAACGTGAACTTCTATTAGGGAAAGGAGCAGCAACAAGCGTTCAACGGACTGAAGCGAAGACTCCAGTCGCCCCCTATCCTTGGGGATTTTGATTAGTCACCATAAACAGCAATTCACACGGACGCCAGCAACACCGCACTCTGAGGCGTGCTCGTCCAGCGACAAGAGGGAGCAGAGAGGGTGATCGATTACGCAAGCCGGACCTTATCAAAGGCAGAGACAAATTACTCAACGACCGAGGTGGACTGTTTGGCCGTCTTCTGGGCGACAACAAAGTTCCATACGTACATGTACAGGAGTCCATTCCGTGTAGTCACAGACCACCAGGCCCTGTGCTGGCTCGCGATCCTGAAAAATCCGTCAGGACGCCTCGTCCTCTGGAGCCTTTGTCGGCAAGAATTCGATATGACCATTCTGCACAAGTCCGGCCACAGGCTCAACGAAGCCGACTGTTTGTCTAGGGCCCCACTTGAATCTCCTCCCACCAGCTCCCACGATGACGATGGCGTCAGTTTTCTCGGTGCAGTTAGCGTTATCAACATGGGTGCACTTCAACGAAACGACCCGGAAGTTCTCGGCACCGTGATCCACCACCTCGAAGGTCGAGGAAGTTCAGTTTCCCGACACTTTTCTCGAGACCTGTCAAGTTTCGTCGTTCGACGAGGCGTGCTCTTTAAAACCAACTTCGGGACTAGCAGCCCTGCGTGGCTGCTGGTTGTCTCTATTAGCCTTCGAGGTGAACTTTTTCAAGCATGCCACGACGACCCAACGGCTGGACACGTCGGCTACAGCAGGACACTCACCGGAATTCGTGACAAGTACTGCTGACCAAGACTTCGAAAGACTGTCCATCTGTACACTCAATCGTGTGACGAGTGCCGACGGTGTAAGAAGCCACCATCAAAGCCAGCAGGATTCCCACAGCCGATATCTGCCCCGACTACGCCACTCCAGCAGAGATGAATGGATATGCTTAGGCCCCCCGCACCGTCGACGCCGGGGAACCGCTGGATCATCGTTGCCACCGGTTATCTCACACGATACGTGGAGACGAAAACCCTTCCGTCGGAAACAGCGGTGGAAGTAGCCAAGTTCTTCTTCAAGGCCATTTTTCTCCGTCAGGGCGCCCCTTGATTACAGACCGAGGGTATTCGTCCATGGCACAGGTGACGCAGGAGTTCCTTCGGCTCAGCCACACCAGCCATCATCCAACCCCTGCTTATCATCCACAGACCAACGGGCTCACGAAGCAGCTCAATAATACTATCGCTGATATTAGCTCCACGTCGACGTAGAGCACAAGATGTGGGACGGGGTACTGCCGTACGTCGCATTTCCTTACAACATGGCTGTTCAAGATACCCCCGGGTCCCCACCATTTGAGCTGCTGCATGGCAGAACGGTGACGACCATACTCGTCTCGATGCTGCCCCATAAGCCCGTGGATGACGGAAGTGACAATGCCCATCTGGTCAGTCAGAGAGCAAAGGAGGTACACCAACTTACTCGGCTTCGGGTCCACGACAACATGTCGACGCTCGCCGGTATAACCTTCGGGGCCGCGACGTCCACATCCAGCCCGGAGAGAGAGTGTGGGTGTGGACTCCAGTTCATCGCTGCAGTCTCAGTGAGAAACTGCCCAAGCCATACTTCAGCCCCTACAAGATCATTTGACGCCTCGAAGAACTCAACTATGAAGTTCTTCCCGACGGAAGGCTATCACCTGCAAGACGTCAGCGACGACCCGAGGTGGTGCACGTCATCCGCCTCAAGCCGTATTACGATCGATAAAGCTGTGGACTGACTGAGAACTGTGACTTCTGAATGTGCCGTTACATTTTTTTATGTATTTTCTGTCGTGCTGCACCGAGACAATGCGCTTTTAAAAGGAGAGGGGTAGCGGGGAGGGTGATGCCACGCGCGTGACCGAGCGAGCGCTTGCGTGGCCAAATGGTTACCGTGCTTGGCTGTCGCGCAGAGGATCCACGTTCGATTCCGAGGAGAGGAATGTTCTTTTATTTAATTTTTCGTACTTGGCGTTCTCGTGAGTGCGAGAACCTTTTTTTCTTGTCTGACCGAGTTACGAATGTTGTACGCGCTGAATGCTCCAGAAACCCACGCGGATACAAAAGTTGCTCCTTGTGGCGAGCCGGCCGGAGTCAGTCTCGCCCCAGCGTTCGATCCTGCTGTTTCGCCGCCATCGACACCTGCGACGCTAGCCTTTTTCTATTTTTTGTTTTGTTTTTGAGCACAAGTTCGCACCATTAAAGATTTAGTTTGCTTCAATTTTCGTCGTCTCATCAATTGGCATTCGTAACAATATGCGTACGAAGAAGCAAACATATGTCGCCAGCAAGCTTAAAGCGATTCCACAGTATATATTGTCATCTTGTGTGCAGATAAGACCGTGTCTTTTGCGTGATGCATGTGCAGTGTGAGCCTGGGCAAGAGAGTGGCGGATTTTCGTTGGACGGCAACTTCTTCCTCTCTAATATCCATAGCTGCCTTGTCCATATCCGCCACGTGGACAACGATCGTGGTTCATGTTGCAAGCCCTCCTTCTATCTTCTTTTCTTGAAGACTTCTTTTCAGACGTCTGGTTTTATCTTTGCTATCACCTTGCACCCCAAGTTCAGTTTCTTTCCTTTTTTTTAATTTGTTTTTAGTTGAGAGAAGCGCCTCTCTTGTCAAGAGTTCCCGACGCCTTTTCGGACCCCAGCCGTCGCCATCCGTTGCCTCACCTCGGTGCTTCGTCAGGCGGAACGTAAAGTGCAAACGCGAGGCACACTCTCTCCGGAATAAGAATAAACAAAAACTTAGACAAAAAGGGAGATTTAGGAAGATAGCAATGGCAAAGGGCGAAAGGGAGGTCGTGAGGGAAAAGACGAGGATAAATATAACAAAGGGATTTGGGTATGAGACAGCAGTCCCACAAAGGCCCCGAAAAGCATAGATAAAGCGGGGAACTGGCGTCTCCGTGCTAATAACTGAGGGGAACATAGACGGCCCAAAACGTTTACGAAAGAGTGTATGTAGAGATAGAAACTTGTGAGCATAACGTCGGCAGAAAACATTGTAGTAGACGGAGGCGGCAGGGGAGGACCAGCCGCGTGAGTTGGCTTAATAAGGTGCATTCACGTGGCCAACTGGTCCCCGAACAAGTTCCTAGAAAATCGGTTACGTCACCGTTTCTGCGGTTCCAAAATCTGCCAAGTTGCAGGCGAAACAATTATGGAAAACTCAAGAGTTAGTCCGCGGACCACAGGAACGTGTCCGGAGACAAGTCCGCGGACCCGCGGAATGTTGTGTATTACTTGGGAATACGTCATAAACTAGGTCAGCGAACCTATCGTACCAGGGTTATGGAGATTTGAAACTCGTTGTATATTCGATTCTTTCCTGGTTTGACTTCGTCCGTAACAGGTCCGCGGACTCGGCAAACTCGGAAGGAACCAATCGCGCCAAGCTGCTCAAGCGACAACAGGCTGCACGAGTCAGTCGACACCTCTTAGAACCGTATGTGTTGTGGGGTCGCTTTATAATAATCGCTGCCCGATCGGTCTGTCCTTCACTCGTCTCCCAAGGAGTGACACAACACGACGAGAAGACATCGAATGGGTTCACAGTACTTCCCCGCTTCCCATCCACGAAAGTCGGCAGTCCGAACCCGCCGATCATGGCTGTCGCCCGTCGTTCAGAGCCCGTAGTCGGAATCCGCGTCCAGGACTGCGGATTGTCCTTCCCACGCCAGCGCTGCGTAGGCAAGCTGTTCCGGGCTCTCACAGCCAGAGCCGATATGGCCAGGGCTCGCCGGATCATCAAGGGGTTAAGGGAGGGGGAAGAGGAAAAAGTTTTTACAAAATAAAAAAAAGCATATAGAAAGGTAACAATGGCACACGCTCATTAATTGGGAAGCACAATTTCACAAACGCGAGAGTACATCAATACACGGGAACACACGCGTGCAACATGACTCACAACTGATGCAAAGTACATAGACTTTAAGTATTACGGGATTGCGTCTCAAATTAAACGAATTTTGCCCAGGACACCTCATTAGAGGCCTAGGGGAGTTTCAATGTGCCAATCAAATATCGGCTTAACGGCGCCTACACTTCAATGACCTATAAACTAAGAAGACTGTTCGTAAACCGGTAAACGCGCACCAGCAGACAATGACAAATGCGCATACGCGCTATACCTGCATTCATTTAGCCGCAACATTTTGAATAAATTCACGCGCATGCAAGTAGACGAACAGATGACCAGAAAAACAAACAGCCATGCACACATACTTGCAGACAGACAGGTAGACCTACTGCCACTAAATAAGTTACGCTTCAGAGCAACGACACTTGGCCATATTGTGTCGTAAATTCATGGTTGACAGTTATCTGAAGCTTCAACAG
This sequence comes from Ixodes scapularis, assembly GCF_016920785.2. Lineage (NCBI taxonomy): Eukaryota > Metazoa > Arthropoda > Arachnida > Ixodida > Ixodidae > Ixodes > Ixodes scapularis. The sequence goes on from NW_024609837.1 coordinate 33,166,510, forward strand.
AAATCACAGGAAGCGCTTTTCCGCCCTCCACAAATGTTTAAACAGTTCGCGACAGAGCAAAGCAATGTCACATGACCTTCTTAACACCAAATCTAATGCTGAGGGAGTCGCACTTTTGAATCATGGCGATCGGCAGTTGCGTCTGCTCTGCATACGAGCCAAAATGGCGGCGCCCATAACAATGTCGGAGAACGGAGTGCCGATACTCTAAGCGCAGCTCAATTAGTGGCTCTAGGTAGACCGACGAACAAAGAGGAGGCTGACAGGCAGACATACCTACAGCCACTCACGAACTAACATGAGACCAAGCAAACGTACACATGCACAGAAAGGCACATCGAGACACCTCGAAACCAAGAAACACTCAAATAGAAACTAACACAGGCACACAAACAGATAGAAACACTGAAATACAGAGGCGCTGAAACACAGAGACACGGAGACATATAGAGACACAAAGACTCACGAAAACACACATAATTGTAACTGTGTTGTGCGCACGCTTATACAGCCGCTAGTTAGTCAGCCCCAATGAGCGTGTGGTGTGTCAGCTGTAATTGAAAAATTTAGTTAGTGCTGTACAACCGCAGGTCTGGGGTATCTTACGTGCACTACGCAGTAGTGATACACGACCTCAAGCCGGTACAATGCTCATCCAGATCGAAACGGGCAGCGGTGGAGATTAAGCCCATGATCCCTGGGTTCTGCAGCCCGAGCCTTCGCTCCACGTGCTCTGAGCTGGTGTGCGCTAGCCCACTCGGCCACCGATCTCCCCACATAAACAGATAGAAACAGAGAGACACATACAGAAATGCCAACACCCACACACAAAGACACTGTAATCTACGGACACACACAGACACTAAAACACAGAGATACTGAAACATGCACAGAGGCAGAAACACTGAAACACAGAGAATATGAAATATACAGACATACGCAGACACTAAAACGTACAGGCACACAGAGACACACAGAGACACAGCCAGACATTGAAACCCGTAAACATCCAATCACAGTGACACTGAAACACCGCGACCCATCGAGACACACAAAGACGTACACAATCGTACCCAACAAAAAAAGGGGACACAGGCTTCCACTCATGCAAATACAAGGGCACGATTCAAAACCCGGCAAAGAGAAATTTGTCCTCGAGTGGGCAGCTCGGCCATTTTGTGCGCATCTTCGTTCGTGCTTGACGAGCTTCATGGCCCGCGGAGGAGCTGGGATTTCGTTGTTCCCGGGGAAGGCGCTCGAAAGTGAAGTGAAGGCGGTGCTCCTTTATTCGGGTGCGTGCGCCCAGCGGCCGAAGCACTTGAGCGACTCCGCGTCCGCCGTTCAGATCGCTAAGGACGTCGTGCAGGCGCTGCGGCGGCACGCCGCTACTAATTGGAGAGGACACTTCTTGGCGCTCTCTTGCGCTTGCCTCTTCCCAATACGGCGCGGCACGCCCCCTCCCCCCGGTCTGACAACCTTGCTCATCTGTGTCTTTTGTGCTTCGGGAACTGTCTTGCCCATTGTTTTTCTAGTGCCTTTTGGCTGTGTTTTTTTTTTTCTTCTTCTTTTTTGGTTGGAAGTTTTGCTTTATTTGTTGTTGGATTTTTGTATATATCTTTATATATATTGTTGTAAAGGCTTCAAGTTCGAAACTGTAATTTCGTGAAGGATAAGATTGCTCGCGCTTTCGATTGGGTTCACAAACTTGAACTTTTTGTTTCCTGTGTCAATAAGTTTATGCTGACGAGGTTTTTTTTGGTAGATGCATAAACTGAATGAAAAGTAAATGGGCCAAGTTCAATCGAGGAACCATTCTGACGACGCTATATGGTTGCAAGCGCATCCATGAGATCTTACGCCGTTGTCGCACTGCTCAAAACATCCTACAAAAAAAACAACAAGGCGTTTACTACAGACATAAATATAGAATTATCTGTTGATACGCCTCTTTTTTTCTCGAAGCATGTTATCCTCACATACATGTTTGCTTCGAACATTACTGCAGCAGCGTTTTTGTATTACCGAAGTGGCAAGACCGTCATACAAGGTAGAAACACGTTTCAAACAGTAGAGAATCTTAGGGAACCGTTTTTGCATATCTGATACGGATGGGCCCTTTGGCACGCACTGCGTATGTGCGAATCTCCTGCGGTAGTGCGCGCGCAGTTCGTATCGGTGGGCGCATTGTACCATTTCGGATGTGCAAACACGGTTCCCTAATACTCTCTGGTATTGTACGATGTACTAGCGTTGCGACCGCGGCTTTAGTGGCATCCTTCACAAAGGTTCAGTACCTTGAGCCATCAATGAATCACGGCCGCTTCACCGGGAGACGAATAGAAACTGTGATCCAGCTGACGAGTTGTCCGAGTTCACCGTTGGGAGCGCAGTCCAGCGGGACGCGAGGAAAATGCTTCTGCGTTGCTTGGGCCTCGCTCCCGCTCGTCCGCCGCCAGCCACTGTGGCCGCTGGTCAGCAGCACCAGGCTCAGCACCAGTTACTGCGGCCGCTCTGTGGACTTTCGCTTCCCCTGGCAAAAAGAGCCACACACTCAGCAGGCCGCTTTGAATGGAGCGCGAATTAAAGTCAAGCTGCCCCGGATCAACAAACCTTTTATTCATATTCATGTGCCGAAGTATCTTTTCATGGCTATAGCACGGGGCCCAAAGTGGCAACCTCGGCAAGTGGAACAAAATGTAGACATTTTTGAATTAGAAGTGTGTACATTATATGAAATCGCGTTTGCGTACATAGTATAGATACTGTCATTTATAGTGTACTAGCGTAAATGTAGCCAAGTAGAATAAAATCAATCTGTAGATATGAGTATTCACCGCGTTCTCACAACCCCCCCCCCCCCCCCCCCCACCCCCCCAAGCTCTACTTTCCCCCCTATTTTCTCGACCACAGCTCATTACTAGCAAAACTCTCCTTCAGTTCGGACAAACAGAGATCTAAAAGAAATAAAACATAACATATTTTCTTTCAGCATCTCTTATTTTCTCCTTTTTGTTCACTTCCTCTCGCATATCCTCAGTGAGCTGGTCGAGCCCACTTCAAAGTCCCGTGAGCAGAAAAAAGGCACTGGCGCAAAAATTAGCGACGGCACTCGTAAACATTCCAGAGAACACTCGGCTGAACGACCAAGACACAAGATGCTGCCTAAGCTAAGCCTAGTGCCGTCCTAATTGGCCATAATAAAAGAAGAAGACCCCGAAGGCGCTGCCTTTGAAGCTTCCAGAAGGTCCTCATTCGTGTTCTTCAGGACGCAGCAGCCTAATAAACCGGGAGAGATGAACGTTTCAAGACACTCGGGACCAGGGACCGTAGAACTCGGTGCTCATTGTCCAAGTATGTCCAGGCTTTCTTCCAAGCTGGACATGCTTCTAATAGGTCAAAAACAAATTGGCACTTCAGGTCTTCCAAAGAAAAAAGAGACGGAAGTTTGACGCGTTTCCAGGGTGAAAGTAAAACTTCTTGATCAATTAAAGGTCAAACATTCCAGTATCCTATTGGCGACGTGAGCGATCGAAAGCGTCGCTGTGATTGGCCTTCCACGATTGGCCGAATGCTGACTATGACGTCAGCAAAGGATTTCCCATGGACTGAAATAAGAGCAATGTAAGAACTTCAATTTTGACGGGGTTGGCAGTGTAGGTTATAGAGCGCAAGGATTTCAAGATTCCGCTATGTTCAATGCAAACACCATCGAACTTGTTGTTCACAAGATAATGACGTCACGAGAGGTAACCATAGGAGGACGTCACCGAAACCTCTCGCCGCCAGTACACCTTTACAAGTGGGATCCCGACTTAACCTCAAACCGTGCGCAAAGGTAAGGCGGACCTACTCTCCAGCCAGCATGTTCGCTGCTTGTCATACAATGTTGCCAAGCGTCTCTTCCTAAAGCATACATCACTGAGCGCAGAAAGAAATTTAAAACAAAAATAATTATAAATTATACAGGTGTTGTCTTTAACCGTGAAAGAGCACAAACAAATAAATAAAATACCTAAACCTGCGACAAATCGAAAATTTTGAAAAAAAAAAAAAAAAACTAAAGCCTTAAAGTGCTCATCAAAATGCGCCAGAAGCCGCATGGCTATTGCATCAACAATGGCTGCGCTCGCGGCAGCTGTGGCTTCCACGACGTGCTGGAACAGAGGCTGTGATCGTCATAAAGTCAGATCAAACCAGACTTGTGCCTATCTCGAATATTCTACTCACGATACTGTATTGCAAATACTTTTTGAAGTATCTTGGTATCTTGCAAATACTTTTTATTGAGAGTATTTGATACTCCATTTTATTTACAATTCCGAGTATCTTGTACTCATTATCTTAAATACATTTTTGACATTTTGCCATTTTCCGAGTTTTTCGGTATGAAGTGGCGTGGGCGCAGCACGAGCAAACTTGAGCATTCTTTCGAGCAACCAAATCCTGTTGTTAGCTCCGATTAGCTACGGGGACTTGGAGCTCGTGAAAACATCGCTTTTTTGCCGATTGTGACTCATATTTCAGCCCAAAGTTCGTACAACGAAGGTTTTCCCCTCGCCTTCCCAAAGGCGCCTTTTGTTTCTTAAAGTTTCCCCCAAAAAATCCTCAAACAAAAGGTGTGGTTTTACGGAAGTAAAGATGTCACCCTGAGGACAAAACGCAGACCGGGAAACGACCTACGACAACAATGCAGACTTGAGTGTCAAGAAAATAACAAATAGAAGAAAAATGGAAGTGGACACACACACACACACACAAAGAAAGACATTTTTGTTTTGCTTTTTGAATATTTGAACTCGCTAAAGCAAAACGTCGAGGTTTTTTGTTTTTCTTTCTTTTCTTGGTGTCGTTAGTCCAGATCTAATTGCTCTCGCGAACACTGTCTATAAGCGAACATTGATAAGCAGAGAACAGGACAGGAAATGAACTACGAGCTGGATGATTTCTCAAAATGCCAATAAAGCGTCCCCCAACGTTGAGGGCCTTTTTGAACGCAACCTACTTGAAGGAGGTGCGACCACTGCCATGGCTATTATGTGGGTTCTCTTTGTTATCCATTCACTCATATCCGTATCCCAATTTCGTTTATAGTAAACTTCCCTTACAATCCATATAGGGAATATAAATTCTAAGGTGCGCCGCAGGACGTGATATTTAGCGATGTCCCTATTGGCGAGGCGCTCTGACCTATTTGTCACCCCCAAACTTCGGTGTTTACCCAACACAAGGCCTGTGCACATGGCCACAGCCCTTGTGGGCATGTTCATGTCATCTTTTTTAATAGAGCGTGGGGCACAGTGTAACGTAAAAATACGAACAATTTGTCAAGTGGCTTTAAAGGGACCATGAAGGCAGTTTCGAAGTTTTATTCGACGATTGAAATAGATGTTAGGCACTTATCAGATACTGTTGACCAAGTTCTAGCCCGAACAGAAGTTTGGGTCCGCACCAATCGAGCAAACAGGCGCGGTAATAATAGCGCCGGAAACGATGCCTGCGACCCCACCGACGCGGCGGCAGAAAGGTGAACTAAAGTGCGCCGTCGAAGCGTGACGACAACGGGCTCCTCGTATGACGATTGGTTCAAACGATAGACGCGCTCTTGGTTTCGATTTCGGTGGTGAGATCTGATGAAAAATTTTTATTTGAACGTTGGATAATCTTTTGAAGTTGTAGTTGGGAATTAATAGGTTTCATACCGTGTATAAAATCATAATCTGAAGCGTTCCCTCCGTTTGTCACTGGTTGAACGCATCCCGCACTGCTACCGCGGGCGCGTAACAAGCATCGAGCAACCATGGACAAAAAAAAAAATAAGTTACGAGCGCCGGGGGCGGCGGACTTTTGGTTTTGGTTTCGTGCGTCGTCTCGTGTTCGCTTTGCGAACTGGTGTCTCACCAATCATGCCGCGCCAATCCAGAGTTCTGCGTCCTTGGCAGCATCTCCCTTCAGTCGGCGTGATGTCGCTGAACTGGAGCTCAAACTCGTTTGCGAGCGCGGCGTTGTCGTCAATTTCTTCCAGGTTTTCTTCAGAAACCGCCGTGCACTAGAGCGAACCACGGGAACCACACTGAGTGTGCACTAAATCCTACCGATGCCGACAGTGCTCCCTGACGTCACTTCTCTTTCCAGAGGCGAAAAAGGGAAGAAATCTGAATGTTTGTTTTGGTTTCGCAAATTTATTTGCAGGTACAGAAATAAGAGTCACAACGTCCTAGAAAAAATTGTGTGGCATGCCAGGACCCCAATGCTTCCGAAAACATTTTCTTTAAAAAAAAAAAAAAAATTAAATTGCCTTCATGGTTCCTTTAAGTGCCGGATCTCTCCCGAAAGCAGTAGTCATGGGATGCGAGCTTGACCCACTTGGGCTGTTGTGCTGAGCTGGGAGCCTTGCATGCTGCATTGTTCATGCTGTCCGCAGTGGTAACAAAATAGCCCTTCCACCGAACGCTTACGCTGCTTTCGATCAAGTAAGCCGAGCGCTGAGTCATTTTATTTGTTGTCCCCATCCATGTAGTTTCAAAGTTAACCGCTTGGGACGCCACGGTCTGATGTCCTCTCCTATAGCTAAAGCGACCTCTTTCTTGTTTTCCCAGAAATGGTTTATAACATCTATCAGTGATATTGCCACCCGCGTTGCCCAGTGAGGGCGTGGTCGAATGATTACCGCGCTTGGCTCTCCCGTGGAGGCTCCGGGTTTGATACCGGAAAGCGGACTCCTCTTTTATTTATTCTTTCAACTTGACAATTTAATAAGTTCGAGAACCTTGTCGTCTGATCAAGTTACGAATGTTCTACGCGCCGAGCTTTCTACGCCTAATTTTCCAGAAACCCACACGGGTACAAAAGGTGCTCCGAGTGGCGGTCCGGAGTCAGTCTCGCCCCAGCGCTCGATCCTCTGCTTCGCCGACATCGACGCCTGCGACGCTAGCCTTTCTCTATTGTGTTTAGCGAAGAGTTCGCCCCATTAAACGTTTAGTTTTTCGGTTATTCGCCGCCTCATCATTTGTAAATCGTGACAGTATCCTGCTCCTCATTGTTGGACTGCATAAAATAGCCCTACGATACTTTTTAAATTTTTTTGTCGTTTTGTGTTTTGCGTGATGATAAACCATTCTGGTAACCTAGATTTTCGCAGCTGTATAATTGTCGTTTTCACTCACCCCCCCCCCCCCCCCCCAAAAACACGTGACCCTCAGTAGCCTTCTCTTCTCTTCCTCAAGAGCTGCGCTCTAATTCGGCGTTACAGGGAGTTGTAAACGGCTTTCTTTTTATGTGTCGAGTTTGAGGACTAATTCATAGGAAATGTTATGTAACATAGAAAGTAGTATTCTGTTAATTCTGGTTTGCCAACGTTGGGCACAATGCCCGTACACAGATATGCCATAACGAAGTACACTGTAGCCCAAAGCATGTATAATAACTTTTCGTACTGATGACGGCATATAGTATCGAATTTTGTACATTAAACAAGACACTGAACGAATCTGCTTACAAATATAAGCAAGGTGGGAGTTCCAGGGAAGATCACCGTCGGAAAAAAATACCAAGATACTTCACAGTTGATGCATATTTTAACGGCTCGCAAGCACACGATAAACAATTGGACGCATGTAACAGTAAAAGATAAGTGGGTCTAACTTTATTTATGGGGTCATAAAAGCAAATGAGCTGCGTTTTCGAAGCATTGCTATAACTAAATTAGCTGTAAACCAGTCCATAATTTTAATCGTAGCAGCTTGCAGAGAAGAGAGTGCATCTAAATAATTGGTAGCTCTGGATAAGATAACCGTATCATCTGCATATTAAAATAACGAAACTGGCACAGCGTTGTGGAGGTCATTAACATAAATATTGAACAGTAATGGGTTTAGAACTGACCCCTGCGGTACACCAGCTTTGATTGACAAAAATGTGCTCTGAACATTCCCAATTGAAACACACTGTCGTCGATCGCTGAGGAAGTTTTCAAGAAGTACTAAAAAAGAGCCACGAAATCCTAATTTCGAAAGTTTCGTTAGCAAAAGTTGATGGCATACGCTGTCAAATGCTTTGCTGAAGTCCAAGAACAGTGCACAGGCAACCTGATTCCGTTCAAAAGTTGAATTCAGTATATCAGAGAAATCCTATAAAAGCGTCTGTGTCCCTCGGCCTTGAATGAAACATACTGATGAGGTGAAAGAATATTGTGCTTGACTAAAAAAACTTTCCATAGAAACGTACAAATGTTTCTCCAACACCTTACTAATACAAGGCAAAGCCACGGAAGGTAGCGCGAGAGAAGCTACAAATATTACAGCACCACTGCGGATGTTTTGCCACTTCGCCATATACAAAACTCTTTAATGCGACGTTAACGCGGAGTAGATGCTCTCGTTAAAACGCTCCGCACCACTCGTATACGAAGGTACGTCTTGCAAGATGCGCAATTATCGGATCTTACGTGTAACGCGCGGCGCAATAGACGCTTTGCCGCTACTTCGAATGGGCGCAACCATAGCCTACCTTTATTTTGGTATCCTCTTATTTAGATCACCTCGCTCCATCATTACCGCAACGTAACAGGTTATTGCCATTTTATATTTCTCTGTGTCCTTCTCCGCAGGATTGGCCTTTCTGGAGCTCGTCAAAGCCCGATTCAGTGGCCAGGTATCGTAGTAAGACAAGAAAGAGAAGGTCGCCAATGGCGGCTGTAGTCTGGAGCGTCTGCAATATGTCTATTCCAAACGCACGGGCGCAAGAGCGCAGAAACTTCTCGTTTGCGAAATTACACAGGTAAAGAAGATCCTCTTCTAAATCGTCCTGGTCTCATTTGTGTTTTTCACTACCATGCACGAGAAACGTTGAGATGGTTTTTTTACATAGCGCTAGAGAACGCATCTCTAGCAAACGAATCTCGGTCCGGCGCCTCTTTTTCTTTTTCTTTTTACCGAAACCCGAAGCGCAATACAATTTGCAATCGCTTGATTTCATTTCGCTGTTTCGGTAAAGAAGATGTGTTAAGATATCAGCTACGCTGTTGGGGAAAAAAAATAAAGAAAAAATAACTCCGCGAGAAAATAGGCCGATGCTCGATTGGACCATCCCCCCTAAAAACAATTTCAGACGCCAGACCGCCCACACATACACACACAAAAAAAAGAAAAGATCGAAACCGCTTTCAGACAGCGCGCACCCGCGGAAGAAACCGCCTAGCCATGCGGCAAAACCGCCAAATAGGGTGATCAGTACCGAAAATCGCGCTTTCAAATATTCACGATCCGCTCGCAATTTCGTGTACAAATGCCTCGTGTTTCAAACTCGTTCTCACTTCTTTTTTTTTTTTTTTTTCTTTTTCTACATATAAATATATATTTAGTTTTTTTTTTTTTTTTTTTTTTTGCACTGGTGAAACGAGTTGGACGATTCGCCCCCAGTGGAGGAATAAGTAAGTCTCCACGCCGCCGCACGCAAATGCCCTTCCATAAATAAAAGAGGCGGTGATTCGTGTTGTACGCGTTACCTGGCTAAAACGGTTTTTTTCTTTTTTTCGCTTGTTTTTTTAGGATAAAAAAGAAAGGAATGGGTGCCTGTGTGCGCGAGAGCGTGCGTCAGCCACCACGGAACGAGTAAATTTAAAGCGTGAAATGTATAGCGAGGAAAATGAATGAAATCGGAGAGATTAAATCAGGCGAGGGGGGTAATATTCCGCACGGAGGAGAAACAAAATTCAAAACTAAACACCAAATATAAATGGTGGCTCTTAGTCTAAGCAAACTCTGAGTTACAGTGTGGAAAGAAATACGATATACCACACTCTCTTTGTGTGTTGTGCGTTTTCGGGCAACGCTTGCGCGTTGTTGAAGTCGGGCCTCACGAGACGAATATTCTGCAGCAAAGGGCGGCTTGGGAAACGCCAGGCGTAGCTTACCATCGTCACGAATAAAAAGAGAGGTTAAATTTTGAAATAAAGATATACATTTAATGAGGCGAACTTGTACAAACTTAAAAGAGAAAGGTATGTCCAGACTGGTTACAACGAAGTTAACGGGAATCGGAAATCACTTCGCCATATCCGTTATTTCGTTATAACCGACTTCAGTTAACGAAGTGCAAAAGGGCATGGGAAATCTTGATCGCTTCGCTGTAGCCGCTATTTCGTTATAACTGACTGTTATAACTGGTCTCGACAGCATCTAGCGTCGCCGACGGAAGGGCGACTGGTGCCAAGCAGCCAGATGCCGCTGGTGAAATACGCACAGTACGTTCAGGCATGTTCTGAACCAGAGAAGACGATGACAAGCAAAACGGTGCTGGAACCTTCCAGAAGAGTACACAAATTTAAGAAAAAGAATCGGATCGAAAGGGGGGTTTGAACACCGTGGCAGACACGTGGGTTTGACAACTCCACCACGCACGCGGTACAATAAGTTCAGGAGTCTCTTACTTCATTCTTCGTTTCTTCATTCTCTTATTGGCTACTGTTAATGGGTGCGGAGCGGTGATTAGGGGGCTCGGAACCGGCGATGCACCGATGTGTATCTTGTCATCGACTTCACCGGTTCTGCTCGGACGCTATATTAAGTAACGAACGGTTGAGCGCCCGGTGCCACATATCGATTTTTTAACTACACATGCTCATTCGTTGCTTCTTGGAACAAACTCGATCGTTTTTCAATGTTCCGGGCTTTATACCGAAAACAAAATGTAACGAGACGCGTTACTCGTTACTTGCGAATAGTATAGCGAACGCGTTTACGACCTATGCTACTTCAACATAAAAGGAACGCGTTACCGTTTTCGTCATCGATATAAAGGAACTCGCGTTACACTCGCCTTAATTTGTGTACTTATGAATCGAAAGGTTTTACGCTTCTGATGTGGGCGTAGAAGCTTTTTTAAGGTGGGAGTATTTGCGTGAGGAAAAGAGAGGAAAAAGTTCGAAAGTATGCGCGATGAGCGCCTAAAAACACACACAAAAATGCTTAATGTTATGTTTGTTTTAAGTCTTGGAAAGAAGTTGTAACAAGTAACGTAACGATGTTACCCGTTACTCGAAATATTTGACGTAAAGACGTTATTTGTTACAGTTTTATGAACGTAAAGAGTACGTAACTACGTTTCTGAAAAAGTAACGTACTACCGGGAACGCGTTACCGCCGCCACTGATCGTTATGCACGTTAGTGACGGAGCATTTTTCACGCGTTTGCGAGGGGAATACGTTGGCTCACCCGGCTGGTAGGTTGAATGAACTCTAGAGCAGTTTTCTACTGAAGAAAAAGAAGCTTCTTTTTTTACCTTCGGAACGTATTTTAATTAATCTACAACTTCTGATCATTAAGAATCTTCACTTATTCACATCTTTCACTCCTCCGTTAAAACCACTGAACCGAATATGGCATCAGTATCCTGAGCCTTTGTTCCAATCTTTCGCTTGTGACAAAAGCATGATTCCCCAATTTTACCTGCATTCCGTGATATTTGGCGAAGGGTTTCGGTTTGGGACAAGAGTTTGAATTCAGTCATTATAGATGGGAACTTAAAGTTTATTGTTGGATTGTGCTGCGTTTCTTTTTGTTTCAAGTTAACAACTTGCTCGAATTCTTTCTGAAGATTTAACTTGAATTCATTTTTTTAACCATTTGCATAACTACAACTTCAAGTGTAATCTTCCTCCTAAAAGACTATAGCCACTTTGGTTACTACTCAGAACCGACGCATCAATTTTAAATACGTCAGCCCAGACACTCGCGCTTAACACTCAGAGAGACTTAAAGTGAACTGTTTTATAATAAAGGAGTAGGAAAAGGGACGAAGTTTGAATGGAGACATTATGAAGGCATCACCACGACACCGAACTGCCTCATAAAGAATAACGCAACCGGCATCGCGTTCTCTGGGTCCATGCCAAGAGGATGTTCCTGCATGAGAGACATCTTTGCATAATAGAACACTTTTCAGTTGGTCATGACAACTTAATATTGAAGTAGGGCAGCAGTTTCGCCTGCCTCGTGAGTTATGGCGTCGCTCTTTTCTGTTGTACGTTAGAGACAAACCAAACTGGAACACGTGACTGCACTAAAATCATCTGGCGGGCTAGTTGGATGTACACATTGATATATCAAGGCGCAAAACGACGAGGATGGAAATACAAGGTGAGACAGGAAGAAATGCGGGAGACCCAAGGAAATGCCAGGGGGAAAGAAATGCGAGGGAGGCAAGTGTTTAGATAATATCCCGAACATCTTTCTTCTTCTCTTTCGGGAGCATTAAAGGTCAGTTGTCAGTTAGCGCTCTCTCCAGCCTCCCGCGTATTTCTTTCCTCGTCGTTTTGCGCTTTAATATATTCATATGGAACGCGTGAGCTCACTTAATCGCTCACGCCAACGCTACTGGATGGAAGCCTCTTGGGTATGTTTGCACAACTATTGAAATCCCTCGGTAACAAAGCCGTTCGAAATAAGTGTAATAAGTTCAAGCTTTTATAAACACAGAAATTTACAATTTACATACAGCATTTAAAGCATACAATCAAAGTCTTAAGTATCCCTTAATTATACATTTAGTGTGCGGCGTACGCTCGTACGGGACGCTCAGGTCACGAAGATGGAAATCATTCAAAGGAAAGCCCTCAGGATCTGCCTCGGCCCTTCCCCGTCCGCACCGAATGTCCCTACTTTGGTCGAAGCTAGACAAAACACAATAGCCAATTTAGCGTTCCGTCAGGCACAACGACATCTCGCCCGGCACACTCTCACAAGGCCTACCTCCAACCTTGAACATAGTTACAGTTGAGCACACAGGGACAAGGACAGAGAAGAGGAACACGTTCAATAACTAGCAACTCGCCCAACTGTCTACTCTACTACCTCCAACCTTTTGCAGCGCTTCGATAGGTGCCCTAATTTCCGCCTAGGAAAATACTACGCAGGGTTTAAGGAGTCTGTCGGCACACTGGACGACGACCTTCACCCACGACTGTCTCATACAACTGTGTCTCTCAAGATATTGGAAAAGATCCCTTAACTACGCTGAAAAAAAATCTGTTTCGGATGTGATTGCCTGTAAACTTGCGGAAAGACACGTCGACTGCTTTTTCGACGGTTGGACAAAAGTTTTCACTGATGGCTCAGTCTCAGGGACTCAAACCGTAAGCATAACCGAAACTTAAAACCGTTTTGGAACGAAATGTTTTCATTAACCGTAACAGGAACGAAACCATTATTTTAAATTTATGAAAACCGTGGCCGTAACCGTAAATTATTTACAGGTAACCAATATTAACCGATATTAACCGATAAATAAAAGATATTAGTTTTTCTTAAGAGTGACCTCGAGGAGGTATCGTGAATTGTCGAGGCCATTTAAAAGAAATACCGTCAGCAAGTGGTGCATCTGTTTTTTTCGTTCAATCTAAATTTAGGATTAAGAATACTTAGTTGAAATCAGCGATCTAGCTTATAATAAAAAGCCTCTATTTCTGCCACACTGTTACATTCGCTACATGCATTCAGTACGCGTCACCTTCAGGGTATTAACTAATAAGTTAGAATCCTGAGATATCCATCCAACTCGGTTCTTTAAAAATTACCGATGTTCCTGCAGTAGCCAGTAAGAAGAAATTAGGTAAATTTACCATCATGCAGGGCTGGCGGAAAACAAAACCTGATTGTCATTTCGTCTAAAACATGTTGCGAGTGTCAATTTTGAAGCAAAAAAGAAGGAAAAAAAATGTCATACGTTTTACACTGACGTTTCAAATAAAGTCATATATACAGTAAAATACCGCGGAAGCGCCCACTTCGTTGAAAAGCCCACCATTAACGTGTTCCAAGCTTGGAAATTCTGCAAATTGTATGTTAAGCGCCCGATTCTACCGGGCATGCGCCCATGTCTAGATTAATTCACTTGTCAGTGAAAGTGGGGTGGGCAATCCCCCGCTATTATATATATATATATATATATATATATATATATATATATATATATATATATATATATATATATATATATATATATATCATATATATATATATATATATGGACCCGACGTGGCCGACGCTGTCCGGACGTCCAGCACATCATCCACGCGGGAGGTGCAGGTGTCGTGCTCTACGCGACCGAATGGTTCATCAGCGGCGAATGAGGCGCCAGTGGTGCCTAGCGAGTCGGACTTCCCGCCCCTGGGACAGGAGGGAGTCGAACCGCCCTCTTCGCCGATCCCGGCCCCTTTGCCTCGTCGCTACAACCTGAGGAGACCCCTCTCTGAGGTTGCCCGCTTCCGAAATTGACTGCCTTGTGAGACGACGTCTGATCCGCCTTCTTCTAATCCGTCTTTTCTTAAATTACGCAAAATCTCAGGTAAGCGAATTAGACACCAACTACACAGCTCCACCCTTCGCGTTTATTTGGAGGCTGGAATTTCGCCTAAGGGATTACGCTTGACACATCCACCGGCAATGAACGATCTCTCTGTCAGTGACCGCACGGAATGGCAGAGCGCACTTGCTGCTTCGCTCAAACTAGTAGAACTAACGATAACTCATTGTGAAAGAAAGACCACCTGGCTAATTGAACAGGAAAATATCATACTTCAATCTCACCCCTTCACACCAATTGAGATTCAGGAAAAAGACAATTTTGAAACGAAACTGCGAAAAGAACTCGTTACTGTAAAAACTAGAAAACTTGCTCGAGACAATGTCAACTATGATTTAGAGAAATTTAGAATGAACACAGAGGCCAGGCATGAACATACAATTACTTTAGAAACATATTCCCCACCCGCAACTCATACTGCTAGCAATAACAATGAAACACAAGTGGAAAAAAGTGTGCAAAGTGTAGTAAATCTGTCGGAAATCACGTTATCTTCTAACGAATCTACACTACTTTCTAAAGGCATAAACTTTTGTCCAACTTCGGGGAATTGCGACGAATTTCAGGTCTTCCGTGACCTTGATTATTTTGCACGCAATTTGAGGCTTCGGGAATATTTCGCCGACAAACCACAAGCCACAGGAGATTTGATCATGCCAGGCCCCTCCGGCGGCTGGACGCCAGGCAAGGGGCGGGACAGATGCCTCGACCTATACATTGACGCTGTTCAGCGAGAAATTATGCAGCAATTCAGGCAAAAGAGACCAGGCAGTCAAAACCTCAACTTGCATAAGAGGAATGCCCTCAAATCACTCAGCTTAAGGACAGATATCGTTATAAAGCCCGCCGATAAAGGTGGAGCGATCGTTATAATGAACTCGGACGATTATTTGGCAGAGGGCCTCCGCCAACTAAACGACTCAAAATTTTACAAACATCTTACATGCGACCCTACTTCGCATCATACAACAATTGTAACTGAGGCACTTTCGACATTGGTCAGACAAAACAAGATCACACCGAAAGTTCAAGCAGGCTTAAAACAAACGCAGCCCACCACCGGCCGTTTTTATATGTTACCGAAAATTCATAAAACTGGAAACCCAGGTCGCCCTATTATTTCTGGAAATGGAACATTAACTGAACCACTTTCGAGCTTTGTAGACAATTTGATAAAACACATCCCACCCACATTCCCTTCTTATATAAAAGACACAGGTCACTTTCTGAGGGAGGTTGCGCGGGTCACTATTCCGGACGGGTCGTTTCTGGTTACGTTGGATGTTTCGTCCCTCCATACGAACATACCCCACGATGATGGCGTGGCGAAACTTTTGAGCGCGTACGCGAGCAACAGGCGGGTGGACACACCCGAAGTACACTCTAAAAAATGTTTGTGCGTCTACTTTCACGCACAACACTTGGAGAGCCAATCACCGCAACTTACGGAGGCAGCTCAGCGAATGACAATGCCGAAAGATCTGTTTAGACCAAAAAACGCAGTCTGAGTTGTGACATTAAGCAATGCAAAACGTCACGCTTGCAATGCTTAATGTCACAACTCGGACTGTATTTTTTGGTCTAATCATATGTTTCAGCATCGTCATTCGCTGAGCTGCCTCCGTAAGTTGCAGTGATTGGCTCTCCGAGTGTTGTGCGGGAAAGCAGACTCACGGGCCTTTTTTAGAGTGTAGACGTTGTCGCAACACTGACCAGGTTGGTTCTGGAGTTGAACAGTTTTGAATTTAATAACAGCCACTACATCTAAATCAGCGGCACAGCTATGGGTACAAAAACGGCCCCAAACTACGCAAACATTTTTATGGGCGCCCTTGAATTACAGCTTCTTGAAGCGTCTCCCCTCAAACCCATATTTTACAAAAGGTTTATCGCTGACATTTTTCTGATTTGGACCCATACCAAAGATCAACTGCTCATTTTTATTGAGCGCTTTAACCGAGCACATCCGAACATCAAATTCACGCATGAATACTCTCGCACCTCAATAAACTTTTTGGATGTAACCTTGAGCGTGGAGGGGAACAAGCTACAAACAAGGCTTTATCGAAAGCCTACCGATTCTCAAAAATACTTGCATTATCACAGCTCTCATCCGCGGCATTGTAAAAACAGCATTCCGTAAAGTCAGGCCCACAGGTTTCGACGCATCTGTTCAGAAAAACAAGAATTTGAACGAAATGTCGCCGATCTCCGAGGGGTGCTCTTGCAGCAAAGGTACCCAGATGGCGTGATTGAAGACGCCATTGCACTTGACCGCGAAGATACTTTGACTGATCACGTCAAGGTAACTAGTGACCATCGGCAGACCAACCTGGTCATGACATATAACAATAACGCTCCCAACGTCAACAAAATCCTTAGCAAACATTTCAACATAATTGAACAGGGTGAACGATTGAAACAAATAATCCCATCACCTCCCCGCGTAGTATACCGACGTTCAAAAGTTTGAGAGACACCCTCGTACATTCGCGCACAACGAGCGCCCAGTCTTCGGGGTGTAGCCCATGTGGGAAACCTAAGTGCAAGGTGTGCCCCCACATGGTGACGACTGATACTGGCAGGAGTACGAAATCAAACTTTAGCATGAAAATCTACGGAGATCTCCGGTGCTGCAGTCCGAATGTTGTCTACCTTCTCGAGTGTCAGGTGTGTAAGATGCAGTACGTAGGACAAACCGTGAGAGCATTCAATGAAAGGTTTAATAATCACAGATCCCACTCCACCAAAGTGCCCAGCCTTCCACTTTCCAAACATCTAACACTACCAAACCACTCATTCGATAAACTTTCTGTTACG